>NC_135309.1:119350406-120550417 GCF_048772815.1 Callospermophilus lateralis | reverse complement strand
TACATTCCCTTGTTATTTTATTTTTTTCCATTTTTGAGAGAGAGTCTCACTAAGTTGCTTAGGGGTTCACTAAATTGCTGAGACTGGCCTCAAACTTGCAATCCTCCTGCCTCAGCTTCCATAGCAGCTGGGATTACATGCGCCACTGTGCCAGCTAGGGACGAAGTCATTCTTTGAAGGCTGTCAAGGTCTTTCTTGATTCTGCAGAATGTTCCACTGAGGGTTAAAATTATATGTGTGACCTAGTCCACTTGTAAAATCAGAAAGAATCCTGCATTTATTAGTAGTGGCCAAAGAAAGAGCTAAAAACTAAAAATGTGTATTTTACTTGCATGGCAAGAGGAAAGTTACAGAGGTTTTAGGACCCATACACAAAAAGAAAAAAACTGGCTGACTAAAAGGCAACGTTTTAGTGATTTTTTTTTTAAAAAACTCCAAACAAAATATATTTCCTATGAGTTTTGTTAACCAAAGATTCTCAATTAGACATTAATTTCTTTGCATGTGTAAAATAAAAAATATTCCAGGGAGTAATTTATATCACAGTCTAAATCTTTCAGTCCCTTTTTTTAAAAATCAATATCTTTGTAAAAATAAGTATTGTTAGCAATTTTCAGGCTGTTCAAAACTAGAATTATCTTAAAATGTAGTTTAGGCCACACCTGTGTTTCATGGATGAAGCCCAAAGAGGTGAAAAAATTTTTCCACGGTCACATAGTCTGCACTATAGACAGTTGCAGGATCTTGTTCCTTGGTGCTTTGGAGGTTCTAAGGAAGTTCCTGAGAGCCCTATCCTGGAAAGTGGATGTAAGCAACATGATGGGGGCTCCAGGCCATGCATCTCTCCCTGTATGCTGTGTTATGGGGAGTTACATTCTGCACTTCTCTCTGAATAACATTTATTTAAAGAAAGACCTTTTCTGCTACTTGAAAGGTTTAAATGATGACACAGTAGACCATGCTGATGGACAGCATTTGGGCATGTGGAAGAGAACTCTCCTGGTCACTGGTGGGCAGTCTACATGCTCCAGAAGACTAGAAGCATGTCCCACTCATCCCACTCTTTTCCCTCAGCATCTAACTTGGTGTCTTCTGGCAGGCACTTAAATGATTTTAAATTTAGGGCCCTTAAAATTCTTTTATCTCCGGGACTCCCTTCTGCGTTTTGAATTATCCCCATATTGTATTCCACTGATGCATGTGGTTGATGTACTTAGCCTATATCTCTTAAGGCCAGCCCTGACTTTTTCCTGACCACCTGTTTCCAAATAAAGGACACAGAATTCCCACTTGTTCCCTGTGTTTCTGCACCTACCTTTAAGTTCAGGTAAATAAGTGAATGAGTATTAGGCTGATAGTGACTGCAGGGAAAGATAAAGAGGTAAAAAAAATAAAAATAGAGACATTACCAGGCAATGGAGGCCCTGATATCTAAGAAAGAAAAATAGAGCCATCCTAGCATTCCACTTATGCTCTGAGAAATTGTCAAGATTGCCTTCTCTCCTCTGTGTACTCTTTTTATCTCATGCTTTCCCACCTGCCAGGAGGCTACAAAACCAATTTCCTATTTCCCCCATTCCCATTCCCTCCTCTTTTGATACTAATTGCTAATTAGGTCATAGATTTGCAACAGTCACAGATACTGTGAAATATTCTCATCTCAAAGAAAGCTTCAAATTGTAATCTTCAAAATTGAAGTTCTTTACCCAGTTTTGTCCTGAAAAACAACAACAAAACCACCTGAATTCAGGCAATTATGATTAAATGACTAGAATTCTTGCTAAATTTTATCTGAACCTGGAATCACACACACAAAAGTAGTGGTTGTCAAACTGGGTGAGATCTGAGAAAAATATTTCCTATTCATACTTTCATAATTTTACATTTTCAATGATATATTTTTTGACATATCATATATCATACATTTGATTCAAATGGGGTATGAATTATTATTTTTCCACATGTACAGATTGCAGGATCACATTGGTTATACAGCCACGTTTATACATACTGCCATACTAGTCAATGATATCTTTACACGTTATGTTTTATCACTTACAAAGGCCAAATATCTCTTTGGTTATAATCATTGCAACAAAAAGATCTTGCATAGAAAGAGTTCATAAAGTTAGTTTCTGGACCAGAAGCTTCTCAGATTCTATCCTGCAAGCCATTTCTTGGGAAAACCAGGAGAAAAATTTTCCTCACTAAAACAAGGGTTCATAATTATTTGATCAGATCAAAAAGAATGATCTGGCAGGTGTGGTGATGCATACCTGTAATCCCAGTAACTTGGAAAGTAGAGACAGGTTTCAAGTTCAAGGCCAACCTAGGTAACATAGTGAGACCCTGGCTCAAAATGAAATATTAAAAAAAGGCTGAGGATGTAGCCCATTGATAGAGACCCCTGACTTCAATGCCCAATACCACATACATACTCACAAAGGTACACACAATCTGTAAGTAATGGATTATTTGGGGGTTAGGTGGGAATATAAAGAAAAATCTATTCCAAAATGCCTATTCATGAAAAACTCTCATTAAAAGAGGTTCTATAGAGGCACTAAGTTACTTTCCTTTTTCTCTTCCTTTCCCCTTTCCTTTTGTTTCCTTCTCTTCCTCCTTCCTTCCCTTTCTTTCATAAATACTCAAATGCCCTGGTATCTTTAAATCTTTATTTAAATATAAACTTCAGTCCATTTGCCCGGCTTTTATAGGGCAAGTTCTATTTTGAAGAAAACCGAAATGAAATGTCAACATCAATAAATCAATGAAAGGATCTAGCAGAGATATGGCAGGAACAGAGAAATGGATTTGGCATAGGGATTAAGAGGTTATCCAGTGGGCCTGACCCAGGCTGGACCCCACTTGCACCACTCACCATGCATGTCCTTGAGCTGTTAATGAAGGCAAAACTTTCATCCTCCCATCAAAATGAGGTTAGCCCTGTCTCTAAGCGTAATTATGAAGATTAAGTGATAATATGTAGGTAAAAAGCTTAGACTGTGCCTGGAACATGGCAAGTGCTCAATGAATATGGTAACTAATATATTGATGCAAAACATAATATCTCATATCATATCATTTCAAAATGATAAAGCAAAGGACATTTCGATATCCTACCTAATTAAGCAGAGGAGTATTCAAACAAGAATTTAATTCATGTGCTGCTAGTGTTGTTTGTAATTATCTTACTCAAATCACATTTTATTAAAACTACCTGATGCCCTAATTGACTTGATTCTAGACCTAAATCTTGGGATTAATCATGAATTAGTGGACTTTGAACTTGGGACAGTTTTGATAGAGTCAAAAGCTGTAATTCCAAGGTTTGGAGTAGGTTCACTTCTTGTCAGGATGTACAACTCCACCTCTAAAGCTGATTGTCAAAGCAGAAGAAGGCAAAGGTACTGCAACTCTTCCATGGCCACATGTTTTCACTTTAATCCAATTTCAGATGCTAGCCACATGCTCTAAAAATCACAGGTCCAAATAAAGGAAATGTCCCCAGGAATTATGTTATGGCTTATAAAAGAAAAACATCTCCTATGAATTTATTGGTCTAATTTTCTGTTGGTAAAGAAAAAGAGAGAGAGAGAGAGAGAGAGAGAGAGAGAGAGAGAGAGAGAGAGAGAGAGAGAGAGAGAGAAATTCTCTTTTTTGTCCTAAAGCAGCCAGTTATATAGAAAGCCAAGTGTGCTGTGAGTCAGGAGATGCGAGTTCCGGCCACTGACCAGCCCTGACCTCTCTAAGTATTGAGACTGGCTCCGGTTTCACTTTCTTTTTCTGTAAAAGGTATCTCTGCTTTGATGGTCAGTGAGATCCTTTCCACCCCTCATAGTGGATCATTTCATACCCAAGAACAAGAATTTTCCCCAAAGAACAAGAAGGCCATAAATGGTATGTTCAAAGAAGATAAAATGAGACAGTAAACAAGGGGTGTATGTGTGCTCCAGAAGGAAAAAAAAATCAACCAATTCTAAATCACCAGATTATTCAACACGACAAAACATAAGTGATGTTTTGAATATTAATCTTCATATTTCAGCTATTAAAATAAACTTCACAGTTAACTGGCTGCATATAATAGGGCTTTGAATATCTTAAGCAAGAATGGATGAGAACTGACAGTGTACAGAGGTTACATCCAAGTGCCATGGATTTTATAAAGTTTGGATTCAACAAAGTCTATCTTGTTGCAGATTGAAATCGAGTACATGGATAAGAAAAATGCAGATTTCACGAAAATTGCTTAAAAAGTCACGGACCAATCGCAACAAGACACATCAGGCTGGTTAAATGGACTACCCTGGATTATGACTTAAATGGTTTACATATTTAACACAGGTCTTTGGAATTCCCTTTGAGAGACCCTCCTTCCCTCAACAACTTAAAAACTCTCATCTAGAGGATATCTTGGATTAGGGTTACTTTATAGATACCCTTGCCTTTAAAAAAAAAAAATGTGAATCAATGTGTTGTTTTTATTACAGAGTACTTATCCATTAAAGATAAGTTGGAAAATACAGAAAAATAATTCCTTTGTTGTTGTTGTTATTGTTAAAGAAAGTAAAGGATGGATTTAGCCAATAGCATTTTCAGATGCAAAGGTGTATTTGTCAAATGCTTTCTGTGTGCTAGGCACTCTTCTTAACATAGTCACCCCCAGTATTATCAAATGTTCTGTGGTAATAATGGAAGTGCAGCTCCTGGAGGTCAGGATTTCCCTGCATGTCTCATTCAGTCAGTGGGGGAGTGGAATTAAGCCCAGGTCTGGGAGCTCCAGAGCTTGTGTCCTTTCTACCCATTCATGCTTCCCATCCTCAATGCTTCCTGGAACTGTGTTAACAGAGAAGTGGGCAGGTAATTTTTACCTCTGATGTATAGATATTATGTGAAAATCATCTCACAAATTAATTTATTATGTACTAGGCAAGCACTCTTCCACTGAGCCACAACCCCATCCCTCTATCATTTTTTAAGAAATCAAATGAATGAATTTTAAGTGGGAATTTATACACCTGCAATGAATGTACAAGTCTTTTCTAGAGACATAAGAAATCTATTGAGCTAAAGTAGAAAGTCACTATTCCATATGCCTAACAAAGGGTATTCCTGAAAAGAGTGCTTGAAAGCCATAAAATATATTAATATATTAAATGTGTTACTATATTATTGTTACTATTCTATTAAATATATTACTGTTACTATTACTATTATATTCAGTATATTTAACATGTTAAATATATTGAATATTATAAAGCTCTAATAAAAAACTGCATGTTTCATTTGAGTGACCCCATGTCTGGAAAATTATGTAGTTTTTCTAATAACATAAATATATTTACTCACAGTTATGGTAAATTTAACATGTGTGTCTGAAGACAAACAGGTTTAAAAAAAATCAGAGTCCTATTCTTATTTTTAAAAACTGAAAAAAAATACACATATAACTGTATAAAGCTTTTCTGTTCTATAGATATCTTACAAAATATTACTTAGTAAGATTAAACACTTTCTTATTTTTATGTGCAGCTAGATCATATATATTTTGCTTCTACATGCATAAAATGTGTTTATATAATACATGAGAAGCTGTTAACAACTGATCATTTCTGAGACAATTTTGAATTTTGAATCATGAGAATATATTATCTATGAAAAATATTTTCAATTGTAAAAAGTGTTCTAGATTTGAATAGTAGTTACTACAGAAAATTGATGGAAGGTAACACTTCTAAAGCCACCAAAAACAGCCATTTCTTTAAAGTCAGTAAATGAATTAGCTGTTTCCTCAAGAAATGGAAGTGGTCTGACTAAACTTTCTTCCAAATCAAATAATGCAGTGCAGGGAAAACAGTTGAATGGTTTTTGGTAATTTTATTTCTAAATTGGATTTGGAATTTCTTCTTTTTCAGATTCAAGAATAGGATAGGACTCAGATTCACAGTATAATAGGACAAGATTATCTACAGAAAACAATTGCCTGCTGCTTTAAAAATTTACCTTAATAAAATAAACAGCAATGCTGAAAAGAGTGTATTCCAGTTAGAATTACACTTCCCCTGAAATCTCTTTCATGTCTCTCGTCCATATAACTCTAATAGCTAAGAGCATATGACAGTTTCCATGCAAATTTTAAAATAGAGGATCTTTGTAATTTTGATTATACATATTCTTTACAATATAACAACAACAAAAAAAATCATGAATTCTATTTGCTGCAGTTGAGGATAGAGGTCAAAAAGTATATTTGAAAAGTAAAAAAGAAAAACTTACAAAAGTTTTTAGTTGAATTGGAGGAGGCTCTTTTAATAATTCAAGCACTGTCAAAACTCTCAAGTTATTCCTAAGATAGATTCAGAAGTTTATCAATTGATAAAGTCATTGCTTGTCAGAGCAGCCTATGTTGTTCCTTGAACTGGACATGGGTATGACTGACTTGGCAGACCTGGAATCCAGGGTGAGTGTCTGACAAGCTCACCTTGAGTGTGACCACCTGATGATGAAGTTTTGACAATTTCACTCTCTACTCTTCATCACTTTTTTGAATAAATGGTATTTAGAGTTTCTTATGGTTCTGTTTCTGTCACTACAATCTGTATTTAGTATTATAAAGTAGATTTAGAAAGCTCTAACTTAGTAACCATGTTTCTTATACTTGGCTCTTATGTTCTTTCCAATGAAGTTCAGTGAAATATCATATTTGATTAGTCTTATTCTCACATAAAATTCTATTATTTGAGTATGTTTCTCTTGATCTTCTAGTCCCCTAGTCTCCATAATTTTTCAGGTAAGAGAACCAAGTATGATTATCTCCCCCACAGTATTAGGTCATGGTATGGCTTAGCTGTGAGGTGTCTCCCAAAAGCTCAAGTGTGACACAATGCAAGAAAGTTTAGAGGTGAAATGATGGGGTTGTGAGAGTCCTGATTTAATCAGTGCCTTAATTCACTTGACTGGTTGGTAACTGTAGGCAGGGAGGGTATGGCTGAAGGAGGTAGGCCAATGGGGGCCTGTCTTTGGGGTATATATTTTGTCCCTGGTAATTAGAGCTTTCTCTCTCTCTGCTTCCTGATTACTATGTCCTGAGCTGCTTTCCTCCCCATACCCTTCCACCTTAATGTTCGGCCTCACCTGGGGCCCAGAGCAATGGAGTTGACCATTTATGGACTGAAACCTCTGAAACTGTGAACGCCAAATAAACTTTTCCTTCTCTACATTGTTCTTGTCAGGCCTCTAATCACAGTGAAGAAAAAGGTGACTAACAGGCCACCAATGTGTGATTTATTGGTTTGAGGGGATTTTCAAATGTCTTCCAAACCTAGGTCTACTCATATCATTTCTATCTAAATTATGTCCTGTTTTTCTCAGTAGAGGAAAGTCTTCACTTGGTGATTTCATCATATCACTAGAGGACGTAACCCATCTTCAACTAGAAAATAATATGTGTTTCCCTAAATGCTGACTTTTACTTTATTGGTATTTTGGTGACAGTGACTTTAAACTTCATGTTCTACAAATATATACATAACATATATATTATATATATATATATATATATATATATATATATATATATATATATATATATAATTTGTTTATATGTATGTATATATATTATATATATAATTTGTTTATATGTTTGTACAGATACATACACACAATGCACATTTTTAAGAATCAGTTTTACATTAAATATTGGGAAAATAATTTTTCCATTACTTTAAAACTACATGTGATCCACATATGCCAAAGACAGGCTACTACTGATCAAAGGCAAAGGTGACCAGTGGTGTGTGTGCTGAGCTTGGGCCTGGGTGTCAGGACATGAACGGGGAGATGCCAGACCTGTTTGGTAGTAGTGGTAGTAACTGTAAAACTTGGCAATCATTGGCTCAGAGAAGCTGGTGCTTTAAGGTATTAATTATCCCCTCCCCAATTTTAGTACCATTTCTCTCTAACACACATCCTCAGGCTTAACTAGGCAGAAAAGCAAATGGGAAGAAGTAGGTGGGCAAAGACCAGTAAATCAAAGTGAACACTCTGAATTTGAGTGGAAAACCAAATCCAAATCAGTCTGAATAAGAGAAAAACATTTCTTCTTAGTTTTGTAGTGGTCCGTGGGAGTCTCTAGGCCCTCTTTTCCATAATGTTAAACCCTTTCACTGGAGGACCAGGTTCTTTCAGGTGCTATCTTCTTTGGAATTTAATTTGTCCTAACATTCCTCCCAGAGCTCTTACAGCACACCACATCACTGTATCCTATTTAACTCAAACCACAGAGAAGTTGGCTGCAGCATCAAACAACACTATTAAAAATACCACAAGGGAACCTTGGAGTAGGAATTCCAGGCACAAGTAACTGCCTAGGGACAAACAGGGGTTGTAAGGAGTTTGGCTGATACTGGGATAGCAATCTAGAAGAATTTTAGAGTCTGGAAAATAGTCCTTAAGATTTGCTTATTGATTCCTAGGCCTGGTTTTCTGTGGTTGTGCAGGTTAGTTAAAAGATGAGAGTTAAGTTTGTCTTTATCACTTTGACTTTGAATTCTTGTCAAAAGATTTGGGACTGTACCCAGAATAGTTGGCAAAATTGTCCAAGAAGAGTCCCTCTCACCCATTACTGGGCTTCACAAAGGAACAACAGACTCATTAACATAGATTTTTTAAAATCTATATATCTTTACTGTGCCATTTAAGCAATTAGTTGGAAGTCTTCTGGCTCAAATCTTGACTCCAGGGGTTTACAAATGCAAGTGCAGAAATAAGCACAGTTGTGGCTTCATAAGAGGCTTCAGGCATTTCAAGTTTGAATGAATGTTTTGGAAATCTAGCAGACTTGATGGATTAATCCTTATTTAGACTTCTGCCATGGGAGAGGTGGTTCTAATTCAGAGCCATAGATCTGGGGCATGAGATTACACTTGTGGCGGTGGCGGCCTTGGAAGCAGTGGTGGTAATGGAGAAGAAGGATCCTCCTCTGGGTGGGAGAACAGGAAGAAGAGAAACCAATGCTTATCTTCCAAGCTCTACAGTAGAAGTATCACAAACTAAATACATCAGTGGAATAAATGGCCTTTAGAAACAACTTACTCTCCTTGATGGTCTAACATGCCTCTGGAATCTTCTCAGAAGATCCATTCTACTACATATTTGTTTTTCCATGAGAGTCTTGGATCATGGGTAAACTGGACTTCTTGTCTTCCACTGTCATAGAATTTTTGCTTCATATAATATGCTTCAGTTTGTAATTTTACATTCAGTACTATTACTATTTGATTCATAAATATCTCCACTCTCTTGTCCCTAAATTGCAGGGACAAAGACCAGGGATAATACTTCTTTATAGTCATCACTGACCCCAAGAGCCGTGCTTGGTAACTGACATATAAAGGACTCTCAATCAATTATTTTTTTTAAAAGAATGTTGTCCAAATTTCAAATGGAATGGGTCTAGATATATAATACAAAGACAGGCAATTTGTGGATTCACAAATAGCCAACAATCTGTAATAAATAACCACAATGGAAAGTTGTCTAATTGTATTTGTAAATTTGTAGGTTCCAGATGTGATTGTAAATGGAAAATTATAACCAAGGTAATTGATGTCAGGAGAAAACCACAAAATCATCATCATCATCATCATCATCATCACCATCATCTACAAATGGCCTGAAGTAAAACTGGAGCTAGATAATCTATGAAAAGCCATCTAAATATTGGGAAGATGATAAAGTTGATACTACAAAGAGCTGAGGAAATGTTTCCAGAGAAAGGGAGCAGTTCATATATACAAACAGGGCAGAGTCCCAAGGAAATCACTACATTTCCTATAAGCAAAAGACAAAGTCTCAGGTATCTAGGACTGCGGTGACACTTCAAAATCACAAATTTACACTTTAGCCAACCTGAATCCATGTAAGAATGACATTTATTTGAGTCTAATTATTTCTGATCCAATGAGATGCTACTGTATGCTGAAAAGGGCCCTCTGTCACTTACTATGTTAAGATAAGATGCTTACTTTTGCCAGTAGCTTAAGAATCTGGAATCATTTCCTGGAACTCTCGGGCTGTTTTCAGGAAATGTCCCCAAATAGCTTCAGATTCAACGAAATGAAATCCTTCTGGCCAATTCAAAACATGATCACTCTAGTAAAATACAATGTTGTTCAAGTACTACTGGGTGCCCCTCAATAGTTGCTTCAAGAGAATTATACATAAGAACAGTACTCGGCTCAGATCTCACAGTTCTACATTTGGCTTCTATCTGCTGCCTAGAACTTGCTTCCTGGTAATGACTATTTCTAGTCACTAGAGACCATCTGATGTGAAACAATAACTTAATTTCTGAGCTATCTGGCAGGAATGAAGTGGCTCTTTATGGTCACTAACAATACTGTGTATGGGAACAGAATGACACAGGCTCTCCTCTTTTATCTTCACCCTGTCTTGTGATTAAAGCTTGACACCACTTTAAACTTATGGAGAGAGACTTTGAAAAGCATAGGTGAAGAATATTAGAGGAGACAGAATCTGCCCTTGATAGATGCTATGTAAGGAATGAGGAGGCATCATGAAGGGAGATCATGTGGGTATTACAGGCAGCTTTCTGTCATTATAACAAAAACCCAAGATAATCAACTTATAAAGAGAAAAGGTTTATTTTGGCTCACAGTTTTGGAGGTTACATTTCATGATCAGTCAGCCCTGACATTGGGGCTTATGGCGAGGCAACACATAATAGTGGAAGTTCATGGCAGAGCAAAACCACAAAGAAAAATAAAGTAAGAGGAAGACGCTGGGGCCACACTATCCTATCCCCTTCGAGGGGATGCCTCCAATTTCCTAAAGATCTAGCAGTAGACTACACCTCTTTAACATTTCCACCATCTCCCAATAACGCCACTCTGGGTACCAACCTTCATTCCAGATCATGGGGACATTTGAGGTCCAGATTATTGCTATGGGATTAGGAAGCTGGGAAGAATAGGATGAAGAGGGTAAAGGGATTTAGACAAGGGATGGGAAATATAGAAAATAAGAGAAAGAATGAGAGAAAAGGACAGAAAAACAAGATGCATAGGATATGAGGGAGAGGAGAAAGAATGTCCCTTGAGGGAGATTGTCACATATTGTTTTTAGGGCATGGATTCTGAAATATAACCATCAAGATTTTGCATCTTGGTTCTTTCCGGAGTAATTACCATTGGAAATTTCTTTCTCTTGTGAGTCTCAGTTTCTTCTATAAATTGGGAAATACCTTATCTACCTCTTAGAAAGTAGCTATGAGAATTAAATGTGACCATGTGGGCCGAATCCTAGCAGACAGAGGAAATGTTTCCAGAGAAAGGGAGCAGTCCATATATACAAACTTGGCAATGGTTAGAGCTGTTGTTACTAAGAGAGGCAAGGGAAGGGCAAAGCCAAGAACAAAATAGAGGAAGTAGGAAGGAGAGCTTCTCAGACCATGGAAGGATGCAAAAGAAAGACACAACCTGCTAATTTTAACCTTTCTTTCCCATTACAATCCAGATCTCTGCCTCCTGTAGTATGTTTGAATGACACGTGGGGAAAATAAATATGTGTTGAATATGAACACATTGAAAAGGTATTTTCGTATTAAATTTCCTGAAATAGTTCGGAAGATAAATGTTCACATTTCCTTAAGAGTTAAAATTATTCCCTAGAAGTGAGTGAGATCAAGGCTCCTTGAAGCTAAACCAGTCACCCCCAAAACCATTTGTTTACTTTCCCTTCCTCTTCAGTGTATTGACTAGCTGTTTGATGGAATTAACGAAATTGACTGGTTATTTTGAAATGTGTTAACCCAGCTGTAGGCCCTGGGGAAAACAGAGCCCTTAGTGTTCTTGATGATGCTTCTTTCCAAGTTTCTCTCCACAACACAAACCACTTCCTTTTACTCACAGTCGTTTTGCTTCTCTCATTAGTCGCACAGTCCAGGGCCTGGTGTGGAGCGCTGGGGCTGCTCTCAGTCCAAGACCATGAAACAGCCCAACTGAGCATGCCCAGCACCCAGTATTCCATCCTAACTTCTACATCAAGTAGAAGGAAGGCCCCAGGGGTTGTTCTGCCCCTCCCCCAGCAAAGGAAGAAGACACGTGGAGGTAAGGCAGCTGAGGTGTGAAAAGCTCTCTGGGGTCTATTCTTACATGGGGTGGTGGGTGGGGAAAGAACAAAACCACAACCCAAGTCAGAAGGAAAAACTGGAAGGGACCAAAACAACTTCTCCTGACACTCATCACAGCAGCACTCAGTGCACCTGGCCAGGAGTTGCACCTTCATCAGATCACAGTCTGGCTTCCCTGGGGTTCCCACAAAACTGAGTAAACAGTGTTCTCACTGGCTGGCCAGAAGGAGTTGGGCGGAGGCCCACCTTTACCGGCCACTCTCAGCCTACTCCTAAATGCCTCTCAGAACACACCAGAAGGAATTTTTTCTTTTCACAAAATCATGCCCCTTTGCTGGACCATGCAACTTATTTCAAATATTGGACAGTGATACACATATAGTAATGGCATTGGTTCTCATATTTCCTCATTCTAATTCCAAGAACTGACAGTATGGAGAAGGCCATTTGTCATTCTTTTCTTCACTTCTTTCAAGTTATTCCCTCCTATCAAAGGTCCTAAGAAACACATTTTCATACCAGTTCTTTTTCTCATGTAGGAGAAAAAGTTTTCCATATTTACTTTTTTTTTTTTTTTTTTTTTTTGATACCTGCAAATGAACCCAGGGAGTGCTTAACCACTGAGCCACATCCCCAGCCCTTTTTGTATTTTATTTAGGGACAGAGACTTGCTTAATTGTATAAGGCCTTGTAAGTTGTTGAGGCTGGCTTTGAATTCCTGATTCTCTTACCTCAGCCTTAACCACCTGCTGAAATCACAGGCATGTGCCACAGCACCCAGTATTCCATCCTAACTTCTACATCAAGTTAACAGTTCTACCTTTTGCGCTTATATGATACTTAATTAATCATTTCAAAGAGTCCAAATAATTGCAAAGAACTCAGCTGATCACTCCTGCTGCGAGTCTATTGAACACCTGTAAGTCAAGCATGATGGTGTTCCAGAACCATGCCCTAGCACCCTGAAGACAACAAAAGAACTGACATATTATGGGGCAGACTTCTTGAGAATATAGAGGCACAGATCACAATGTTTAGAATAATTTTACTGGTGTATGCTAGAGATATGTTTGGAGGGCTGTGGAGGCACCCTGTCCCAGACTGGGAAACTGGGCACAGCTTAGATTTTAGGTATCCCTCACACAAAAAATTGGATTCAGTAAACCAGAAGATCATGAGAGAAAGTGAGTTATAGATGGGGAGAGAACAAGCCAAGGAAGACAACTGTGAATCATGCTGCATGGGATGGAAGAAGGTTGCTACTGACAGAGCCATGAGGCAACTGGAAAGGAGATATATAACTGGGTAAGGCCTTTGGCTCCATTCCAAGGAGGCTGGATTCTGTTTTGTGCTACATGGAAGTACAGAAGGTTTTAAGCTGGAGAGTTACCAGTTCAGAGCTAAGAAGTATGGTTGAGACAGGCCATTCAATGAATGTGGTTCTCATTTTTTTTCATTTATAGTAAGAAATACACTGTCCATGGCAAAAATGTGTGCATGCACATGTGTGTATCAATAATTTTATAAAACAATACTGATTCTTGATATTATAGGTATGGTTTTATACTTTTATTATTTTTTATTCAATTCCATATCATTTTTTAAAGAATAAAATGCTAAATAAAACTGACAATTTCAAAACACTATTTCAGGCATCACTTCTGCAATTCAGGTGAAGTGGTGAGCACTTGAACTAGGGAAGTGCTGGTAGGAAGAGTAGAGATTTCAGAAATATTTTGAAAACAAAAATTTTGAAAGATGGATTCAGTGAAGAGGTGCATGATTTTCAAGTTTCAGGGTGAGATATAAGTAACCGAGGTAGGAAAAACAGATTTACCACAGAGCATTTGAGTCTAGTTTTGGACCTATCAGAATTGTAGGCTATCCATGCGCATTGGGCTTTTTGCATGAGTGAATCTGAAAATCAGGGAAGAAGTCCAACTAGAGATGGAGTTTTAGGAATTGTCTGTGAAATACTGGGGAATGCAACTATTGAGGGACATCCAAGCATCTAGAGTGAGAAAAGTGCTGAATCCAAAAGAACCTTCTAGAATACTCATGTTTAAGGAGGGAAGGGGAGAAAAAGACAGGCTGTGAAGGATAGTGAGGAGTATTTAGAGCAGCAAGTGTCTGGAATCTCCTGGGACAGAACAAGTCCCAACAAAACTTTGTTGAATAAAATTTACTGAGAATAGAGTTTAGGAGGGAAGCTTCTATGACGAGGAGTGTGTGGCACACAGGAGCTCCCGGTGACTGTGGCCCGAACAGCTGGGGTGCTGGTGTGTATGAGAAGTCCTACCACAGTGGGCTAAGGAGCGAGGTGGGCTGAGGAGGGCAGGACAAAGGACCAGCACCAGGATCAGTAAAGAGCCTGCACCTGGACTTGGCTGTCCTGTGTTTTTAAGATTGAGAGAGAGAGGAAGGAGCCAGAGTGAAAGGAGATTGCAGATGTGTTGGGGTGTGGGGGATGCAGCAAGGACCTGGAGGAGCTGGAAGGAAGAAAATCAAGGGCACAGACAGAGGAGTTAGCTCTGAGCAGCCGGGAGAAGGCCCTAGACAGAGGGAAGGGAGGCCATGGATGTCAGTAAGAGGACCCAGGGACCAGGGAGGTCCATGCCTTGATGCTGACTTTCTTCACAAAGCAACAAGTCAAGTCATGTGTTGAGAAGCTACTCAGTTGGGAAGGAGGGCGGAGGGAGGAGGTTTGGAATAAGCACCAAGGGAACTTGAGAGGGCAGAGCGAGGACAAAGGGTCACGTGCACCCACCGAGGGTCTTCTCGGATTTCGTTGGAATTCCAGCTTGAGATGATGAAAGATTCCCACCCCCCCACCCCCCCACCCCAGGAGTTTGGATGAGTAAGTGGAGAAGGCCGAGTGCAGAACTAAAAGAGAGTAGAGTTTCTGAGATGAATAATAAGAACAGCTTGGCAAGGAATCAGAGACAGACAGGGCAGGCAAGAAAAGGAGATTAGGAAATGGCTTGTTTGCTCAAAGAAATAGAGATCCCCATACTAGGGCATTGCCTGGAAAAAATGCCTCCATTTCCCACTTTCTTCTGGCTCACTTAGGGCAGTCAATGAGGTCTAAGCAGGTTCATGTGGGATTTCGGGAAACTATTCCAGAAGGAGGGGTGTGCTCTTTCTCCTTTCCTCTGCCTTGCTCCTGGCAACCTAGATGTGAAGGCTATGACTCTTGCAGCCATTTTGGTCCACAGGGAAAGAACCCATTATCTAGAGATGGTGAAGAGTTATCTGGAAGAAGCTTAGGTCCCTGGCGGTCTTAGAACAGCCATACCAGCCCTGGATTGCTGATTCTGAGTTTCTTTTATAAGAAAGAGAATTAAAATTCTGCCCTAATTAAGGCATATTTTTTAAAAAATTAAATTTCTTAAAAAGTATTTTTATTGTATATATTTAAGATATACAACTGATTTTTTAAAATATATTTTTTAGTTGTTGATAGACCTTTATTTTATTTATTTATATGTGGTGCTGAGAATCGAACCCAGTGCCTCACACATGCCAGGCAAGTGTGCTACTGCTGAGCCACAGCCACAGCCCTACAACTGAATATTTTGATATGCATATATAGTGAAACTTTCAGGTATCTTTCACTCTAGCTTAACCAAATTCTAGCTAAAATAGAATATAGAACAATTGGAACACTTATGGATTCTTCTTGGAAGAGAATGTTAACCTTCCACCATAGAATGCTTAAGCAGGGAACATATTTTATAGTAAGTGAGAAAGCTTTGATCTCTGTAGGAAATTGTAGACTGTTTTTGATTTGTGTGAGAGGGGGAAAAAGTCAAACTTATATTTCTTCATTAATTTTTCAAAAATAAATCCACATGTATGTTATGTTTTTGCCCCTATAACATCAAGCAAAGTCTTCTTTTCACTTTTTGTAAAGAAATGTTTTAAAATTAATGACAACATTAATATCCAGAATGACATATTTCTGTTGTCTAACAAGTCTGCATTTTCCCCTGAAGGGTCAAACTTCCCATCAGTTAGCATAAAATGTTAAAACCCAAGCCTAGTAAATCACTTGTATTGCATTATTTGCAAAGTGACCAAACAGCTGTAGTTTTCAAGGTCAGTCAAATCATCTGTCAGGGTCACATGTGTTTCACATGTCAAGTAACGTATATGGGTTCAATTCCATTCAGGATCATATGGAAAAAGACATTTGCAAACAAGTGATCTGAAGCCATGTTTCCAAACAGCTGCTATGGTCACTCAGATAAGAGTTACTGTTGTAAAACACTTGGGTTTAGGACTATGTTTCCAATCACTCAAAAAGAATATTCATTTCAAATCACAGTATTTAAACAAAAAGGAACAGTTGCCAATCATAGTGACACTCAATAAGTATTCACCAAAGATTAAAAAAAATGTAGTAGTATTATATAATTGCTATTGCTATCATAACAACACTGTTCATGGGCAAGTGAGAAGAATGTGTACTGGGTATGAAAACACCACCAAACACATAATTAAGATGGAAATCTAGTTAAACAGCTAAAGAGAGAGGATTTCAAGAAACAAGACTTGGCTAATACTTCTTCCTCCAATTCTTGCTCCAGGCAACATGAATAGAAGCAAAAGACAGGACTCTGGGATGCTAATAACTCCCTTAACAAGCTGTAGTAATTGGGATCATGGAGCCAGGCTGATGGAAGAGAGAGGGGAAGATCTCAGGATTTAAAAAGTTTAGCAAGAGGAAAACTTTTTTTTTTTTTAAATCCACATTTAATTCCAATCATAGTTAGAGATGTCTGGCACCAACAGCAAGAAGGAAAGGGGTATTGATTTTTTTGTGAGTTGCTCCTCTACTTGGTTCTTCTAACTCAAAAGAGATAATTGACTGAATAGTAGCTCTTGTGTTGAATTTTTATCAAGTTTTCATTATGTTCTTGGTATGTGTTCTTGAAAGTCCACAGCTTTCTTATTTTGTTTATAGTTACTGGCCTAATGATCTTCCATCTTCGAGACATGCTAGAGGAAGAAGACTGCTTTCTAATTATTTAACCCTTCTCTGTAGGTTTTGAGGTTGGCTTCTGTATTTTAGCAAGGAAAATAATAGAGAGCTCCAAGTGAAAGGAGAAGTGCAGACAGGCACCAACAAATACCCACTCCAGCTAAGTATGGGCTCCAGTTGAGCTGGAAAAGGTCTCTCAGCTCTGAGTCACTTGCGAAGTTGAGTCCTTGAATATGTTTCTGTCCCTAATATTTTGTTGCTCTGGGCAACCATCAAGTCCACATGAAGACTTTTGCCAACTGGAGAGGATGACTAGCCAGGGGAGTCAGAATTTCCTTTTAACTCTTTGTTGAAAACTCAAAATAACAAATGGTGTCAAGGATACCCCCCTGAAGATCCATACTGGGAAAGGTGGAATTCATTGACTTGGCATATCTTTCATTCACTTCTTAAGGGAATATAAACAAAGGCAATTAATTAGAAGCATGCATTTAAAAAATAAGGAAATATTATGAGATAGCTAGTTAGATCCTCATTTAATCTAACATCTTCTTTTTACAGATGAAAAATCAAGTTAAATTACTGGCCAGAAGTTAGTGGCAGAGTTGGGATTATAGCTCTGGTCTCTAAAACCTGAGGTCATTGCTCTTGCTATGACTTCCAGAAACCAGGTGGTAGATGCAAAATGAAAAAAAAATGTTTACAATCACAAGTGATTGCCTCACTTTTGTAATAGTAAATGATCATGGCTGGAAAGGACCAGTTTGCTAGAATACAAGAATCCACTAAAGAGCTCTGCAGCTGAGTCTCCAACCATCATGGCTCCATTACAGTCTGGCCAGGTGTCTGAAGAGTGGTTAAGGCCCTTCAGAAATTTCTGAAGGGTTTCTGGGACTTGCATTGCTTATTATACAAGTTTGATCTCCATCTCAGAATTCTAACGACATTTCTTCTCTTGGCCCAGTCTGGGACTACCTAATATATTTTATTTCCTTTTCATATGTACAATTATATCAAGTTCTTGGGGGTGGGCCTACAACTTATTTATTTTTATTTTCCTGACACCCGGAACACAAGACTAAACATGTTTTCATGGATTGGTTGATGATAAATCAATATTAATTTTATTAGCTCTAAAAGTGTACAATCAGCTTATCTAGAGATTTAATTATCCAAGGATTTATACTTCTGGAAACCAGTAAGGAGATGAAGAAAATTCAGAAGAGCCAAGCAAGTGCATTTAAAATGTATTCACTATGTGCCTTCAGGGTCCTACAGCTCTATTTCAGAGATGGATTGGCCCCAAATTCTGCTTTTATTTTGAATTAATTAGCTTTCATTTTATGTTCACAGCAATGATTTGGCAATATAGTTGTCCAAGAAGAAAACAGCATTAAGTCAGAAAAGACAACGATAAGGCTGGGCCAAGTGACCACTGGACAATATTGATTAAATGTTCCCACCAAATTCATGCCTTACCAAGATGATGCTAGTAGGAGGTGGGCTTTAAAAGGTGTCTAAGCCATAGTGTCCTTGGGAATGGAATGAGGCACCTCTCACAGAGCTTGCAGAGGGAGTTTTTCTCTCTCCCTTCCCCTTGCTGCTATGTGAGAATGTAGCAAGAGGCCCTCATGTAATCAAGATCATGTGCCTTGATCTTGGACTTCCCAGCCTACAGAATTTTGGGAAAATAACTTTCTGTTCTTTATAAATTACCCAGTATGTGGTATTGTATTATGGTCACACAAAAGGGAATAAGACAATATGGGAGGGTCAGATGAGAATTTAAAGTACAACAAGATTTAGGGAACTTTACAAAATTTTTCTTTCTTTTTTTTCTTTTTTTTTTTTTTTTTAAGTTTTACAGTGGTGGGAATCAAACCTAGGGCCTTGCCCATCATAGGCAAGTGTTCTACTACTGAAAACCAGTAAGTAGAGAGAATCCAGAAGAGTCAAGCCTGGTGCTGTTTACTACAGGGACAAAAAGATCCTCCATAGATCATTATTAGTTCCTAAGCACATCTGTAAATGACAGAAAAGTAGAGAAGCAGATGTTCATAATGATGACCAGAGCCACCAAAAATGATTTTTATTCCACTTGATGTGCTCTTTCAAGAGGTTAAGAATGTGCCTTTCAAACATTTTCTTCCCAAATGGTTAAAATGATTATAAGTCTTAGTTTTCTAGAATATTCAATATATGAGAAACTTTTCCTAAGAGAAATGTAGGTAATTTACTGTAGGTACTGAGAAAAACCAGTTTAAAATTTTACATTGAAATCCATTTATCCATTTACATACACACACACACACACACACACACACACACACACACACACTATTATAAGGTATCATATATTGTCAGAAGCACTTTACATCCATTCAGCAAAGTCAGACAACAGTTAGTAAAGCCTACACATTTGTTCTTTTATCTTTTGAAGCCATCTCTTTCTTTTATCCCTACTATTTAGATGTTTTGCTAGTGTAGCACCTTTATTACACCATATGCTTGGACATTGCTATTATCCTAACTGGTCTCTGACCCTCTAATATTTTTTTTTTCCTTTCACTGTCTGGAATTTTTAAAAGTCCCCAGGTGATCCTAATGAACAGACAAGTTTATGAACCACTACCCTAAGTGCTTAGTGCACCATTCATTTGACCCTTAATTATACCCTAGCGTAGAACTAACTCCTTTAATAGCAGGCATCCTGGGTCTGTGATTCTGAGCTTAGCTGCTCCTAAAAAAGTAGTTGCTTTTTAATAAAATATTCACTGTTAGTGAAAAGTACAGTCCCCTTCATTTCTATTTCCCTTCCATTGACTTAACAACTACTTTGGAGCCCTTAACGCACAATCTTCCAGAAGACCTTCTGTGCGGGCTTTGGCTCTCCAGCAGACATGTGCTTTTCTCAGGTGCCAACTGATGCTTACGCACAAACAGAGATGGTGGGTGGGGGTGGCTTTCTTCGCTTTCCTTTTTCTTTTCAGGGTACCACCTAAGGGGATCTGTCACATGTCTACCTTTCTTTGAAGGTCTGACTTGAAAGCAGATTGGGCAATATTTTATACAAAGGCATTTTAAAAACGCAGGTGTGACTGCCCAAAATAACAACAATACTTTGAACTTTAACAGAACCTTTCATCCAATGATATCAAAACATTGCAGCTTATTAAAGCCTTAGGAAGCTGGTGGGCAAAATATCCAATTGATACATTAGTGGAGATTTTCTGCATTAACTGGGTTGGTGAGTTGTTTTTTTTTTTTTTTTTTTTTTCAAGTGCCTAAACAATGAGAAATGTAAGCAGACAAAACTCCATGATTTGTTTGGACCCTATCACCAACTCATAATATTTAATTTTAAAAACCTCCAAGAAAAACTAATCCTCATCTTTTTAAATTTTTGCTGAGTTTCAGAGTTACCAGTTCCTCATACTTATTTGTGTCCTTCACCTGGAAATTCTTCTCCCTCCTTAGTCTGAGGAAGCATTGGCTCTATGTCCTGTTATAAAGTTCATTGGACTTTACATGTTCACAAAGAACTCTCATTTAATTGACTTTTAAATGAACAAAACATCATACAAAAATGTTGAATTCTTCTGAGGTTATGAGCGTTCAAACCTCTAGCTTTGTACTATATTTATTGGGAAAAAATTACTAATTTAATCACTTTATGTTTTCCTACTTTTGGCTTCTTTGACTCTTTCTCTTTATGTATAATTGCTGGGAGCTCAAGATAACCTAGATTCAAAGTAGGAAATGGGATGCATTCCTGTTTCCTCTTATTTAAAATCTGTTGTGAAGTAAATAGTTATGGGCAAAATGTGTGAGGAATGTTTATCAGACTATGTGTTTTTTTTCTTTGTCCTAGTATATTAGCTTTTTGAAAAAATCTTGCTTCATTTCCATGGTTTCTTTGATGTCTTGTTTTGACCAGCTGTGGAGTTTTCTGTGGCTATCCATTTACATCATTTTAAAAAATGGTACATAAATGAAACTCAAACAAAATGAACAATACTTTCACATTGTTTCAAAATCAAACATGTTCCTAAGGAATCTGATTTGTGGCAGATGGAGAACAAAACCTTCCAGAGGGAGGGCTGTTAAATGAGTCTTAATTGCTTGCACATGAAAATATAATGACTAAGATTGTGTGCACAATTAGGAATTTAAACATGTAGGAAAGAACTGGCCACAGAAACAGGCAGACATTTTGTGCACGCATAGCTAGTTTCTTATGAACACAGAGAGTAAGGAACAAGTTAATAAAGTAAAATGACTTTGAGAGAAATGCAGCTGTTTACGCCATTGTTACTTATGTTGAGCTTCTCATTCTAAAGGTAATCCATTTCTCTCTAAAATTCACTAGAGGAAGTGTCATAGTGTATTCAAGAATACATTTATTCAAGAATTGGGTTGTTGTTTTTTTTTAATTCCTACCATGTGCCAGATGCTAGGCTTGTTCCTTATCGTTCTCATTTAATCCTTAAACAGCTTTCCAAGATAGGTCTGCTATTATCTTCAGTATGTAGGTAAGAAATAAAGGCTCAGAGAAAATTTCCCCAGTGTCAAATGGCTAATAATGGCACAGCTAGGATTCTCTGTATTGATTTAATGAAGCAAAAACCTATCCTTTTACAATGTCTACCTTCTTACCTGGGAAAAGACATATACTTTTTAAAAAAATGAATCCCAAGGATGGCCATACTTTCAGTTTTGCATGAATAATGTCTTCTTTGTATTAGGTGATATGATGTAATGAGGTTGGTGGAGAGGCCAGATTTAACCAGGTCAGGGAACATCTCTGACGCTGTTGAAGATGTGCTAAGGAAGGCATGGTTGGTCCCTGGGGGCAAATTGCTAGGCTTAGGGTATATGATATCTGAACTGCAATAGGGGCTGAGATGATGGACTTAGGCCAGTACCTGCTACAGGCTCAGTGGTCTCCAAGGTCTGGACAGAATGTGGGGTGGTGAGTATGTTGGTTGGGAAGAAGCATCCAGCAGATCTGCCCCACAGTGGCTCTACAGGAATCAGCTGTGGGATCCATGAAGTTCTACCTGACTGATTCTGCCAGGATGTGTGACACTCAGCCTAGCTCCTCAGAACCTGGTTTTGGGCTCTCCTGATCACAATGACACTAACTTTACAAGTGGGTAAGTTGTGCAGTATTCTACAGTGAGCTTCCATTGATCTTGAAGGATTTAATTCCATCTCCTCCCACAGAGTAAGATGCTTTTTCGAGGTGACCTCAAGTTCTCCTTCTGATACTTCTCTTTGCTGGGATGGAGGTGGAACTGGTGCTGAGGTACTTTTAATAAATGCCAGTGTGTGCCGATTTGTGTCCAAAAGTTCATATAATGGACCTTCAGAGGAATTTAGAAATCCAACTCATTCTAGAGTCCACTCACACATTATTCTCAGAAAACTGAGAGGACTGAAAATACTCTAATTCCATATTATTCTGTATCCCTAAAAGTAAAACCAATTAATAAGTGACTCAATCAATGATAGTCCATCTAGATTACTATTAAGCAAAGAAAATAAGAATGCAAATTATTCCTTGTTTTGGTTCCTACACTTGAGAGTAAGCCAGAAGTCACAGGTCATGGTCCCCTGTAGAGAACTAAAGCATAAAGAAGACATCAATACATTTTTTTTAAAAAGTTAGTCAAATAGCTTTTGTACTGGGCTCCCAGGGATACATTAATAAATAGGTGACATCTCATATCCCTAAGAAATTGAGTAGCATAAAGAACAGTTTACTGAGAAATAAATAGCCAAAATAAATTGTGCATTCAGGCCAAGCCTCTTATCTTACTATTATTAATATGCATTTTTGGCCTATCAGCATATCTTTCCCCTGAGAGTATCATGATTTCCTTTAGGAAGTTACTTAATGTCTTCATTGGATAATCTTAACAACTGCAGAGCTAACAATGAACAAGTGCTTACTATGTGCCATGCTTCTTGCTTCGTTTTTCATAAATATCATCTCTACATCAGTAATTATTGTTATGTCTACTTAAAAACTGAGGATCTTGAGGCTCCAGAAGGTCAAATGAATTGTTGAGGAGAAACACCTATAAGCAGCAGAATTAGAATATGAATCCACAAATCTGACCCCAAAACTCAGGCTCTTATTACCACATTATTCTATAGTCTGGTGGAAGTGAAGCCAGATGCCCTGTTATCTTTTAGCCAAGGATCAAGACCAAACTAGACCAATTTGATGCCTTCTTTGCAGTTTCATTATTAAAGAAGAACAATAGAGAATCTAAGAACAGTTGCAGGGACCTCACTATCCTGCACTTGCCACAGGATTTTCCCCCATGATTTTTGGCTTTTTAGCACTGTCAAAATATATCAACGCCTTCAAACTTTATCCTTCAGTTCTGCACAAATTCCAGGAAATAAGGGATTCTTCTAAGATGTTTTTTCACTAAATTGTTTTTTGTGTAAGTTAGTAGAGCTGCTGCTTGTCTTACAACCAAGGGTTCATTGTTGATACACAATTCTCTAAAGGGAGGTGATAAGCCAGCCAAAAGGAAAATTGTATAGAATCCTCAAAGAATAAAATGCTAAAGCCTTGGTCCAGAAATAATTCAATAGATTCACTGAGAAATAATGGCATAACAAGATGCCAGGTCAATTTCCACTGTTGTCCTCTCTCTGGAAACCTTGAGGACTCGTAGGCCCTCCTAAGCCAGTGACCTCAGTCAACACGGCCTTCTCCTTTACATCCACCCACCACTGTGAAGGGGTTCCAGTAAATGGCCCCTGGTGGAACGAGATCTCCCAGAGATGACCACACTGATCAGAATACAGACAAAGCCAATTGCATCAAAGTGACCCTTGGGAAAACTTGTGGATATGCTTTTTCCACATGTTTCCATGACTAAAGAATTTAGGACTTCCTATCTTAGAATTATCTTCAGAGTCCAAGTTCTACTTTCAACACTTCAAACTTTTCTAATCCAGTGGGAGTGGCTTCAATTCTAGACTTAGCCTCATCTAGGTTAGGTTGGTGATATGTCTGGTGAACAAGGATAATAATCATATTGGAAATACTCTAGTTAAAAGTAAAATTAAAAAAAAAAATTTAGTTGTTGATGGACTTTATTTTATTCATTTAGTTCTATGCATTGTTGAGAATTGAACACACAAGTGAGGCAAGCCCTCTTCCACTGAGTCACAATGCCTGCCTGCAAAAGTAAAGTTCATAAGTAAACCAGTTAGATTTTTCTTTTTCTTGGAGAGCTTGTAAAATGTCACTAAAGCTATTCCCAAATGTGTTCAGCAATGGCAGCAATACTCAAACAAAGTGGATAGTTTCCAAAGATGACTACTTTGAGGATCAACAATAACTAAGTAACATAATCCTACTGATAGTTTATGATGATTTCCCACATACTTTTTGGTAAGCCCTAACATCTACCATTTATCAGACCCTGCCAAATTTGTCAACATGAATTAGCTGATGTAATCCCTTAAAATTAGTAAAATATTATTCACTCCACTTCAGATTCAAGATGTGTGAGTAACTTGTCCAAGGTTACACACAAAGTGGGTGAGTGACAGTCAGCCAGGAAACAATGTCTGTCCAGATTTTCAGAATTCTGATAACTACCCTTCCTCTTCTGTTTAGGTTTTGACCTTTGGAAGGAACAAACATACCATAACTATCAAGATTTGGAATTTTTTTCAAAATAGAATGAAGAAAGGAAGGAAGGAAACCAAGCCTAGCACAGTCAAAGCATGCTCAGTGACATCAGAGGTATCTTACAGACCTTACCTGTTCATCAGGTCTGAAGCCTAAGTTCCATGATCAGTCCTTTTTTCCTCCTTGACTATTTGGGAAACATTTCTTCTTTTACTGTTCTTGCTTTTCCTTCTAATGCTGCTAAAGTTCTCCTAAGACCTTGTAGTGGTTCCCCAGGTCCCTTCTTCTCTCTAAGCTAAATAACATTGTGGGTAGCTTCTTGTGTCTCTAGAAAAAAGAATTCACCCTGTCTCAATTTGTCCTCCCTCTCTTCCTTCCTCCCCTCCTTACTTTATTCATGTAATCATTCACTTATAAACTCCCTATTCTTTAGTTAAAGTTCTTTGTCATTCATTTGAGCACATTTTACCTTTTTAAGTTTCAGAAATATCTGGAGGGTAATGGTATTTTCTAATGCTCAGAAGTATTTTATACCTGGTTGGGTTTTCTGAGTCTAAGTACAGTCCTTCACCCATGAGGGATGAATGAATAAAAGAGCAAACCCAAGAAAACACATAGAAAAAGAGATTTCCATGTGGACAAAATTTAGTGTGTAATATGCAAACATCCAAAATATGTCCAGAAAACCACTGCCATACCCCTCTCATCTGTTTTGCCAGGCATGTTAGAAATACTTCCACAAGGCCAACAGTACTGCAGTAAGAATCATAAAAGAGAAGGTGGCATCCTAAAAAGTGCTGGATACTTAGACATCAGAAATATCTGTAGAAAGAGCGTTTGAAGGATAGAGAGTTCTATGCCTGGAAATGGTAGCCAAGAAGGCAGTGGATGGCAAGACCCCGAGCATGCCTTCCCACAAGGAGAACATGAGATCCCCATCTGACAGAGCCATGTGCAAACAAAGGCTGGTATTTAATGAGTGGTCCTAGAGCTAGGTGAGCAGCAAAGCTCAAACTTGGCTTCTCCCCAGTCCTGAAATTCTCCATCTGCCTCACTTCTCACACAGACCTGGGACCCTGGCTGGTTGATATTCCGGCCCTGAGCACTCAGGTCACAACAGATGAATCATGAAAAGAACAGCAGAGACTGATGAGTGCCTGAAGGACTCTATGCCCTAGGCAGGAGTCCTGCACTTCACTAATAGAACTGATTTCTTAGGGGTTCCCAAAGGGATTCTCTGCATCAATAGATCTTTTCCCTCTCTAAGTCCTACCCTCCATCCATATATGTTCAGCAATAGATGGCATAGATTTATTCTCTACTCTCAAAACAAAAAAGAAAATAAAGAAAGGGAAAAGGAAAGAAGCAGGGTTGGGGGTGATGGGGAAGGTCCAACATCCCCAGGGAATAACTTTTTTATGGGGCGGCAGATACAACAGCTTGCAAAGGCTTGGGTGTCTATGTCAATAAATTTAGGGGGAGAAATTACTTAACATTCTGTGAGCTAAGCTTAATCTACACTTAGTATTTCATTAGTTATATTTCTTTGATCAAGTTATTTTACTTCTCTAACCTATTTTCTCATCTATAAAGCAGGAATAGTAACAGTGTCTATCTCTTCTGATTTCTGTATTTTTTTTTAAAAGATGACAGGTCTACAGTGTTTAGTTCATATCAAATGTCAGTAAATGTTAGTTTTTGTTAGTATTAGTAATATATTCAACTGATTTTTTAAAGCATTTTTGAGATAGTAAAAGAAAGCAGACCATGAGTGAACTCTATTTCTTTGCAGAGATAAAATAATTCAGTGTAACATTTAAACAGTAAAATTTGGGAAATTAGCCCCAAAGGAATTTTCAGTTGGCCCACCACAGTCATTGTATTTCTGACTATGCCTAGAATAGTTTCTAGGCTCATATGGGTAGGAAGCACTTAGTGGATAAAGGGAGTGACTGAAGAATGCTGCTTTTGTTGTTTATTTTCCTTTTTTTTTTTTTTTCAGGCGACTTGGTACTGTGTTTGCAAAGACAAAAAAGAATACAGTTACCAAACATAACATTTCCCTGAATCACTCCTACCCCCATTCACAAACATGGACCCGAGGCTCCATTTTCTTCTAGGAGTGGAGCAGTGCTCTAATTAAAATCTTGTATACATTTTGAGAGATAATAGAGATGATGACCCTGAGGATGACGACCGTGATGACGGGGGTGCCAGATAATAAGATCACCTTGTATTTCTTTCTACCAGTTGCCGGAGCACTTGTCACCCATTATCTCATGTATCCTAGACTGCGCTGTTTGTTAGGTGGGGGTGTGGGTGTCACTATATGCCTTTTTCAGAGAGGCAGAAATTTTCCAACAAATTACTGGCAACTCAATGACAACACTGTGCACAGACAGCATTCTCACCTGCTACACTCAATATCTTTTATTTTCCCAAATTTGGCCCATCCCATTATCCACCTGGCATCACTGGTTAATAATTCAGATTCTGAATCTTATCTCAAGAATTCTGTTCTGCAACGTTTGGGAACCAGTCTTTCTGTGTTGGTTTTTAAATATCCCTTGGGGATTCCTTGGATCAGGCAGGTTTGAGAAGTTTCGCCCTTTCTAAAACTCAGGGAAATAAGGAAGGGATACTGGGCAGAGTAGACTTTGGTGGTGACATTTAGATTCTCTGAAAACATGGTAGCTTTTCTGACCAGTTAGAAAATAACAGAAGGGTCCTGTCATAGACTCAATAATCAGTAGAGTGCTGCTCTATCCAAGAAATATTATTTGGAAATATAGTTCATGCTCAATTCTGGCACCTTAATATTGAAATATGATTAGACAATTTCTCAGCAGAACCTCTTTTAGGTCATAAGAGGTTGATAACTGAATCCTGAGAAATACTTAAATATCATTCACCAGATTCTGTGCAAAAAGGTACTATCTGCTCTTGCCAATCACTAATCAACATCTAAACCTGTCTTAAATCGAATCCAATGTCCATAATATATTTCTTAAAATGAAAACCATTTTATATATTATTAAATATTTTTCATAAATAAATCATTTTTGGAATGAAATTTTTAATACCTAAATAGAATTATGATATTATTTAACATTTGGGTTGTTTTAAATATTTTATGTATATTCATGATACCATGATTGACATCTGTATATATGATCTCACTATTTACTTCTTCCTCATTCTCCAATCTAATCAACTCCTAACTATTTTTAATTGTTTCTCAGAAAAGAGTTGTGAATCTATTCCCTCACCTCTCTTCTGAGGCTACCACCCCAGGTTAGAGCCACATTACAATGCCTATGCTGTTTCCAGAGGTGGTCACTCTAAAAGGCCTATTTGTTTCCCTGCTTAAAATTGATTGATGGGGCTGGATGTATACCCCCTAAGTAAAGTGCTTGCCTAACCTGTATAAGGCCTTGGATTTGAACCCCAGGATCATACAAATAAATATATAAATAAATAGTATTAATAGATGATTTTCCATTGCCCATAAAAGGAAGTCCACTATTCTTGGTATAGGACACCAGTGAGATTGCTTTAATCTAATTTTGGAGACTTATCATTAGTTGCTTCTATACACTTTTAACTCCATTTGTCCTTTTTTGTTCCCAATAGCCTGATCATGCTTCCACATCTCACTCTTATTGGTTCTGCTTCGAGGTAATCTTTACCTTACCACATGAAGAATACCATATTCTTAGAAGTTTAGCAGAGAGCTCTTCCTAGGTAGAACCATTCACCTTGCCTTCAAATACATATTATTTGAAGAACCTTCAATCATGATATTAGCAAGTATTAATTATTTATAATTCCTTCTCCCCTAGATTGTGAATCCTTTAAAGCCAGAGTCACTTTTACTCCAACACACCTAATTTGTTACATACCTTATATAAGGTGCTTATAAAGCATCTTTTGGCCAGATGGATAATGTGAGTAATAATATAGTTACATTAATAATGATAACTAATATTTTATGAATATATCCTGGGTACCAAGCATTATGTCAAGCACTGACTTAGAATTTACTGGTGATAAAAACAAAACTTAGTGAATTGAAGTAAATCAACCAAAATTACACAGGTGGTCATAGGAAAGCTGAATTCAACTTAAATGGCTGGACTAAATGTTTTTGTTGTGATAACAAAACAAACATTTAGTACCATTCATTTATTTTAACTAAAATTATAAGAAAGTATCCAAACCAGATATTTAAGCAATTGAGATAGACTTATTTTCCGCATAATTCTGCCATTTCACTTGTTTTCACTGCTCTTAACACCATAGAAAACTTTCATCAATTCCCAGTCAAAAAGTCACTTTTCAGATCTGGTCTTTTTCTATACTAATAGGTAGAACTTTACTTATCAAAATAAAAGCAGAGAAAGGCAAAACAAGTTCTAAGTTGTGTTAGTAAGGAAGAAAATAGACATTTACCTATCTAACAGATAATAGGTTTAACTAATAAATAGTCACACTCTATGCATTTAAGCAACTATGCATTTTTTTCCTCCAGAAAAGTCTTTTTCATGTGGAATTTTTATAAAAGTAAACTTTATTTTAAAATTTTGGAATACCTGACAGTCATTAGTTGTATTAAGTATGAAAGTAAAATAAGTAAGACTCCAAAGAAGTCAATTTATAATCATGCACAGCTACAATCTTGATTTTTTAAAATTAAAGTTATTAAACATGATGCATTATCAGCATTTTTCAAGTGCATCCTAACAAATCTTACTGAGCACTCATTCTTCACATTTTTTAAAACATTGTCACAATCTTTGCTCTTACTAAAGGAGAAATAAAAAGGACTGCAGGAAGGGAGTGGGAGTTCACGGGATGGGAGTAGGAAAGACAGTAGAATGAGTTGGACATAACTTTCCTATGTTCCTATATGAATACATGACCAGTATTCATAACTCCACATCATGTACAAGAATGGGAAGTTAGACTCCATGTGGCCTTCTGTTCTTACATACTGACTTAACAGGGTTAGTGTTTTCTCAAGACTTGTGCATCCCTCTCACATAGGTCCTGTCTTCCTTCTTTATGTGGCTTTTGCTCCAAACTATAATTTCAGATAAAGGTACACATATATATTTTTATTTTGTATATGATGTATTATGTTATATATAGTGTTTGTTACAGACACAAAGACTTACAGGCAGATCTAAATAAGTGTTAGCATCATTACTCTCACCATGACATACTTAGTTTCTTTTCTTTAAGCTCAAAGTATTAAATGATTAGTTCAGATAATATTCCAGTTGAAAGTCTGTGTTATGTTTTTCACCTCTTATTCAATCTTAGAAATTGTTTGTGCTTTAGATCAATAACAAATACAGTTACATTTCTTCTCATGTTTTAACTGATTAGTATTTGGATAGTTTTCTTTTTAATACTCTGCTTTACAGATTGACAAAATTCTATTGTAATAAACTCAGTTTTTTAATAGAGCCATGAGTTTTCAGGGTTAAAAAATATGAAGTGGAACAGAGACTTAATGCATATTCTTTTCCTGACTGAAACTACTTTTGTGGTGTTTTATGCTCCTCATGGCATTGTGTGTCGCCCTCTACAGTAGAGGGAAGGCAATTGCACTAATTGTATTGCCTGGGTATAAGAACTTGTATTTCTCCAAAGTCCGAAGTCCAAAGCCTTAGGCTACCCATTTTTCTGTCTCTAGGATAATCAGTGAATATAATTAAAATAACTCTAACCATAAACACATATCCAATGAGAATTGGGACAATATTTTTTCTAATTTTCAAGTCCCGTACAAAAAACAAATGATACATCTGTTACTCAGAAATTAATATTTTTAAATATTTCTTTTACTTTCCTGAAAAACAAAATTCTACAAGTCTGAAGACTATCTTATTATGGTGGGTTATTTTATTTTATAAGGGTGTAATAGGGAAAATGGAACCTTATATTTATTTTCAGAGCTGCCACCAAGTAGATTTTTGACTCACGAGATTTCAGTCTTCACATCTTCCAAAGAAAGAAATTTAAATAGCTTTTCTCTGAGTTACATTCATGCATGAAAATCCTCAAATTAAAGATGATTAAATAAAGAGGATTAAAATATGGAAATTCAGAAACATACTGAAAGTAATACTGTGAAGACATGACAAGGTTTTATGAGATAGTTGCAGAATTCTTTTCTTACTGTCATTTAAAAATGAAATGCTTGCTGCTGGACATGGTGGCTAATGTCTGTAATTCCAGTGACTCTGAAGGCTGAGGCAGGAAGATCTAAAGTTCAAAACTAGACTCAGCACCCTATCTCAAATTTATTAAATAAATTTTAAAAAAAAAAAGTAAAAAGAACTGGGGCTATAGCTTAGTGGTAAAGTACTAAACTGTCCCTAGGTTCAGTTCCCAGTTCCACCCTCCAAAACAAAACCCCAAACAAATGACCAAAAGGACAGATCCTGTGCCACTTAACAAGACCTTACTCCAAAAATAGGGTGTCATCCCCATACAGGCATGGCTGGGGCATCTCTGACTCTCTGCTGCCCTCTCATGTTTCAACAGTCTTTATCTCTGGCAGGTACTGCCTGCTGAAGACCAGTGCAGGTGAGGCTTTCTCTAAGTAACTGAGGGATTACTGCAAAGGTCCAGTCATTACTGTGCAAAAGTAAAGTCATTAACGAAACATGCCAGAAAAGCCAATGAACTTTAATTAGCCTCTGCTACTTCCACTCTTCCTGTTTTTGAATTACTTTAAAGAACAAAAAAAGTATCAAACATGGGGCAGGATTGTAGAAAGAAATGCTTATACTACCCACCACCTGGTGAACTTTCTAAAACTTATCTCCTTGAACTCTTGCAACCACCCTGAGAACTAAGTACATACAATTCCATTCTTCAAATTGGAAAATAAAATGAAAGAGAGAGACAGGTTTCACATCAGGATCTGAAAGCCACACATCAGCTTTTTGTTATATCACAACTGAAGAATAAAATAGCTCTTAGGCTGGGGTTGTGGCTCAGTGGTAGAGTGCTTGCCTAGCATGTGTGAGGCACTGGGTTCAATTCTCAGCACTGCATATAAATAAACAAATAAAATAAAGATCCATCAACAACTAATAAAAACATTTTTAAAAACAGCTCTTCAGTAGTAAATCTTTTTTTTTAAATACTATTTTAGAAGCCCTATCTTTAAAGAATTATTAGGTCATTTTAGATCTATGTAATTACCTCTCATAAATAAAAATAAAAACTGGCAGGTATCTGACATGTTTTAACTCTGGTATAAAGTAGAACTTCTCTGTGTTTAATATTTATCAAAGTAACAACAACAACAACAACAAAAACCTGATCCTGGCATAATGGCACACACCTGAAATCCCAGCGATTTGAAAAGATGAGGCAGGTGTATCACTAGTTGGAGTCCAACCTCAGAAATTTAGTGGGGCCCTAAGCAACTTAGCAAGATCTTGTCTCAAATTTAAAAAAAAAATAAAATAAAAATAAAAAGGGATGGGGATGACATTCAGTGGTGAAGTGCTCCTAGGTTCAATCCCCAGTACCAATAAATAATCAAACTTGAATGGGTAAAAAGGTATTATATGTTCTATGGGACTAATTTTCAGGAAATATTATGACATAGAAGTTCTTAATTATTTTTTACACTTAAAGAATTGGTTTATGGAAGAGTTATAGTGAATTATTTTTTCCTTCAAAAAACTAGCTCTCAAAAGTAAGTTTTTAGACTCTGAAGAATAATCTTATCATCTCAATAAAAAATGCACTAACATCTATGACAGTGATGAGGGGAAAGGACACAAAATTAGGACAATAGGAGATGTCATTTGGACAGGTCCAAAGCCAGTGTGTCCCTGTGGGCCATTCTGGGGGATCCACACACATTACTCTTATGATTCTGCATCCTTGTCTTTCTCTCACTCTTCCCTTTTCTTTTTAATTTCTGTCCTGTTCCTTTCACTGTCCCTCATGATGGACTGAATGTGTATGGGAACCTCAAATTCACATTGACATCCTAATCCCCAACATGGTAATAGTTGAGGGTGGGGCTTTGGGGAGATAATCAGGTCATGAGCATGGAATTAGCACCCTTTTAAAGGAATCTACCCGCTTGCCCCCTTTCGATCCTGTGAGGATATAATAGAAAGACAGGCCAGCAACCTGTCCTTCCCCAGAACTCAAACACATTGACAAGTTGATCTCAGCCTCTAACACCATAGAAATAAATTTATGTATTTTATAAATTTATGAGGATAATCTCTGGTACTTTTTATAGAGTCTGAACTGTCATCCCTAGTTCTATGTACAGAGTAGGTCAGAGAAACCAAAACAACAAAACAAAATTTACCAAGATGTATTGAGTGCTGACACTGTTGGGCACCATGCTAGTAAAAGTGAACACATTAATTCACGGCACCTACCAACGGTGATCTTACTGCATAAAGTGGGATCACTATTTTATAGATGGAGAAACCAAGGCAGAGAAAGGTATGCAACCTGCTCAGGGCCATACAGCTGTCATGATAGAGAACAATTTGAGTTCTGGACAGGCAGCTCACAATTTTAATCACATCTCTGTAGATCTATGAAGGACTCCTGAAGGGGTGCCTTGAGCTTGTTCAATATAGCCCTTTGGGCTAGTGAGGAAATGAATTTAGACAACCCTGTTCCTCCAGATTTTCAGCAAAATTTCAAAGATGGCTGCCTTGATCTGATAGGTTGCCTTACTGACTTAAAAAACAACAACAACAACAAAAAATCCCTTTTCTCATCTCCTCAGTACTACTACAGAGATATAGCGAGCTTCTAACAGGAGGGAATAAGTCTGGAGGGAAGAAACACATAAGTACTGCCTTTTCTTATCTGAAGTCTAACTAGTGTCAAAGACTCAACCACCATTACTATTATTGTTTAGGTTTTAAGGACTCACTTTTTCAGAATGGGATGACAGACAGGAACTTTTCACTGCTCTTGCCATCATCCCCTCACACTCCAGACCCCTCTTCCCACCTTGGTTTGCAATATTTGGACAAGAAAAAAGACTTCCTTTCACTAGCCAGGCAATTTCCTGTTGGGCTTTGTGAGGAGCCCAGCTGCCAAGCAGTTAATGACAGCTAATTGCTCTCCCTTCCTACATGGGATGCTTCTGTAGTCCTCAGGTCAGGAGTTATTGGGTACAAATGAGGCCCCATTAGCCTTAATTGCCCAATTCCAGTGTCTCTTAGTTCCCCTCTCCAGGGATTCATTCAATATTATGTAAAAGTTTCTGGGAGCTTCTTTGGGATTTCTCACCTATGTGTAAGATCATGTCTGTGGTCTCTGAGTGCAGCTGGTCATCTGCCAAGGTGGCTGGCAGCTGCGCTGACCACTGAGCACCCAAACATCCTGTGTAGGACACAAAGGAGTTCTACTAGTGCCTAAAGCTGTTCTTCTGGGAAGATGCTGCCCCATCTGTGAGGCAAGCTCATATGCAACCTCAAACTAAAATAAACAAACAAATGCCAAGAGACCAAAATAGCACACATTGTACTCAAACCAAAATGTCAGTCTTGCTTATTGCAAAAGTGGGTGGAGGGAAGGTAGCTCCTGTTCACAGGGGTACCTGTAATACCTGAAGCAGGGCTGGAGACCAGGTTCAATGTGGCTTTTGTTCCTAAAATAACTTATTCTGGAATTTAGAAATTCTTTACTGTTGATCTCTTGGTCAATGTCAAGAACAAAATTGGTATACTATGAAATGAATATATATACTATGAAATGACAATGAAAAGTCATTACCAACAATATTTGTAAAGTGAAACACGGGAAAAAAGAACAAAAAATGTAATAGTCATTGAAATACAAGTGCTATTTGGTAGACTTTCAGATAAGAAGATAACATTAACTACTGTTTCAGAATCAACTCTGATGTGGTGACTACAAAGGCAACCAGTTGATTGGACATGACAAAGTTAAATTTCAAGCAATGTGTATTCACTAAAAATTTAATAAGAAGCTCCTTATTAAGGGTTGGGGTTCTAAGAAGACACTGGAATCAAGATGAAGTATTGGTCTAGTTTGGAGAGTATGTTAATTTCCTTTTGGTAATAATTTTAGAAATCATAGGTTTTCTTTTCCAGGCAATTATTTCAATGAATCAATTGGGGTTTTGAGAAATGATTAAATGAGGTTCAATTTGGTTTCAGGGTCAGCAAAATGAGATCATTCATTCTGTTTTTGGTTCAGTTCAGGTCAAGTCTCCTGGTTAAATCAGGCCAATAGGCATGGGGATAATATATTTTTATGCCTTTTCTTTCCCTCATCCTTTCTTCTACTTTTCTTTTCCAAACATTTGAGGACCTGAGAAACTAATGTGACTCCATTTAAAAAAAAAAAATAAATAAATAACAGCAGCTTCTACCTCAAGGCCTGTCCTAAGGAAGGGGGCCTGACCCTTGTCCTTGGAAAAACCCACAGAGCACTCCTAAGCACATACCCACCCTGCTGAGTTGTTTGTCTGTAAATAACAGGAAAGGTCTGTGGTGCCAAGTGTCCCTGACTCAGTTAGGCTAGGTGAGGACCCATGGCAACCCTCCTAGCAACCTCAAATCAGCATGAGACAGGGAAAATACCTGGGATGCCAGATGACCCCCCAGTAGTTTATGGTGGTTGATAACAAGTTGGGAAACCATGTAGTTTAGCAAGTATACCCCTCGTGGCCTAAACCAATCAGTTCAAACGAATCCCCCTCTTGTACTAGCCAATCACCCCTACCCAACTTGTTCCCGCCAGTGAATGTGCTAATCAATGCTAAGAGTTGTTGTTTGATTTTCCCACGATATGGAATGATTTGCTGTGTGATATTGTGACACATAGAGTATCCCCGCAAAACCTATAAAATCTCACTGAACAAAGGACCCGGACTCACTCCCTGGGACTGCTGCATCAGGATCAGTTGTGAATCCAGGCTCCAGCTTGCAATAAAGACTCTTGTGTGATTGCAATGGATTCTGCTCCTGGAGGTCTACTGGGGTCTCACAAATCTGGCATAACAGACCCTTTTCTCATCACACTGAACTTTCCTGTATTGTGTAATAACATTTTCTCTCCCCTCACAAGTTGTATTTATACTCAGCAACCCGAGTTCCCATAAGAACTACTGGAATAGTAATATGTTCCTTCCAGCACAAAACACATATTTCTCTTATTTATACTTTTACTTTCATTAAACTAAACTACCATATATGAAGATGAAGCAGATAACCAAGCCTGGAACAAAAATGGCAGGTATTCTGAGGGTAACTCTGTCTCCCACAACACAAATGCCTAGAGCAAAGCTGAACTGAGTTCCAATATAAAGTCAAGTGGTTAAGAATGGGGCACATTAGAACAGGTTTTCCAAGGAACAGCTTAAATGGAAAAATTGTAAGATCAATGATCGTGAGGATAACATAAAGAAGAAAAAATTTATTTCTTTGACATTTTAGAATTGGAGTATAGAATCAGCATTAATATGATGTTGACTATTGAAAGATACAGATTCTTCCTGCACACAAGAAGAATAAGTCCGCAGATCTCTCTTACCTGTTATGGTGGCTTTGTTGATGGATGGTTGGTTGCACATTGGTGATCTTCTGACAAAGAGAAAAATACAAAGCAGTAAGTATGTGGTCCTTGTTGATTTGAGTACGTGCTGAGTCGTTTTAGATATGAAATTTTAATTTTAAGGATTATTTTTAAGGTAGGAGATGCAAATGAAGATTTCCTTCAGATTTCCTTCAGTCAATTCTTGGGGACCCTTTTACTATATCTCAGATCATACGTATCAAATTTTTAAAAAAGTTAAGTCTCATGGTGATAGACATTGGGGAAGATTATGATGTTCATGTCACAGGAACATGATAAAAGTGGAAATTCTTATTAATTGACTATATTCAATTAAGCTAGGGTAACACAGAGGTAACACAGACTTTCTGAATTTAGAAAAGTAGTCAAATTATCACTGTTTTCCTTAAAACAGTGCTAAGAATCTTTGATTTTGACATAAAGCCTCAGAAGTGCATGATTCTTTCTAAAGTATCTTAGAGAAGGTATTTAAATTTTTTTCCTATTTTCTTACATTGAGAAACATTTCTGATACATGTGTTAGAGAGGTATATTGACAAGTTGTATAAACATATGCTATAGAGATTTTAGAAATATTGTAAACCTAAGGTATTTAAATAGATTCCATCTAGTATTCTTTCCTATTTTTTAACAGATGTTTGCCAGGTTCCACAAGATGATTATAAACACCTTGAGGTAAAAAAAAAAAAAAAAAAAAAAACAAACAAAAATATATATATGTATGTGTGTAATATATAATGATTAACTCATATTCCCTTCAAAGCCCAGCACTTGTGCGTGTGCGCACACACACACACACACACACACACACACACACATATACAACCTCAACTATTTTACAGATATCCCTGAATGTATATATGTTAGAGTGTTTTTAAAGATGGCAACAAGTTAAAAGCTATCAATTATATATATCAACAAGTTAAAAGTTATCAATGTATCTGGTATTAAATCAGTGCTCAATAAATTATGTTGAAAAGAATATCATTTATGGATTGTCCAAAGTTTTTTGGAATATAACTTTATAAAATCGTTACTTATAATTGATAGCTTTTAACTTGTTGCCATCTTTAAAAATACTTTAAAAATAGATATATTAAGGGATATCTGTAAAATAGTTGAGGTTGTCGTGTGTGTGTGTGTGTGTGTGTGTGTGTGTGTGTGTGTGTTTCTTCTAGTGGCTACACTTAATAAGCACTTAGTGTCTGTCACACACTATACTAAATGAGCACTTTAAATGAATTATCTCACTTAACCCTGACAAAAAGCCTGAAGGCTGGTAGAATCATTGTTCTCATTTTACCAGTGAGAAAAACAAATCTTTGGGAAGTTGAAAATCTGTTTCAAGCCAGCAGAGATTTGAATCAAGGTAATGTGACTCTAGGCTGCACTCTACTCTTTGTCTTAGCTTGGGATGCTTTTGTGGAAGCTGAATGGATAACCACACAGATATGCAGTTGGCAGCAGACTCTCTAATGCTGAAGATGACCACTATCCTAGCAGGTCTGGGGGATGCTTACAGAAAGCACTTAGGTGTTGTAAATTCTCTCTCGTTCTACTCAGCGTCTGGTTCTGGGTCATCGCTCTTAAGTTTATTGGTGTCAGCTTGGGATTGAATTTTTGTGTTTGATTGAAAATACACCATGATTCACTTCTGACTTATTTTAGTTTTTTTAAGTTATGAAAATAAAAGTTGGGGCTGGAATATAGCTCAGTGGTAGAAAACTTGCTTAGCATGTGTAAGGCTCTGGGTTGATCCCCAGCACCATAGAAGTGAGAGAAAGAGAAGAAATTAAAAATATAAATTTGAACTTGATAAATGCTTTATTTAAAAAAGGTCGATGTTTTAAACTGCTGCTTTGAAATAGCTCTGTTTTCTATACTAGCAGTTACCTTCTTGCTGAGAGTTTGTTATTCAGATGAGTTTGGGGATATTCAGGATGATATAGTTATAGACTAGAGTTTATTCAAATGACTTAAATATTGATGTCTGAGAATGTTTTTTAGTCCTTGCTCTGTGAAAATTTTGAAAACATTGACTTTTTGACTGGGAAAATACCTTACCCTTTTTTATAGTTTTGGAAAACCAAATGGTTGACTTACTACTAATTCTCATTTTATCAATCCTACCACTGACACTTGGGAACTTGACATCTTAATAAGTAACAAGCAGAAAATATTAATCACTGGATTCATGGTAACTTGACAGATTATTTTTAAAAAGAATGAGCCACAATTTATTCTTGGAATTAAAAAAAAAAATCTAAATGGCACAAAGGAGCAAGAAGTTCACAAGAAACCATTAGTGGGCTAACACCAGAGCTCTTGGATGAGTTCTTCCTAGACACCTACCCTAAAGCAAAAACAAAACAAAACAAACAAACAAACAAAAAAAAAACAAGTTCTTAGATGAGTTCTTCCTAGACACCTACCCTAAAGCAAAACAAAACAAAACAAACAAACAAACAAACAAACAAAAAAACCAAGTTCTTGGATGAGTTCTTCCTAGACTCCTTTCCTAAAGCAAATAAAAAGGTAGTCTGTGAAAGGCAGCACAGGTCTTCTTCAAATTCTAACTGTGAGCTTGGAAACATTCTAGTGGCACAGGGAGTGCAGGGCAATTGAATCCTGATTCTTTCAGAGTCATCATGCCATGTACCAGTGGCATCCTCTTTGCTAATACCAAGCACAACAGAGTCCAGCTGTGTGGAGATTGAATTCTACTATTCCGACACCCCAGGAAGCTGATTTGGTTTGAATTAATAAAGGAGGTACAAATCTGCATTGACCAAAAAGGACACCATGCACTGGCTTTCACTTAGAGTCTACCAGATGATACTGTAATTCAATGTCTCCATGGGCATTGCATAGTTAGTCAAAGAAGGTGTAAGTTCAGGTGTTAGCTATGATTTTCTCACTCCCTCCTTTCCATTTTAATATATTCTGTGCCTGTAAATCTGTTGAGAACCTCTGCCTTGTATAGAATGGGCCTGAGGACATTTCTTTGGAGATAGAAGGACCAGTGTGATACCTTCACACCTGTTTGATTAAGTGTCTGTTATATTAAATGCTTGCACTCAGGTGACCACATCCAAAGGAAATTTACAGGGCATTAGTTTCTTGTTTGTCTTTTAGAGACAAGACCTCGATTTCTTACTGAAATTTGAGACTGCAAGTTTTAGTGGCAACCGATAATTTCGTTTTTCCTTCAGAGCTAAGAATTTCTAGAAGGTTATGTTTGTACCCATAACCTACTGAATAGCAAAGGCCTCAGGGCTATGGAGGTCAGCCTGATGTTTTACAACTGCCCATGTTGTATAGACAACACAACTGGAGATAAATGGTTTCTTCATGGCACACCCTCAGGCTTTAAATGCTGAACGGCCACTTTACACTTTCAGTCAACAAGCATTTGCAGAGATTTAGAAATGAGGTGTCCCCAAAAGTTCATGTGTGAGAAAATGCAAATGAGGTTAAATGAGAGCTATAACCTAATTAGTAACTTAAACCACTGAAATGGATTAACTGGGTGGTAACTGAAGGCAGGTAGGATGTGGCTAGCGAAGACTGGTCACTGGGAGTGTGCCTTTGGGGTTTATATTTTGTCTCTGGTAAATGGAGCTCTTTGGCTCTCTCTGCTTCCTGTTGGCCATGTTCTGAGCTGCCTTCTTCCTCCACATCCTTCTACCATGATGTTCTGCCTCATCTTGGGCCCAGAGCTATGCGGTCAGCCATCTGTGGACTGAGACCTCTAAAACTATCAGTGAGCCCCAAATAAATTTCCCCTCTTCCATAGTTTGTGTCAGGTATTTTGGTCACAGCAATGAAAAATCTGACTAAAACAGAGGAATTATTCTGTGTTCTGATAGGCACTGGGAATAGGAATGTGAACCAGCCACACCCCTGCTCTTGGGGAACTGACATTGCTGAGGATCAACCAGGTGATCAGGCAAGTAGGGCACAGGGAGAAATGTGTTTGAACAACAGGATGCAACCAGACGGAATGGGAAAGACATGCCAGCCAGCTAGGGCTGGTCACTGTGTGTCTATATCTGGCAGAGTGAGGGACAGTGCCCCCAAAGCAATTATACTTAAACTGTGATGAGAAGAATGAACCAGTTAGTCAAGTGGAAAAGAAGAAGGAGAAGGTAAATGTTCAAGCTGAGGGAAAGACAATCGGACCAGGGTTCTAGGTTCTATCTCATTTATTTGTGTTGTGGCACTTCCACTAATTTTTTTTTTTTTTTTTTTTTTTTTTTTTTTTTTTTTTTTTTTAGAAAAGCTTTCTCTATCAGAGGAAGTACTTGCCTAATGGCCATGGCTTCTTGTTAATCAGGGAAATGTGGATTGTAGAGGTAAACTATGTTATTATGGAGTGAAAAAGTTCAGTTTTTTCATGTTCTTTAAGAAGTAGTTAACTAGTATAAAATAATATAGACTCAGATATACCATAATCCCTAATAAGTTTCTACTCACTGTCCTCTTAATATTGATTTGATTTTTTTGTTTTGTTTTGTAAAATTCTTCCAGGCTGATAATCTTAACACTTTATTATAAATAATACTTTAAAAAATAACAGATATTGGAATAATAGTTTATCAGTTTCTCATTTAATTTTGCAAAATTTACTTCCTTCTTTTTGATTTTTTAGATTTATCAGGATCCTCCAATTAAAAAAAATTTGTAGTTGTAGATAGAACATCTTTATTTTATTTTATTTTTTTTATTTTTACATGGTGCTGAGGATCAAACCCAGTGCTTCATGCATGCTAGGCAAGCACTCTGTCACTGAGCTACAGCCCCAGCTCCAAAATCCCCCAATTTTAAATCATTTTCCATTTCAAGTTTCCCTCTCTCAAACACTCCTATTGTTATTACATCAATCTCAATTTTATTAATTGCCTCATAAATGCTGCTGCTCAGAAAGTCAATGACAGCAGGAGAATCAAAGATCTTTGTTGAGATCTGGTGTTTTTCCAGTTAATTGTTGTCTTAGAATTAACAGTATGACTTTGAGATATCGTTAAGGCGTGATGAGATTATTTGCCTGTGGCTAATTTATGAAATAAGCCAAAACTATAAAGTTACTTTGAGTATAAATAACTGGTTAGAAGACAAATCACACCAGGTAATTTCTGACAGAAATATTGATTGGTCATTCCTAATGTTAGAATCACCACCACACTGTATTTATAGTGAATTAGCAGGATATCATCTGATGTCTTGTTAATGTCCATGGTTAGATAGCATGGCAGTGACTCAGAGAAATTTAATATTTTGTCTTGAGTTCAATTCAAATTGAGGTGACATTCTTTAAAAGCTCAGCAATAAAGAGGGAATAAAGAATAACTTACTTGCTAGGCGCTCGGTCTTGCAAATTAGTTAATGCAGCAAAATTGTTTCGTACAGTTCGCAGGCTGGCTAAGACCTACAACAAAAAGAAATTCTTGAAATGTCTTAAACTGGGGTCATCTTAAATGCAATGAAGAATGGTTTGTTAAGAGGAAATCTGATAATGCTTAAAACTTAATTTCATATACCACTAAAGAATCTACTAGCACTTAGCAAAGCTTGTATGCATCCATATGAAATCCACAGAGATCACACTGTCAAAATTTTCCAGAAATCCCTTTTCATTATCTACAAATGTGGTCACAGCAGCAGCAGTCTCCATAGCATTCCTGTATTCCCAAGTCACTAACACAATATCCCAAGCAAACATGTATGTTGCATCTTATGCATATATGAAATAGGGTAGTATAAAATACTAATGAAGCTTACTTTAAGGATAAAAATAAAGATTATTCCAAAATTCTCTTTAAGAATTTACCAAGAGGGCTGGGGTTGTGGCTTGCCTAGAATGTATGAGGCACTGGTTTCAATCCTCAACACTACATAAAAGTAAATAAATTAAATAAAGGCATTCATCTACAACTTAAAAAAGAGAAGAAGAAGAGGAAGAAGAAGAAGAAGAAGCAGAAGAAGAAAGAAAAAAAGAAAAAAGAATTCACCAAGAGTTCCATAATTTGCAGTCAGTAAGCTAAGTAAATCTTAGATCGCCTTTCAGCTTTGCCATGTGTCTGTACCAGCTAGTGCACAGATGGTCTTTTCCTTGGTTAAGACTGTGAATGACAAGAAGTCCCCAAGAAGGTATTTCTCACATAAAATGCAACTGCTCTCTCTCTCTCTCTCTCTCTCTCTCTCTCTCTTTTCTGGAACACAGAAAATACTCAATAAAATGGCATCGCATGAATGAATAACTAGATGAAATATATCTACACATATGACAAGGCAGGAAAACGATGCCACGACCTCTGATAGCCCCCTTTCCTAATTCCAGTCGGGACTAGAAGGTGGCCAAGGAATGGAGGTGAGCCTAGGAGAGAAAAGTTGCATGAATCTACTGCCCCTGGCTTTTTCCTAGAATGGGCTCATTTCCTCAGGGTGGATCCTAAATTAGGTGGAATTATAGGTGTTCTGGATGTGAACCAGAATGCTAAATTTATCTAAAATATGTCTTGGTAATTACTAGGGTATTGCACAACAAAGCAGGCTGCCTGAGTCTGTTAAGTATTAAATGTGTGAACCTGAACAAGTTATGCAAGCCTCTCCATACCTCAGTTTCCTTAAATACAAACTGTAACAGGATTGGAGTGTGAATTAGAAGAAATGACAGGTTAGGTGTCAAGAAAAAGCACTCAGTGTGGGTGATTTCATTGGGGAAGCATTTCACTTGATTAATGATTTGGCACACACACACAGGGAATTTATTTAGTGACTATGAGTGGTACTAAAGGGGCCCCCAAATTCTAATTGCTCTAAGGGCTCCAGAATTGTTCCAGAGTTGTTTTTTTTTTTCCAATCTGGCATGGATCTAGAGTCAGTTTATATTTTTTTCCAAGACAGAAATGTTTCAGACTTCAAAAACCAAAAAATTGACATCAATTTGTGTTGGTCAATGGAAGTTTGTGCATTGGGACAGTGACCTACAGCATTTCCCCTGAAGGAATCTGTGGTGCTTCCTAAGGAGCCAACCATGATTAACTCAGTCACTGGAAAATCCTGGCTCATTACTACACATAAACAACCCACAGCTCTGAAAGGTCACACTGCCTATGACAGAATATTCAAATAGCTAACTGCTGACATCAGACTACGATGTCTTTCAACAGGCATGGAATCTTGACTGATGCAGAAATAAATTGGATAAATGATCCACTGTCATTAAATCATGCAGACTTAATTTATATTTTAAGAAGTGAATACTGAACACATTTGAAAAGCATTTTAAATAAGATTATTGCACCAGCTAATTGATCCCTTTTCTAGGCAAAAATTTTAACTTCAGAATTCTGAGGATTTTATCATAATATGCTGTTGTAAATTCACTGCATTTGACCGCTGGTAAATAGAAATGATATTGTAGGTAAATCATATTCCATGCTCATTTGAGAGGAAATTAATTCATGAAAGGAAACATTAGTTCATAAAAGAAATATTTTCTGTAGAGAAATTTTGCCTGTGTTATAATAATAAAGATATTAAACTGGATTATTTTGTTTTGGATTTTAAGTTTTATGTATTTATTTTGAATAAATCTTACATTTGCTTGCTGTAGACTTTAAGTAGAAACATAACTATCCAGCAAAAAGTCTCATCTCAATAATTAAGCCAAAATCAAAATTATTGTTATTTATTCGATAGATGAACATGGAAAGGGATACTTCAGTGGCATTAAAATATTCATATCATTCTATTTCTTAAACTGTTTATTATTATGATGATGATTATTTATGCTCTATATAATCACTAGATATATTCTTTCATATGTATGAACTATCTCAAAACAAACAAAAAATAAAAATGGAAGAAAAAGTTCCCCCATCCCAGTCCCTCCTTCAGGCATCCAGTTGCCAGTCCCTGAGACTGACTTTGAGGTTGTGTCTTACAGTTTGCTTTTACAAACAAACACTGCTGTAGTAAATAGCCCTGAGGATACATCATTCCCTGTGTGTGCAAGTCCTAAGTCATTGTGGCTTTCTCTCTCTCTCTCTCTCTCTCTCTCTCTCTCTCTGTGTCTGGGGGGTAGGACAAGTAGTATTTTATAAATTTTTAGATTAAGTGTTAATTATTATCCTTAGCCAAAATATAAATAAAAGTTTATATTTGCCAAAGTATAAATAAGAGTTTTAGACAGATCTTTTAAGGGGTGCTTCCTAGGGAATCCTTATCCTAAATATCACTGGGTTTGTCTTTGCAGAACATAAAGAGGTAGGTAACTGTTGCTGGGGAGAAGAAATGGAAATAGTTTTACTGGAATCCCTGAGTTAAGGTTCCGTTATTTTTTGCTTTTGTTCCAAGGCTGTTCTCACTCCCCATGAATTCAGCTCTCTAAGAGATGTAGTCAGAGCTTTATTGCCCCTATAATTTTCTTCCCTTCTTAATGTTGTTAACCAAAGAAATCCCTGAGGTTTCTTCCACGTGGCTCAGTGGCAGAAAATTAAGGTCACTGCTTTCTCTTCTTCTCCTACAAGTAAAATGTAACAAAACAAGATCAAAAATACCTCCGGAATGATGAGAAATATACACACCTTAGGAAAGAAATACTGATAGTACTACAGAAAAATTGTGGAAAAAGATGATCCGTGTACTGGCCTGTGGGGTGGGATGTTATTTATACAGAGTTCTCAAACTTTTTTATGTGCTCTTAAACATCTGTTGATCAGTTGGATTTACCAAAATTGACAGAAAAATGTGGACTTCATGAATCAGTAATGCACAGCCTCAAGGAGAGTTCTGAGGATTGTTTTTCAATTCATGTACACCTTATGCCACTAGGTGGCGGTAAAACACAGACTGAGATTCTTGTGGGGTGGGTGTATCCTGCGTGAAATCAAAGTATTCCTGATCCAGGTTTTAACTTCAGAAGAAATGCTGGAGTCAACCTAGAATTATGTACAAGATAAAAAGTTTATTTTGATAGAAGAGAAAATATCTTTCCACTTATGTTTTTGTTGAACCATATGAAATTGTTTTGGTTATGTCAAAAAGTTATTGACAATTTCCTATGAATGACTGTGAGAGTTCAGATACCTAGAAAGATGCTAGTTGCCATTTATATTAATGAAGTCCAAAGAAATGCTGAGGGAATAAAAGCACCTGAAATGAGACCCCTCTTTTCTTCCATTGCTTCACAGAGAGGGCCTGGTGGGCCCAGCAAACTTGGGGACTGTGATGAGATCATAAAAATCTCTGTGGGGTGAAATATTTTAAAAAATATTGGTAATGTCCTACTACTATAATTAACGTTCTACAGTATTCATAACTACGATATTGTTTCCTGAAAGTATTCTGGGTGCTGTATTTTTGTCAGAGAAGGCAAAATAATGTGGGTATTCCTGCCTAGTCATCCTGGGTTGGGCATGTCTCTCTAGACTGACTGATGTGAGGCACTCCCCAGGGAGTCAGGATAATGTTTGGGTGGGGGTTTCCTGTCTTTTGCTTCATTAAAGATTCCACTTCTTTCAATATTACAGACTTTCAGATGAGAATTCCAGGAGACTTAGAGTCTTAGGTTGTCATAATTGCAAACAGTGGGACTCGAGGCCAGAGACCGCTGACTCCAGTATTCAGCAGTGTTGTGCCCCCTTGGTGCTCTCTGGCCCCCAGGAACTCTGGCCAAGTTGTTATTCTTGTGGGAGGAAAAGGGCAGTAGGGTCGCTCTCAACACTCAAGTCTCCGTGCCGAAGGAAATACTCATACCAAAACAGAATTTCAGTTTTGAGATTGATGTATACAAACTAATTAAAGTTGGAACTTTTTCTGGGGCTCAAAGAGATTCTAAAATTATATGGAAAAGTCTAAGCCACCAGAGGCAGAAGATAGTTCAGGCTGACCCCTAGCAAAAACTTTACTCTAACAGTGTTCTTCACATTAGAATAAAACATAGAGGGATTTGTAAGATCCTTCCTGAAAATTAGGCCTAACCAAGATGTTCTAGGTTCAGCTCCATCCAACAAAATGGGATATATCTTTTGGTGACTTCCTAAATTCTCTTGTAATTTAGTATTTAATTCTTCTCACAACCCAAAAGGCCATAATTTAGAAATAATAGGGCAGGATCCTTTCATGTTTCGGGGCTGCACTCAGGCCTAAAGAAATGGGTTTTCAAGAAGACAAAGATGAGTTGGAGGAAGGTCCTTGACCATTTTGGACAATCGTGGCCTGTTTTTAAGATCATAAGGAAACACCCAGAAAAAACAAACCTAAATGGATAGGAAGTAAGAAAAAAAATGTGAGCAGTAGTTGTTTGGGGATGGTGAATTGTGGGAAATTTTCTTCCTTTTGCTTATATTAATTTTTCTAAAGTTTGTATGCAGAAACATTTTGAGAGCAATGTGGCTCTCCCTGCAAATTTTATTTTATTTTTAATAGTCTTTAGTCATAGATGGACACATTTTTTTTATCTTTTTATCTTTATGTGGTTCTGAGGATCAAACCCAGTGCCTTACCCATGCTAGGCGAGTGCTCCACCATGGAGCCACAACCTCAGGCCTCCCTGCAAATTTTCACCAAAATTTAGTGTGAAATTATGAATCCAAAACATAGTAGGAAGAGGGTATGATTCTTTGGCCTACTTGATAAGACATTTTCCTGAGCAAGTTGGCTAAAATCAGTTATGGTATAGCAGAACAAATAATGTTGGCATAACTTCAAGCAATATAAATATATTCCATTTTTGGAATTATAATATTTAACATTAAGTGGTAAGTGCTCTGCCCTGTATTACACACTCTTTTTCTGAGGAGAGGACAATTAAGTCAACAATATATGCCAGCTGGACCCAACATGGCTTAAGAACAGGCCAGGCGCTAACTGGGCTTTTAGTCTTACCTGCTTCTGCAAGGATACCCCATCAGTGCTAAAACTGCTCAGTATTAAAAAGCCTTTTCTTTCTTATATTTTATTACAGCTTCCCAGATCTAATACCCCGGGAAAAATCCATTTATGAAAACTGTGGTGAAGCCACTTAAAAAGAATTCACAGCCCCTGGGGCAACGACCACCTTCAGCAAGGTGAATGAGTCCCTCAGTTGATGATAAGTAAAATCTCCTTAAGTATATTTCAGATTATTTTTAGGCATCAGATAGATCTGAATATTACAAAGAATTAGTTTATATTCAAAGTTCCAGTTTCAAGGGTATTAATCATTGTAAAATAACATTTATGGCCAAATGATGTTTTGTATATAAAATATGTATAAACGTCCCAATATAGAGAAATTTGAGTAGTTGTTTTGGAGATTATAGGTACACTATAGATGTCTAATCATGTAAAAGGCTAGACTTCTTTAGAATTTAACTAAAGGCAGGAGCCAAGTTAAATTTATTAATCTGTTAGAGTTTAGTAAATATTACTTGAAGTAAGAAGCCAAGATATTACATACAGATTTTTTTCCATTTTTTTACAACATCCTTAGATTTATTTTTCTTACAATAATATCTAGAGATTTTAGTTTTAGCTAGCTCCCTGAGTAAACTCATGATGGGATGATTGGTTCTACATTTAGTGATGGTTGTTTATATTGTTTTACCTGATATTGCCTGTCCATCTAGCTCTCAGCTCTTAGTTATAAAATTATAAATTCTCAATAGGAGTTAATTACAAACTGTTTCATTAAAAGTTTGCTATCACAAATATGATTAAATTAAGAGTGTAAATTTTTTTGACACAGAAATACAAGCACTAGAAAGAATTCATCATCTCCAGCAAAAGGACTTGAGCATATGGAATGGATGGTGATCATCATCTGTTCTTAATTGCCTGCATTATTATTTTTTAGTTGTCAATGGACCTTTATTGCATTTATTTATGTGTGGTGCTGAGAATCGAACCAGTGCCTCACATATGCCGGGCAAGTGCTCTACCACTGAGATATGACCCCAGCCCACCTGCATTAATTTTTAAAATCACCATTAGACATTTTATTTATGAATTAATTACAATTGTGGTCTAAATTATTTTATAAATTTTTAAAAACTTAAAACTGCAAAATCACATTGTTCCAACATTATTATTATTCATTTAAAAAAATTATACCTAAGATGACATTAAGGAAGAAAAGAGCAATTTCATCTCTATACAATTAAACCAGTTTTAATTAAAATTTAATAAACATTAAAATTTTTAGGATTCTTGTGAATATTTTGCATGACCAGTATTATTTTAATCTTTTAACATCTTATGAGGTGGGTACTCCTGCAATTATAATTTAAAAGAGGAGGAAGTAAGACTTGGAAAAGTTCAGTGACTTCCTCAAAGTCATTCAGAAAAGTTAAATGAGTTGCTCAAGGTGCTACTTCTATTTCTGACCTACCTCTAGTTACAATTTGTATAACTTCTCAGCACTGCTTGTATTTCAACATTTAAACATTTCTTCTCAGTCAGTATTGATTTTAAATCTGCTTCATGACCCAGTTTAAATAAGTTTCAAACAATTCTGTCCCTAGTTATCTACATCAGGGGCTGTCAACTTCTCTTACACACAGTAAAAATACTGTGGCCTTTGAAAAATATAAATTCTTGGATCTCCAGATTATTTGAAATCCACAGGCATGCAGCCTGGGCATCGGGATGAGTTATCTAGGGGAGTCTAGCTTGCATCTAGGGTTGAGAATCACTCCAGAACACTTCAAATCATCTCATCACCTTCTTGCACCTATGTCATGTGATTAAAGTATTTTCATGATTTGTATGCTGTAAACAAACACAGATCACTGGGCTAACTCTTTGTGCCAATGACACATGTATAAAGGAGTAAATAAGGTATCAGGTTGAACTGTATGATTGAATTTCAAGCAATGATCATGTACCTCATTTTATTAAATGTAATTTAATCCACAATAAAGCCTTCTGCTTCTAATGCCTGTATCAGTTAAGAAATATGGGCCTATTTATGTTCTCTATCTCTAGGGTAATTTGTTATTTGAAGCAAAGACAATCTTTGGGTCTACCACAATTTAAAGAAAACAGATCTCTAGGGCCAAAGTCACATTTTCTAGCATTGCCTATGAGTTACTTGGATGAACCACACAATTTGTATTTATAATTTCATTTACTTTAAAACTAAATCGAGCAACAGAACAAATCCTCCCAAACCAATTTCCAGATCTGTAAGAAGTCGGCCTGCTTACCGAAGTATGCTTACCTGAGCAAAAGGAGTCACAATCAAGTCATCTCCATGTCTGAAAAATAAACCAAATCCCATGTTAGAAGTCATCAACAACTCTACGACTAGTTTTAATCAATATTCCATGCTAAGTTCCAATGTTAAGTTTCATAAATCCCCATAGAGAATTACAATAATTCCATCCTTATTCTTCAGCACATGTTCTTCTCAGGCACTGGGTTGAAAATGCATCCTCTTGGACTTTGAACCATTATCCAGCTACCTAGGTGAAACGAGGGACTCCATCATCCATCAATGTCACTGTTGCCTTTTGGGGCTAACAGGGTACACTATGGTAGAAACAATTCCAGTGCTGGGGCCTGGGCTTTACTCTTGCCTCTTAGTATAATTACTAGTCAGGGGTGCTGTGGAAGGAAGCAGCAGCCTCAGTAGCTTTTGTGAGAGGACCCTGGCCCAAGTATTTGAAGATGATTAGCGCTGCGTGTTCTGCATCATCCTCTGGAAGTGTTGGACAAGGCAGGAACTATAGATGACATGGAACTGCATCATATACTAATAAAAACCCCGTGAAACTTTTCAACTGACTCATGTCTCAGCCACCATAGTTACAGGGGAATGTTACCCCATGTGTGCTGTTGCTAGAGCAACCTCAGCCACACCAGGCCTGCGATATAGGAGCAAGGTGTCAGCATGACGTGGCTTGGAGGGATAGAGAAAGTCAAGAAAAGTTGTGCAATGTTCTACTTAGAAGAAAGTGAGAAACTTGGGCCTGCAATTCTTTCTTGGAATTTCCTAGCATAAATAGTTCAACAGCAGCATGTCCCTATCTTCATGGGCTACTTCTTGATCTAGAGAGCCAAAACTTTTGAACCAAGTGTAAGCAGTTATTCTGCACAGAAAGCTTCCTGAACATTACTTTCACTGAAAATAGTGCAACTGACCTGTCTGTTTGCTCATTCACAATCTGAAAAGAACCCGAGTGACCTAAAACAACGCTTACGAAACGTGGTACAGCATAAAGAGCACGGGGAGAATGTTCGCCATGATCACCAATGACAAAGAGACTAATTGCTGTGGTCACCATCAAATTTTACAGAGCTCTTGAAAGTCAAAATGTGGAAAAATAGAAGAAAAAGACGGAAAAACACTTCAAAAGAGGCATGTGTCATTTTCCTTTCCATTGGTTCCAGAACCACATTTTCAAGGGACATCTGTTATTCTTTTATTCATAGAATCCTACGTGCTATGCAGTTTGGACATCAAGTTTTACCATCATTTTATAGAGGAAGCAATGGAGGTTCAAAGAGATCAGAAGGTCTAGAAGCAAATAAATGGTAGCTCCAGGATGTCAATCCAAAAAGGTCTTCTGAGGCCAAACCCAGAAAGGCTCTTTCCTAGAAGAATGGCCCAGAGTGAAGTGGGCCAGTGTACTGAAGCAGTAAGAAAGCCAGTGTCCCAGAGGCAGCTGGCAAGAGGAGACAAAGCCAAAGAGGCAGAGGAATCATCTGAGTGAGGAAGAATATGACACATTTGAGGAGCTACAATGCATAGCTGAGCGATTCTAGTAAATGCATTGCAGGGTAGGAAATGCAAGAAGAGTGGCAGGTGGTGAGCCAGGCTGCAGATCACTGAGCCCTTGTACATGTAAGAAAAGCCTGGGATTTTACTTTCTGATGGGAGTGAGAGTTGGGAATTCTGACCCCGCCATGTTCTCGGTATATATACTGTGCAAGTTATTAAACTTCTCTTTCTCTTGGTCTCTTCATCTGTAAAATTGAGATGATAGTCCATACATAATGTTATTTGAGGATTAAGTGACTGATGTTCAGGTATTCAGAATGTGTTTAGCTTAAAATTCGATAAATTTAGTAGTCTATAATTAGTAATAGTAAATATTATTTATATTCCAATGGCTTTTGCTTTCTTATGCAGTTAGGAAATTTAAAAGACTCAGAAAACTGATACTTAGTTAAGAACTTTAGAGCCATTATGACAGATTTATAAGGGACTGAGAGTTTTGAAGGGGCAAAACTGAAAGCAGAGTAGGCAGTGTCAAGAGTGGAGGAGATGAGAACCTGAGTCAAATCAATGGTTACTGAGAGAGGAAAAGTGACAACATTATGGGCTTTGTCAAAGAACTTTAAGGAAAATTTGAAGCATACAAAACTAAGGGGAATGCTGTTATGTACAATGTCACTAACTATCACACAATAATGCAGGATAAGTGGTATATTCCCATCTTACAGATGAGAAAAACTGAGGCTCAACCTGGTTAAAAGACTAAACACAAAAGTCACACAGGTAAGAATACACAGCCACACTTGCTCTGTCCCTACCCCTTATTATTTCACTAGCTCACTCCTATAGGACAGATTAAAAATAAGGACCTACAAAAGGTAAGAAAAATAGGAAAATAGAACAGTTATCTAGTAAAACAAAAAAAGTGAAAACTACAAGGCAAAACTCAAAACGATGTTCAGGGTTGGACAACTGCATTTCTTCATTGGTCCATCATTCTGATCTTGCTCTCTGAGGGTTGATGACAGGCACAATTTAGGGTTGCAATTCCGCCTATGTACTCACTTTGAAATAGTAACTTAACTCTTACAGAGCAACTGAGAAATACTTGAAGATGCTCCAAATTTTTCCGAAAGCATGAGTATGAGATCCAGAGCTAAGCATTTAAGCATTTGACATATACAAATACACACACACACACACACACACACACACACACACACACAAATATCCATTCAAAGCCAATTGTTTTTATAACTAGTGAACAAGATAATAAATTTAGTGTGTATTAGTTTTTCTTTGTTAGAAGTTCAAAAGGCAAAGACTATTTCAACAGATTTACATACATTCAAGACACTTCAGTGGTTTCTATAAGAAAGTGTTATTTAAAAAGCAGGATTCTGGGCTGGGATTTTGGCTCAGCAGTAGAGCACTCGCCTTGCACATGCGAGGCCCTGAGTTCGCTCCTCAACACCACATAAAAATAAATAAATAAAATAAAGGTATAAAAAGCATGATACCATAACAGGAAATATATTACACAATGAGAAAATTACATGTGAAGTGTCTCCTTGATTTGGCAATTGAAGAGCTTTCAATTTGCTTCAATACGTGGCCATACTGAAGACAGTTCAGATACCCAGAACAAAAATAATATGAAATCCAGACATTGTCCCAAGCTACAGTCTTTTCTTTCATTTTATTCTTTATAATTTCCTGACCATAAAGTTAATTTTCTAAGAGCTAAGTCATATGGATCAAGGCACATCATCATTCTTAAATTAATCCATGGTAATAAGTCCTTTAGTTTGGAAGTGCATCACAGTGGATTTGAACTAGTCAAAAGGATTGCATGTTTGTTAAAACACTTAATTCTTTCTTTTATTCAATTTCATTCTGAAACTTTGTAAAAGGTATATTTAGAATATACAATATTGTTGGATCTTTTTTTTAATCCATTCTACTATTGCCCTTCTCGGACTATTCCCTGAAGACCTCAAAAGAGCGTACTACAGGGATACTGCCACATCGATGTTCGTAGCAGCACAATTCACAATAGCTAGACTGTGGAACCAACCCCGATGCCCCTCAATAGATGAATGGATAAAAAAAATGTGGCATTTATACACAATGGAGTACTACGCAGCACTAAGAAATGACAAAATCATGGAATTTGCAGGGAAATGGATGGCACTAGAGCAGATTATGCTAAGTGAAGCTAGCCAATCCCTAAAAAACAAATGCCAAATGTCTTCTTTGATATAATGAGAGCAACCAAGAACAGAGCAGGGAGGAAGAGCAGGAGGAAAAGATTAACATTAAGCAGAGTCATGAAGTGGGAGGGAAAGGGAGAGAAAAGGGAAATTGCTTGGAAATGGAAGGAGACCCTCATTGTTATACAAAATTACATATAAGAGTTTGTGAGGGGAATGGGAAAAAAATAAAGAGAGAAATGAATTACAGTAGATGGGGTAGAGAGAGAAGATGGGAAGGGAGGGGAGGAGGGGGGATAGTAGAGGATAGGAAAGGTAGCAGAATACAACAGTTACTATTATGGTATTATGTAAAAATGTGGATGTGTAACCGATGTGATTCTGCAATCTTTGTAATGTTTTGAATAACCAATAAAAAAATAAAATTAAAAAAAAATAGAATATACAATATTTAACATAATTTATCCAACTTCCTTTCTTTTCCTGTCAAAGTATAAAGAAAGACAGTTGTAATTTTAGTGGAGATATGTCATTTTTAAAAATTGCCCAGAAATTCTTTCTGCCAAATATTTCAAGTTTGTCTCATTTTAGTAATAATAAATGAGATTCCCAACATTTCAGTGGCAGACATCTTCTATAAAGGATATTTTATCCATTTCTTTTCAAAAGTATGTAAGGCTTAATTTGTCTTTGGATATATACCTAATATATAATTTAAAAATTTTTCTGCCTTCAACTCAACATGAAAATAACCTTTTCCAGACTATTTTCAAATATAATGATGTAGGTAATATATGTTTTTATTTGTGGATAGAAGAAAATAAATATAATATAAAATGTATCATTTAATTGTACTGAACTTTGCATATATAATTAAAAGAGATTTGGGACTTAAGATTAACAGAAGATTAATTTTGTTACATATGATTGGCTTAAAGTACATGTGAGTTTATGGTTTTTTTGTTTGTTTTGTTTTGGAGACAGCTATGCTATCCAGGCTGGTCTCAAACTCCTGGGCTCAAGCAACCCTCCTGAGCAGCTGTGACTACAGTGTGCACCACCAGACACAAAACAAAACAAAATGAACAAAAAGCCCTTGAAAGAAAGTGATTCTGCAATTGGCACTTGAACGACTTTCTCAACGAGGAAGTTTTTTTAAATACTGAAAAGAGTTAGGAGGGTGTATAATATCATGCAATCAATTGGGGTTTTCTGAGATGGGAAAAGACAGAGCCTCTAACAAATTAAGAACTTTAACTCATAATTAGTAGTGCCTGGAGACTTGAAATTGTAACTACTGGTGTCATAAATTTGAGGGAGAATTATTCAATATCACCTTTCTTTAAGTAAAAAAAAATCAACAAACTTAAATCATCTGAGATCTATTTTAAAGGGAAGCTAATTTTAGCTTTCAGATAAAGTTCTTTTCAGAACTGCATGGGACACAGGTGGGACGAGATTGAGGGCTGATAGTACTCAGGAGAAAGCTACTTTTTGACATTTTATATGTATACATATATATGTACACACACACACACACACACACACACACACACACACGCGTGCGCACATGTGGAGACCAAGAAGATTGGGACCCAGGTAATAGTCACAGCGAAGGTCAAGTGCAGAGACTTCCAGAACAGATATGATAAGTCACTGGAGGTCACTGTGGAGGCAGTGTCACAATGGCCTTGAGTGTTGTGATGTGGAAGGAGGTGCCACATGCTCCGTCACTGAGCTGGTTGCCATGGGTAGGCTTGCCTACACCTGCCCCACCTCTGCTCTCAAAGAGAGGCCTTGCTAGGTCCTGAGTCAGGGCTACCAGAGGCAGAGGCTCAACTGTTGACTCTTGTTTTCAAAACAGGAATGACAAGAGTTAAAAACTCCCATTCTTTATGCCTTTGCCATCCTTTCCCTATTTCTTGTTCTTTCCATAACAAGAAGTTAGAAACACAGACAAGAAGCTGAAACAGAGAGAGAGAGAAAGAGAAAAGCCAGGTGGGAGGTGACTGCCTGTAATTCCAGTGACTTGGGAAGCTGAGGCAGGAGGACTGCAAGTTTGAGGCCAGCCTCAACAAATTAGAAAGGTCCTAAGCAATATAGTATAAACCTTGTCTCAGAAATAAAAAGGACTGGGAATCTGCTCAGTAGTTAAACCAATGGGTGTGAGAGAGAGAGAGAGAGAGAGAGAGAGAGAGAGAGAGAGAGAGAGAGAGAGAAAGAGAGAGAGAGAGAGAGAGAGAGATCGAGATCTAAAAGTAAACCTTCATATGGAAGCCTTGTCCCAACAATAGTCCATAAACTATTCAAGTATAGTATTAAATTTGGAAAAGTACACTGCCATCATAAAACAATAAGTTTAACTAAAACCAGCACCTGGAATTATATATATATATATATATATATATATATATATATATATATATATATATATATATCTTTGAAATAGATTTATTTATATATAAATAAATCTATTTCAAATTGTGAAACTCAGGGACACCTTTCTTCTTTTGGCTTCAGCACTAAGCCTTTATAATATCTTATTTTTTATTTCTTAAAACAATTTAACTATACTGCTTTTAAGAATTCAGAGTATAAATATTCAATAAAAGTATAAATAGTAGTGGTAATAATTATAAAAATTAGTTATCATAAACAACAGTGATAGATAATATCTATTGAGTTATTACTATATGCAAAACATGTTACAATGATAATCTATTAATTTTTTTTTTTCATAGGTGACAAGACAGAGGCCTAAGAAAGAAACAAAATCACATGTCCATGAAGTTATAGGGCCAGGATCCAAACCTGTGTCATGTGACTTTGGGGCCAGGATCCAAATCTGTGTCATGTGCTATGTAATTCTCCAGCTAGAACACATTTATCAATGCCTAAACCTCATCCAAAACAATGCTTAATCTTTGATATATTTTTTGTGTGTCATGAGACAATATCAAAAGACAACAAATAGAAGAATTATACATGAATGCAAAAAATAATATCAAAACAACAAAATCAAGCTAATCAAACAACATATTATCAATGACTAATAAAGCAAAACAAGCTTAGTCTACCTAATGATTTTCATGTCCTACAACCTAAAATAAAATAATAATTTTTTTTTCCATCCAGGTGTAAAGTTTTGGCTGATAATTCAATAACATATGTGCATAATTGGGGTATGATAAGAACAAATTAGTCATATGTAACAAAGACCTCTGAGGATAGTGTACAGATAACAAAACATTCTAATGTAAATTTATATATGCATATTTTGTATATATGTGTATATGTAATCCTAAGGAAATGTTCTTTTAAAAGAAAATTCTTTTAAAAATTTTAATTCTTTGCTTTCTGTAATTCAAATGATGGGGGAAAGTACCGTTGGGAGGAAAACAAATTGGTATAACCACTATGGAAAGCAGTAAGAGATTCCTCAAAAAAACTTAGAATGAAACCACCATTTGACCCAGCTACCCCATTCCTCAGTTTATACCCAAAAGACTTAAAATCAGCATAGTACAGTAATGCAGCCACATCAATGTTGATAGCGGCTCAATTCACAATAGCTAAACTATGGAACCAAACTAGGTGTCCTTCAATAGATGAATGGGAAAAGAAAATGGGATATATATATATCTCCAGGAACAGAAAGTCAAATAAGGTATTATTGTATATATGTATATATTTTTTCAATGGAATATTACTCAGCTTTAAAAAAAGAATGAAATTATGGCATTTGCCAGTAAATGGATAGAGTTGGAGAATATGGTAAGGGAAATAAGCCAATCCCTCCAAAACAAAACACATATTCTCTAATATGTGGATGCTAATTGACAATAAGGGGGAAGAGCACTAGAGAATAGAGTTACCTTAGATTAGCAGATGGAAGTGAAAGGGGAGAAGGGAGGGGAGATGGGGAAAAGAAGGACAGTAGAACGAAACAGACATTATTGCTTTATGCATATATGTGACTACATGACCAATGTGATTCTACCCATGTACATTCAGAAAAATGAGAAATTATATCCCATCTATATATATCATATAGAAGTGGACAAATGCATTCTACTGTCATGTATAACTTATTAAAAAAATAAAAAAATTAAAAACAAAACAAAACAAAAAACACTTTCATCTTTACTAGCCTTAAGAGAATTTACTATATCATTTTGCCTATTTTAATCAATGAGAAAACCCTTCAGAGAACACCTGTAAACATTACATTCTAATTGATATTTTACTGGATTAAAAATATCAGTTTAGGGGCTGGGGCTGTAGCTCAGTGGCAGAGCGCTTGCCTAGCATGTGTGAGGTACTGGGTTCGATCCTCAGCATCACATAAGAATAAATAAAATAAAGGCATTCTGTCCATCTACAACTACAATTTTTTTAAAATCACTTTAGAAAATACTATAATCTTAGATGTTTAGAATTCTAAGTTTCTTTCTTCTTCTTTTTTCCTTTTGGTACCAGGAATTGAACCTAAAGGGACATAAACACTGATCCACAGCCCATATCCCCAACCCTTTTTATTTTGAAGCAAGTTCTTGCTAAATTGCTTAGGGCCTTGATAAGTTGCTGACAAGGGCTTTCAACTCATGATCCTCCTTCCTCAGCCTCCCAATCCACTGGGATTACAGGTATGTGCCACTGTGCCCAGCTAATCTTGTAACCACCTGCTTAACATTAACATTTTAATAATTAACGAATCACTTAATAGTGAGAAAGCAAATAACCCATTAAAAATGCACACAAGAACTGAGTAAACATTTCTTAGAATAAGACATACCAATGGCCAAATAAATAAATGAAAAGGTGCTTAACATAAGTAATCATCAGGGAAATGCAGATTTAAATCAAAATGAGCTATCATGTCTCACCCATAAATTAGCTTTAATCAAAAAAGCCAAAGATAAAAAATGTTGACAAAGATGTGGAACAAAACATTGTACACTGTTGGTGGGAATGTGAATTTGTGTGGCAATTCTGGAAGGTACTATGGAGGTTCACCAAAATTAAAAAATAGGACCATCGTATGATCCATTTCTGGGTTTATAAGCCAAGAAAATGAAATCAATGTGTCAAAAAGTATCTGAACTACTGTTTTATTAGAGCAGTATTCACAATGGCCAACACAAAATCAGTCTAAGTGTCAACCAACAGGTGAGTGGACAAAGAAAATGTGGTCTCTATACACAATGAAATAGCACTCTCCCTTAAGAAGGAAAGAAATTGTGCCAGTTTGAAAACAATGATGCAGAAATGAGCCTAAAGTACATTATGCTTAGTTAAATAAGCCAGGAACAGAAAGTCAAATAAGGTGTTATTGCACATATAATGTTGATCTATTAAAAAAAAAAAAAAAAAGAAGTCGTCTTGGAGAGAGTAGAATGTTGGTAACCAGAAGCTGGAAAATGGGGCTGGGAGGTGTTGGTTGAAGGGTACAAATATACAGTTAGGAGGAATTTATTTAAGACATTTATAAGGTAGGCTATAATTAAGAATAATGCCAAGCATATTTGTAAATTGCTGAGAATAGATTTTAGATATTCTCATCACAGAAAGTATAAGTGAATTGATGGACATATTATGAGCTTGATTTAATAATTCCATAATGTATACAAATATTAAAACATTATATTCTACATCACACATACACACACACACACACACACACACACACACACCACACATACAGACACATATTATTTGTCAATTAAAAACTAAAATAACAACAGCAACAGATTAAGACCTAGAACTGATCATTGATCAAAAAAGTTCTTAAAACAAAGATCCATAATTTTTGACTCAAGCATGCTCATCCCTATTAAGATTATGCACTGATGATTTAGCAAATGGAATTAGAGGTATTATGCATCATAAGCAAAAAATTCTCTCATCTGCAATGGAATCTCTTTATGTGCTACAAGAAAAAAAATAACTTAAAAGAAAATACATGAGGCCAATAAATGACTTCCAATTTGTTAAGTCATATGACAGTACAAAAGATAATCTGTGTTTAAAATTATCTATCAAAAAGTTTCTGATTTGAGTAATTTAAAAAGTGCTTAACACATGCTTGTAAACATGTTCATTAAGTACATTGAATTATTTTCTTTGATAAAAACCAGTGCAATAAGGCCTGGGGTTGTGGCTTAGTGGTGGAGCGCTTGCCTAGCCTGTGTAAGGCACTGGGCTGGATTCTCAGCACCACATATAAACAAACAAAAAAACACAACAGTGTAATAGGGGTATTTTCCAGGAGTGCTGATGTCACAAATGACCATCAACTGTTTTCAGTACTAGGCTGAGTCTTATTTCCACAGAGTGGAAGAAGGAAGGTGGAAAGGGTTGAGTTCACAGAGAAGGACTTTCACCTCACTTGTGTTCTAGGAACAGGCTCTTCTTTCACTGTTGATCTTATTTGACAGGCCCGTTTCTAATGTCAGAGGCCCTGCCCTCTTGATTCTTCTCCAGCACGGGTTCCTAGGAGGAAGATTTATGGGAGTGCATGCAACTGTTTTCAAGGACAGTATGTGCTAGATTTTAGCAGATTAAAAGGAACGGTCTGATCAAATAGAGCAGAGAGCATCATGTTTGATACGAACCTACTATGAATCAGGCATGGATCTCCACCAACGGGCAATATCTAATTTCAAGGATTCTGCATTACAGGGTACTCATATTCCCACACCAAGGCAAGGAACCGGGCTCTGAGAACTTAAGTAACTCATCACAGTCATGCCATTGGCAAGTGGTAGGGGTCAGTAGTTTCCAAATGCCATTCTGAGATCTGGGACTTACCTAACACAATGTTCATTGGTTCTTGTCAAAGTGAGATTAAATATGGGCCATGAAGTGAAGTGTTAAAAAAGCCAAACACACTTCTTTGGAAAATATTTTTATTATGAGATTATGCATTTTCTTTTTTATTGAAGTGAAAATGCCTTTTTAAAAAATGATGGTGTGTATCAGTTGGAATTTTCTTGTTAGTATCCTTTGTCTGACAAAGTACAAATTTAGCAACCCTAAGTCAGTATTCCAGGTGTTTTTTTTTGTTGTTGTTGTTTGTTTGTTTGTTTGTTTTTAACATTTTAATAGATCATGGAAATATGTAGTATAACTACATTTAACTCAGGCTTTAAAATACTGCTTTGTTTTGACCATGATACCTTCTGGGTGCTCATGTGGATTTAGTCTATTCTGAAGCCCCACAGATACAAATATTTCTAGACTCCAGGAATGTTCTGCCAATACTTTATGGGCCACTGTTTTCTTCTTAAACCAATCTATGCTTTGTCTATCAAAAAAAATCGGCACTTTAATTTTATCCCGTGGCACTTAAAACCTATCCATTCAAAATGTCAAAACATTCCGATCTCCTTTTTGTGATATTTTTAAAACACAAGAATAAAAATTTAAAATATGTATTCAGGGGGTTTTTTTCTTAATTTTTATATTTTTGGTACTGAGAACTGACCTCAAGCCTCCTCCATTGAGCTATATGCCCAATCCTTTTTATTTTTTATTTTCAGACAGGGTCCTGCTAAGTTGCTGACACTGGCCTCAAACTTTTGATTCTTCTGCCTCAGCCCCCTAAGTAGTTGGATTGATAGTTCTGTGTCACTATGCTTAGCTGGTATTTTTATTTTCTCAGTTCAAAAATTTAAAAAAATGTTTAAAATGTATTTTACCATTCATGGAACTCCTGGAATGTTTGATTCTCTACTGGGGATAGAAACTAGGGCCTGGGCAAGCGAGGCAAGCACTCTACCACTAAGCTTAGTCCACTTCTATTTTTTATTTTTTGATTCACAATAAAATGACCTTAGTGACTGAATAAAGAATAGCTTTGCAGACTAATAGTAATAAAAAAAAGACTAAAAGGAAAAAAGATGGTTGATATTAAGCAGGTACTCTGGTAGCCAATGATCTTAGAATACTGTGTCAGTAGACTTCTTGAGATCTAGGAGCTGGTGATAGCCTGCGCATCAGCACTCCACAATGACAATGACAACAGTGGCCACTTGGCAGGAATGAAGAAAAAGAGCAGGCTACTTTGATTATTATCAAATAATAAAAGATTCTGGCTACCTGGGATCCTAACAGAATTAAGAACAGGATATACTCTTTACTCTAGAACTTGTCAAAAAATTCATGACTTTTAACATGGTTTTTTTTATCTTTTTTAACAAAATTTCTCTTCACACAGAGATTTTGTTTAGTTCCAGTCCTAAGGACATGAAACAACAACCTGATGCAGAGGTTCTCCAACTTTCTTAGTCCATGGCATCCTTAACAACTCAGTAATTTTTTTATAACACTCCATTGGCCCAAACAAATAACAGTCAGGATTATTAAGTAGTTCAGTCCAAACAATTAAATGAGGTGTTATCTCAACAATGTAGCACCTATTGAGCACTATGCATCTTATCACTTTGAAATGAGATTGGGCTCTGCCTTTCTCATATCTGGTTCCACATCTATTTTTGCTCAGTACCTGCTTTTCATCTAGCAACCACTGAAAATCCAGTTTTGTAAACATATGAGGTAACAGAAAGGAATGTCATGATCTAAACTGACATTATTTGCTTTCCAGGTGATTGACGGATGTTTCTGTTTCTCTTGAATATTTCAAATATTCCTTTTGCCTTTGTGAATTCCCTCTGGTTACCCCAGAGAATATTTAGGGAACCCTTTATTCCTACCCACCTCAGTTGGGAAGACTCAGGAACTGGTAAAGATGATTTACCCATGATACCATTTTGTATTTATTTAATGAAAGATGGCTTTCAAGTGGCAAATCAGTTTGCTTTTGAAATGTTTATTCATATAATAAGATAAAAAACTAGCTAGGACTGTTAGAAACTTTTTACATACATCTAGTAAGACTAACCATGTCTTCTTATTTTTAGTTTTGGAGATACCCTAGTAGGATCAAGGAAAAATCATGTAAACTGTCAATATGAATTGACAATAGGCTGTCCTTCTGCCTTTTGCAAGTTCAAGACTAGCAGCACCCTTCTTTTCAGTAGCCCAGGTAGTGGGAATGAAGGACTGGAACCTAAACCTGCACTTGAAACTGGGGATCGTGGGGCACCTTTTAACTGCTAAGGACAGGGTGGCATTCTGAGATATGGCAGGGGATAGTGCCCATTAGGTAAGAGCATGCCCACATGGGGCAGTGCACAGCCTGATCAGTGAGTTCTAGAGATCTATAGGTATATAGGGACAACTTAGCTAGACTACCAAGTGTGCCCAGCTTTTTTGGTATACTAAGTCCACTCACCTCCTTCTTAGCACCCCTTCCACTTTCACCTCACCCCATATTCTGTGTGTAGGTAAAGCACGTAAGCATGAGTCAAGGGCTCTCTGGGTCACCTTTGCATTCTGTGTGTTAGTGTTTATTCAGCAGGTGATGGGGATAAGGATCAATTATTCAGGTGAATCGATTTTTTTTTTTTTTTTACTTATTTGACAAGCAGCTGATATTCAATAAAGTATTAGCTTTATGACTAAATGCTATTTGTCTTAGCACTGTTAATTATCCTTTAATCCTCACAATCTAGCATATCTTCACATGTTTTCACATATAGAAGCACTATATTATTGGATGATGGGCAACAATAGAGGTAACTGTTATTTGAAAGACAAGATAATTTTAAACATATTTTGAAGAAATTTATGGGAAAAAAACCCATAATTATCTGTTTACTCTAAAATTTCCATCATGTTTCTTCATGACATCACTGAGGCAAGTTTTTTTAAATCTATTTTCTACAGTTATAAAATCATTTTGAAACTATTAAGAGTAGTTCAAATTTGCTTTTTATATATTAATTTTTTACGCAGGTTAATACTTGAGATTTTCTCCTTATTTTATTAAAAATTAAGTTGCTACTGTGTCATCTGCATTCAACAAACTGTGTGGTAGTCTGAGAGTAGAAGCTCCCAGGAACTTCTCTTCCACTTTAAACAAGTGATTCCTTAAGATCCTAAATCTAACAGACTTGTATATGTTTGCTGAGTGGGTTGCATTTTTGTCTTATAACCTCTCTGACTACTTTGAGCTTGACCAAAATTTCACAGCACTAAGTGGTTCATTTGGCCAAATTAATTTGGTTTTGCTATAGTAGTTCACAGCACTTTGTTCCCAATGGTACTATCAAAATATATTCTTTTAGAACTGATAATAATATGTATTGTGTTCTTAAGCAAGATTAAAATCACTGGACTTTGGATCTCTTGCCTGCAAGTGGCATAATAATGTCCCCATTGAAAGAACTGTGAGTACCTCAGATGAAACAGCTGGTATGAAATATCTGGGAAAGCTAAGGGTAGAACATGCAATGTGAGTTATGATTATCATTACTAACATTATTGGCCTTTTCTCTCCACATGCCTCAACTGTTTTGTAGAATTGTTTATAGAAGACAAAGTCACAAAATCCAGTCTACTAGGAAGTGATTATTTTCCTCCTCACTCTTTCAATAAATTAAACAATTACATTCCAAATTACTGAACATTTAAAGGTTTCCTAAAGCATTTCATTCAAATAGATAATCACAAACTTCCACTGGTACTGTTTGTGCCTGAAATTTCTCAGGAATTTTCTCAGTAGAAAGCTCAACTAGGCTAATAAATATAAAACCATCAAGCACAGTTGAATTATGGTTGTTGGACAATCTTCACAGAATTCCGAATGAGATAAGGTAAGGAAACAAGCTTACATATAGCTACAGGAGAGTCCAGTAAAGAGAAGGCCTATCCTTTATGTGTAGATGACCTGGGATGTATCATATTTATACTGAATTGGTAATTATTTATTCTCCTTCTCTTTCTTCCCACAGAAACTCCACATCCTTGATAGAAAGAATGTGCTCTGTGTGTCAGTGAGTGTTAAAGGAAAATCTTATATGTAAATATACCAAGGGAATGGGAAAACTGAGCACATTCAAGATGTTATTTTTCTGTAATATAGAAAAATTGCCTGATTAAACCAGTCACTCCTACAATGAGGCTAGGCTAATAAAGAAACTCTTGTATTGGTCCAGCATAAGACCAGGTCATCCCTTTCAGTGGGCTTTGAAAATAAAGGTCCTATTTAAATATGAAATGTTATAGGCCTTTTATAAAATGTGTGTATATACTTAATCCTTATTAACTTGGAAAAAGGGTGTGAAGGAACTATCTACACAAGCTGGTATTAAAAGATCAATTTTCTACAATTTTTAAAAACAGAACACATAACTACATAAAGTCCACTAATTCACTGTGAGTTTTTTCCAAAATTGTCTTGCCTTTGATAAAGTTAGATTAGATGGCTTCCATTCAAAATCATTATTGTGATCTATGGGGATGTTCAGTGTTCCTCTGGTCATCTTCATTCTGTTACTCTTTTTGATCTTCATGGTGATTTTCTTACGTGTTCCTTATCCCTCTCTTCTTTGGTTTTTAATGGTTATACCTTCTATGATTGCAGAAGTAGAGATCATTAGCCATTAACTCTCTAAACATTCTACTCATTCATCTCTAGATTTATGTTTTCCCCTTTCACTTGGTTCTTTTTTTGTTCTTCCTAAAGAATACAGTTCTTGTCTCTATTACTTTTCCAGAGATAATCTCTTTACTTGAACTCAGAATAATATTTTTTCAGCAATGACAACTCCACTTTTTAACCTCTTTTTTCCTTGAATTTTAATCTCATTTTCATTTATCTCAAGTGTCCCAAATTAAAAAAAAAAACCAGAAACAGTTCCCCTTAAAATTAATTATTCCTCAAGCAATCTTATTATCTCCCTCATTAACCTTCTCAAAAGATACATGTACTTGCTCAGATCTCAACTTTCAGTTCACTCCTCAACATAGTGGGTTTTTAATTCCATTACCTGACTAAGAATGCTTCACTCAACTAATATCCAAAGACCTAGTAATCGAGGTCGTAACTGGTTCTTCTAAGTTCTCTTGGTCCTGTGGACTACTATTTCTGCTCTTTGTCCTTGGGCCTAATGGTTGTCTTGTTCCCCTATCTTCATCCCATAAAGGCCAAACCTATTACTTATTACCTGCCATCATGTTGTCTACTCTCTGTTCTTTGTTCCTCACATCAACATCACCATTTTACTCATTCAGGGTAAAAACTTTAGCAATCCCTTTGATTCTCCTTCCCCAGGTGGCTACTCCCCAACACACACACACACACACACACACACACACACACACACACACACAAACTTCTGTAAACCTTGTCCCTCTTGCATCTGGACCAATCTCTTTTCTCCACTGCCATTTCCTTGATCTAGGTCTTCATCAAATTTACTCTGCTTTGTTTCTGTGAATTGTGACACAAATCACTTCCCTGTGACTACTTCACTGTGCCAAGATTCCACAATAGAGTGATTGGAATGCATGGAAACAAGAATATAATCAGGGCAAACCTGAGCTAAGAACATCCTTGGCTCTTGGCTCTCCATATACTGCATTTGAATCTTTCTCTCTTGCCACATTTTGCTCCCTACACCAAGCAGACTGTCACTCCTTAATTGAGTCATTTTCCATGCCTCATATTTTGCAAATATTGTTCCCTGTCTGTTGTTTTCTGCACTGTTCCCTTGGGCAGAAAATCCCCCTTCTCTTTTCCATGCTTTTGTAGTGATTTGTAAATACCTCAAGGATGCTATGCTCCAAATTTTATAACAATGAACTAAAATTCCAGACCTCCACTCCCCACTCCAGAATAGGAACTTTAAATATACCAGAAGTCTCAAGAAGTGTTTTCATTATTGGTGAATGAATAGACAATTATCCTGAATTTCAAACCTATGAAAGTGGGATATAAGAATAGCACAGAGATAGGGCCAATGAGAAAAGAGAGTTGTTTGGAAATAAAGAGTGAACAACAATAATGCAAATGCTAAAAACTAATAACTAAAAGTAAACACCAATAATAACTGGAGGTTATAGTGAAGAGTAGAACATAACTTCATTTCTAGAATTCCACTTAGACCACCTGCAATACTTGGATGATCTATTAGGATACCAAGAATAACACAGGCCCTTAGGGGCCTCATAGAGTCTAATTCCTATAAGATGAATTATAACCCATTAGGAGTTTTTGAGATGATGTTTTGAGAAGATGATAAGTGTACCTGGACAGATATCGAGATCCAGAAGAGGAAAGTGGAGATCAGTTCTATACATAGAGAAAGCTACCAAATATGACAATGCAGAACGTAGCACATAAATAGTACATAAAAACAAGAATGGAATGTGCTACAAAAATGAACTGAAAATAGTATAAGATCTGCAGTTTAAAGTATTTTCCATTGTGTGCCACGTCTTCAGTGATATTCGAGTCTGTCTAATGTTTTATGGGCTTGCCTCTAGTGATTCATCTTTAAAAATTGGTTTAATTTAAGCCACATCTCCAAAACATCTCTAAAGTGATCTGACAAACCAGTGTGAGCCTTTATATATACATCACTTGAGATACATTCACAGGGATTTTCTGATTTTAAAGTCTTTCAAAATATTAGAAAGTACTCATTGTGGCAGGGCAGCTAAAACCCAGGTCCTACATAAATATAAAGCTGATGTTTAAATGTAAGTGTCTATTAAAAATGCAATTCTCACTTTTCCCAATGTTTTTCTGGGAAAATAAATGTGTCTTATCAAGAATGACAGAGTACTCAACTTGAATCTACCATTCATTTTCAGTTTGCATGATTTTACTCATTCTTCCTGTTTTAGAGAAGAGTGATGCAGTTGAACAAACTCTTTGATATTATTACATCATCAACTGTGGAAATAAATTGGGTTGATTTCTTCATTTCTGCCCCTTCCTGTACTCACATATCACTGGCAATGGAGGAGTTCCGGGACATAGACTTTGGAGAGAGGTCATAATCGCTGTCGGATCGATACAGGAAGGATTCCCGGCGTTGACTGTGGACAAAATTTGCTTGGAGAATTAGCCCAGACCCTGGGCTGGTCATGGGATCCAAGGGACTCCGTCCCGCAGATGTGCCATTGTCCACATCAAAACTGTGAATGAAAGAAAAGGAATTATGTCGTGGTAAACACTAACATGTTGATATTTTACCAAAACATTTGGCTTCAATTTAGGAATTTAGCATGGGAAAATTTATAGTTGCTTCCTGCTTGTGAAAAAAGATAACGTTAAAATAAATAAAAGTAAACATAAATAAGAAATGTGCACACACACACACACACAAACACACCCCTACACACCCCCACTGGCTTCACATTCTGATTTTCTAACTTCAGATCAGACACAAAAGACAGATCATTCTAAACTCAGTTTCAGCTAAAAAGAAACAATTATTTAAAAACAGCTCTTCTATTGCAGAATCAGAATTATTTGTTGAAAAGAACAAATACATAGAAATTTACTAAACGTTTGAGTTCAACTCAACAAGTGCCAGTTATAGTCCTATTATTATTATTCCTCCAAACCTGAGCTTCTTTCCCTACCCAATATACATATCCAGCCACTAATTTCCATTATATCCCCTATGCTTCCATTCCTGATTTATTACAGGCATTTTAAATCCAGCATTCAACTCCCACCTACATTATTATAAGAGCATTTCTCTTGGTCTCCTGAACCCATCTTCCAATCTGTACCAAGTGTGACTCTTCTTAAAATGCAAATCTGACCACACCCTTCTTCTGTTTAAAACCATTCAGTAATTCACTATTACCTTTAAGTTGAAGCCCAAACTTCTTTACTAGACTACAAGTCTTCACTGTCTGCTCTCAGTTGCAATTACTTATCTTTACAACCTCAACTGGCAACCCTCCGTGTCAAGTGTATTCTGCACTCATTGGAGCAGCACATCCTAGGCCAGGCTAGCCCTGCCTGGCTTCTGCTTTTTCCTGCCTAACGGTTGCTCCTCCTTAAGGACTCAGACTTTAACCTCAGCTTGATGTCTCAGAAATTCATGAGATGCTCTTCTCTATGATCTCAAGACACTTCTCCATTCGTAATGACAGAATTTACAGTGAATTGAGTATGTTTACCATCTGATCTCCATTCCGAGACGGTGAGCTTTCTGAAGATGGAGACTCAGAATATTCTTAGAGCTTCACAAGGCACTGTTAGGTAGAGGTGAGTCGGGTGAAATGACAATGACAAGTGTAACTAAAAAGCCCAGGGAGCATTTTCTGAAAGGATAGGAACCTGGACATAGAGACCTGGTATGTCAAAACCTCCCCCAGCCTTAACAAATGACACCCTTTTAAGAAAAAGCAAGAGCTTCTGGACCATGTCATCATTATCTCTTGTAGCCATGTCTCCAGTCCCCTCTCTTATCACCGAAACTATGTCACAACCTCCACTCACCCTGATAGCCAAAGCAGCAAGACACTCAAAGTAAACTTGGTGGAAACTTTTCAAAAGGTAGTATGACCAATTAAGGGGGCAGGAAACTGAGACAAAAACTTATGGACAATATTTCCTTAAAAACTTCAACTCTGTGAGTACCATACCATCCTCTCTGCAGGAGTTCCACACAGTTCCTAGGCTGTACAGTGTCCTCACTTCTCAGTCTCTTTGGTAAAGTTTTGCTTGCTACACTGTGTTTTACTGGAATTGTTTCTAGCAACATTAAAAGGACTGTAGTGGCTGTCCATCTCCACATGGCAGGCCCCAGGCCTGTAACAGCACTTCAAAAATTGTCCTTTAATGGGCTGAGAGTGTAGCTCAGTGGTAGAGCTCAGCCTAGTTTGTATGAGGCCCCAAGTTCAAAACTCAGCCCCACAGAACAGAAGAATGAAACAACACCTAAGTGGTTTGAATGAATGACTGGGGCTGTGTTTAATAATATCGATTTTTAGAGTTGGAGGGAAAAAGAACCATACATACACATATTTTTTAAAATTATAAAACTCATAAGCTGTATGCACTGTCCACAAAGAGCTTTTCTAAGTAAAATATCAAGAAGTGTCAAAATGAAGTCAATTCTTGTGTGTTCATAAGATAGCTAGAGATAATCCAGGAGGCGTGTGATTTTAAAAAACTGTTACTGAATAAGTGAAGTTCATTATATGATAAATAAACACATGCATTTAGGTTTAGATGTCATCAACATTTCCCCCAAGAGTGTTATCCAAACTAGTAAGCAGTAAATTTTAAAATGTTCTTTGTTTTCTTCATTGGAGTTATTAATAGTGTTATGACCCAAAGACTGGAAGCCAAACCTGAAGAGTAAAGTAGGGGTTAGATGTTTCATGGATCACCTGCAAATCTACGACAAAAGAATGCTGCTTCCAAATCAACCCATCAAGTAGAAGACGTGGAAAAAAAAATTCACAGTGTAGCTCAACCAATCAAAAATATGTTTTCCAACTTAAAACTTTCTTATGAATGTGACTCCTTATAAATGTATAATATTTTTGGTCCCTCAGACAATAAGAATTATCTAGTTGAACAGAGTCATTTTATAGACAAGGTCCTAAAATAGTTATTTTCAAGTTACTGAGCTAACCGGATTTAATCATCTATCATTCCTGACATTCCTTCAGCTCCATTGTATAATTACATACACCACAACTATGTATCAGTAACTGTGATATCAAAAAAGGGACATCTGATTCACTTGGATAGGCTAGGCACTGGTATATGTGGTATGGCAACCTCAAGGAAAGCCAGAGTGGAACAGGGTCTCTAATCCTTGAATTCAAGCCATATTAGGAGATGTCAGGCAAGCTCTTCCCCAATGTGTGTAATTAAATAAGCAGTTAGTGAACACCAACCATGAGCACTTGGAGACACAGAAATGAAGGTAGGAAGGTTAATTCACTGGGATATCTATCTGAGATATCTCCAAAAATGAGTGATATATAAAGAGGGCTTTTGAAGGCATGCAATATATAGTTGGAAGATGTTAAAGACTTTTGAACAGGTAGAGGAGAGGAGTGCACTTCCCTCCTATAAAGATGCATAGGTAGTTCATGCTGAAACCTGAGGACCTAAGAATGAGCGCTCAAATGAAAGCTGTGTGCGCTGATTTCCCATTAGCATTAAGATGATCCTTCTGCTATAAAAACTAAAAGGAAACACACACTCTTCATTCTGCATGAATGGAAGTATAGGAGATATAGGAGGATAATTTTGGTTTAGTTTTTCTCAATTCAACTGAGTAAATACCAAGTAGCCCCCAAATTCTGTAATTTTTAAAATTTTAATATTTTTTTCAATTCAATTAAGCAACTAAATTACAAGGACACCTTACTTACATTTGGGCAAAATATTGCTAAATATATTAAAACATTTAACATTTTTGCCATAAAATTACCACTTACCAATTAAAACCAAAATATTTATTAGTAGGGCAGAAAAATGCCTGATAGGAGATATTCTAGGGCATCCGATATTTTTTTGTAGGTTGTAATATAATAATTTGTCCACTAGATGGAGATAATATTCTTTCTGGTTTTTTTGGAGGGGGTGTGGTTGGGGGAGACGCAGGACATTGAGATGATTTTCTTGAGTAAGGAAATCCATCTTAAATAAACTTAAAGCTAAATTTCATCTTAGTAAGGCATTCATAAAAAAACAACCTATTAAATATCATCCCAAAATAAAATCTCACAATCTACAGAAATCATATTTATCTGAGAAATATTAGCTTAACAGTGAGAATGATCTGAAAATGGTGACAGGTATTATTAGATTCTTACTTTTAAAACTCAAACAAACGTAACTGAATTTTTCTAACAAATTACTAAAAATTTATTATCTTGAGACAAAGTAAGTACCATGAATGCTTTGGAGAATCACTCTATGATAACACAAATTTTCTCAGAATAAATTTTTTTAGGTGGTAGGACCAGAGTCTGATGTTATTATGATGGTGAATTTCCAAATTAAAGGATCCTATGATTAAAATAAAAATCAAGAAAAAGGAATATTACTGAGAATCCCTAGTATGAAGCATTATTGAATGTTAGCCTGGTATAAGGACTTTTTTAAAAATACTTTTTTAGATGTTGATGGACTTTTATTTTATTCATTTATTTATATGTGGTGCTGAGAATCGAACCCAGTGCCTCACACATGCTAGGCAAGTGCTCTACCACTGAGCCACAACCCCAGCCCTATTGTAAGGATTTTTATATTACAAAAGATGCATCAACTTTTGCAGTTTGTCCTATGTCCTTAGACTAACAATGGAATAAATACAGATATACAAAACACAACACTTCTCAGCTAGGCAATAAAGTCCAGTTAGCTCAAAAGACATGAAGCAATTAGAGAAAAAAACCTCAAACATATGGCATCTGTATTAAATAGTATATAAATCATAAAATACTACCATGCATAAATTAGGCAATCAAAATATGATTCAGACAATTAACATAAAGGGAGTTTGATAAGTTAAAGGGTGTGCATTTTTCAAGAGCAGGTAGAATTGGGGTGGTGGTGGAGGATATCCCGTCAAAGTGAAGTAACTAAAGCAAACCAAAAAGGGATGGCTGAGGTATGTGTGTAAAACAGAAAATAGAATGTCTGGCTCCATTTGTGGGTTGGTGTTAAAGAATGGAGGGAACCTATAAAAAAAATGCCATTTTTTGGTTCAATATAATAGGGAGGGCTGGGTGTGTTTATGGAAAGTTAGGCTAGGGAGTGTTCGAAGCTTATATAAAGAAATACATGGAAAGACACACGCTAGCTTCTAACACTGATATCTCATAGGAGTGAGATGGAGAAGGCTATTTACTTTTCAGCTGTAAATTTTATATTGTTTAATTTGTTAAGATAAACCTTATTATTTTTGCAGCTAAAGGGAGAGTATAAAAAACAGAGTAGAACACCACAAAATAGAAAATAAATAGACCAAAGGGGGAATCACTTGCTTCCCCTAGAAGAAAACACTCCTTTGTTAAATCTTTCAAATATTAGAACTAGCAAGCTTGCTTTGGGAGAGGTCATTTTGGATTAAAAAAAAAAAAAAAAGATAGGACTTTTTCACTCAATAGATAGTCAATTAATTGAGCATTACACTACTTATTATTTGCTTAACTTTTGGAAAGAGTGTCTAATTTAACTGAGAGTTAATTTCATGCCCCAAATACAGATGCCTTTAAATAAGCTACTTATTTTTGTAACATAACTTTATAAACAGTTCACATCATGGTAATATTAATAAAACAAGAAGTAAATGAGAGGTAAGGTAGCCCTAACTCTAGTTGCTATTACCAAAGAGATCAAGAAGTTATGAATTTCCCAGGAATTCTTTAGCAGTCACTTGGTATAGAAAATTCTCTTTTGACTCACTGCCAGTTAAAAGAGCCCAAGAATAGACTCTGAGATGTTTGGGAAAGGAAAGAATTGAAGAAAGTAAAAATATGCAATTATAATAGTGATGATAGTAATGATAACAATAATAATGAAAACTTGGAGCAGTTTTCATGTGCAAAATACTATGCTTGGTCTATATTATCTCACTGAGTCCTTACGATATAACACTCTGAAGTACAGGCACTATATTTTTTTGTATGGTCAACGAAGAATCTGAGGCATAGAGACTTGGCTCAAGGTTAAGTAATGTGTTCAGGAGCATCAATCTCCTAGGTGGGTTTTAAACTCAACCTGTCGGATTCCAGAGCCTGGGAAAATGGACATTTATTTAGGTCTTTATTATAGTCTCCTGTTAACTGTTAAAAAAATACAAGCTTCCTTATCTGGATAGGACTTCCAGTCTTAATTCTTTAAACTTAACATTTTGATTAACTTAAAGGGCATGCATACCAAGGCTAATTCTGGTACTAGATGTCCACATTAGCTAAAACCATTGATTGCTACATCTCTAATTCTTCCAATTTCGAACACAACAGTAGTATGCAAAAACAGTCTCTGTCATAACCTATTTGATAGGTTCCTTTACAGAGTTTGAAATTTCAACTGGAATTGAGGATTAGTGGATCCTTGAAAGGTCTTAGCAAATGGAACTAAGTAAGATGCTCTACTGCCCTTCATGTTTGCTTCCTTCAATGTGATGAAAAGATCCTTAAAAGAGCTGACTTTTGCCAGGAGGCGGTTTTATAGAGGCAATGATACAACTGCATTGGTCCCCTGTGAGGACAAATCTGTTGTACTTGGAGCTCTTGAAGGCTGTGGGTGCTTTACATTCTTTTTCTATGAAACCACCTTCCCACAAGAAATAAGCAGAAATCAGAAAACCTGACCAATAAAACCACTCTCAGCTCTTCTTGCTGTTCCATTTCAGTGGACTAACTGGATGTTAATATAGTTTCAATGTATTAACATCTAGCCAGCTTCTTTGCTCCCATATTTCATGTCTACTGACCTTGTTACAATTTCTCTGTTCAGGGTCATTTTTCATCTTTTTGGCCTAATGCTAGCCCTTGAATTGCTGGTCTAAACATTTTGCATCTCTTCTTAACCATAATTTAGTCTCTTTCTGAGAGTCAGGGTCCTGCTACTATCCTGTGTAAATCACTCGCCTCATCTACTCTAGCTTTCAGGACCTTGTACTAACACTGATGGCCAGTTTGGAACCTGGGATAAGATACACTGAGAATCCCAGTGGAGTAGTTGCTAGGATCTGCTATCAACAGAAGTTCCTATGAGGAAAAAATCTATGAAGGATTCCCATAGGAAAGACCAGGCTGAATGTTGCTGGGAACCTGGGAGCTTCCACTAATGCCAGCAGCATGTGAGAGCTGCTTTTGCTGGTTGGTGTTAAGAACAAGGGTATGTTGACAATATAGATCCTATTGCTCCCTGTTAGAAGATGGGGAGATATCACAATGTTCCTGTTCAAACATTCACTTGAGAGTTAGAAAAGCAGAGTTAAATTTCAAATCTTGGTCTACTAATTTTTAATTGCATGTTCTTGGCCAAATGACTCTACCTTTCTAAGCTTCCATTTCCTGATAAAGATAATTACACACTTAGCTCTGGGGCCATTTTTGGGTTAGAAGAGAAAATGTTTGGAAAGCCTTTACGACACTGCCTGATAGCCAGCACATTCCCAATATTTAGCAGCTATATTTTAGTTGTATTACTCTTTATCTTCCTGGGTGATCTCCTGTCTAGGTCATTCTCCTTACCTGATTCTCTTTACCTAGACACTTGGCGTTGGGAGGAATCTAAATGGAGAGGTGAGAGAGGAAAAGAACTGAGGTCAAAATTATATGGATCAACCCCAGCAATCAATGAGGTGACAGATGCTGGAGCCAGATTGCACTTAGAACTTCAACTGCTTTGACGTCTCCACCCTATTCCATACTTCCAATGTGATAACATCTGGGGAGAGGGTGGAGACTGTTGATTTTTCTCTAGATATTCCTCACAGAGGAGAAAGAACAATTTCCTGGTAGGAAATGTAGAAGGCTTGGAGGTCCCAAAGACTTGGGTGGGGCAGTAGCTGAACATAATGGGCAGAAACAGCACTTTAGACCTCAATCTCCAGATACAGGATGTACTTGGAGGACCTGGGACCACAAATGAAGTGCTGTTTATTTTCCTGGACCAGCTCTCCCATGTATGTTAGCCCATGCTGTTGGCCATACAATATGATAACTTATGCTGTTGGCCATACAATGGATTCCATGTTGGCGCTTTGCATTCAGGGAGGAAAAAGCTTTGTCCCCGAGCTTAATGGAAGTATATCTAAAAATTAATGACTATTTTAAAGTATTTTCTCTGCATAATAGTAAATATTTTACCAATTGTTATCAATATCACAAGCTTATGAACCTTGTTTCTAATTAATGTCAATCACATTTGCTCATTTAAAATTTCTCTGTAGGTTAAATAGATTCTCTGAAGAAAGTATTGTTTCTCAAAATCCACTCTTTTGATATTTACTTTGCTGTGATATAGAGATGGAACTATAGAAAATAGCATTTTACAGTGATATTCACAGAAAACAATCTTTCTCAAAAACTTCACACAAATTTTAATAGTATATCCTGAGATGATCTTTAGTTACTCAGCCAGATTATGTAGTTAAATGATACTATGCATGTTAGTTTGCATAATATTTATATTTGCATGGAGGACAGACATTTAAGAGCAGGAACTAGATTTTCCCCATTTTTCACAGGATTTTATAAATGAAATCCTAGCACAAATAATATGAGCTTACTTATGAGTAAAAGGATACATGCTTATTTGTGAGTAAAAATTTCAGGTACTCTCCATAAATAAACATTTGTCTCTAGCTTGTCAATGCCCGCTCAAGTAACACAGACAGTAAAGAGATTCTAGTTGAAAATGATGGCCTGAGTATGATGTCTGAGATATTGCCTCACACCTATTATGATGGGCATTATTCAAAATAATAAAGTATCAGCAATATTGTGAAGAAATTACAACCCTTGTCCACTATTAGTAGAACTACAGAAGGATACACTTATTATGGAAAACAGTATGGAGGTTCCTCAAAAACTTAAAAATAGGAAAATCATATGACCTCTTAACCCAATTTCTGGGTATTTATCAAAAAGAGCTGATAGCATGTCAGAGAGATAACTGCAGTCCTGTGTTCACTGAAGCATTATTTACAATAACCAAGATATGAAAAAAATATATAAATGCCCATTGATGGATAAATGTGTGAAGAAAATGTGATATATACATAAAAATAAATATTCTTTAGCCTTAAATAAGAAGGGGATCCTTTCACATGCTACCAGATGGATGAAATTTGAGGATATTATAAGTCAGTCACAGAAGGACAAATACTGCATGATTCCACTTATATGAAATGTTTAAACTGATTTATAGAAGTAGAAAGCAGAATGGTAATTTCTGGGGTCTGAAGGCGGTAGAAACTAGGAATTGCTACTCAATGGCTATCAAGTGCTAGTTATACAGATGAAGAAGGTATAGAGATCTGTTATGCAATACTGTGCTTAGTAACAATAATCTCAGTAGTAGAGCATTTGCCTGGCACTGGGTTTGATTCTCAGCGTCACATATAAATAAATGAATAAAATCAAGGTCCATCAACAACTGAATTTTTTTTTTAAAAGATATCACAGCTGAAAGAGAAATCAGGAAAAATATCCCATTTACAATAGCCTAAAATTTAAAAAAAAAAAAAAAAACACCTTGGGAATCAAACTAACAAAAGAGGTGAAAGACTTCTCAAATGAAAACTACAGAACACTAAAGAAAGAAATTGAAGTTCTTAGAAGATGGAAAAATCTTTCATGTTCTTGGATAAACAGAATTAATTTTGTCAAAATGGCCATATTACCAAGAACACCATAAAGATTTAATGCAATTCCTATTAAAATTCCAATGTCATTCTTCATAGAAACAGAAATGCAATCATGAAATCACTTGAAAATATAAGGGGCCTAGAATTGCCAAAATAAAATCCTTAGTGAGAAAAGTGAAGCAGGAAGCATCACATACCAGACCTTAAATTATTCTACAGTATGGTATTGACACAAAAACAGACATGGAGACCAATGCAACAGAATAGAAGACACAGAGACAAACACACACACACACACACACACACACACACACACATATATATATAAAATTATGTCATATTAGAGAAAGTTGTCATGAATATACATTGGAGAAAAGAAAGCCTAATTAACAAATGGTGCAGGGAAAACTGAAAATCCATATGTAGTAGAATAAAAATTTAACTCCTCTCAAACTGCACAAAACTCATCTCAAAGTGGATCAAAAACCTAGGCATTAGACCAGAGACCATACACCTATTATCCCTACTAGAAGAAAATGTAGGCCCAACTCTCCATCATGTTGGCTTAGGAACCAACTTCCTTAACAAGACTCCTAAAGTGCAAGAAGTAAAATCAAGAATCAATAAGTGGGATGGTATCAAACCAAAAGCTTCTTTACAACAAAGAAACCAATAAGAATGTAAAGAGATAGCTTATAGAATGGGAGAAAAGCTTTGCCATCTGCACCTCAAATAGAGCATTAATTTCCAGGATATACAAAGAACTCAAAAACTTAACACCTCCAAAAGACAAATAACCCAATCAATAAATGGGCAAAGGAACTTAACAGGCACTTCTCAGAAGAATAAATATGAATTGTCAACAAATACATGAAAAAAATATTCAATGTCACTAGCAATTAGAGAAGTACAAATTAAAACTACACTGAGAAATATTCAGTTGTGTATAAATGCCACATATTTTTTATCCATTCATCTATTGAAGGACATCTAGGTTGGTTCCACAGTCTAGCTATTGCGAATTGTGCTACTATAAGCATTGATGTGGCTGTGTCCCTGTAGTATGTTCTTTTTAGGTCTTTTGGGTATAGTCCGAGAAGGGGAATAACTGGGTCAAATGGTGGTTCCATTCCCAGCTTTCCAAGGAATCTCCATACTGCTTTCCAAATTGGCTGCATCAATCTGCAGTCTCACCAGCAATGTATGAGTGTACCTTTTTCCCCCACATCCTTGCCAGCACTTATTGTTGTTTGACTTCATAATGGCTGCCATTCTTATTGGAGTGAGATGGTATCTTAGAGTAGTTTTAATTTGCGTTTCTCTGATTGCTAGAGATGGTGAGCATTTTTTCATGTATTTGTTGATTGATTGTATATCCTCTTCTGAGAAGTGTCTGTTCAGGTCCTTGGCCCATTTGTTGATTGGGTTGTTATTTTTTTGTTGTTTAACTTTTTGAATTCTTTGTATACTCTAGAGATTAGAGCTATATCTGATGTGTGAGGGGTAAAAATTTGGCATTTGCAGGGAAATGGATGGCATTAGAGCAGATTATGCTAAGTGAAGTTAGCCAATCCCTAAAAAAACAAATGCCGAATGTCTTCTCTGATATAAGGGAGGTGACTCAAAATGGGATAGGGAGGAAGAGCATGAGAAGAAGATTACCACTAAATAGTGAAGAGAGGTGGGAGGGAAAAGGAGGGAGAAGGAGATTTGCATGGAAGATGGAAAGAGACCCTCATCATTATACAGAATGCATGTATGATGTTGTGAGGAGAAAAAAAAAAGAAGTGTGTCACATTAGATTGGGTAGAGAGATGTGATGGGAGGGGAGGGGAGGGGAAGGGGGGATAGGAAAGGCAGCAGAATAAAATAGACATTATTATTGCTGTGTATATATAGGTGACTGTATAACCAATGTGATTCTGCAACCTGTACAATCAGAAAAATGAGAAATTATACCCCATTTGATTCAAATGTATGAATTGTCAAGATCATTGTATTGTCATGTGTAACTAATTTAAAAAATTAAAAAAAAATAAATGAGGACAGTTAAAAAAAAAACAACAGTGAGATTCCATCTCACTCCAATGAGAACTCCAATTATCAAGAATACAAGTAACAATAAATGTTGTTGAGGATGTGGGGAAAAAGGTTCACTCATACATTGCTGGTAGGACTGCAAATTGGTGCAACCAGTCTATAAAGCAGGTGGGAAAATCCTCAAAAAATTTGAATTGGAACCATCATTTGACCTGGTTATCCCACTCCTCAGCATATACCCAAAGGATTTAAAATCAGCATACTATACTGACACAGCCACATCAATGTTTACATCTGCTAGATTCACAATAGCCATGGTATGGAAGCAACCTACCTGCCCTTCGACAGATGAATAGACAAAGAAAATGTGGTGTATACACACAATGTAATATTACATAGCCATAAAGAAGTATGAAATTATGGCATTTTCTAGTAAATGTATGGAACTGAAGACTGTTATGCTAAGTGAAATAAGCCAATTGCAAAAAAAACCAAAGGCCGAATATTTTCACTTTTATGTGGATGCTAACACAGTGCGGGGTGGGGAGTAGAGAAGAACAGAAGTTCACTGGATTGGATAAAGGGGAATGAAGGGAAGGGAGAAGGAATGGGAACAGGAAGGACAATAGAATGAGTTGGACATAATTTTTCTATGTTCATATATGAATACACGACTGGTAAAACTCTACACCATGTACAACCACAAGATGGGATCCTAATTAGGACAAGTTATACTCCATATTACATGTATCAAAATACATTCTATTGTCATGTACATCTAAAAAGAACAAATTTATTTTTTTTAAACAAAAAAATATTATTTATAAAAAACAATGCGATCAGATGGGCTTAACCCAGACTAATGAGGGCATATGGCATTGAAATTCTAAAAGTAAAACCTGCATTGACAAGGTGAGTTCCAAATTTGTAGCAATTATCTAGAAATAATAAAGCATTCAAGTCATACATGTGTGTGTGTGTGTGTGTGTGTGTGTGTGTGTGTATATATATATATATATACACATACATACATACATATATGTTTTTCCTTTTTCCGACCAGAACATGTGGAGTGCTGATAGTGGAAAGTGGGAAGTGTCTATCTCTGTCGTTGATAGGCCTTGACTTAGCTGATAATTTCATTCAGGCTTCACTGTGATAGGGGATGAAAAAAGCAAGCATGTGCTTCTTTTCTTTCATCCTGATATCATTTGTTGTTCTCAGCTAAGAGTACAGAGGTCACAGCAGAATGGCACAGCTCTCCAGGCTGGACTGGCCCTGGGAGTCAGATGCAGCCCCTCAAGGACTAATCCGTTGTACTTTCCTTGTGCTGCTTGCCACAGCTTACTACCAATCTTTTCCTTTCCAACCACTTCTAAGGAGTTGTATTTCCAAAATGCAGTTTTCCTCTCACTTACTCCATCAAGCTAAAGCTTAAAGAGGAAAGGTATACGGTTAACAAAGTGGGGTAGAAAATGTTTCTGTATTTATTTATACTTCCTGAGCAACTAAATTTGCTTTAATAAGCCCACATTGGAATACCAATATTTTAATAGAGTGCTTCCCATTCCTTCCCAGGACCCGCCTCTCCACCATAGTTATTCACTATACTGCAGAGTGGTCCTGTGAAATGAAAATGAGATCTATGCAAGTCCCTGCTCACCACCTCCCTATGGCATCCTATTTTATTCAGAGTAAACACTGTGTCCTCAGAAATTAAGGCCCTCATTGATGTGGACTCCTAGATCGTCTCTGATCTCATCTTGCACCTGTACCTCTTCCTCTTGCTCACTCTTCTTCAGACTCTGTCCCTTTCTTTAAACAGGTGTACAAGGGGCTTTCTCAGGGCCTTTGCCCCTGCACTTTTCTCTGGCTGGAATATTCTTTCCCCAAATATCAGCTCAATGTCACCTTCATAGTGAGACATTCCCACACTGTCCTATATACAGTTGTTATCCCTAATCCCTGAGCCTTTTACAACCTTCCTTCCTTTTTATTTTTTTCCCACAATGCTTATTAGGCATTGATAAACTTTATCTTATTTACCTATTTTATTAGCTTAATCTCCCCATTAGAATATAAGCTCCATCAGACAGAGACTTTTATCTACTTTCTTCATTAAGTTTACCCCAGCACCTATGTCTCTCATGTAGTAGTTGCTCAATAAATATTTGTCTTATTCATGCACAAATATCTTTAGATGTAGCACTACCTATAGCTCCTGGTTATCATTTACCATGGTTATATGTATGGCTTTACTTCAAATGAACTTCATTATTATTTTTTTCAGTTTGGTCAGGAATTGCTCATTTATTTAAAGAAAAAGTTCTAACAACTAATAACCTTGATCAGTCTGGAAAGACACTTAGAAGTCTGGAATCTTAAGAAGGCATTTTAATAGGGATTATTTTAAATATCTTCCTGTTTGTCCAACAATCATCCCACAGTCAGGGGTGAGATGCAGCCAGAGTGGGATCCACGTTTTGTGATACATCAAAGGGGCACAGTTTGGGGAGTCTGTTTTGAGAAAAATAATACAAAAATTTCTCACCTTTTCAAGTTTTATAAAAACCTATGTGTAGCTGCTAGTATCCCTCAATTGTATTCTCAATTGTATTCCTAGCTATTATATATTTGAACTTAGAAGAAATTAATTTTAAAAAGGTTTAATTAAATATGAATTATTAAGTTATAAATCCTTTGTGAAAATCCTTATCACTAAATATTGTAGATTAAGTAAGTCTTGTAAGATGACAGTTGAAGGCAAAAGCTATAATAGTTTTACAAGAATTGACTTTAAAAATAAAACCTAAATCTGATTCTTTTCCACTAATGGATATGAAAACTTACACACCATGTTTTTCTCTGGGTCTGGACTCTCCCTCAAACAGGTCAGGAAACCATTCCCTAGCCGCCCTACTATTAAATCTATTTTGGAGAAGTGATAGTACTCAGTTTCCAACCTCAATGATCCAAAACACATGGGGTTTTCACTTTAAAGGGGGTAGAAGAGAACAGAATGGGGATCCAGAGAGCTGTATGTCCTGAATTACCATTTCTTCACTCTTACTAAGGTAAAGGATTATACAAATATTATCCTATAATGGTCACAATCACTCTCTTCTGCCATTATTTTAAAATACATGACAGGGAATGAAAAAGGAGGTGTAAATGCTCGTGCTAGAGTGCCTATACCTCCTTGTCTTGTGGGCACACTGATATTAGCTTTCCCTTGTAATTTATTATATTTAGTGAATTATACATAAACTTATATTGTAAAGATATAAAGACATTGAAAGATGGGCTACCAAAAAGGCTCTGTGATCTATTTCAACAATGATTTTGAAGAGTCAAAAAATATTTTCATGCTTTCTTGAAATTGTTTTGTATACAGTTCTTACTAAAGACAAAATGATCTTGGAAAAGCAAAGCATTCAATAATCAGGACCATGAATGTGGCAAATTTAGCATGCTATCTGCCAAATTCCATTCTCTGCTTACTCCCAGGCATAGGAGAAGTCTTTGTTTCTATGCCTTCCTTGCAATTAGATTTGGTCACGTGACAGGATGTGAGCAGAAATACTGCGTGCTACTTTTGGCATTGGCCCATAACTCCTCCCACATGGTTGTCTCTGTGCTCCTTCTCTTGCCAGCTAGATGATTAAGATGCTGAGGTATGAAGAATGGTGGAAACATGAGAATTCTTGGTCCCTATCTGAGACCAAAGAAGGGATCTACCTTGTTCTCTGAAATACCACCCTAGAAAATTACTTGATGAAGAATGAACCTATTCTTAAGTCACTTGAAGTTTATATGTTAGCACAATCACACTCAATGACTTCTACCAAAACAAACTAAGCTGGCAGTACTGAAGGTAGATTTAACTTTCAGACATTGTACATTCAATCACCCTCTGGTCCAAGTGAAACCAACTCTCTCTTCATGTCTACCATTTTCACACTTCGTTATATATATTTTTTTTCTTCTTTATTTTCCTTGGTTATATCTATTTTCATTAAGACATTTCTCATTATCTAAGAACTGCATAAGAAGGGTGAGAATATAAGTTTGGAAACATTACATAGAGTTGTGGTTGTTCTGTAGAGCAAAAGCCTGTCCAGTTTTATTCTCCCTTGATGACAATCTACCATGAAAGTGATGGATAATTTCTGGTCCTCTTTAGAAGAGGACCAGAAATTATCAAAACAGGGTTTGGATTCATGATTCACTCGAGCCAAAGAGGTTTCAGAAGTACCTGATTTAATAGGCTTCTCATATTTATAATGAGATTCCAGAAAGAAGAAAAAAAGGACATTTTGAATGTGCATATTTCTGGTGAAAAGCCATAGAAAAATTATAGAAGTATTTCATAGTTTACCCAAATCTAGAATACAACCACTCATCATTGTTGCCTCACTCATTTGCAATGCAAGCAGAGTTGAGTTGGTTTTTTGACTGGGAATACTGTTGTTGAATCAGATGCCTATGGCCCTTCTTGGACTTAATGCATAAACTAATTGTCCTTATATAGCTAAATGAGCCTCTCTAGAGAAAAAGGTACAAGTTACTTGGGGCATTCTCTTGGCTATCGGTCTCCTGAAATAATGGAGGGACGTTAAATTTGAGCTCTCTCTTTCTAAGCTTCAGTGCATGTCTAGTAAAAGAAACATTTTATTGCTACCTTAGAGATCAAAGCCAAATATTCAATGTATCCTGAAGGTGATGAATCACATCACAAAAAGTGTGATTTACCCATTCTGCAAATATTCATCAACTACACACTATTGCCAGACTTGAAAGAGGAATGACGTTCATTGAGAAGACATAGGAGCGCAGCAGTTTTACTGAGCTTTTGCTCTTAAGCTAACATTGGATTTCTTTTCCCCTCTTGGGATGACCGCATTTATGCAGAATCTATTCATAAATCCTATTGAGTTTCCAAGTCCATAGCCAAGATAAATGCACAGCTGTTTTCTAAAAACATCTGCCCTCTAATCATCTCAAGTTGAGAGCAATGTCCACAATGACCCTCATGGCTTTGACATTAACTATGTTTTCAGAGGAAATCAAATTAGGTTTTACTTCCTCAGCCATTAAAGTTCCTCTCATTTTTATGCAATGACATCTCTCAAATATTTGGATGCATTCATCCATTCTGTGACAATTCAGCTATTTTCTGGATAGATTATAAAATTCAACTGTGTGTATTTTTTATTTTTACTTCATTTTTGAATTTGTTCTGTATAATCTGGGCTCTCATTTTATGTCCCACCTATACTCCTTCTAAAAAATGACTTATGCTTTTAAAATGAGGAGTTCAAAATAGTATATAGAACTCTAAGTTCAGTGTAAACAAGGCCATCTGTGTGAGACAGCCTTTCAACCCAATAAAAATTTCTTTAATAGGCAATGGATTATTATATTATTCATGCCAGAGTCCTCAGATTTAGTGTTTCCAACAGCAATTGTAATTGTTTTGATTCCTGGACTGTAACATATTTAGTTTTTCACTGAATCACCATAATATAAATATGTAAATTAAATGAACCCCTACCTCTAACCTGATTATATATCATAAATCCCATTGGTGGATAATTTAATTGTAAATGTGATCCCCTTTATAGAAAATGTGTTATAAAATAAATTCTGTTTTTTCATACACCAAACTAAATTTTAAAATTATAGATGTCAGTGTTTTAAACTTAGGTTGGAGAAAATGAACAAATGTGATTAGATATTTTGCTGACCTGTGAAATTTAATTTTGACCATTTTGAAAATAGATCTTTAAAGTTTCAGATTGAACCAGGCTCCGTAGCACATTTATTTTATTATTATTTCTATCATTTCAATTGCACCAGCTATTTGGGAGGCTGAGCAGGAAGATTGCAAGTTAAAGGCCAATCTGGACAACTGAGCAAGACACTGTCTCAAGATTAATAAATAAATAAATTAAATAAAAATTAAAAAGGGCTGGGGATGTAGCTCAGTAGTAGAGTGCTCCTGGATTCAACCCCCAGTACTGATGAAAAAAAATTGAATTATAGAGCAGATGGCTGTATTTCAGGAAATACAAACAGAAGGTTTAATGAGCATTTAATGTAGGTATCACCTTTGCTTTTTTCACATCATTAAAATGCTTTACAATCTTAAAATGTGATTGTTGTACTATTTTTTTCTCTATAAAATTTGAAACTGAATTTTAAATTTGATAAGAGGGGGAAAAATCCAAATCATGTCTGTGCTTAATCTGGTCCTTGATTCCACATCATATTCTTCAATGTAATTATGAGTCTGAATACTATATATGCCACTAATTCCTCTAATGCACTTGGCCCATCAGACCACATGGAGATAATCTGTCCAGGAGCCTGGGAGCTTTACCATTTGCCATATTCGAGGGCTTCATCTTTGCTTCTTGTGGTCTGTCACTCAAACTCATATCTCCTAGGTGAGATATGAGTATCTCCCAAAGACCTTCCCTCCACATGCCTCTAACACTGCCCTGAATTTATTTTATTATTATTTCTATCATTTTAATTGCACCTATTTATGAGGTGCAGTATAGCATTTCAATACATGTATGCAATATATCCCACAATGTATATAAAGCCAGTTTACAGTCATCATTCAATGGAATTTTCCCTTTAAACCTGGCATTAGGTGATGGGGGTAGGATGGGGGTTATTATCCTCATATGTGGGAGAGGAATTTGAGGTTCTGGAAGGAGGGCAATGGTGTGGTGCCCAGAGTATCACAGATGTAAGCAGATGGATTATGACTCAAACCAAAATCTTCTGATCTTTGGACTAAAAGTTTAAATGGGGGATTAAACAATTGGATTAGTTTTAATTTCATAACTCTTGAATCAGACAAATTTTAATGTGCTCTATTAGAACTTAGAGATATTATCTAGCAGAGCACAATGTTCAAAACCTTTGCGAGGAACATGACATTTAGCTGAAATGAAAGGACGTAGTTATGTGTCCCTAAATAACAGAATGAAAAAACTGGCAAGAGATTATAGCAAGGATCTTTCATTTTGGTATCCTTGTTATTCTTCCTAACAATACTGTAATGCTTTATAGCACATGGTAAATATGTAATAACACTCAGAGAAAGATACAGCAAACAACCATGTGGTTAAATTTATGTAAATGAATTGTAGACCAACTGTGGAAGACAAAGGGATTTCTACTTCTAAATATTCTAAAGCATATTTGAAGAAACACCAAAACAAAAAGAAATGTATTTCTTTATAATTTAATAAAGATAAGAACTGAGCCTGGACCTCTAAGACTCTCCATTTGAGTTCTGAGTTTAATATAACCTGTTTGTGATTTTGGCAAGTCTCTTGACTTCTCTGGGACTTAGTTATTTCATCTATAAGATAAGAGATTGACTACTATTCATTCTCAATTACTGGTCTGCTCATCATTTTGGAGAGGCTTTTAAAAATCAATACTTACGCCTCCTTTTAGACACTTGGAGTCAGTTGATCTGGATCTAGACCCAGAATATATATATATATTTAAAAAGCTGTCAAAGCAACCGTGTGTTGTCAGGCTGGAAACACAGGACTTGCTGATCTCTAAGGTTCTTTCCAACTTCAGCATTCTTCATATCAACTGGACAGCACTGAACTCAGATCATGTTCCTCAACTCTGAGCTCAGTGGAGGGAGGCCATTCAGGGCCCAAGCTGTCCTCATTCAGATTATCATGCCAGCTCCCTTGCCAGTGTCCTTTCCCATGTGTCCTGCACCTCTGCATCACTCCACACTATGTTTGAAACTTTGTGTATAATTAAGTAAAAAAGAAGGGGAGAAGGGAAGAAAGGAAAGGGCGATAGCTTGGGATAGATAGCAGAATAATGTTGGACAACTGTGAGTTTCCATTTCCTTAGTGATCACAAAGACATAATATTGCCCTCATAAAAAGGTGTGTGTGTATGTGTGTGTGTGTGTGAGCTCAATGATACACAACCTGTAATACCTCCTCTCCAGTGCAGGTACAGAGCAACACTTGTCTTATGCTGTCTTCCTTACTTGGTGTGAGAAACTGTTTCTCTCAATTATAATTATCCTTTTGAATGATATGTCAAAGACTCTGTTCACCTGAGAAAGCTTATGCACATTTAAAAATAGTTTAGAATTGTAATAACCAAAATATATGCTACTTATAATGTCAGAACATTCCCAGCCTTACGTATGGTGTGAGTTAAGAGCAAAGTTGTTTTTATTTTAAGATGGTAGTAATGTGAGATCAGTGTCCTTTGGGATAACTGGAAACTTGAGATACTTATTGCATAGACATTATGCTAAGATGACCTCAGAAAGGTAATCTTTGGAATGGTGGAGATTAAGTTGCATCTAAAGGCCAGGTGTTCCTGTTGCCAAAATACACACTGCTTAAGCAATGGTAAACATGGAGAGAAGTCAAAGAGGTAGGGCTTTCCCCATCCCTTTGCTGGAGCTCTGTATAGTAGGGTAAAATAAATAAATAATTTTGGGTGGTTGGCATGTAATTCTAAGTATTGGTGCTGTAACTACTGTTGACAGATCTATGCTTTATCCTGGATACTTCAAGCCTTGGCTGATGTCTTGAGAGAAAGCATGGTCCTCATATCTTTTGAAAAGCTCTGGCAACATTGATCACTTTGCTAAAGTACCTCCTCACTAGAATCTTACAATCAGACTCTCCTGACCCTGCGTTCTTGAAGAGAATGAGAACTGAATCCCAGCAGCTTCCAAAGGCAGGCCTACCAGACACCCTTGGGTGGCTCAGTTACTATCCATGGGACTTGGCTGCCCCTGTTTTGTGGGCCTTTTCCTAATACCAACAGCAAATAACAACAGAGAATGTATTCTCAGCATTTCATATTTATTGTTTCATTTGATTTTTTGTTACTTTAGACAAAGAAATGGCAATAAGGAAAGTAATCTGCCTTAACTTCACATTTCTATTATACTTCATTGCTTCTCCAGATTCCAGTGACCCATTATTAAAACATAGAAGCAATTCATTAAAACTAGGTCCCCAATGCCATTTAGTCCCCCTAAGTATCATATAGTTACACAAACCATACAGGCTTTGGAATTAAACCTGGATTTGTATATTCTGTGTTCCTCGTTAGCTATGGGATCTTAAACAAAGCACTTAGCCTCCTGAGCCTGAGATTCCATATTTGTTAATAAAGGATTATAAAGCACCCACATTTAGAGAGCTAACGTGGGTTAGTGAATTTTGAAGTACCTAGAAAAAAGTTTAAAAAGAAGTACATGCTTATTAAATGTTAATTTCCCTTTTTATTCTTCCCTTTAAAAACACACAGCAATGCCCTAAATGCTGCTTTGGTATTTTCATAAGAGGGTTTTAATCTGTCTCATTGCATACATTCATGCATCTTGAAAGCAGTGAAGCACAAATGAAATGATCACTGTCAATTCTTCAGGTTATTGAAATGAACAACCAGGACATAACCTTCTGGATGCAGAGAATCTACCTATGTCTTAATGGAGGTGTTAGTTACTTAGGTGTCCATCAAAACAAAATTCTGTTATTACTCTGACACTAAGACTTTTATTGTATGTGTGACACCACCAAAGGATTTGATTTTTAATTTTAATTCTGGTTCAAAGAAAATAATAAAAGTAATTTAATTACTATAGACTAGTTGAATTTTTTTTTTATTAAATAGCATATTCTCATAGATGCCTGGGGTAACAAACCTAATTCATCAAGAGATGATAAAGTCACATGGAATGTTCCAAATTAATAATTTCCTTGCCCCTAGGCTCACCTGCTTGTTTTCCTGCAACTTTTCTAGTTCTCCAGAGATTTGATGAGTAGTAAGAGGAAATCAATGGATACCATATGTCTGTCGAAGCACGAGGCTCTCAGCTTCGGGTCCGGATGAACTAAACAAGTTGTTCCATGGATAGAACATTATAGACCCAACAGTTGTAGACCCTGCCCTGGATGCTGAAAAAGATTGTTTCTGCTCACATACGTCTCACAGAAGTCCATACACATTGCCAACCTATAGTAGAGGAGGACAAATTTTTAAATTTTGGAGGTCAGACAGCACCCTAAGAATAAGAAGACTTGGAAATTTTCACAAACGTAGGACTTCAAAAAATTCATAAACACCCACATACATGCACCCCTTGGAATATAATCCCAGAAAGTTCAATAATGTTAAGTCTGACGGCTTTAGAGTCAAATAACCTGGCTTAAAATCATGACTTCACATATAGTTATGCAAACGATTTAACCTTTCTAAATTTCATTTCCCTCAGATTCAAAATGGGAATAAAAAGAGCACCTATTTGATGGGGTCATTAGGAAGATTATAGGGGAATAAAGCATGTGAAGCGCTTAACTTGTTGTGTGACAGTAAGTGCTTTGTACATTTTGGCTTTTATTTTAAGGGGTTCCAGATCCTCAAAGCTTATTTGTGGACATCAGCAGATTAAGAATTAATGCTATGAAAAGAGAACCAAGTTCAAACCAATTTAGGACAATCTGTCTACCATAAAAACAAGATCCTATTGAAGTTAAATAACTATCCATAAAGAGGCATTCAGCCACTGGGTCTGCTACCCTGCCTGGCCCTGAGCAAGCAGGACAATGGGTTCAGCTGCATCTCCCCTTGGCTCTTAGCAACAATAATTATGCAGCCTGCTGCACCCGCTGGTACCAGCCCCAACCCAGAACTTGGCAGCCATGGTTGCTTTCTGCACTTAACTGAAAAGGAAAACAGCTTTCTGGCTGCATGAACTTTGTAAGGCTATTGTCCTGTTCCTGACATATTTGTTACAAGGTTCTAGGTGTAAGAAAGAACTGTTGTAGGTTTTAATGAGAGAATATTTGTTAGGTTTCCAGCTTCAGTACTGACCCATAAAAAGCTCTTAATAAATGCTGTCTCTTTCCATGGATCAGGAAAGAGGGTAACACAGCTTGACAAAGTCCCAGCTCTGGGAGAAATTCCACTGACACTCAGGGGACTAAGTTACGTGGTTTAACTAAACATGACTTGAAATAAGGAGGCCCTGGAGAGGGCTTTTCTTTGGAGAGAAAATACACAGGTTTCTGTTGGCTAGTGCGATTGTATTTCCTCTTAAGATATTTGACTTTATCCTCTAAGTGGATTTTTGTAGTCAAATCACTCCATTTTGAAATGTCTGAAATATCTAGAAGCTCAAATACTTCTCACAGAAGCCAGCAATATCAGATACATCAATCTTTAGTAGGAAGTAACGGCAAATAAAGAGTGTCTAGAGGTTCCATATCATGTTGTTTGGCTTCAGAAAGATTATCACAGAAGATGGCCAAATTAAGTGACTTTGATACACTCATTTTTGAATTCTCAGTACCTAGCACAATTTCGACTCCAAGTGTAGGTAATTATTTGTTGAATGAATTTTCCATATATAGACATATGGACATCAGTAAAATCTCTCTCTCTCTCTCTCTCTCTCTCTCTCTCTCTCTCTCTCTCTCTCTCTCTTATTTTCATCTTCTTTGAGGCAGGGTCTTTCCACATTACCCAGGTTAGCTGTCATTTCTAGGGCTCAAGTAATCCCCCTGCCTCAGTCCCCTAAGTAACTGAAACCACAGGCATGCAAGTTCCAAGACACCTGGCTATAAATCCCTTGTTTTTCAATGCAGGTTTTATTGCTATGCCTGGTGAGAGGGAACTAACTATGCAAATTTGACACAATTTGCATGTGACAGCTCTACCATGACCCAGAGAACCTCATGCTTCCTAGTGGGTTCTCTGAGAAGATGAGCAGTAGAATCACTATTTTATTTTCAAAAAAGTTTCATCAATGCTTTCTCAACAGGGCTTACCAAACTATTAAGGAGTGCCTGCTGCTTCTCATCTCAACTCAATTTCAACTCCAATAGTATGTAAGGGTGGGGACAAAAGAAAATAAGACAGAAATGTCTAAGTGAATAGAATTTAGCCCTGTTAAAGAGATAAGAGTACGTATCACAATTAATATCCTCCAACCATCATTTTAAAATACCATTTGCATTTTCTAATGCATTCATAATCATCAAGTTTGAAGCCAGTGACAGCAGTAATAATAAGAGTTAGCATTTCTTGAGTGTTTATTGTCTGCCAAGTATTGTGTTAAATTTTTGGCACGGTTTATTTCTTTTAATCCTCATTGCAATTCTAGGTAGAAGAAACTGGTATTTCTCTCTCTCTCTCTCTCTCTCTCTCTCTCTCTCTCTCTGTGTTGTTTTTTTTTTTTTTTTTTTTTCATAGATAAGAAAACTGAGGTAGGTTTCAGTTAAATAAGTTACAGACAGATATAGAACTTGAGTCCAAGCACCAAAGTCAGAGTTCGTCAACATACTGGTTTTCCTCCCCAGGTGGCCTGGAACCACCTACCTAGAATTCTCCTAGAATCAACTGGATGGCTGGCTAAAAATCAATAGATTTTGGTGTTATCCTTAGCAACTGAATCAGTCTTAGGGATGAAGCCCAGAATTAGCATTAAAAAAAAATTATCCTTTGCTTATTGTCACCATATTTGAGAACTCCTGTCTTGGCAGCCTGAATTTCATATCCTGTAATTGCTACATTAACCAAATTGAATAAAATGATTCTTTTTTTATGACAGTGGCCAAAACTTATGAGTCATAACATTTAAAAGAAACACTGAAATATCCTACTAACAAAAAGTGTTCCAACTATTGTTTCAACTATTTCAACTATTATTTTTTAAAAACCCCAATTGTCTTCTGAACTGATAATATATATGTAACAGCTTTTAGTCAAGTTTAGAAGAAAAACTTTTGTGCTTCTAAGTAAATAACCAGAGATAGAAATTAAGGTTTCTTTTACAAATATGTGCAATAAACAGAGAAAAATGAGAGAAGTTTAAGTGCCTGGAAATAAAGGCATGGCTAAATAAATAATGTTGTTATATATAAAATGATTCCTATGCTACCATTGGAATACCAGAGTTTCCTAGAATCCTACATAATATGAGGAAACATTTATTTAAAATGTTACATGAACAATAAAGGGTGAAAATAGCACAGACAGTCCTGACGCTCACCTGCCACACAACAGTGGGCACTTACTATGGTTGGACTTCACGATTTTTCAACTTCACAATAGTGCACAAACAGACCTATACAATCACTTTATTTTTCATTCTAAGTACAGTATTTAATAAATTACATGAGCTATCTTGCACTTTCTTATAAAATAGATTTTGCATTAGATGATTTTTGCCCACTATAGGCTAATGGGGGTATTCTAAGCATATTAGCACAGGCTAAGTTGATGTTCTGTAGTTTTGATGTATTAAATGCAATTTTGACACAATATTTTCCAACTTAGAATGGGTTTATTGACATATAACCCATCATAAATGGAGGAACATCTGTACATGGCAATAAAAATGTTCGAAATGTTCAACCTCTGACTCAAATTTGTCAAATCCCTAGTATAGATTTACATATGTGTTTGTGTATCTAAATATAGTTGTAGCATGTGTGTGTGCGTGTGTGTGTGTGTGTGTGTGTGTGTGTTATAATTTAAAGAGTTACACAGGACATAAACAACACTTTAATGACTGACGGCGGTCCCTGGATGCTGTGACACCAGGTTAATTATATTTTATAACCTGTATTTTTCTGAGATTCCAATTTTTCCACAATGAACACATGTTCAAGTTGTAGTTAGGAAAACATATGTTATTACAAAGGAACTCAGTGAGAAACTGCTTTTGGGAATATGTATATGATGTAAAGTGAAGTATGCCTGTGATCTACTTCTTGCTGTCAGAGAGGCCTCTGCAGCCGGCCTCCCCAATGCACCCATTGACGGTAAATTTGGCATTAATTGTGCTGTCAGAGGAGCTCCAAGCTCAAGTGCTGCAATTATCAGCTTGGGTACACAAGGACTTGTTGAAAGTGACAGACAAAGTTGGCTTCCTCCAAAATAATGGTTAAGCAAATGTGTGCTTTTGCCCAAAAAGGAAAGTAACTGGGCTATAACTGGATATTGTAAACAAGTGGTTGAAGGTTCCCTAAATAAGCAATATCACATAAGCTTCTTTGTAGCATATTTTTTTTTTTTTTTTCTGGGATCTGTGTCAGGCTCCCAAACATAAAGGCTGCCAGGATACTGTTATCTGTTTGCCTCTAATTTATTATTTTTTAACTGCACATGCCAGACATGGAAGAAACTGTTTCTTTAAGAGAAAAATTAAATTGGAAATGAACACTCTGAGTTTTTGGAAAACTTTGCCAAATGAAAACTTCTACTTATAATGTAGCTGGAAAACCTAGCCTGGTTCGAACTTCATTTTCAATTGAATAATTGTGTGTATTGGAACCTTAGGACTTGGCCTTCTAAACCCGACTTTCTCTTGTGCCTTTGGGCAGACGTCTTAGCCTCTATATATTTTGCATTTGCATTAGTAAATGTAGATAGAATTATGCCACATGATACATGGAGGTCAGCACAGAAAATGCAATTTAAGTGCAGAACAAAATCTCGGGATATAGTAAGCGCAGCATAAATGTCAACTTGATTTTTTTTTCCTCCTGCTATTAATTGAGATGATTTCAGGCATCTCAAAAGTATTTTAAGGAATGTAGGAATGTAGTCTGACAAGTATGTGTATGGTGAAATATATATATGTATGTATGAAAAATCTGTTTACCAATTGATGGACAGAAAGATAGAAATCTTTAAGACTGGAATTATAACTAGTGTTATGTTTAAACAACAATGAAAACTTTGAAAGTCCTTCATTGTCCTGGGAAGTTCAGCTGAAAATGCTCACTGATAGACAAGAAAATAAGCTTTGTCTGAACAACATAGTTACATCTATTCAGTAAGGTACTGATCATTTTTCCTTTAAAATATTCAGGCAAATGTACGAAAAGTTTCTTCAAAGCCAATAGCAACAAACACACTTCAACTTCTGTTTTGCTTCACTGTAGATTCTGTGTGGTGGGGTTATGAAATACAAAATGAGCTTGACATTACAGATTTGATTTAAAAATATTTATATACACAGAACGAGGCTTAAAATTCTATGCTTATTATCCTAATAAAATACATAAATGTCCAAAAAGAAATAGGTTATTATCCATCAGGGCTTTCCTCTCTTATTTAGTTATAAAATTCAAAGTTCTGATTCTAGTCAAAACCAATCCTGTTCTTAATAAGTCTGATATAAAAACCTATCGCCAGATGGGGACTATATTAACCTTAAGTAATACTTTTAACCATGATGACTAACAGTTTCACAATTTTTATTGGGAGAAGAATAACCATTTATGGAAATCTTCTTCATGGTTGCTTCTTGTTGAAAGGAAGACTGGATCTACATGTATGTCAACATACTAATAAAAAGCAAACATGCAACCAACCTATTCAACAATTTGGAATGATAATCACTTATTTAGCTTTAGATGCTGAGTTTTATCTAGACAAAGGGAGACTATTTTATTTCTCTGTCAGAGCTCTAAGTATTTTTAACACTCAGATAAATATTCTATCACAGTGTAAATTTGTGTATGCATTGAACGTAAGTATGTATCATAGGCTGTGAATCTAATCACGGTTAGTAAAAGCTATTACAGTTACAAGCCACAATCTGTTTTGGACATTCAGTCTGTAAAACACCTACATCCTTGCACCTATGGACCATCATCATATGGCTTTTTAAACCCTAGTATATAGTTGATCTCATTTGATTATAACTGAAACCAGTCTAATTGAAATAAATGCAACTACTATCAAACTATGTGATGTTAGTGACTGTAAAAGCAATTGATGTTTCAGAATATCTATTCACAGCCGTGATAGCTGACCTAAGTAGAGATATATGCCATTCAATGTTTGGTAAATTATGGAATGACCTTATATTAAAAGGCACACCACAAAGTGCTGATTTTTAGGAGGTGAGCTATTATTTACAATGTTTATGGCTTTCTATTTAACGTGTTAAAAAGTTCACTGAGTAAAACGTTAAGAAATAAGAGTTCACTCAAGGTTAAAGTCAATTTTAATTTTCCAAAGTCTCAGCAATGGCATTTCAGGAAAGCTGGGGATGGGGGCAGGGATAAGGATGAATGGTTTTACTGAATTGAACACAAAGGCTTTTTTCATTGATAAAATTGCTGTGCAATTGCTTATTAGTAGATTTATAACAAATAAAAATAGAATGTAGACCATAGGTGTTTTAATCAAGGTTTCCCTCAATTATACAGTAGGCATTTTCTTAATGAAAAATAACAACTGATCAACAGGTGGCCTAGGCACAGTTTCTACAATGTACTCTCCTCTCCAGTATTGTCACTTGAACTTCACCTACTGCTCTGCCTCCTCCCTGGTCTCTGGAAATAATTTGACTTTAAGCAGAAGCAAACTTAGGGGCCCAGCATCACATCATCCTGCCACGGTTGTCTTGAACATATGTTCCATTTCTGATTATTGACTTCTGCCTGAAAACCATGTGCCGCCTGCCTGTCATGGATGACACCCGAGCCAGGTAACCCTCAGAAGTGGGCTTGAGAAGCTTTGTTCCCATCGCATCCCTAAACTCCAGGTTGAAATATAGAACTTCCCGTTGTCACCTGATCTAGAGCAGTGATGCCAAACTTACTGGGTGGCATATTTCTATTGGTTAAAAAAAAGAGTGCAATCATCTTTATTATCTACATGTAATTTTCATAAATTATGCTCTGTTTTTGCACTATTATGCCAAAAATATTTTCAATTTTATAAAATACACTATAAAAATAAAGTTTGAGGATGAGAAACTTAGTATTTTCTTTTTGTACCCCAATAAGTTGTTTATACATTAGGATATTTCCAATTATTACCTGCTTTGAGCCACAGTATAAAGAAAAAATTATCCACAAAGTAAAAATAACCAAATATTTATCTCCTCTTAGGATAGGAAAAAATTCTCCAATTATTTAAGCAAAGAAATCTACCACAAATGAATAGGTATGACTATAGAAAATACTATGAGTACTGGGGATGTGGCTCAAGCAGTAGCGCGCTGGCCTGGCATGCGTGCGGCCCAGGTTCGATCCTCAGCACCACATACAAACAAAGATGTTGTGTCTGCCGAAAACTAAAACAATAAATAAAAAATTCTCTCTCTCTCTCTAAAAAAAAAAAAGAAAAAAGAAAAAAGAAAATTCTATGAATAGAAAAGAGGAACTAAAAATTAAACTAGTTAATTTTGATAAATGTGAAATGAAAAGGCTCACATATCAGGTAAGGAACTTTAGTAGAGAACAAGAAAAATTATTATAACCCCAAAAAAACAGCTCAGAAGTCAATTAGGAAACTCATAGAAGACAAATGGCTAATATGCACATGAAAATCAGGTTCATCCTTGTTGGTAGTCAAAAAACTTTAAGTAAAAAATATTAAAATTTTGTTTTAGTCAGGGCACAACGACATATGCCCGTAATCCCAGTTACTTGGGAGGCTGAGGCAAGATGATCACAAGTTTGACTCTAGCCTTAACAATTTACTGAGACACTGTCTCAACATTAAAAAATCAACAGAACTGGGAATGTAGCTCAGTGGTAAAGTGCCCCTGGTTTCAATTCCCAATATCATTAAAACACACACACACACACACACACACACACACACACACACACACACACACACCACATTAATCTATTATGTGATTAAAGATTTTTTTTCAATTATAAAATTCTGATGGCTCTGTAGTATGAGAACATTCCCAAAGCAGTGATGTTTTGAGTATAACCTGACATAACCTTCATGGAAATATTGTTGCAATACATGTTAATAGTCTTAAAATATTCATACCTTTTGACATATTTATTTTACTCAGGAAATAATCAGAGATAAGCTAAGGTTTCAGGCCAGGTCAGGTCAAAGATGTTCCTTGCTGATATTTTTAATTACTAGGAAAAATTAGAAGTAAACTAAATGTCCAACAATAGGCAAGTGTTTAATGTATGAAATATTTTCAAGGTGGGATGTTATTTATGCACATAAGTTGAATTTCAAACAATATTAAATGATATGAGGAACTGGATATGATTAAAAGCTAAATATTCAAATGTTGGAAATAAAAGTGTAAGAAAATATCTAAGAATTAACAATGGTTATTTTGTGATGTACTAAGATTATGAGTAATTTATAAAAATGTATTTTTATCCTTTCTATATTTTTAAAAAAACCTAGAGTGAGCATAAATTGTTTACAATAAAAAATTAAAAAAAAATTTAAATTCAAAAAATGTGTGTTGAATATGTCTTGAATGTAAATACTTTGCAGATGATATGACAAAAGATCTAAGAAAAATGTTTTCCTATTTGAATAAAATATAAAGGAATCTTCAACGAAACGGTGTAGATAGAATCTGTGAAATATTTATATATTTTATATTTGATTCGGAGCAAATTGCTACTGTGCTGTACCTTATTTAAAAAGTCTAATTAGGCAGTTTTCCATAAGGCCAGTTATCCAAGAGAAAGCACAGCAGAGTGGCTGAGGTTTCCAAGCAAATTTTACTATTTTCCCCTAAATGGATGCCTTGTCAGACTCATATTCCAATAATTGAATAAAACTGAATGTAGTTATTTGCATTGTCTTGATTTTTACCCTAGTGGTGCTATACCTTTGCTTCCTTCACTGGCTGCCTGGGCTCCCCAGCATAACAATGTGCACAGCACCTTCCCAGTCAGCTCAGCTGGGGCCCTTAGCAATTGCAATTAGATCATCATCATAGGCACAGTCACACAGTCACATTCTTTAGTCTTGCTATACATAAAAATGTCAAAGAATCTTGCCCTCCCCTGCCCATGAGGGAGTAAACAAGCAACTGCGAGGTTTTTATAACAAAACAAAATTCTTTGTTAACCTTTTACATTTGGCAAGTGAATTACTAGTCGCTTCGTGGTAGCAAAATCTCTATTTCTGAAAAAAATAATTAGTCAATGTCTTCTCCTTTAAAAATAAACAACAGTCCTGTCTAATGGAAAATGTATCATGATTTGAGAGCAATACATTTTATGATGAAAGGCTTTCCACATTTAAATAAAATGAAATATAGTACATTTCTTTCTAGTTATAATCATCCCCATAAATGATTTCTTCAGGAATGGATTAATTGGATGTACTATGAGTTCTGGCAGCATCTTTGTTAATTTCATGACCCAACCCTCTCTACCTGTAAACACATTTTTTTTTTTTTTTTAAAAATACCACATGTAGTATCCTCCTCATATTCTCAGTAGCATGAAGACAATGATTGAAAAAAAATTCATTTTTCATCTATGATTTTATTCTTTTAAAAAAGACGTTAGCTATAGCTGGGTATGTTGTGGCACATGGCTATAATCACAGCAGCTGGGGAGGCTGAGGCAGGAGAATTGCAAGTTCAAAGCCAGCCTCAGCAACTTAGCAAGGCCCTAAGCAACTTAATGAGAACCTGTCTCAAAATTAAAGAAAATAAAAAAGGACTAGTGATGTGGCTCAGTGATTAAGTGGCCTGGGGTCAATCCCTGGTATTAAAAAAATAAAAGTACTTTAGTTGTAAGTTTATTCTGTTTCCTAAAAATTTAATTTTTGCAGATTCTTTCCTCTGTATCTTGATAGAAAGACTAAATGAACCAAAGGCATATTATTTTCAAAATGAGGTTTGGTTAATATATCAGAAAAAAATTTCAGGTTTTGAATATTAAAAATGATGCCAAATTATTCTTTCTTTAGTTAGAAATCATGTACTGCAAAGCACCAGAGAAATAATCGTCAGTCACTGTGTAACAGTGGCATAAGAGGGTTGAACGAATAAATGCTTCCTTAGTAAATAAGTAAATGCAAGAATGAACAAATCAGCAAAGCAAATGAAATTTGGCCCGTTCCGATCATTTAATTAGTCAAGGGAATTCATCCAAAGGCAGATATCAGAATTTCCTGGTGTGCTTCGTGTAGAACTATAGGTTTTGTGTTAAGTCAGTAGAGAGACCCAAGCTAAGACAGCTCATTTTCAAGCACAGGTGAAAGCAAGCACAAAGACACTTCAGAGCTGCAGGAGGGATGGTAGGCAGAAAGTAACTAGTCTTTTCCTTCCAATACCCACACACTGTGCTTGGAAAACTTTGTGTGAGAAATCAAAAGACTCCAAGCTTACCAGCCCTGCTGATAGCTTTCCCACCTGCCCTACTTTTTTTTTTTTTTTTTTTTTTTTTGACCTTTGATGTGAATTAATTTGAATAAAACATTTGAAGAACCATATTTTAGGAAAGAACTGTGAACAATATCTATCTTTAAAACCATACCTTGGCTAGTAAAGATAGAAAATCAGTCCTTAAATATTTGCCCTAACAACTAAAAGTGATGACAATGTGGGCAGCTGGCAATGAAATGGGTTGTGCAGTGACAAGCACCTCAGAGTGCAGAAAGACTGAAGAAAAGTACAGTTTAGGAAGCCCCTTCCCTGAACAATATTTGTCAGAAGAGTGTTAAGTACCAGGAAAATGTTTTCTTTTTTTTTCAAGTTAATAAATCAATTTTCAACTAAAGAATTAATCTATTCACATAGTAAAAATCTCCCATATTCAAAATGGTGAGTACTCAGTCCTGTTTTATCTCAGATTTCCAAGTCTCTAGTCACCTTCTCTCCAAAGCCAACAACTTTTACTATCATCCTATTTCACATGCAAAAAGATGCTTGGAAGTAAAACACATTTATGCATATTGAATTTTTGTATTTTTTACATAAAAGGGAACATTATACCTTAATTCCTTCATTTAAAAATATAACTGGACTAAACCTAATGATTCAACCATTCAATAGAATAACTTTCTGCTACCAAAAAAAAAAAAAAAAAAAAGGAAATGCAGACAATTTATAAAACAGTCAAAAAGTTAAATATAGAGGTACCAGTGACTTTACTACTAGGTAGATTTCTAAGAGAAATGAAAACATACACCCACATAAATATTCAATGCGGCTCAATTCAAAACAGCCATTAATGAAACAGCCCAAATGTCAATCAATTGATGAATAAGCAAACAAATTATGATATACCAATGTAACAACTGTTATTTGGGCATAAAAAGGGGTAAAATCTGATATGTGCTGTACCATGGAAAAGCCTTGATAACATGACAACTAAAAGAATCCAGTCACAAATGACTACATATTCCATGACATATTCAGATTAGGCAAATCGATAGAGGGAAAAAAAAAAAAAGTAGATTAGTGGTTGCCTAGGGCAGGGCATAGGTGAAGGAAGGTGAGACAGATACCTATAAGGTGAAGGGTTGCTTCTAGAAGTGACAAAATCTATTTGTTTTAAAATCAATTGTGGATATGGCTGCATGGATTGTGAACATATTAAAAAATCAACAAAACCTACATTTTCTATGGGTGAATAGTATATGATTCATATCTCAGTAGGGCTGTCCTGTTCCAAAAATACCAAGACAGTTCTCCATGTACCGACATATTTTCAAATGAAAAATGCAAACTGTTGAAAGCACAGATGATGTTTCTTTTTGTGTCAAAAAGAGGGAGTGAACAGAATGTATGTTCTCATCATTTGCACTTGCACAAACTCTGAGATACACAAATAAAGCTAATAAAAATGAATACCTGTGAGCATGCATATCATCTTTTAAAATAATAGCAATAGCAAACATCACCTGGAGTTAGCTTCATACCACTCAACTACAGATCTTGCTCACAGACAAACCTCCATTTCACTACCCTTACACACAAACTGTTCGATTGGTCCTATACTGATGGATGTTTAGGCTTTTTTCAGTCTTCTGTTACAAAAAAAAAAAAAAAATGCTGCAGAACATTTATGTACATAAATATTTGCATGTAAACGTAAGCACATAGAATAAATTTTAAAAGATACAGTCGCTAAAGACAGACAAAATAAGAAATCCTTAAAAAGTGATGCAACAAAAGAATATCCCTGTAGCAGCTGTTAAACCTCAGTAAGGCTTAATTACAATTACTGAATAAAATACATTTTTTTTTCTGTCAAAGTTTTAGTGAAAACCTAGGATTTATCCCATTCTCTGCTGATAGAGCTTTAAAGAAAGCAGCCCCAAAATTTCGCTTTAAAAGATATTCAGTGAAAAATGAATGATTTATTCTCCATAAGCTCTGGAACTTGAGAAAGAGAAGTCTCCTTTTAATAGGCATGAATTTATTTGAATTCATTATGTGGTTTCCCAAATGCTGTGCACATTTTAAAATGACCTTTCAGCCTCCAAGTAGGAGTCTCAGTAAAAGGATGAAGAGAATCTGTTTCAATTAAGATAAACATCAAGTACCAAGATCCAATTATACTATTTGAATTCCCAGAAGGCAATCCATTGTAAAAAAAGAAAAAGAAAACACCAGGGACATCAGTAAACTTGGTAAAATTTAATTGTGTGAAGTTTTAATGATGCGAGGAGATGCTGTTGAGTGTTCCTGGAACATAGGGCTGTGTTTGGATGAATTCCTTCCTTCCTTCCTTCCTTCCTTCCACTCTCTCTGCCTCATTTTGGAATTGTCTTTGAGTGATTCTACTGAGCTGCATTGTCATTTTTATTGAAATGGACATATTTGGGCAGAAGAAGAAAACCTAGTTATTTACTGTGGTCATCTAACAAGGAATTTATTAGATATTAACTAACAAAATGTCACGGTTGATAGAAAAAGTTACATCTATCATTAATGGATATTATGATGTTAAGAGAATCGTAGTGCAACATGATAAATTTCATAGTAAAAACCTTAATTCCATTGCTGTGGATTGTTTCCTTCGGTTTTGTCATTATGTCATTTTTTTTATAGCTCCAGAAAATCCTTGAGAAGTGAAGGATGAGCCCAGGATGATGACTGAGGCAGTGCTTTGGTTTCAGTTCACATGGGCCCAAAGGTATATGCTGTTTGAAGCTGAGAGAACCCATTCAAACTACCTAAGAGAGACCAGGAGGGAGACCCATATAGGCCCTCAGCAGTCTTGCCAGAGGGAATGCCACAAAAAAATGCAAGTTCTTACTAGAACATTCTTTCGCTTCTTTTCTTTTTCAAATGATTGACAAAGGTTGTCTGTTCCTCATCCTGCAGGTTCAAGGTCTTTGCATTGGCTGCACCTTTTCTCAGTATTTACTTAACGGGTTCCTTCAGTTCTCATCTTCTCTGATCACTTCAACTAAGGAAGGTCTTCAGGATACACACCCACTCACACACAGACACACAGACACAAAGAAACACACACACACACACACACACACACACACACACTCACACAAAGGCCATCCCTTGTGTGTTCTCTTTACTGTGCTTAAACCCCAATTTGAAAACATTTTATTTGTTTAATGGTTTACACTCGTAAGAAAGGACTGCATTGTGACATCTCCAGAGCCAGAAAAGAGACTAAATATTTATTTCTTAATAGAAACTACCCTATACAAAACTATAAGAAATCATCCCAAATAAGTCTAGTTTGAACTATTTTATATACAGAGGCATTTATATTTCTTCTTGTAGTATCAATGTAGGCTACTATAAGATAAAATTGATATAAACTTAAGAATTAAGAGGGCCATGTCAAAAACATTCCAGATTTGGTAAGAAATCATACTAATTTATTTTTCATAATTGTGTGAATGTCATAAAATAATAAATGTCAAACAAAAAATCACACTTGAATTAATTTTCAAATTAAACATTAATTAGGTTTTAACTACAGTTGTGATGTCATTTCCTTAGTAAACTTTCTATAATCATTTAATTTGTGAAATATATATGTACATTATAATGTCATATCATATGCAATTTTATATATACCTAAAATTTTTGCATCCTTGTATATTAACTGTGTCAAGACTAACATGAAAACATATAAACATGAAAATTTTCATAGGCATTTTTCCTCCTAATAATAATAAACCAGCTAACATCTAATAGTTCTGCTGTGTCCCCAGCACCAGGTGAGCACTTTCCACATACTATCTCATTTAACCACTATATGTGCCTCATGGACAGTTCTTCCCCACTAAGCTATTCACTTGATATTCAGTTGAATGTTGCTTTCCAGACTAGGACTTCTTTATGTGAATGTGAAACTTATGAGGAAGGTTATAATTATGCCATATTTAGGGAGCAGCTGAGTGGAATGGAATGTCTAAAGTGACTGGTACCAAGCGCAATTGGTACTTTTATTTAAACATTTAAAAAGCCCATGTTGTCATGCACAGTTATTAGTTCTCTATTCTTTATCTCTTATGTTCACACAAATGGCATAAATTATGGAAGCAAATGTGTTTGGTGCTTTGAACAAATTATAGCTCACTGAAGTAAATTATCTAAAACTTTGAGTCCTGAAAATTCAGGATTTTTTTTTTTTTTTTTTTTTTTTACAATTAAGAAATGATGTGTGGAATTTAAAAGAACTAACCTCTGTTCTTTATATACAAAGTCACTAAGAATTAACAAGGCAAGTCAAATTAACAACAGAATAGAAATCAAAGAAAAAACAATCTTCAAAAAGCCAAGTGGATTACTTAAGAAAGGATGACCCAGTGAGAGACAGGGAGGTTCAAATTAGAATTAATTTAAAATTCAATTAAAATCTTATAAACACAGTTTTAAACCAAAATCTTATAGCCCCCCCCCCCCCCAACCAGTGACTAGAGTTGAGAAGGGTGGAGGTGCCCAGAGTGTGCCCTGAAGCATGGTATAATAGGTGGGACAGGTTTGGAAGTCACCGTGTTCAAAATCAGCCCTACAGAACTGGACCTAATGTAGCTCTGTAGAAATGCTAGTGTTTGACTGGGAATCATGGAAGAATGTGGTTCATTGTCAAATTCTGATAATAATTTGATACTTCATTGGCAAGCCATTTTCTGTTGTTGCAGAGTCCCCTTATGACACAGTTGTAATTCTGAAGGTCAAGCCCTTTAACTGAACTGCTGAAGGAGATAGAGATAAATGCCATTTTCTGATTTCTTACATGGAATCCAGTCTTTGATAGTTCTTTCAAGTTTCCATTAGATTCCAATTTGATGAAATGACACCATTTAAATTGATGCCATTATAGTCCTGGATTAAGATAATTACAAAGGAACATGACTATAATCAACCATAGTAATGGTAAAATAAGAGCTGGCAATTAAGCTAGTAGCAGTCATTTGTAGAAAGGAAAAGTTTATTTCCCTCACTAGAGAAACAGCTCCTCAAACATTTTCAACATTTAAGTAGGATCTATAAAACTGAAGGACTCTTGGAGATAGATTACTTATAAGGACAGTTTTGAACAAGTTAAACTATGCAAGATAGTCATTTTATGATTTACTTTTGTTTAAATTCACTTCTTTCCAGTTATTTTTTCTTATGTGTCCATCTCCGGTCCCCCTTTCTATATATACACCAAAATTTCACTAGTTTATGTATTTCATGTTTGAAAAATCAAAGGCTAATTTCATCTACATAAGAAATCTCTCGATTATAAAATTTCTTTAAATAAAATAAATTTAAATATTTAATTTGGCCAACAAGTTTTGTTAGGAGCTGATTAGGGAAATAACTTGTTTAGAATGGAAATATCTCCTAAAAATATGGCATGAATTTCCAAGTCAGAAAAAAAGAAAGAAAGAAAGAAAAGGAAAAAGGAAAAAAGAAAGAGAAAAAAACATCTCTATAGCTATTTCTATAGCCCAGGGAAATTATTTTGATGTGAAAAAAATAAAATATTCCAGGATTATTTTACCATTCCACTCCAAATTCAGGTAATGAGGTTTTTAAATTATTTTTTTCACCACTGGATTTCTGAAAGCATCTGCAACATTTTAAGACTCTAAATGTAGTTTTCTATCATGAAAGTAAAAAATATCACAAGGATGTATTAGTAGCTTAAACTCGAAATCCTCTACCCAGGAATTCTTTAGTTACTAAACTATATATTTTTAAATAAACAGGGACTATAGATTTCATCATTGTTTCTCTGACAGCCAAAAGGGTAGCTTAAAAACATTGTTATATGAAACAGTAAAAAAAAAAAAAAAAAAGTACTTTTATTTTTACAACTAATGAATCCACAGAAATGAAACTCTTCTCTTAAAATTATAATTTTTAAGATATAGAATCAGATTAAAACTCTAAGTGGTTAGAAAAATCTTGCACACAACATTAAACAAATAACTTGCTCTTTTATTAGGGATTCAACATTTATTTTAGAATATTTTAAAAATCTTCAAGTTTTAGAAGTGTGGTAAACCTAAAAGCTGACTTCATAATGGAAAAACCTCACAGTGCAACCAGGAATGCTAACCCTCAGTTATTCCTTGACTTTGAAGGTCAGGGATCAACTCCATGTTCGGACTCTAGGATAAGCTTGTCTCTTTGGCTTAACATCAGGGCTATGGAATCTGTCTTACTATGATAACTGTGTTGGACTTAGATGATCACAATGAGGATAAAACGAATCTAAAGAAGCAATCTTAGTACTCACTGGCAGCAGGTCTTTCAATCTTGGTACTCACTGGCAGCAGGTCTTTAATTGTGGCTCACAATTACCCACTGATAGAATGAGGTCAGCCATGTTAGCTGGCTGATCAATATGTGCAATACTTATAGCATTTCTGTATGCAACATTTCTTACTAGCCAATGATACTGAGAAGTGTCCCTCAAACAAGGCTAATAATGTTGAGGGAAACTAGAAAGCATAGATTCTAAAATGGAAATATATGAGGGGATGGAAGGTATTTAGAGAACTGGGTTGAGACAAGAATTCCCACTAGAGGTGGTAAACTAAAGGTTTTGGAAAGTCCCAGGAAATAAGCAAATCTTCCTAGATCTTCCAACTTCCTGCCATAGAGAGTAATTCTATTTCTAAGACACACCAGTACAAACTCAAGCTAAGTGCCATCTAGTTTAAAGAAATAAAAGCAGATTATAATTTTCTTTGTAATATAGAACAATTCATGGTTCTTCTGTTCCTGTACAGACAGATACTAAATTCCCAAAATGGTATAAGCACTGTGCTGGAAATAGGGACTTTTTCCTGAACAAAGATGAATAAACCCAGTCTATCCTATCACAAGGTTACAGAGAGACAACAGACAATAAGTGCAATGTTTTAAGAGTTATAACAGAGTGAAAAGCAGTATGGAGATTCCTCATAATAGTAGGAATGAAACCATCATATGACCTAGCTATCCCACTCCTTAGTATTTATCCAATAGAACTAAAATGAGTATACCATAGTGATATAGGCACACCAATCATTGTTTATAGCAATGCAATTCACAATAGTCAGGCTATGGAACCAGCCTGTCAACAGATGAATGAATGAAGAAAATGTGGTGTATATATATACACACAATGGAGTTTTACCCAACCATAGAAAAATGAAATTATGTCATTTGATGATAAATAAATGGAACTGGAAAACATCATGCTAAGTGAAATAAGTGAGACTCAGAAAGTCAAAGGTTGAATGTTTTCTCTCATATGCAGAAGCTAGAGCAAAATAAGCAGGCGGGGGGGGGGGAGGGAGAAACCCCTAAAAATAGAAGGAATTTCAGTAGATTAGAGGAAGCAGATCCAAGAGGAGAGAGGAGGGACTGGAAAAGGGAGGAACCACAGAGTAAAATTAACCAAATTATGCCATGTACATATACAAATGTATCACAGTGAACTTCATCTTTGTGTACATCTTTAATGCACCGATTATAAAACAATAAATAAATAGAAGGAAAATTAGAAGAGTAGGGGAAGTTGAAAGGGAGAGGAAGGAGAAGAAAGAAAGAGGAAATAGTAGGGACTGAAATAGAGCACCTTATATTTCATGTATATGCGATTATGTCACAGTGAACACCAATATCGTTTATAACTCTAATGATTTAATAAAAGCATTTTTAAAACAATAAATAAATATAAGGAAGACCAGTAGAAGTAAGGACAGGAGGGAAAGTGAAAATATTGGTGATTGTAATGGAGCAAATTATATTTCATGCATGTATGCATATGACAAAATAAAGCTCAAAACTATAAATAACTATACTGCACAAATAACAACATTAAAACAGAGTTATAACAGAAATACATAAGGTTTCAGGAGAGCACAGAGGAAGGAGTTTTCATTCTGGATGGGGAAGTGTAGGAAGGCTTCCCAGAAGAAATGTTCATTGAGCGTGAATCTAAGCAACAGAGTGTAGACATTAAATTATACATTCAAACGATTATTCTAAAACGACAATGGAGTTTTGTTACCAGTTTTTCTTTTCTTTTCTTTCTTTCTTTTTTTTTTTTTTTTTTTTTTTTGGTGTGGGGACCAAAGACTTCACCACACGCTAAGCATGTGATTTACCACTAAGCTACACCTTCAGCCCCATGAAAATGGTTTTAAATGCTCATATAGTGTTACATACAAAATTATGATTTAAACAGTTTGCTAACCCATTTTTACCCTGAATTCATATCTCCAACAAAAGTTAATTAACTATTCATCAGTGAGAATGAATGAACAACATACACATAAACAAGGATAATCTCTCAAACATCATTTTGCAATAGGCTGGAGGGAATAGCCAAACACAAAATAATACATGCTATCTTATTGGTTTTATATAAAATTCAAAAGGAGATGATCATAACTTGTGATTTTTGAAATCAGAATCATTGTTATTTCTATGGGGATGGGAAGTGGCTTAAAGAAGAACAAAGGTAATTTTTGGTTTCTGGTGAGACTATTGAGTCCTTATGTTTATTATACTTACACAAAATATGGGTGACAAATATACAAAGCTATGTCAAAAATTATACATACACATTTGATACATGCAAAAATTCTGCTTCTGCTATAGCAACTTTATCTGCATGCACATTTAATAGCAAGTTTACATACATAGAATTATCATGAGATCACCAGAGCCATTTAAATGGCAAACAGCCACACTCTGTCCTTCTGCTGTTGGATAAATATCATGAATTCATGAAAGTACTTTTTCTCTCTGAGCCCAAGGCAGCTCTCAGTATATCAATTCAGTGTAGCTGAAACTAATTATGAGAGTTCACCTTTAGATTAAAAAGGTTAGTCATCTTGGTTTTACACACAAGACTATTTCTTTTATTATATACATGAAAAAGACCTTACAGTTATGGAGAAATTTCACTCATAATTTTAAGTAAGGGTATAATTTCATACCTATGCATTTAAAATAATATTCTCAATTATGACTTTATAATGGCATGTTTGCTAACAGCAAGTTTGCTTTTGTGTGTGTGTCTTTTATATTACTCTAGAAACACTGATTTATATACAGTTACATTCCTTTCTAACAACGGGATTCAGATAAATAATTGGTAATTTTTTTTTTTTTCCCATCAAAAGATTCAGGGAATCTTCTGAGGTCCACTTCCTGTCCCCAAGTTGGTTTACGCCACCTTCACTTGCAACTCTTATCCCAATGTATAGTTGAAAATTATAACAAAGTAATGCTTTTACAAATTTTGGGGTAACTATTCATAATAAAATAAGTAGATGCCAGTGACTGTGGAATGCAAATTGCCTTCTCTCACCAATCTACTGCATTCTTGACATTCGCACCCTGTGGCTGTGTGGCTTATCCTGAAGTATCATTCCAGGCTGTAGGATGAAGAAGGTGGCTTAAGCCCTTTTTTTGCTGAATTAAGGTGGAAGGGTAAGTTAAAGAGAATCCCTGCCCAGTCTGTGGTCTGGTAAGAAAGATGAGACTCATCTATGGATCTGTGAAATAATAACCTATAAATAATTTTCTAAGAATGATATAAATGTTATGAATCTATAAACAATGTTGTGAATAACAATCTATGAACTATGTATTTATACATATTGATCTATGAATTATACAACCAAGAATGTGCTTCCAGACTAGATGAGAAGGAGGTTTAGAGAGGCAGAAAAGGCCTGACAGTATCATTGATGAATTGCTATGCATTAGTTAATTTCCCAGCAATAAGTTTAAAAAATTACATTCAAATCAAACACAAATTATGACAGGACTGTCCTTCATACATTTGTCTGATGAACTAGTTTTCAGCTCTGTTTGACCTCAAATTTATTTTTGAGTTTTTAAAACTCAAAAACCTTTTATGGCTCAAACACTGACATTGTTTCTAACAGTTATTCTTGATCTTACTTGACCAGAAATGTTAAAGACTAGCAAAACTTGGCCAGTTGCACATTGGGGTTAGGGGTGGGGAGAATTATATTATAGGTTATGCTCTGTGGTTCTACTCATTTAAAAGAATTTATGGTCCCACAAACTGGTCAAATGCCCGAAAGGAACAAAACAGTGCAATTTATAGTCTGACCAGAGGCAGAGGGTCACTAAGCTAAGTGACTCAGGAACTAGCTAGATCTCTAAGGAATGAAACTGTGTCAAAGTCCATCTTCTATTTCTTAACACATCTCTAGGGTCCCTGGTTGAAGGCTTGTATGCAAATCATGGGAGAGAAAGTAGACAAATACCAAAGGCAAACATGTTTTTATATGCACATATTAAAAGAAGCTTGAACTATCAAGGACAGAAAGAAAAGGTCTAAGTAGAAGCCTATTAACTTTAGCAATACCAGTAGGTAAAATCAGCATGCGCAGACAAACTAGTTTAGATAGTACAGCAAAGCAAACAAGCCAACAAGAGCAATAGCAGCAATAACACAGTAGGATTTAACATTCCACAGACCAAGGTTTTCCTGCAGCACCATGATTTTACAAGCTGTATGACTTTAGTGTAATTTGATACAGTTGCTTTGAGGATGAAATGAACTCAATTGTATACAGTAACAAGCTCAATGTTTGACAAACAGATGCTCAATACACTGTATCCATCATCATTACTAAGGTTACTGCTCCAAATACTGTTATAGATTTAGGAAATGCTGTCCCCTAGCTAGCTCTTTATCTGACTACCAATGGGTTAATGGCCGTCCCGTAACAAAGCTGTAGTATCAAAGAAATATATGACAGTTAGCAATGACTTATTCCATGTTGGAATGTCATTGGTTATAAGTTGACACATTTTGCAGTGACTTGGCAAAGGAAGGTCAGTCATATAAATTCCTTGACATAAAGAAAAAATTATATCACATTGCAATGGAATGACATCATGGATGTTAGAAATTATAATCTTTGGATTCTATATGTACATAAATACGTCATATAAGTTAATTAAGAAGCTGAATTTCTCCTTTTGAATGTATTTTGAATAGGAAGGAGAATTAAGTATGATGGGAGCATTCTTCTGTGGGGGTGTAAAGACAATTACATAATAAAATTATCTTTAATGAAACATTTCTTTTAACAAGTCACACTGGTGCCATTTATTTTACAATTCAGAATGAATATTTCACACTATGAAATGGAAAAATGTCCAAGAACACTAAATAACAATTTTCAAATTACATAAAAGAGTTCACTTATCTATAGATGCACTATTGCTGTTATCTACTGAGAATTAGGAGGGAATGGGCTAAAATTTAAGCAAGAGAAAATTTTATTAGGTGTAACCAAAACTTTCTAACTGTGTGGGTTTAAGATATCAGGACTACTTTTTATAAGCTGTAATCTCTGGTATGCATTCTACAACTACTTTCTCATTTTCTAATCTCTGGTTTTCGGTCATGTGGAATAGAGACATGGAAGGACTTGCATTTGCCTCCCCCTATTCTGTGACAGAATTCACAAGGCTGAGATGAGGAGGAAATGTCCTCTAATTCAAGCACATTAATGGCAACGTTTGTCCATAAGTTGACAATATGATTTAATAGGTTAAGGCCCTAGAATGTAAATATCTGGTTTAGAATAGGCTGGAGTTCTTATATTAGTGTGTCTAGAATCTTCCTTATTCTCTGACCAGACTTCTCCAGATCTTCCCTTGAAATCCTCCCTTGCATTTTTCTAATCTCTATTCTGCGTGGCAGTTTAGTCTCTTGCCAGTTTCTCCCATTCATATCCCCACCATCACCCAAGATGCTCCTGGGAGAGCCCATCCCCCAAAGAGGCTGAGGGTAATTAATAAACACTTATCATGTATGCTTCTCCTGCTGAATTAAGAAACCACATCTCTAGGCTATGGGATTCTCCCTACTCTACATTCTTTTGAAGTTCTTCCCAGTGTAGGCCGAACTTGACCACAGAGCTAGGTAATTTGAGAACTGAGACAAATCCCCAACACAGGCTCAACTAGTTATCTCTACCTAGGTACATCTAATAGCACTTTACAAAGGCTCTCTCTCTCTCTCTCTCTGTGTCCCTGTGCTACCCCAGCCTTCCTGCAGGTCTTTACCCAAGAATGGTATGGTATTTTTGGCTAAAATATACCTTACCTCTTACTGTCCATTTTGTAATGTATCTCCAACCCCTGTACTGTATCTTAAGAAGATGTATCATTTCCATAGGGTCAGGGAAATCTGTTTTGGATTTTGATTGAGATGGAGCTTTCTTCATGACTATCTTCCTCCCCAACTTAATTTATTCCCTTCCATCCATATGCCAGTCTCCTTGCCTTTATGCAGGCTTTGGCAATTCTTCTAGTTCAGTAAGTGTGAGTGTTATTCAGAATATTCCTATGTATCCCTCAGGCATTTTTTCTCTGAGAAAATTGAAAAACTCCCTGAAAACCTCAATATCCATCCTCTTCAGCTTCATAGTGGGATCTCCTCAATCTCAAGAGCAACAACTGGGTGGTTCTGTGACCAGTCATTCCTATTGTCCCCATCACACTCATGACCTCATTCCTTCTAATTCAATAAAGCTCACTCCATGATGGGAATGAATGACAGCAGACCTAATAAATGGGCTCGTCCTCTACCTCTGCTGAAAGACAAGTTACAGATTCAAAATTATCACACGCTCAAGGTCAGTGGTAAAGAAGGGTGCAGTTACAGTTAGAAACACAGCTGCACACATAAAAAGAGACAGCTGTATTGATGCAGACCCCCAGAATGCAGTGTCACCAGCAGAGGGCTGCATGGCGCAATATTACTTATGACCTTTAATCACCAGTGACATGATAGAAAAAGGGGATGGAGAACCCAGTTTGAAATGCCCTGGGGGGTGGGGGAAAGCATCTTTCTTGTGGTGAATTCAATATTAATTCAGCATTTCCTTACAAATCGCCAGGCTGAATTCCTGAACTTTCAGTTATACATTATACTTAAGGAGCAGTGATTTCCTCCTCCCAGACAAGTTTAAAGTTGAAAAAAAAAAAAAAAAGAAGCCAAAGAAAATTAATAGATACTAATTATTTAATTATAACTTTCCTGTGATTTCTCAGAAATGAGAAATATCCTTTAACTGTAAGATTTTGTAAGGCAGAGGTATTTAAATTATTGTTCTTTAAATTCCTTAAGAAGTTCAATTAACTGCCACTTTTTCTCAGTCTCTGCAGGGATACCAAAAACACAAATGACTATCCAGAGGTAACACATACAGAGAATAATACTATGCATGACGTTAGCAGTTACTAGCTTGGTGGTTTTCAAACAAGCTGCTTGGGGACCTAGCTCTTCGGAGGTACTGCATGGACAGGGATTAGATTTGGGGTGGGAGCAAAGGTAAAAACTCAATGTATGTTTTATCATTTTATTTGTGCATCTACATCTGTACTTATACATTTCATTTCTATGAATGTTTTTAATATCCCCCAGTCTTAAGGAACGATGTCCTTATTCTGTATACTGTATTGTAGGACACAGAGGAGCTTACTTGCTAGCAGTAGAGAATATAATGTCATAAAATCTATAATTACAAGTATCTATTGAACAGACATTTTTCAACAACAACAGACCCTTAAACTTTATAGTATATCATACTTATAAAAAGACAACTTCCACATATTGTAGGGTATTTAGATAGACAATTTTTCAGTTATCAAAAATGAAATTATAGCTGGGCATGGTGTTACACACCTGTATTTCCAGTAACCCAGGAGGCTGAGGCAGGAGGATCACAAGTTGAGGTCAGTCTGGGCAATTTAGTGAGACCCCGTCTCAAAATAAAAATTTAAAGGTCTGGGGATATAGTTCAGTGGTAAAGAAGTGCCCCTGGGTTCAATCCCAAGTACTGCCAGGGGGGAACAATGACAATAACATAAATAACATACACAGTAGAGGGGAACAACATGCTGAATTGAAAAGAGCCTTTGCTTTTGCTTTGGAGAAGACAGATTTGGGTTCTATCTCTAGCTTTCCCTGTCAGTTACTAGTTACATGGTCCTTACCCAATATATTTCATCTAATAGACTCATTTTCTACTCTGTAATATGTGGATTAACAACTCTACCTTTCAATTGTTATAAAATCTAAATAATACATTGTACATAAAATTCTCCACAGAGTTCTCATAAATGACACTCTGTAAAAAAAAAAAAAAGTGGACAAATTATTCTTAGAAAAAAGTGTTATGTTGAATGAAGAATCAGAGTACAGAAAGAGTATATACAACTATTTAAGATACATAGGTTAAGTTGAAAATGAGAAGAGCTGAGTATTGGATTTGGGGTTATGAGTAATTTTCTCACCAACAGATTATATCTTTTTTACTCTCAGCTATAAAAACCAGTCACAGTAGCCTAGGCAAATATTTTCCATTGTGATTTTAAGGCCAAAATAAGGATGCTTGCCTAACTGGATTTTTATAACCTTAGGAGGAGAAAGGTAATCATAAAAAAAGCAATTATTTATTGGTCTGAGCTGGAAGGTATTCGAGAAAATTGTATCTTCCAAGTACCAAAATACTTACATTTTGGACTCTTGAGTAAATTATTTTTAATGATTTTATACACACACACACACACACACACACACACACACACACACACATATATATATATATATATATATATATATATATATATATATATATACTAAACTAAACATATAAAGATGAACTTACTAATATGCACATAATAGTAATATTTTTAATAATGTACACTTATAATACTTCCTTGATAGGAAAAAAGTCAAATAATATAGGAATAGAGTGACAAAAAGAAAGTTTCCAGTACCAGCATTTCTACCTTTTTTTTTTTTTACCCCTAAACAGTAACCACTACCAAAAGCTTGGAATTAAGTCTCCCAGATTTTGTTCTATGCTTATAAACCTAAGTACAATTTTTACATATTTTATTTCATTTGAAAATCTGCTTCAAAACAAAAAAAGCTGCAGTCATATTTTGGAGAGCAGCAGATCTTTTTTTCCCCAGGTTACATAATGAATGATCTTAAATATAACAAGTGAATCCTAAAAGCTGAATATTCTGGCAGCAGGAAAGAACAAAGTCCATTTTTTTTTCAACCAAAGTTCTCTTTACATTTATATTTGTGAGGATAATAACTTTTTTACTTAAATTAAATCATGTGTCTTAATTACATCAGTGAGGAAATATCCCTGAAATATGTTTGTAAATGGGAAAGCCCTATACAGATATCAAAATTGGAGCCATGTGATATGCAAATATTTATGGAAAGGCAATGTCATTGTTTTCTTCTATAGAATTTGAAGGTAGAATATTGTTACTGAAACAATGGAAATAGAAAAGCAAACAATGCCTTTAAATCAATATATTTGTTAATTTTATCCTTTATGGGCACAAAAATACACATTATTTTGTTCTCCATCTCATGCATGCAACTGTTTCAAGGAAATGCTTAAAATAAATGCCACCATCACTTTCTTTTAGAACCTGGCCATATTGTAGAATCAATAAATAACTACTGAATGAATAGAAGCAATCTCTTACATTCCTTATTATATAAGCTCAAATTTTGTGACACCTATATTACAAGAAAAGAGAGAGAATAATTTAAAGATTATTTGTATTTTATTTTTTGAAATTCATAAAATAATGATAACTAAACCTGACTTTTTCAGAAGATGAACTAAGAGGAAGAGTGTGAAATATCATTAGAAATTTGTTGTGAAATCCCTTTAAAAATATGGCTGTGCCACTGCAACTTAATTAAAGTTTTAAAGAAAGTTAAAATGGATGAAATGTTATGGTATTTGATAGAAAAAAAAGAGAGAGAGAGAAAGTAAAGGAGAAGTAATGCAAACCACTGGGTTCTTGCAGAAGATGGATAATTGACATCCAAAGGCACTGTTTGGTTTTGGGACCTGCCAGAGGAATGATGCAGACAGATGCAGAAAGTGGGCCAATGGAATAGAAGATGGATTTACAGAACTAGAATTAAGATGGTGAAGCCAAACTTTGGGCTACTAAGAACAAATTATTCTGAAGAGCAGAGTGAAAATAAAAAAAAAAAGAAAATCTTAAAAAGAGAGACATGATAAACCAGTAGGTGTCTTTTGTGGGATGTTAACTGTGAAAAAGAGTAAAGCAGGCTTTGGTGTTTGAAAAGGAATGGGAGGTGTGCAGGTGGATGAGACATTAGAATAGAAACTCTGGTAGGAAAACATTGTCCAGCTGAGCTCTTGAGGCTTTTGGCTTTGTGTGCAGAGATACAGAGTAAGAGTGCAGAGGTTTGCTTTTTTGTTTGTTTGTTAATTGAGTAAATATGTGTGTGTGTCTATACACACAAATATGTATTTTCTCTAAGAGAGAATTTGAAGGTAGAATATTGAATTTGAAGGTAGAATATAGCTACTCTATAATCCTAGTGAGTTCACCATATATAAAGATAAATAAATATAACCAGTGTGTATACTTTTTGAATGGAAAAAAAGCATAACAAATGGTAAATCTGTAATTAAAAACTTATTATTACCTCAGGCCAAATTATTTGAAAGCCACAGAGATACACCCAAGAAATTATATTATGAAATCAGAAGTAATATTAACAAGTAGAGCGGTTTCTGTAGTGTACAGTTACATCTAGGAATCATTAACATAAAAAGAGAAATTTATTTTTTATACAAAAATCATTCTGACCCTAACATCATGCAGAATATTTTGATAAATAGAGCATAGGCACATTGAGAAATAAATATTTTTCAATATGTATTTTGAATTGTGGCTCTACGTATACATGAAAATAACTCATACAATTTGAAATAGTAGAAGAGTTGTAGGAAAATTGAATATGACAATCTCTGACATGTGCAGGGTGTCAACATTAATAGTCCCCAAATGAACTAGTTGTTGCCAATAGGGGTCAGAATTTGAAAATAAGTCTCCCGGCAATTTAGGCAATAAGGAAAATAGATTAGTTAAATACTATTTGTTTTAGTACCAGATATTTTCACTTAAGAAACATATAAATCATCAAATGAGAAAAATTCCCTAATTTTATGAATTCTGATTACTCATTTCAGAGATTTACATTAGCTATGAAATTTTTAAAAGAATTCTAAGGATTCCCCAGTATTTTTGTTTCACAAGAAAGGACCTTACAAATATATTTGCATATGCAAATGTTTCTTTCAATAAACTCAAAGAGTTACTGTATGTATTCTTTTATAAGGAATGGCAAATATTATAAGAAACAAATTTTCATCTATAATATATTAAAACTCATGGAAATTCTACTGGAGGTACTATTCTTGATTCCAGCCCACCATAAAGTACTAGTATAAAAACAGCAAACAAGTATCCACTTACATAAACAAAATCTGAATTTCTTTAGCAAATAATCTGAGTATGTAGATATACATTTGGCCACTCATATAATGCATAACAGATTTTGCTTGCCTGTTAATCCTGTCCCTGATCAGGGGCTCTTAATCATTGCTTTTATTTTCCTTTTCTGAAACCTGATGATTTATATTTTCGAGATGAGCTTATTTGTTTATTTAAATCACTAAGACAAACAAAATAAGATTAACCTCTGAAATAACCATACAAATATTCTATAAATAGCTATTTAAGACCAGAAGATACTTTCTTGGGAAATTTTCCTTAAGGATTATATACTTATGAGCATATGAAACAAGTATTGGGGAAATAGAATAAATGAGAGTGAATATACGTTTCATTATGGTGAAAATATTAAAATTACTCAAAATATAACTAGTAGAGAATATTATTATGACAAAACAAAACAAGAAAGATGATTTAATGATAAGTGATCTGATACAGATTTAGCCATATAGTTTGCTATTCAGGTGGTTTCATATGTTTAAAGAAACATAGCATTTATTAATTCCTAAATATCTATTCCAACAGCCAAAGTATTACTTGCAAAGACAAGCGCAGACTGTCAACTTCCAGCCTGCCTGCAGCAAGCAAAAAAAATGAGAAAACCAGAAATCAAATCAGACTGCGAAAAATGACAAGTCTTCATTTTCAAAATTCCCACTATATTTGCCAGTGTCTTTCCTACTTTAAAAATTATCACCAGATAAATGGCTACAGTCCACATGGAGTCAACAACAACAACAACAACAACAACAAAATGTGTACACCTCTTTGGATACAGCAGACAAGACACAAAGCAAAATAGAGAATAAAACAGAATACTGTCTTCTTTCTCACAAAACCTTAACATCTCACACCGAATCAATTAATCACAACATATTCACATATTATGTCTTAAAAGGGAAAAAGGGAGAATCATGAGAAAAAAGGCACATTACCAAACTGCTTCTGTTGTCCTTAGTGAACTTGTTGACCTGGATCTTGGCTTCATAATAATGCTCATTTTGGGGGAGGAAAAAGAAAAAAAATTCTTTTCAAATATTCTAATTAACACATTTCAGCTGTCTTTCTTCAAAGATGATTTTAAATATATTCCATTTCCAAGGGAGGCTGCTTGAAGCAATTCACTTTTCTGGGAATCCACCTCTTGCCCTCAGTCCAGCTCATCCGGGAGGTTCTCAGCAGCAGGAGTGCGTTCCTCTTTCATACTGAATTTACTCCAGTACTAGGCTGTTCAGAAGTGACAGTTTCTTCTCTGTCTTGCATTGCCAAGAGAGGAACTGAATTTTGAATCTATTCTTCATCTGGGTCACAGGGGAAACCAGCATAGTGAAAGTGTCACTTGATCTCTTTTTAGCAATTCCATAATAACAGGTTAAAGGTTTCCAGCACTGAAACTACCCAGGTAGAGGGGAAAGAAAAAGAAAATGACGGGGAGGACTGGAACACGGAGAGCTGTCAGGGAAGTTTCATTTCAGGGCAACCACAGGAAAGCAGTCTTCTAGGTGGAGCAAAGAAATTAGGGAAGGAACAAAGCTCTCCAGTGTGGATTGGGTGGGCTGGTTTACCTGCCAACGTAATCTCCAGTGTGTCCCCTGTTAAAGATTCTGACTCCAAGCCTTTGTGAATGAGAACTATCACTCAATCTCTCCCTCCGGGGGGAGAAACTATTCCTCAAGGGCCGAATGACGTCTGTAAGAAGGCAATTCAAAACATCACAGGGAAGTGAGAAAGGAAAAAAAAAAAAAAAGCAGCGCTCAGTCTGGTGGCCTGGTCAATTGCTGAAACTTACAAAGAAAGGGGCGGACCAGCTCCAGTCCAGAACTATAAACCAGCCAAGCAGACAGGAGACCTCTCAAAACTTGTAAAACTGTTTCCTCCTCTAGAAAATGAGTTGTTTGTGTTATATGGGTAAAATCCATGAGCACCTTTATGAGGAACACACCCCTTTCCATTGAGTTTTTTATTCATTAAAAAAAAAGAAGAAGATATTTTCTCAAAGTACCAAATTGAAACACTGAAAACTAAAATTCTCATCAGGAGCAAAGCTGAGAGGACTTGGGGACTTAGCAGTTCATTTTAATCAAATTTTAATAAAATGCCTCACATTTGGGGGTTGGTTGTAGAGATAAAAACTGATTCTTTTTTAATATTTTTATTTTTTTAAGTCATAATTGGACACAATACCTTTATTTTTTATTTATTTTTATGTGGTGCTGAGGATCAAACCCAGGGTCACACTGTACTGCTGAGCCACAAACCCAGCCCTGAAAACTGATTCTTAAAAATTCAGCTAATTGTAATAGGCATCCTTCCATCAGGAGGTGCTGAAATGTTTAAGCTGAAAAATCCAAATGTATTCTTGCTGGACAAGTGGCTGCATGTACCGAGGCTGTTCCCTTTCACAATGTCTTTTAAACCTTATTTTTTTAAAAATGATGCAAATTTCATTGATTTGTACACACAAAGACTCTGAGTTTGCTAATTCTGAACAGCTCTTCAGTAAACAATGAAGCTTTACATCATGTTAGCATCTCATTTTCCAGACCAATACCTGCCCCCACATCCTACATCTGAAATAAAAGCTGTTCTATTAGAGTACATATAATCTAGGTTGATTCCAATCCCTCCTAACAAGAAATATTTGGCCATCCTGTCTGCCCCTCTGACATTTGTACAAAGCATGGATATTCCTCTGTGTGTGCCAACTTCAATTATTTTGAATGTGAATTATCAACTGAAAAATAATTTAAGCATTCTGATTCCGACATTAGTTAGTGTGTTGGTTCTCTAGTCTGACGTGCACTTGGTATTTATTTAGCATTTGCAGACAGGATGTTGGACTGTAGTGGTGACCCACCCAAACAACTTGGAAAATTAATGTAGTAAGGCATCCGCCAGAGGCTCCAGCTGCTTATTAAAACAAACCCTCTACTTTTCCCCTGGTCACACTTCAAGGTGCATTTGTGATTTAGTCTTCTTTTGAGTTTCAGGCTTCTCGAGGTAAATGCCAATAAATTGATTGCCACATAGTTATCTCTTTAAGTTTCTCTGTTTTCCTATGATTGCCCAGGGACATTTGCACCTTCTTAGTTCTGACCCACTTTTAGAATCTTGCTGTCACTTTAAGGCAGTTTAATTTATCACATATTTTACAAATTCCAAAGAAGGTTTTGGAGGTATTCATTCGGGAGAGGAGAACTTAAGAGAGATTTGACTTTTTTCTCCTTAGAATTTTAATGTGGTAAAAGAAAGAAAATGTGCAAGCACATAAAACAAAGCAACTTCTTTTTATCTGTGACACTGTTCTCTCCCACGGAAGGTCTGCCAACTGTCTTTTGTTGCCTTATCAGAAGGAAAATGACAATGATCACAGAGTATGATGTCTGAATGTCATGTTAAGCTCTCCAGAAATAATTGGCCCTGTGTTCCCCGGTCTCCCCCCACCCACCCAGGCGCTCTGTCCCAGTGAGATTACTTGCTAATGGCCACTCCCTTCTTTGTCACTCACACTGGAGAGCCTGGTGCAGCTCTATGAACCATTCTTCACTAACTTGCTCAAAGCTCCCTGCAGTCCCAGAGTCTTCTGAAAACTCTAACACACTTATTGGGCATCTCCTGAGTAACAGTCCCACAATGACTAATAGATCCTCCCCATCCCCAAAGAAAACAAATTCAAGTGGTGAATCAGACAACATATACAACGAACCATAACACCCACAGTATTGGGATTGGTACATCAAGATTACTATCAAAGAAAGGAGTGACATGTAGCATCATTAGGCTGTTGAGATTTCAACTTTTCACTTTGCTTCACCCCCTAATCTTTTAAGGTAGGGACAGGTTAAAACAACTAATAGTACTTATTCAATATTACTGTAGGGTGTCCATTGTAAGGCAAGTATTCACATGATCATTTCTAAAATACTGGTTTTGAATGTGGGAGTCCTGTAGCTTTCTTTCTGAAAAGCTTCTCAGAATGGAGAAGACATGACATAGGCCTGCAATGGTGCCCAGGTGGAGGAGGATGTCAGAACCTGGGGAAACCAGGCTTTAAGAAGCATCCCTCTTTGTTTGTAAGGCTTTGGAAAATGTGCCCGTGATCAAAAGCTCCCATTATTTCCCAGAATTCCCTGAATATACTTAATTGTATAAAGTATAGGCTGCTTTCTATTTGCCTGTTGTCATCTTATTTCATTGATCTATACCACAGATGTGTGAGCTCACTGGGTCATTCATATATATATATATATATATTGCTGAGTAAAGCTACCACATGATATGATGTTCCTTAAACTTCAATCATTTGGACATCACCTACTTTTTCCATTCCTTGATATTTTTCTTCAATTACTTGCTTTTTAAAACACTTAAAACTAAGTTTAAAATTTAACCATATATTTATTTTGTATGAGTTTAATATACTGGTTGTATTTTTTTTTTTTACAAAATACAAATAAATATATTTTTTAAAGTATCAGTTGTTCAAATATCACCCAAAACCTCTCTCATACAACTACTCATGCCCCAAATTCAAGTGGCAACTGTCACATGGAAAACATCCACTACATACAGGTAGAAGTGCATCGTGAAGTGTGATTTACCTTTCTCTTACCATTCTATGAGGAGCATAACCTGTGGAATCATTGGGATTTATCAAGAACCATGAATTAAACATGAAAGCTGAAATCATCTGAATGAGGTACAATCCAGGTTTCCTCAGGTATTATCACTTTGAAATATTCCTCTACTCTCAATCTTCTCTCCTCTAAGTAAACTCCTATTTTCAAGATTATAACAGGCATTCTATACTTTCCTGATCTATCCTGAATAGATTTCATAGAACCATATTATAAAATAGCTATATATCCAGGCCTGCAAAATGCACTTGAATTCAAAGTTGCAGATTTGTTAAATTAGCTTTTTAGAAAAATGATCACAGAGGTACAATTTTACAATTTCCTGTTATTCTACAGTATACACTAACATGAATGATAACAAGTCACTTTGAACTCTTGTAGTATTTCCTCATTATTGAGAAGAGTTGTGGTATTTTCCTTATGTGGAGTAGAGTTCTGAATAGTTTCCTGGCCATCCCTTTTATCTTACTGTACCCCTGTATATACAATAGGATTAAAATGATTTTCCCATTGGCAAGAACTTTCTAAATGACTAAATTCCTATGAATTCCCTTACCATTTCTTATCTCTTTCATAGAATTTCAGGTCAGTATAATAATCCATAATATTTATTAGTATGGCATACTATACACATGCATATGTGTGTATGGATAGTATGCTATAGTACGTACTTTCAGGTTTCAGGTGGTATGCATCCTTACTTATCAATCCCAACATCCCTGCAAGATAGGTGTACTGACATTAATTTCACAGATAAGTAGAGTCAGTAATTATTTGTTCAAAATATCTGCACCCAGTTATTATATATCACCCCAATTTGCTCTTCAAGATAGATGTGAGTGTGAGTGTGAGTGTGAGTGTGAGTGTGTGTGTGTGTGTGTGTGTGTGAGAGAGAGAGAGAGAGAGAGAGAGAGAGAGAGAAAGGGATAGAGGGTGATATAAAAAAAGTTCTATCAAGTTCTTGAAATGTTTTTAATACCATCCATCGTTTTCAGTTGGACAGTGGCGATGATTGAATACCTATTAAAACTGGTACATGTACATAACTGATATAGGTGACAGCTACAATTTTTAGATTTTCAAGATGAAATTAACAATGTCACTCTACTTCTTTATTATTTTTAGGCATAAACACCATGTGAAGCATGTTTGTGACAATATTATGAGTCTGTTAGCCATTAAATGATATAAGGTCTTTAACCATACTCATAGCATGAGTAAAAGTGGCTTTCTGTTACTTGTAGAACAAATTGCATTTTGACACTCTTTTATAGTAATGCTGAGTAATAAATGATCATTTCAAAATGTAACGATAGGTGAGAACTGACAACGTATAGATTCCAATATTTGTCAACAAATTTCATTGTCTATTAAAAGATACTGAAAGCTAGTTACATAGAATTAGAACCATTTCTGTTTGGGACCAATAAAGATGACATAAAATACATTATGTGATTGCCTTTCACAACCCTGTACTGATTCAATGTTGGCTTTCAAGGGGGAAACGTAGGAATGAATTAAATGAATTTAAAATGTTTGAAGTGCTGCTGAGTTTTCCTTTGCATTATGCTTCCCTTTTTCTTCTTTTTCTCTTCATGTTCTTCTTTAACATAAATTTAAATGCATATATATAAAACATAATATATACATATCATAAAATATAAATTTTAACCCTTTCTAAATATACTGTTCAGTGGCATTATATACATTCACACCTTCTGCCATCATCGCAACTGTCCATCTCCAGAACTTTCTCATTTTCTCTAACTGAAACCTTGGACCTATTGGATAACAACTCCCTATTCTCCTTCTTCCCAGTCCCTGAAAACCACCATTCTTTCATTATTACTTTCTATTTCTATGAATTTGACTACTCTAGATGCCTCCCATAAGTGGACCCATAAATATTAAGTATGGATTTAGAATATCATAGGCACTCTTGGGCTAACATGTGCGCGCACATGCGCGTGCTCGCTCGCTCTCTCTCTCTCTCTCTCTCTCTCTCTCTCTCTCCAGGGATTGAACCCAGGGATGCTAAACCACTGAGCTACATACCCAACACTTTTTTATTTTTTATTTTGGGAAGGGATCTCATTCAGCTGCTGAGGACCTCATTAAGTTGCTAAAGCAGGCCTAGGAGCTTGTGATCCTCCTGCCTTAGGCTCCTGAGCATCTGGGATTACAGTCATGCACCACCATGCATTGATCAACATCTGGTATTTAAAAAAAAAATCATCCTTTGAGGTTTTCTGGTTTGTTTAAATGCATACAAATGTTATCAGTGCATAGCCAATCATATTATTGATCATATTAAAACTTAAGTTCCTATTTCAAATTCATAATAGACCCCCATGTTTAATCAATTGGCTCCTAACTCTAGATACCTATGTCAGAAGACAAAGAAAAATTAACTTATACTAACATAGTAATAAGAGTAATTTTTAGAAGATTTTTCAAAAGAAATAAGACCACAAGACAGATCATACTACCAAATGAAATGCTTGTTTATGAGATATATTGATGTTTTCATTAAAATAGGATTTGAAAAATAACATGTCAGAAATGAAAAAGGGAAATCTCAATAATTATTTAACCCCTGATATAACAAGTAATGAAGAAATTTATATTTTAGAAAGAAGTTTTCATCAGGGCCACGAAATTTATATTTGTACAATAACAATTTCTCCTGCACAAGTTAAAACTAATGGTAAAATAACACAGGCAACTCAGGCAATTTCTCCTTAATGACATAATACTAATAAGTTTTCTTTAATAAAACAGATCTGTTTGAGGGACAATACCTAATCATCTGGAAAGGTGTGTAAGATGCAGATAAGAAGTAGCTTTGTGAATGAGACTGTGTGCATGCAAATCTGAACTCCACTAAGCACTAGTTTGATCTCAAACAAGTTACTTAACCTTCACTAAATCTCATTTTCCTCAGCTATAAAGCAGAGATAAAATAGGATTTTATGAGGATTAAAAAACACATAAAACCTTAACAAAGTATCTGGCATATAAATAAGAGCTCAATAAAAAAAAAAAAATACCTGCTATTTAAAGTAAGTTTTAAAAGCGAAATCAAAGAACTATGGGAGACAGCAACAATAAAACTTGAAAGCATATGTTACTTTTGGTACTAATACTATATTAGAGTTTGATTTAAAATAATTGCTTTATGTTTTTGTCTTGGCTTAGATTCTAACTTCTGTGATTCCCTTTATATAATAGATTATATATAGTTTTCTTGTCTCCCTTCTTACGCATTTAAAGTTCATTCTTACACATTAAAGTTCTAAATTGTCTTAAGATATCTTTCAAAGATACAAACTTTAAATTGCTAAATTGATTGATTAATTAATTTGGTTATTAATTAATAATAATATTGAACATTCCTTACAGTATCAAGTACAGCCTTATTTGTGGTTAAATAAAAACTTACATCTCTCATTCAATCTATCATTTAGCCTTGTTCTTGATAACTAGAGTTCCCTCCCCTGTAATGACAGCCATACAAGCTTACATGGCTTGTCCCAAATCCACTCAAGCTATTTCCATCTGGGAATTCCTACACCGTCTTCTCCCTTTTTTGATGAGTATGCATCTTACTCTGCCTGAAAGATCTCACATAAGCAGCATTAAAGTCCAACTAACTCCAGGACAAACTAAGAAGATCATTTTCCTTGGCTTGATTAGTTCTGTGAACAATTTGGGTTAATTTGCTTTATTATCATTAACTTACTTGGTGTAATGTATTGGTAGTTTATGGTTGCACAGAGGAAATCATAGGGGCATTAAAACCTCAGCCACTGTTCAGCCACTGATTTTGACCCTGAGACCTTCAAAAACACTTCATCCCTTTCAGGTTCAGTACCCTTTTCTATAAAATGAGGACATTACAAACTCTTATCATCCTTCCACGGTTCCTCTGGGATTAAATAAGAAAGCATGGTGCCCAGTCCACAATCCCACACTCTATCATTTTTGGATCTTTGCATATGTTCCTTTAGGTTATTCTTCTTCATTTTACTCTCTTTTCCAGGAATTAATTCAGGTGTCCACTCCCCTAGACATGTTTGTTTTATGTTTTGTTTTTTTTTCAGTCTGAATTAGGTGCTTGGCCATGCAAACCTTTAAATACTGGTGCTACCTCCTCTGAAAGTCCTTAGCAGCATCATTAGCATGATCCTTTCTACATCTGGCTAATTAACTACTAACTGGAAACTCCAAGGATGAAAGAAATGTTTTACCAACCTTGTATTCCTAGGATCTGGCCCCAGTAGACATTTGAACCTCTGTAATGCTGTGAGTTCCTTGAAAACATGGAATGGGGCTTATTCATCTTTGTATTGAGAATACCTAACACAATATCTAGCTCACAGGTTGTTTGCTTAACAACAGAAGAAATCCTTGGTCAACAGTGGCAGATAAGCCTTTTATAGATTTTCTTCCTGTGCCCTTTTGCGGCATTTTCCTCACAGCTGGAATTAGATTTCAAAAATTGAGTCTTGCTTTTTTTTTTGTCTTTCTTTTCATAAACTTCTATCCCTGAACATTACTTTAGCCACCTTCTTTGACAAAACAGATTTCCTATAATCTCTCTCTCTCTCTCTCTCTCTCTCTCTCTCTCTCTCTCTCTCTATATATATATATATATATATATATATATATAAATGCTCCCAAAGAAACAGGAACTGGGGAAAAGAAATGCACTGGGAGAAATCTTAGGCAGGCATTGAGCAGACCCATCATCATTGTTAAGAAGGGAAAATTCTTTCATAAGTATATAAGAGAAAAAAACCAGCCTTCATCTGGAGACGTTATTATGCAATGTGATCTTAAACCCAGATACAACATTTGAATTCTAATAGGGAACTTTTGAAAGCTCAATTCAAAGGAAAATGACTTTTCCAAGAAAAGTTTCCTCATATCTTGCTTGTGGAATGTTGAAAAATCTCCCTGTCAGGTACCTATGGACTTATGAATGGCTCTTTTCTGGATGGGAAGGCTGCATGTGGCCAATGCTCTCTGAATCTATTAAAAGCCACTAAACATTTTTATTTTTATATCAACCACATGAAGACATTGTACATACATTTATTACATAAGGGTGCTTCCCCACAGAGGTGAATGGAAGGACCGGGTCAGAACTTAGGCCTTCTGGCTCTAGAGGAGGTAATCTGAAGATGTTAGAATTCTCACTGCCCTGTGCTCACCAGGCACTGGGTAAGATGCTCTGTACTCTCATTTAACATTTAAAACATGCCCATGAGCTAGTAATATTATTTCTTCCACCAAGAGGTTAAGGAACCTGAGGTCTAGAAGAGGTTGAACAGCATGCTCCAGGTCTTCAATTGACATTCAAACTCAGTTTACATCTCAAAGGTAAACATCCCTGGGAAACCAGGGCCTCAAGAATCAAACAAATAGCATTGCATGTAGCATCTCAACCAAAGACTATTTTTATAAAACTTGAAATTCCTACCAAAGGTAGTTCATAATTATCAAACAGATACAGAAAATGTACACTATCTGGAAATTTTAAATACTAAATTGCAATTCAGCAAGTATTAGATAAAAATGGTAGGAAAGATAAATTTTTTACTTCTTGTCTTATTTGGGGGGATGACGTGACACTTAAGTAATTAAAAATAATCATTTTTCATTCTAGGAATTAAGACTTTCAAATATTTCAAGTAGTTTCATATGGGACAGCAAATGTATATGTAAATGTTGTATTCAAGAATAAATTTTGAGAAAATCTATTTGCATTTTATTATGGTGATTTTTCTCTCAAAATGACTAAGATTTTTCCTTTCTTTTTCTAAAATAATTTCTATGTGTATATCATATGTGCAGTTAATTTCTTGTTTTTTTTATAGAATGAATTAACAAATAGAAAAGCCAAGTTGGATACTATTTAACCTGACCTTGTATATCCATCTGTACTCTTCTGAAGAGAAAATTAGGCTGTTCATTCCAGGCATGCAGTGAACTCAAAAAATAGTCACAAACAACACAGAACTCTGATTTTCAGAGAAACTATTCTAGTGTATTCTAGTATATTCCCTGTGTGTTTTTATAGACACTGCATTGTCTGATACTTTTACCAAAAAAAAAAAAAAAAAAAGAGTCTTAAATATGTCATTTGGCAGAAGCTGCTCTATGGAAAGTTGAAGGCAAATGAGTTGGAAGAGATAATGCCAGAATATTCTATTTTCAGGGCAGAATGATATTCCATATGGAGGGACAATATGAGAAAACTCTCCTACCCTATTCATGAAATTTCAGCCTTTATTCAGCTGATAGTTCTGCAGTGAGTAGGATGCCTCAATACCCAAGTTACTCCCTGATTGACTTGCAAGTAGTTAATTAACCATTTTCTTAAGAGTCTCTTTACAGTAACTATAAATTATCCATTAAAGTGCAGTGATTTGGGATGTGGTACAGTACCAGGGATGCAACTCAAGAGTGCTTCACCATTAAGCTATATCCCCTTTCTTTTTTATTTCTTATTTTGACATAGGTTCTCACTAAATTGCCCAGGCTGGTCTTGAACTTGGGATCCTCCTCCTCAGCCTCCAGAAAGGCAGGGATTATAGGTGTGCACCACCATGCCCAGCCAAAGTACAGTGATTTTAAAAAGCCACACACACACACACACACACACACACACCATAAACTGTTTTCAAAATTGTAACCTTGTGAGTAGTAACTAAGGTAGGACAGTTTTGACACCTTTATTTGCTTCTGTTACAAATTGGATCTGAAATGTCCCCCAATAACTTATGTGTGAAGCCTGGATCCCCTGTAGTACATGCTCAGAGTAGGGGCTTTGGGGAAACGTTTGTATCCATGAAGGCTCTAACTTCATCAATGGACTAATCCATTTACGAATTTATGGCTGAATAGATGATTAGGAGGTGGTGGAAACTATAGGAGGTTGGAGATAATTGAGGGAGTTGGCCTTTGTGGTATGCCCTGAGGGACTATATTTTGTCCTGGACCCATTCTGTTTCTGTGTTCCTAGCTGCAATAAGGTGAGCAGCTTTCCTCTGCCACACCTGCCATGATGATCTGCCTCAAGAAAGTCCTAGAAATGGAGCCAAGTGATTATGGACTGAAACCTCTGAAACTATGAGCCAAAATAAACCTTTCATCCTTACAGTTAATTTTTCTCAGGCATTTTGTTATGGTGAGGAAAAGCTGAATGATATGGTCTCACTATATATTATATCCAACATATTAAAATGGAACTGTATTCCATATTATACATTATTATTTTTGCTATAAAAATCTGGAAAAGGTCTTTATAACTTTGCTTTTAAAATTGCATGCCTACTCTTAATCTTTTTAAACTAATAACTGGCCCTATTTCCGTTGTAGTCATCTGGCATACTTGAGAATACTTGCATAATGAAAAAAAAATTAACCCACAAGTTTTTATTCAAATATAGTAAATTTTTTATGAATATTCATTTGACAATTATTGAAAATGACATAATGTTATGCTTTGAACACTTAATTAAACTTTATTCTTTATTTTTGCAGTTTTCTTTTGTATTTTGGAGCCCATAGCTTCACTTTCCACTTTTCAAACATTCTGATTGACCACAAAAAGCTCTTGGCTCTAGGTACTGAGGACCATAGTTTCTGCCATGGACAACAGAGCCATGGAGGTGGGACCAGTGAGGAATGGGAACTCTGGTGAGAAGTGACTCATGCAAAGGAGACATATTTAATATTTCCAGATAGTGTGTTATTTCCTGTACCACTTTGATAATTATGAGCTACCTTTGATAATGAGGTGAAGTAAGGCATCAAGTATTCACTGTGCAGGGGCTGACTCATGACCCACCTCATAATTGATACACAGAGGATAAAAACAAAGCTTACATTGTGGTTGCCACTTTTGAAGACCTAAAAGTGCTCTTCTTCTTAAGGTTGTCTTTTTATTTTCATAATTGAAATCACGCAAAAATAAAAATAAAAATATCAAGGGTCCAGGATTGGGGAATTGAATAGCCAAATAACATCTGATTTTTTATGTTTTGTTAAATCCCTCTTAAAAATACTTGACTATTAATTCATCAACCAAGATAGACAGCATCTGAGAAAGCATGAAGTTGCTGCTGGCCCCAAAGGCCAAGACAGCAAGATCATTTTTTCATCTCAGTCCAGGGATATAGTTTTGAACTGGGATTATATTCCTATTCTAAGTAGAAAACCTGGAAACATACAAAGAGGATTTGAGGCCAAAATAGACCAGAATGTAAAACTCTTGACTCCAATTCTGTTTCGTTGCTCAGTGGATATGGTCAGTGTTTTTTTCTCTGAAATGGACTTTGTTTTCTAAAGTAAATGGAATACATTGTTTTGCAAAATGGCACAAGGATATTCAGTGAGGCCTTGTTAACCAAATTTATTTTCTTTATTGTTATTATTATCAAATAGATAATATTATAGAAATAGAAAGAATATGGATTTAATAACCAGAGGAGCTTTTGCCCTGTTGTAAGTGGGCTGTGTGCCTGTATAGGTAGACAGTGAGGCTAAATCTCAATGCTTGAGTGACTCCCCTTACCACTGAGGACAAAATATGGCTGCAGGTTCATTGCATATTCCACTGGAGGATGGTGACTCACCATTTCATGCTAAGCTCTGAAGCAGCATGGAAAGGCCACCACCATGCTCACCTATCCAGAAAATTAAACCTGTATGCAGCCTGCCTCCAACTCCTTAGAGTTCGTTTCTGAAAATCCAGGTCTTCAACTATTGCTCCCCATGACTGGAAACTAAAGAAATGGATAGGAATGTTGTAGTTCACCCTGAGGAACTCCCAGCAGTCTTTGGATGATGTAATGTTAATCTTGAGAATCTAAGGTCAAATTTGGGTACCAAGCATGAAGAAAGACTAAGAGGAAGCTGTTTTTCTTGGGGGGGAGGGGCAGTTAGTCTTAGAACCACTAGAAGGAATGAAGAATACAATCCATTTTGTGTGAGGGAGCATTTTAGCAGGTCCCCTGCATATGTCCATGTGAGCTGTTCAGTGCACAGCTTCAGGGGCTGCCATTTACACAAAACATAATGAGAACTGTGCTTTTCAAACTGTACAAAATTATGGGCTTATCTTTCTGTGTCCCAAATGGTGAGACAATTTGACTTTATTTTCCATCTTAGATGTCCAAAGGCTCTAGTTGAATCACTGAGGATAACACCTGGGCTATGCAGAGAAAATGGTATCAGAAAGTGCTTAGGAGCACTGAAGAATCATTTTAGGAAGGTCTGATTACTTACTTCTCTCTGCCTCAGTCTCTACAGTTATCAAATGGGTGAATTCAGGGTGATTGAAAGAATTAAGTTAGATAATATAGTTGAAATACTTAAAATAATTCAGGAGCTCTGACAGTTCACACAGTCAAGAGCTCAAGTGTTTCCATTTTGCTCAATCACTAGGATTTTAAGACAAAAATGATCACCACTGTATGATTATGATTCTGACTCAAGAAAATTTATGGTTCCAGAGGAAATATTTTCTGTGAATTTTAAGACTGAGAACTAGGAACAGTTTAAATAAATGCTCTTGGAGAAAATGAAAAATAGAATTTTGTGACCATCATTAGAAGCTTAAAAGACACTTGTGTTGGCTGGATATTTTCAAATGCAGTCATCAGTGAAAGCTAATGGGAATCCAGGAATCTTCGAATATTGGAAGCAAATGACAGGCATTCTAATTGTGAGCAAGAGCTACCAAATTAAAATTACTCCTGTTTATTTTATTTTATTTTATTCCTTTACTTCAGGTGTCACTGAAAACATGACAAAGAGTTATGGGACCATTCGAAAAGTTTTATTGGGAGAATCAAATATATTTGAAAAGCCAGTTTTTAAGAAAGCTAACCAAGCAGCTTTTGACTACTGACTGATAAAATTGTCTGATGGCCTTCATTTTTATTTTAATAAAAGATCAGCTGTGGCTCAGTTTTTCAACCCTAGACCAGTAACCCGGGAAAAACACCGGGGGATCCCGTGGTGAACTGAAGTTGTACTGGGTGTTGGCTAAATTCTTTCCCTCAGCCCAAAGCAAATTGTGAAGTCAGAGGTTCTGACCTTCCTTTACTCCTGCGAGGAGGCTTCTTCTCATGTGCTCATTCTCATCCCTCCCGGAACCAGTTTCTAGGATATCCAGGTCACTCTCCAGGTGCCCCAGGTGCCTGTAGCCTCTGCTCACCGGTTAGTAATTCTGGTGGGGATGAGGCAGGGATCTCTGCCATCAGTCATGAGCATTGGCCATAGAGCTACGGTCCATTTGAAAAGTATCTCCTTCAGATTACCTCTTTTGTGTGTCCGGTTTGTATTTTCTCATCAGAGATTTAGCCATTATCATGTCAGTGTAGGGTCTTTCAAAATCTGGGAAGATGGAGGCTCCTTTGTAGAAGGTGCGCTCCCTTCTGTGCTTCTGTCCTCTCCCCCCACCATAGCCTCTCTGTCTCAGAAGCTAGGCAGGTGCTGTGAAGGAGTAAAGCAGGCTGAGAGTTAGGAAAAAACAGTTTAGAGTGATGATGGACAGGAACTCCGTTTTGTCCTCCGAGTTAGGGTAATAAGGAATGACAGGTGTGTGGGGGCTGGGACATATTGAAAATGCAAACCCTCAAAGGAGTCAACCGCTATGTAGGTTGCTCCTTCCCTCAGGAATGAGAGCCCAGCACGGCCAACTTTTCCTATTTGTAAAGGGAAATGTGAAGATATCTATGAGGTCTATTCCATTTTAAATCACAGTGTTAATTCAAAACTGTACAAAGTACTGGCTGACCAGCCAATGCTGTGAAAACCAACAAAATAAGTCTGGGGTAGAGTGTTTCTTTTAATCTCTGCTAGGACAGATTGATATTTATTATTATAAAAATTATTTTTCTATAAAATATAAAATAATAATTTTATATTTTTATGATTATAAAATATAAAATTATTATTTTATATTTTATTACTCTTCAATAACTAATTTATATGGTGTGGCTAATGCATCAGTGACCTAATATTTCATATTTCATATTTTAACAGTAAATAATAATAACACAGCAGAATTAATTTCCAATGGTAAGCATTTCAAGCCTTCAGGGAGAAAATTTTTAAATTAGGGAATGGACTGTGACAAAATAGCAAGTGCTTTTTTCATCCAAGCATGAAACCAATCCCAGTAGATTTGATTTTTAAAAAATTCCTGGATTGTTACTCTTTAACTAATCGTTAGCCAAAATCTCAGTGAGTAATTGAATGAGTAATTTGATTAGGTCAACTGGAGAAGGCAAGAGGAAATGAACATTTATTCAACACCTACTATCTGCTTGGTGCTTTATATATAAATAACTCTAAAAAATAGTTGTAATTATTTCTTATTTTGTAGCTGCGAACCAATGTTTAAAGAGGTCATGCTTAACTACTCTGGACCATATTCTCACATTATACAATGAATATTGATTATCAAGTATTAATTCAGGAGCTCTAACAGTTAGCAATCAGAAACATACACACACACACACACACATACACACACAAACATTTTAAAAAACAAAGTTAAGTTACTCAGACAAGATCAATGCCATATCATAATTCAAAGAAAATAATTCTGTGTTGATAAATGGAGCCTTTTTAACCTTAGTTGACTCATCTTATGTGACTGTTAGGCACTGTGGACAGTGTATACATAAACTGGCATCTCATACTTCCTTGTATCTGTCATAAAAACCAATATAGGGATGCATGTAATTAGATACAGACAGGTGATTTAATCCTTCAGAACTTTCAAAAGGGGAGATGGGGGTCTGATGAGGTTGAAGTGAGAGGGATCAATAACAGACTGGAGGAAGATTAAGAGCTAGAAAAATCTGTCTTGATTCCAAAGAGAGTAGTAGTGGGTGGAAACTAGTTCATACATTTCCATGACAACTTCAGAGTTAACATCCTGTAAGGGAATCTACCAACATTGTGACATTTGTTTAAGCTTCCATAAGTAGGACAGTGTGTCCATCCATGCATATCAAATGTAGTTATGGTATCAACTTCATCCAATATCACACAAATCTTACATGATTGAATCTACAATCTATGTAGAATAGTTAGTATTACATATTTATGAAGATGGACAGCAAACATGTATTTGTGGGTCACTGTAATAAAGGCAAATAAATAAAAAGGTAATACTTTCTTTAGGGAGTTCACAGTAAAAAGAGGGGATGGGTGGTAGGAGACATAACATCACGAAAAATACCACGTTACTGTGTTTGGTTTGCTTTATAGGTTTCATAACTGAAAATAACTGGCTTAGAGATTCATGTTCTATTTGTGTCCTTTCAATGTTTCAATTCCCCACTTCTTATATTTCTTAAATTCTTTTAAAAAAATGTTTTCTATAGTAGATGGACACAATATCTTTATTTTATTTTTATGTGATATTGAGGATCAAATCCAGTGCTTCACGTGTGCTAGGCAAGTATTCTTCCAATTGAGCTACAACCCCAGCCCTCTTGAACATCTTAAATAATAAAGTACTTGTATCCTTTGTCACAGGGTCTACTTGAGTAGAAACTTAAACAAATACATCGCTCCCATAATTTTTGTGACATTGAAAAAGAGTTTTGACAAAAATTTACTTGGAAACTATGCATGAAAGCTGATCACAATGAGATGCATGGTTGGATTTATGTGTTCTTTGTGGAATATTGAAATGTTCCTATATTATTTTAACAAATTGTCAAGTTTTCCTAAGTGCCTCATCTTTCTCTATACTACTCCTCTCTGCCATTGGCTTTTTTTAGTCACAGGCATGTGCGCAAATAGGTAGGTCAATGAGAATCATAGAAAAAAATTTAAATGCCTACTTTTCACAATGCTTACTACATGAACTAAAAATACTTTTGTTATTAATGTGTGTATGGGTTATAATGAATAGATTATATATGCTTGTAAATGAATGTGTTATTTCTGAAAGGGAAAGAAATATTAATTTATTTTCATGTGCCTAAATCAGTGTTACTTTCAAATAAATATTTTTTGTTGACAGTGGACAGTGTGAACCAACATTTGCAAACACATATACACACACATCCCTAAGCATATACATGGGCAGACTTGACGAATACCACTTACTAATATGAACAAACTATGGATACTGTTCATCAATTAAAAAAAAAAAGAATCCAGAGGCCATCAAACATTCATGTATTTAAATTAGGTTGGTCATTAGTCAGCACTATTTAAATGCCATATGTGTCAGAATTGCTTTTCAGACTTCCATTATTTACAGCAAGTGTTCTAACTTGGGGAGGAGGAGAGGACAGGTTTTCTTTAAGTATCTGAGGCCAGGAAAGGAGCTATCTGCCCCTTTTCCTCCTTTAATCCATAGGAAGGGAGAAGCGCACTGTGGACTGGGGAAGCTGGGATGGGGAAAAAGATATTTGATATGATTTGATCTTCATTTTGCTGATCAGCAATAGGAAGGCATTTTGAAGTTACGTGGGGAGGGACAGACAAGGAGGGAGGAAAAATGAGAGAGCCTTTAAGAAAAGTTGAAACATTAAAACCTTTCCAGATCTAATTTGGCATGTAGTAGAGCACTTGCCTAGCATGTGTGAAGCACTGGGTTTAATCCCCAGCACAAACAAACACATAAACAAACAAACTCTTCCAGACCCCAATTACTTAAATATTTGATGAGAGGAATATAAAGACAATGACTCAAATTCCCATATTACAAATAGGAGTAACTGCAAAGCTATGGAACATTGCAATCCTTCAGACTGATGATTTAGGTTTGTAATGCTAATGAACTGGGACATTTTGAAAATGACATTTTTCTTAATATGTTTGTGATCATTAAAACTGGTCCATCTAAAAGCTATTATGTGGTTTCCTTTAGACTTTAAACATGGAACATATTTCTTTATATTACTGTGATATCTTAAAGAGTTCATGATCATGATCTAGAACGAGTCAGTGTGGCTACATTTTGGGATTGAAATGAGGAAGAGGCAAAGACTTGTAGAAAGGATGAGGCCCCTCAGCAGGTGAAAGCCGCGTAAAACCGAGTTCATTTCGTCTCACTGCTGGTTTGTATAAAAACTATACTTGGGCGGAGAAGTGGGAAGGAAGTCCTCCTGACTCACGTGGAGAAGGGAAAAGCTGTTTCTGGGTGATGGTTGGAAACTACCTATTAACTTGTCCACAGACTCAGCTCTGCGTAATGACTTCTAGAATGTGGCTGGAGTCAGTTTCAGTTGTGGATGGAGGACACAGTCTTCCCTGAATGATGGCCATGGAAGGGCATGGTGCCTGGACTGTGGTACACAGATTGCCATCATCAATACCTGCTTTCTTCATCTCTGTGACAACATCTCCCACCTCACACGTGCACCGAGGTACAGAAATGTGAAAGCCCGTCCTTAGACACCCAACTCCTCAACAGATGCCAGCTTCAAGTGCTGCCTTCCTGTCTGCTGTAGAGACAAGACTATGGTCAATCAAGAGGCACTGGTCAGTTCAAAGGCATGCACCACCTCGCTCAGCTGTCAATCCATGCTGATAATTTGAGAATTAGCAGCTGGTGACATTCCCTCTTCACATACCAGCTGTGCCTACAGGACAGTGCACATTTGAGCCAAAGCTGATGTGGCTGGCACTCGCCTAGATGTTGAGAGCACCCCTGGCTTGGGGGTGGCACCAGTTGGCAAGGGAGGATCCCAGCCAAGGAAGGGTGTAACCAGGTCACATCACTGTGGCACTTCCCAGAGCAGCAGCTACATTCACAACCTTCACTGAAGGAGGCAGAGTCCAGGACCAGGAGCGAGTGTTATCTGCCTTCTTCAGCCAGAGGGAGGGAGCAAGGACAGTTATTTTTTCAATTCTTTATCAAAATCAGTTAACACACTGCTACCCTTAGATAGTCATAACTGGACGGGGACCAACAGGCTTCCCTAACACCCTTTTTATTACAAAGCATCTTTTAGGCCCATCACCGTTTATGTCTCTGCAAAATTGAGGCATCCAAACTACAGGCCCAGTTTTCTAACAAATGGTCCAGCTCCTTCAGGCACACAGAGTCAAATTATGTCTGGCTGAATCTGCTTTTCGTATTCACAGATGACTTAAAACAGCTCTTTTGCCGGCTCCTATAAGAAACTGACTCTCCAGGCATAGACTGTGAAAGAGCACAAAAACTGCTTGTGGACCACGGCAGTGCAGTGAGACTAGAGCAGGAGATGCCCTGCTCACAGGAAATGAGGAGCTCCAAAGCCCAAAGCATTTCCCTTCATTTTTTTTTTTTTTTCCAGAGTTCCCTTGAGGTCATGCGGCTGCATATTCTCGGAGCTGGGAGAAGACTGGCTCCCTCTAAAGTATTCATTCTACCTTCAGATATTTTCAATCCCTCTGTTATGACAGTTGACTCAATTATTCCTCAAACCAGAGCACATGTGTGTCTAAGTCTTCTGCTCTTAACCTCTTGGAAGGCAGTGAGATGAAAGAATGCTTGGAATTTTGTTTGTCACCAACTTTACTTGGTCCATTAAAGACAATTCTCCTTTTAATGAAAAATAAACCTGGAGTAATTGGGTTTCTCAACTAACTGATGGCGTATATGTGGATACAGAATATATAAGAAAACCATTTTTTTTCTGGTCTGGCTACACAGGAGGCATTTTTATAAATGTAACATGGTTTATTGAAAAAGACTACTGAATTATTTCAAATAGGTCATTTCTGTCACATTAGAGGAGCTTTAGATAAAAGTCATACTAACAGCACCTACAGCATCCAGCCTTTACCCTCTACCTAGATATTCTGCCTTTCACACTTTCACAGATGAGAAAAGACAGGTAGAACACAATTGAAAAACTCAAGTCACGTATCTACAGACAGATGCCTACTAACTGAGAAGGACATCGATTTTTTTTTTTGGACCTGCAGTAATTAATCAATTAAATTATAAAGTTCTGTGCTTTCTCCTTGATTTTTGAAAGTAAAAGGTGCCTGTCCTCTGAGTGGAATACGTGCATTAGAGTTCATATTAAATTGCTTCAACTGCACCAAAGAAGCTATTTAAAAAAGGTAAAAAGTTTCTGAAAGAAAGGAAAGTATTTTCTTGCACTCATTGAAGGAGAACACAATTTCACACTTACAGACTGATTGCAACTTAAGGAAGTAGAAAATGAGTACTGGTACCAAAACAGGAGGGTAGACCAATGGTATAGAATAGAGGACACAGAGACCAACCCACAAAATTACAACTACCTTATATTAGACAAAGGTGCTAAAAGCATGCAATGGAGAAAGGATAGCATCTTCAACAAATGGTGCTGGGAGAACTGGAAATTCATATACAACAAAATGGAATTGAATCCCTTTCTCTCACCATGCACAAAAGTTAACTCAAAATGGATCAAGGAGCTAGGAATCAAACCAGAGACTCTGCATCTATTAGAAGAAAAAGTTGGCTCTAATCTCCATCACGTGGGGTCAGGCCGCAAATTCCTTAATAAGACACCTATAGCACAAGAGTTAAAACCAAGAATCAACAAATGGGACGAACTCAAACTAAAAAGTTTTTTCTCAGCAAGAGAAATAATATGTGAAATGAATAGGGAGCCTACATCCTGGGAACAAATTTTTACCCCTCACACATCAGATAGAGCTCTAATCTCTAGAGAATACAAAGAACTCAAAAAGTTAAACAACAACAACAACAAAACAAACAAACAAACAAAAACAACCAAATAACCCAATCAACAAATGGGCCAAGGACCTGAACAGACACTTCTCAGAGGAGGACATACAATCAATCAACAAATACATGAAAAAATGCTCACCATCTCTAGCAATCAGAGAAACGCAAATTAAAACTACTCTAAGATACCATCTCACTCCAGTAAGAATGGCAGCCATTATGAAATCAAACAACAACAATTGCTGGTGAGAATGAGGTGGAAAAAGGTATACTCATACATTGCTGGTGGGACTGCAAATTGGTGCAGCCAATTTGGAAAGCAGTATGAAGATTCCTTGGAAAGCTGGGAATGGAACCACATTTGACCCAGCTATTCCCCTTCTTGGCCTAAATCTAAAAGACTTAAAAACAGCATACTACAGGGACACAGCCACATCAATGTTTATAGCAGCACAATTCACAATAGCTAGACTGTGGAACCAACCTAGATGCCCTTCAATGAATGAATAGATTAAAAAAAAAATGTGACATTTATACACAATGGAATATTACTCAGCACTGAAAAATAACAAGATCATGGCATTTGCAGGGAAATGGATGGCATTAGAGAAGATTATGCTAAGCGAAGTTAGCCAATTCCTAAAAAACAAAGGCCTAATGTCTTCTCTGATATAAGGGGGGTGACTCAAAATGGGGTAGGAAGGAAGAGCATGAGAAGAAGATTACCACTAAATAAGGAAGAGAGGTGGGAGGGAAAAGGAGGAAGAAGGGAATTTGCTCGGAAGATGGAAGGAGACCCTCATTGTTATACAGAATACATGTATGATGATGTGAGGGGAAAAAAAAGGAGTGTGTCACATTAGATTGGGTAGAGAGAAGTGATGGGAGAGGAAGGGAGGGGAAGGAGGATAGGAAGGGCAGCAGAATAGAATAGACATTATTATTGCTGTATGTATATAGGTGACTGTATAACCAATGTGATTCTGCAACCTGTACACTCATTAAATGAGAAATTATACCCCATCTGATTCAAATGTATGATATGTCAAGATCATTGTACTGTCATGTGTAACTAATTAAAATAAATTTAAAAAAAGAAATATGAAAAAGTGTGTTAAGCTGGTAAAATAATAGGGCAAGATTTTCTTCTTTATGTGTCTTTCTATAATTTGTGACTGCTTGATTTTCTTTTTGCAATTAACACCAGTGTGTTAAAGAAATAATGCATCTAAGTCTCTTTCTGCACAGGGCCGCTGTTGATGTCATAGTGCTTTAGCTCAATCTACATGCACGTGGACTTTCCTGACCATTTATTTAAAACCAATAGATTGGGAAAATCTTCTTCCTTTATCTTAAGAAGGAAGACCACAGCCTTTATATTCATTTTGGGATGTCTTTGGTTAAGATAACACACAGGAAAAAGAACAGGTTATAAAAAATAAAGGTATCTATTTAAGAACTCAAGTCCTGTTTTTGAGGTGCTCGTAATTTAAGGAAGTTAAGCTCATCATTGAACGTTGTGTAGTAAACTTGGACTACATGCTAATTTCAAATATGTGTATATGTCTACACTGATATTGAACTCATGTTAATTTTATAAAATATAAATATTTATAAAATATATGTATACACACTTCTTCCTTCCTCCCTCCCTCCCTCCTTCCCTCCCTCCCTCCCTCCCTCTCTCTCTCTCTCTAACTCTTTCTTTCTTTTTTCAGAAGCCTTCCTTTTTCCTTACTTGAATGATCATCCTTTTGTCAAGAGAAAACAATATGAAAGAAAATGGCTTGGGGTTGACTCAAAACTCTGAATATTTGAATTCTAATTTAGTTCTAAAGTCAGAAAAAAAAAATGTCTACCCTTCTGGTATAATGCTTTTAAAGCAAATGAATTCCATCATGCATGTAAAACTAATCCCCTGACCTTTCATGGTAATTCTACCAATTGAGAAAAGTTTCACACACTTACTTGTGGCAAGAAAACAGACATTTGCTCACAGTCTGCAGACTCTGGTTCTGCTGACAGTAATTTTCCATTGACGGCAAGAAAATCATGGAATTTACATTGCTATGGTTGGCTTTTGACAGGTTCTATATAAACTTAACTCAAGATTCTGTCTCTGTTCTTTTGTGTTGGAGGAATACCAATTAAGTATCATAAATGATGTTGGTAATATCTTTGAAGTGACCTATAATTACTGTATCAGATAGAGTTGTAGCTTTAATTATCTAGCAACTTTATCCATTTGAAATACTTACATATGCATGCACAGTTAAAATTCTGCCAGGAAAAGCAATAAATTAAATTAATAAAAATTTCTGTTCTGAAATTTTTTTTTCTACAAAAGCTACAATAAGAGTCTTTCAATGACTTTAAATTTTCCATAGGAGAAGCTTTTGAAGTGTATTTTTCCAATGCAGGTGGGAGGACACCTTCTGAACTTTGAGTCAGTTCTACAGGAAATAAGAGAAACACCAAAAAGTAAAACAAAATAAAACTCTCCACACCACCGGTAAAGCAATGAAGCAAAACGACTGCCAAGGGTGAGTGGAGCAGTCACCTGATCCACAATGATTTATGCTGGGATGGTCCTGGTCACATCCCCAGCCACACCTTTCTGAAGCTCTGATGATCTTTTGCTACCATACGATAGAGTTCCTTAAGAGTCAGGTTTCCAACTACAAGAATGGTGAAGAGTGGCATAAGCATGTGTGTGCATGTGTGTGTGTGTGTGTGTATAAGCAAATTCACTTATGAGGGTTAAGGGGCTGATAAAGTGAGAGAAATATTAACCAAAATTCTCAATGAAATGATACATGTAAAACACTTGTATAGTATTTGGCACTTAGTCTAATAATACAATATCAAAAGGAACATCTATTAAAATATAAACAATTATCTATGTTTCTAGAATTTATGGACACTGCCTCATATGTTAGTATAAGCCATGCTTTATGAGAAACCTATACAAGGAGGAAATAGGGTGACATATTTTTAACCATATAATTTACTGAAAAAAAATTTGCGGGGATAGTGCTGGGGATCAAATCTAGGGCTTCATGAGTGCTAAACAAATGTTATGCCAGCTTTCTAAGCTTGAAGAATTTAATTGTAATTCTACTTACATGGTATAATTTATTATTCATATTTTTCCTACAGCAACTTATAATAAAACACTTAAGTTAGGCACTAACATTGTTAATATCTCTTTAAAATCCCAAAGACAATTTTAGAAACATAGCACATTGAAATATGACATTTTTTTTAAAAAAATGATATAAAGATCTGATTAATAGTATATAATTTACTAGTAAGTATTGGCTTTTAAAAGTACTGAAGTCAGAACATACATATTTCATTTTCAATTCTTTCTCTTATTCCCATTCTTCCCTCCTTTTCTTTCCTTTCTTCCTTTTTTCTATTTATTATTTATAAATCAACAACCCACCAACCTGTCAAACAACAATTATTTTTGAAGTTTTCATTTAAACAAATTAAATAAGCAATCTATTACTTTTTAGTTGATAATTTTTCTGCAGCAAAAAAAGAAAAGAAAAGAAAAAAAACACCCACAAAACATTAAAAGTCAATTTCCAAAGTCTGTTGCTTTAGGATCCAGCCTTGGCTAAGTACAAGAAAATGTTTAACCCAAAGATGAAGCACAGATCTAGTGACATCTGTGGTAAACACCCTACACTATTTGTACTTCTTTAGTCTCAGTTTATTATGTAACTATTGCACTTTCATTCTCTTCTGAAATCCCTTCTCCTACTCCTGCGGTGTAGAACCACTGTGCATTCTCCCAGTGCATCTGTCTCATTACCTAACCAATCCTCCCTGTTGCTCCCAGGAAAGAAACTGATCTTGATCAGAGTCTTAAAACAAATGTATGGCATGTATAGTGATGTAACCTCTGATCTGTTGCCTTACTTGCACAAGGTATTTATGCTCTGAGTTGGGATCAAATTTTTCAAGGACAACCCCTGTGACCACTGCAATTTAAAGGTCTTAGTAGGATTTAATCTGTAAATGATTAAGCATGAATATACTTCTGGACTCTTGTCTCCTGCTTGGCTTCTTGACTTTGTGTTCTCCTTGTGCATTTTCCTTTCTCTCAAATATCTCCTTAAGCATTTGAAACTCTGGACTGGAAAAGAAATCCTAAAAGAGAAGTTAGGGTTTTGTTCTGAAATACCTAAGGGATAATGTGAAGGGAGCCTCAGACCCTAATGGTTCCTAGAAAGGACCCTTCTTTCTTCCCAAGTCACTAATCATTGTTGGTGGTACAGAAGCCACAAAATGAAGTGAGATAAAATTGGAATTTTTCTCACTGAGTGGAATTTGGGGAGTATGGAGAAACAGAAAGAGCTTCCCTGGCATATTATATGATCATGTCACTAGTGTCAATTTAAAAGATGATCTTATAAAAACAGGACACACACATACAAATACATGTGTGTGCATGCACATTATAAGGTCTTCTCAAGAACCATGGGGCTATTTGGGCTTGAGAATTTATAAACTGATTAAATGCAATCTTAGTCATATATCTTTGATTCAAGAATTTAAACAAATGACTAAAATCTCTTGCTTATGTTACACTTAGTTTGCAATGTAAAGATACCATAGTTTCAGAATGTCTTTAAGTCTCAGGTTTATAACTAAGCTCTGAAGTGGTGGATAATTTTTATGACAGTTCTATTGGCCACACATTTTCTAAGGAATAATTAAAATACATTGTGTTGGTACAATAATCAACACAATGACTTGGTTTAATTTTCATAAATGTATTGAATTTTTGGAAAAATTCCAAAGACTACACATTAAGGAAAACAGTGCAATCATTTTATTGTTTTAGTTCTTATCACTTACTCAGTACTGCTTATGGGAGAAGCGGTGCCAGCCTCTAAGTAAGCCTAGGGGAATGGACTAGTTTGTTACATGAGGCCAAAGGTTGGTTTAATCATAACCATAGAAGTAGTTGGTTCTATTCTGACCTATCAACCCAATGACCAGCTTAAGTGTTCATGTCATTTATTTGGGGAAAAACACACAAGTATAGGAAAACACAGGAGGTCACTCAAAGCATGATACTTTCCTGAATTTGTCACAAAGACCAATAAGAATTCCACTTTGGAATCCTGATATTCTAGAAGCTTTATGGATGATGGGTCAAATCTGATGCTACCTATCTTTATGCCTTGCATGAGATTATTGTTAAGCAGAAATTCACCACCATTCTCAGTGTCACTCTCCTCTCTCTATGATACTGGGTTTGGACATGTTATGTATTTTGGCACAAATGGCACTGCCTGTTCTAAAATGAGGCCTTAAAAATATCAAGAGTTGCCACTTGCCACTTGAGGTTGTCAATTGTGTTATAACAAGAACATGCTCTGGGAAATTGTTGGTCTAGAAGAAGGAGAAACCTGAGGGAAGAGTGTGAAAGAAACATGCAGTCTTAGGCAGAACCATCTGGACCCTGGACCCATGAGCAGATGCATGAGAAGCAAACAGGTTCTTACTATTTATTGCATGCTCCTTATATTTTGAGGTTTTTCTTATGTAGCATGATTATTGCAATAGCTAATACATCTTGCAGTAAAGGATCAATTTAGGTAATATGTGTAATTTTTTTTTTCCAATTCAACTACTTCACAAGCTTTCTATTTTATTTTAGCCATTCTAACAACCCAATTCCTTACCATACTTCAAATGTGCCTCATATAGTATATAGCAAACTTGATCCTTCTTGATTTCCTTTTGTCATGAGCTATTTGTCTAATTTGTATAGGAAAAATTCAACCAAAATGTATATCTTTCATGGGGAACTTCAGATTTTCCCACTTCTTTTCTCCTTCAGAGAGAAACACTTCTTGTTCTGAACTCCTTTATCCCTCTCTTGCTTTAGTTGTCACTTTCTACAATAAACTGCAGTACTCCTAGTGCTGCCCTCTATCACTTAATATATCCTTCACATCCCAAAGTGCCTGAAGCACAGGAATACCTCCTGAATTTCAGCAGAATAGGCCCCTCACACTCTGCTTCCCCTCTGAACTGCTTCTCCACTGGATATCATAACTCAATATGGTACTGCCATCCTTCTTGTGGCCCACACCAGAAATCTGAGTGGTTATTAATCCCTACGTTTCTCATCTCCTATTAACCAAGTTCTGTTTACCTGAAACTCCTCAATGCCAATCAAACCCAGCTCCTCTGAAAATACCTTAAAGTGCTTCACTATTTTTTTTCCTGTGTTATTGCAATCGATTCTTTTAGGTCCAACCTAACTCTGGCCTTGTGTAAATACAATCCAATTTACCACTTCAAAGATATGATCTTGAAGTATATATTCTGTCATTGGATGTTTTAAATCTTTCGTTAGCTCTTTCTATATGACTCACCACAACTTCTTTGATCTATAGTTTACCTCTCTAGCCTTTTCTTGACCGACAGTCATACTTCAATTACCTGTATCTCCTCAAACTCAACTATGTTCCTTCTTATTCCCAGTTAGAATATTCCATCTGCTTGATCCCTTCTCTCTCTTTCCACAGTTCTTCCCTTGGCTCTCTCCTCCTTTTCTTTATATCTCAGGTCAGAGAACACTTTATTTATAAGTCAACTCTGACACTCTTCTCTCCCCTGCTTCTGGGGAGACTAGACAAAAGCCTTCCTTGTGCATTTCAACAGCATTTACATGTGTCCCAGTGGCACTAACTATACTGTCATTTTGGACTTACTTGTAGCTGACCCTATAGGTGCCCTAGCCAAGAGATAGTCTCCCTTTCACTAGATCTTTAATATAATTCAAATACACATACACCTTTGCAGTATGGTCCTTATGGAGAAGTGAGCCTCAGTCTCAGCCTACATGTGGGGATATCTTAGCTAATCATGGATCTCTTCTCTGTGATAGTGATTGGGTAAGACACTGGCATGTGATACAACTTTGGTTGATGAGACTAGGGAAGTTGGTCAGGGGGCATCTGTCTAGGAATGATTTTTTTTTCCATCTTAAAAGATTACATAAAGAAGAGACTTCTTTTCTGCTAGTCATATTTATCTGTATGTGATAACCAAAACTGTGCAGACATCTTGAGATCATGTAAGAACCAATGCAAAAAGCCATCAAAACTTAAAAATGTCCAAACAGAAAGAAAAAAGAACCCAGGACGTTAATAATATAACCAAGTTACTGAGTGACCAAGTGTCCCATAACAGGCCAGCTCATAATTTTTGACAATTGTGTTATAATTTTCTATTATTTGCTAATATTCTTATGCTTGTCATTGCATTGATAACAATAAGAATTTGTGTTTGGAAACAGAACTGTAAAAGAACTAGGGATTTAAAGAAAACATCTTAGAAGATTGCATAGCTTTATAGTAATTAACACCTAAAACTTTATTAATGTGGAATCATTTAAAGAATCAAAATCAGTTCTGAGGAAAGTCTATATAGTATTCTTTTGATTTATAATCTGTGTAGAGAATAAGATGAAACTGTAACAGCCCTTTGAAAAGTTAGCAATAAAATGATCACAAGGATTGTACTATACCAAATTTAGAAGCCTCCAGAAAAGTGACCTAAATTAGTTTCTTCTCTGCTCTGTCCCTTGCTTTTCCTTTCCCATCTTAACTCTTTAGCTCTGTTCTTCTTCTTTTTTTTTTTTTTCCTTTAAAAGCTGTGGAACTTAGGGGAAAAAATTCAACCTGTTTTTCTATGCCTTGAACAAAAATCCAGGCAAAGGTGCAAGTGATGACCAAATCCACAATGACATTTACTTTTTGTTGGTTTGAGCATTGAACCATGCAGTAGTCTCTGCTTCTGCAGAATTTCTTGGTAGAAACAGAAATTTGAAGAAAAGAAAGAAAACACTGCTTCCTACTTTTATTTTTATGTATTTAATATTAAGTACCTGACGGGGATGACCTATAAACAACAGCATTCTTCTAAATATCAATAGAACCAACTTAATTTTCACAAGAAAATGAAAGACAATGATATGTAGTGTGGATAACGATGACAACTGATCATATTTTTAAATTGGTCCTTCTTGTGCTACAAATGGAATTGATTGGGTACTTATGAACAATTACTTGTAAGATGAGATGTTTTGATCATTGATTTAAATTTATTAATTTAATGGTTGTAAGTCCAATCCAGTGTGTGTGTGTGTGTGTGTGTGTGTAATACATATATGGGGTGAGTGCAGAGTCAGTTTGGATTAAGTTTATTTTTGTACTTTTACATTAAGATCAAACTTTAAAAGTAAGCAACGATAAAAATATTACAACTTTTTAAATAATCATTTCCCCCTGTGATTCTAGAACTACACAGTTTAAGAGGGTGACTAAATTCACATGTAATTGTTAAGTACGTGCAAATGGCTAGTACAAATTGAGATGTGTCAAAAAAAATACACTCTGGATTTTGAATTAACTGAAAAAAAAGAATGTAAGATAACTCATTAAACATTTTTATAATGATTAATTGAAGATTGATCAATTTTATATTGATTATTGATATATTGATTAAAATTTTATAATGTATTAATTATATTGAGTCAAAATTATATTCTTATATCAGAGGAAACATTCGGCATTTGTTTTTTTCTGATAAGGAGGCTGACTTATATTAGGGTAGGAAGGGGGAGCATGGGAAGAATAGATGAATTCTAGATAGGGAAGAGGAGTGGGAGGGAAATAGAGAGGGCAGGAGATTAGCAAGGATGGTGGAATGTGATGGACATCATTATCTAAAGTACATGTATGAAGACACAAATTGGGTGTCAACATATTTTATATACAGAGATATGAAAAATTGAGGTATATATGTGTAATAAGAATTGTAATGCAAAAAAAAAACAAAGTGCATGTATAAAGACATGAATTGGTGTGAACATACTTTATATACAAAGTTGAAAAATTGTGCTCTATATGTGTAATAATTGTAATGCATTTTGCTGTCACGTATTTAAAAACTAAAATCAAATAAATAAAAAACTATATTCTTAAAATTCATTTCACTTGTGAGCCAAGGGTCTGGGGATATAGCTCAGTTGGTAGAGTGCTTGCCTTGTACGCACAAGGTCATGGGTTCCATACCCAGCACCACACACACATAAAACCAAATCAAAACAAAACTTGTGGACCAAGGGAGGGTAGAGAGGGGAAGTTCATTGGATTAAACAGAGGGGAATGAAAGGAATGGAGAAGGATGGGAAGAGGAAATACATAACTGTGTATGAATCAGACATAACTTTCCTATGTTCATTTATGAATACATGACTTGTGTAACTCCACATCATGTACAACAACAAAAATAGGATCTTAATTAGAATAAGTTATACTTCATATATGCATAATATGTCAAAATACACTCCAGAGTCATATATATCTAAACACAACAACATAAAATAGATTCATTTCACTCATTTTTTAACATTTAAAAATGTGATTTACTAAAATATTTAAAATCGCATATGGAATGTGAGCTGCATTGTCATTGGGCAGCACTATGCTAGAACACTCACAGGTCCTTCCACAAGATGCTTTGCACCATAGATATTGGTGTTATGTGTAACTTTGGAAGCATGTATTATGATGAAAACATCTAAATAGATGTGTGATTTTGGAGAAGACACATAACTTTTGGGGTCTGTATTCATCTTAAAAGGACTGCATAAGATGATTCCAAAAGTTCTTTCTAAATTATCCTGTATTTAATGACTTCATAATTTTCCTATTTCTAAGTCCAGGAATACATTTCAGTAATAGTTCATTTTAGTTTCATAAATATTTCTAGAGCATCCATCACATGCCAGGTCCTGTCATAAGGCAATTTTACATCTAAATATCCCCTACTGTATTTAGCACTACTTTTTATTCTTGGCAACTCTTTGAGAAATATCTATGGAATAAATGCACATGTTATTATTCTTCTCTATAGTAAATGTTAATGCAAAAGGAAAATTTGTATACATGTGCATTCATGCATGTACATATACACATATATACTTCAAGCTAGCTATGAATGAAATAATAAAAAAAATGAAAGATGGAGTTGAGCTTTTTTAGCAGAAACTCAAGTGCCTGAATGGTCTGTTAACCCTGCAGCAAAAAATGCTTTGCTTCTTCTTAAAAATGGAAAATGCTGTGTGATTCTGAAGTAAAGAACACTCCAATTTTAGCTGCCTTTGTCCTCTGAGGTTTACCCAGGTCAATAATTAGCAACACAGCTTCTGGGATCCAGAGAAGGAAGAGGATGATGAACAAGTGCAAATGAGCTACCTTTAAAGAGCAACAGCATAAAGCAAGAGAGCACTTGAGACTTTCCTCTGAAAGGCATTCAGAATGGGCAGGCCAAGAAATGAGAAATTGAAAATTAATAAACCGGAACCTGGCTGTGGGCGATTACTTAATGGAGTTCACTGTTAATGTGACACATTTTCACCTTCTACTTTAGCAAGGACTTCTCAAATTATTCTAAATGCTTCTTTTAAAATGCTTCTTCAATTTTACTAGGATTCTTGAATTTCTTTTTAACTTTGTTTCCAGATTGTGTTAGAAAGAAATGAGGAAACAGTCTATACTGGAAAGAATGCTGACCCAAAAGTCAGGAAATCTGATGTGTCTTCTTAGAATTGCTACAAAGTTGTGATATCAAACTGAACAAATTGTTCTGTCTTTTTAGTCTGTTTCTAACTGAAGACAAAGCTCTACATATTCTAATGGTGGGTAATGGAATCAAAATCAAAGGGTAAGAAAAAACATTTGAAATGTATAAATGTTCTGCAGATGGAAAGTATTTTATACATTAGAGAAACCTCTTATGAGCTAAAATCTGGGGAAGACTATTAAGAAACAAAAATATTACATTTGTTTTAGCCTTCATATAGGTAATACTTTATTGTTGATTCAAAGCTGAAAATCAGGCCCGTAGAGCAAAGATGAAAATTCCATGCAAATATTTTCATGGAGTCATTTGCTAGGAAAATGATTCCCTTAGTAAAAAGCATGGACATGTACTTAAAAGTATATGGTGCAGTGGCTAATCATACAAACTGTGGAGAAAGACTAGTAGGATTTGAGGTCTGTCCTGCCATTTACTACTTGTATGGGTTGTGGCATGTCACTGAAGCTCTACACAGTTCAGTTTTCACAGCTGTGAAATGGAGGCATCTATGTGCTATGAGGAGTAAATGACAATATACATAACACCACACTGCTGCTGGCACATCATAGGTTTTATAAAAATGTTATTTGGGAGTACCATCTGTGATGCTTTAGATTCTATGCTGAGTTCCTAGCTAGTATTTGTTTTACCTTGTTTGAAAAATAGCGTGGATTTCCCAGATACACGTCAAATGTTGGAAATATCACAGTACATGCTGGGAGAACAAAGAAAAGCAATGTCTACAGAGCTCACAAAAGGATAGTTTAGATGAGCCACTGCAGCGGTTGAACTTTAGTTTTCAGAGGGCTGAAATATAAAATAGATGGTGAAACAAAGTCCACTCTTATGAGAACTGGGTACATGTGCTACTCTCTTTGTTTCTAAACTTTCCTCAGGTATTGAAATAATAACTAAAAGTGCCTTGCATTTGCATTGTGTTTTTAAAAATTACTTTCACATCCATTACTTCATTAGAAGTTCAGCGTCATTAAAGGTAGACAATGGACTGACTTGCACCCTCACAAATCTCTTTGAAGAATCAAGTCAATAGAATATTTGTACTTGAGAAAAAGAGGTGAACTCATTGCCAAATATTTTCCTGGCAGATCATAAGCCTGAGCTTTTCATTTCAGCCAACCGCAGATTTGGAAGGGACCAGAGGAACAGCTCATCTACTCTGCAGACCTTGACACCCCTCTGTGGTGGTGGGCACCATGCCTTCCACGCACAGTCCTTGGTCACTAAATGGTTACTGATGGCATGCTCCTTGACAAAAGACCATGTTAGATGTTTCACTAAGGAATTTAAAAGAATGAGGTAGAAAAAGAGACTAATTGGGGACTTCCTCCAGATTTCCCCATAGGCCATGCCCGACAGCATGATCCCATTTGCTGGGTTCAAAGGTGATTTTCCATGAGACTACACTTGCTGTAAAGGAAGGTCTTGAGCTGGTTCTTATCTAGGCGGACCCATATTACATCAGCATTGTTGATTCAGAGCCAAAACTCAGGCACACACACAGAGAGGGGAACTCTCTGCACGTATTTTCACTGAGTCATTTGCTAGAAGACCCCTGCCTCCAGCAAAAAGAAGTAGGAACATGTGGACATGTACTTTGTAATGTGACCCTGGTTAATTCTAATCAGAACTCTTACTCCTAGAAGAAACTGTTCTTAGAAATTACATTGTCTAATCCCATTGATCTCTCTTATCTAAATACTTTTTTAAATCCTTGAATAATTTTAAAGCAATGGAATAACTAAACACATGTTCATCTCTATACAATAAGCATAATATCTGGATGTCAAAATTTGAGTTGTCATTCTGTAGCCACCCCACCCCATTGTGAATTAGTATCTGCATATCCAAGAAATCATTTGGTTCTTTGGTTTTACCAGCAAATGTCATAATTTCATTCGTCTTTAAAGCCTAGTAATATTCCATTGTGTATAGATACCACATTTTCTTTATCCATTCATCTGTTGAAGGACACCTAAGTTGACTCCATAGTTTAGCTATTATGAGTTGAGCTGCATAAACATTAATGTGGCTGTGTCAGTGTAGTGTGCTGACTTTAAGTCTTTTTGATATAAACTGAGGAGTGGTATAGCTGGGTCAAATGATGGTTCCATTCTGAGGGTAGGATGGATAGTAGAATGAATCTGACATTATTATCCTATGTGCATATATAGGGTAATAATATGTGTGTGATTCTACATCATAAACTAGCAGAAGAATGAGAAGTTATGCTCCATTTATGTATGATGTGTCAAAATGCATTCTACTGTCATGTATAACTAATTAGAACAAATAAAAAAAATTGCATTCTAAAAAAAGATTTGAATTATCTTGATAATACTTTACATATCAAAATTTAGCCCATCTAAACTCTTGGACAAAACAAGATGAGTTTAAAAATTAAAATTTATTTCATCATCTTATGTTATTTTGTTCCTTTCACCTATAATTGGGACTTAGAAATGTGAAAGAATATTAAAAAAAAACAAAGGCAGGTCTTCCTTCTGTACTTTTTTTTATCATATAGATCAGTTTCTTAAATAGAGTAAGCATGCAAAAGTATTTATGTAATAAATGAATATCCTACAAGGTACAGTCTCTCTAACCACACTCATATTTATATGGATATAACAATCTCAAACACATTAAGGGAAACTGACCAATATTAGCAACACAAAAAGGAACATTAATGCTAACTTATAATTGTGCAAACTCAAAAAAAGTAATCCACAATTTAATTACAAAGCATTATCAAATGAGTCAAAGCCATTCTATAAATAAATTAAAAAAATGCAATGCTTTTCTAAAGCTTGTTGCTATCACGTGTAAAAACAGGGAAAAACTCGAAATCCTATTTTTAAAATTCTTCACGTTAATTAATGAACATATAAACAATTCATGCCAGCACCTCAGACAAGTATTGCTCTTGGGGAACTGGGGCACATTTCAGTAACAAGAGTTAAAAGTAGGAAGCACTGTGTTGATATGGAAAACTTCTTCTAAATTCTATTTCTCCAGAATAGTATTTAAGCAGAACCTGGAACAGAAGTGAACTTTGAAGCCAACTTTCCCTTGTAAGGTAAATATAATCCTTTCAGTATTGTGAGATGGTTTGGATCCTGCCCCCAAACTGTTCCCAGGCAACCTGCTCTTCTGGGCGCTGTCCTCACCTCCTTCCGTACCATTCTCTATTGCAAAGGGAAGGACAGGTATCTTAATGCTCTCCCACTTCACAGTGAGGCTGCTCAAGATTCATTCTAAACAAGGAATCTAATCCCAGAACTCACAATCCTATGTATCCAAAGCTGTATTTCACCTTTCCCTGAGGTTTTTGCTTTGGGGGTGGGGGGGTTTCAACTTCTGTGTAAAACACCTCACAACAACAACAAAAACATTTCTTTTTCTTTTCCAAGAGAAGTCTTAAGCATTAGACATCAGGAAGATAGTATCCTTAGTTTGTTTAGTTTTGAGATTAAGGCCTTTCTCTGACACTGAAATTACATGTGCAGGCTAAACCTAACAATTTAGTTATATTATTACAGCAACTAAAAGGCACTGTGCCACTCATTTATTGTTTTTGTTTTTGGCTCCATTAATGACATCCTAGCTACCTTTTCAGTGTCTTTGTGTCTGACATACATTTCTGTTTAGAGATGGATGTCTCTAACCTGAAGACAAGTCTTCCACGGTGAGAACACAGTCCAAAACACACTCACCATTTTCTTCTACCAACTCCCTGTCCTTTCAGATGGCTGCAACCCAGTGGAGAGCTGTCTATCACTGAGCCTTCCGTCTCCTCACCCCATTACAGTACTGCAAATTTCAACTATGTGACATCTACACTGTTTTTAGAAACTACCTCTTTTTTCTATTTTAACCTCTATGAATTTAGTTTATGATCTCCATTATTTTTTTTCTCTTTTGCAATACTGAGAATTGAACCCAGGGGTACTCTACCAGTGAGCTACATTCCCAACCATTTTTATTTTGAGACAGTGTCTCATTAAATTGCCCAGGTTGGCCTTGAACTTGTGGCCTACCTGCTTCAGTCTCCAAAGTTTCTTGGATCAGACATGTGCAATGTGCCCAGCATGATATCATTACTTTAACAAATCATAATAACAATTGTTCATTGTGTTACTTTGCTAGTGTTGCCATAACAAAATACTAAAGACTGGAAGGCTCAAATAACAGAAACGCATTTCCTCATAGTCCTGGAAGCTAGAAGTCTGAGATTAAGGTGCCAGTAGGGTTGATTTCTTTCTGAGTCTTTCCTTCCTTACTCAACACATGGCCAACTTCTCCCTTTGTTCTTATGTGGTTATACATGTGTGTGTGTGTGTGTGGGGGGGTTCTAATCTCCTTTTATTACAGCCTACTCAATGACTTCATTTTATCTTAATCATCTTTATAAAGACTCCCATGTTCAAATACAGTTTGAGGAATTGGTACTGGGACTTCAACATATGAAATTTGTTGGTACACAACTCAGTTCACAACCCTCATGTTTTCTCATTAACATGTTTTCAACCCAGAATACCATTTTTTTTCCAGAAAATTTTGATAATTTGTGAAAATACTGTTCCACAGTCACAGATACATCCTTAAAGCATGTTTCTTCAGAATCCACAGCACGATTGTTCCATGTTAAGGTCCTGCTTCCAGGTCCTCTACAATTCAGATTTCAGTTTTCAAGTCCCCCCTTCACCCCCGCAATTCAGTACAGTTAGTCATTTTGTATTGCTGTATTCATAGGCATCTATTTCCAGCTTCCATTGCTTCCACTTTGTTTTTTCTCTCCAAGAATGTCACTGTCCTTCAAAAATCGAATGACTTGTTAGTTTACTTTAGTGCCATGCTTCTTCAACTCAGACACACCCTTACAAACAATTCAGTTCCAGATTTGCAGAGCCACGTAGCTCATTTATCTAAGTCTCCTGTTTCATTTATCTTCTCTGCTAGCTTCCTAAATCACTAAAGCCCAAGTGTCCCTCAAAGGAGGACCCCATCACTTCATGAATGCTGAAGAAGTCATTTGTGGAGTTAATTAAATTCAGTTGGTTTGACATCAATTATTTTGAGGATTAATATGATTGAAATATCATAAATAATTATTGCTTATTCTTGCTTTCAACTTGTAGACATGGCAAAAATCATGGCTTAATGATTAAGATGTAGTAATGGTTATTTTGACTGATTTTTTTTTTCTTCCCAAAATAGCATACAAGTTTCACTTGAAACAACTATTATGTGTGTATGTGTTTGTGTGTGTGTGTGTATGTGTGTGTGTATAAAATGTCTTTATTTATTTTTGGTGATGTTTGTGAAAACCTGGAGAAAGAGTCTTATTATTATCCATCTTATGATTTGGAAAACTGTAGGGTCCATTTGCAGTGATTGGCTGGCCTAATATTTTGTAAGATCTGGTTTCAAGATATTTTTAAGTAATTTCTTACCTATTTTCCACTCTACCAACTCCAAAGCTTATTTTGTATTTGACATAAAAATCTTAGGATTTTCCTTTCATATATCCCTGTCCTTGAGCAACCTTAACTAACTGACTTGAGTCTCTAAAAGCTGTATGTTTACCTGGGCCAAATGTAGTCCATGATTTGATTAGAAAGACTGGAAAGTCAAGTAATCACTTTCTCATTTTTTCACATTAGAGAAAGCCCTGTGGTCTGTTCTGGCCAGTGTCTGCAAGATGAAGCCTTCTATGGTGTTAGGGGTAAGTATTTTGGATACGTCCGGTAGAAACATTTAGAGCCGCCCCTACTCTTTTTCTCCTTCCAACTTCCCTCTCCCGGCATGATGTCTCAGCTGGGTTGCCATTTTATCATCATGAGGAAAACGCCAAGAAACCTTCCTAGATGCTGGCCCTCCACAAATGTTGATGGCATCCTACAATACCTGAAACACCTGCAGTGGCCACCCACTTGGAATTCATCTCTATTTGTTCAAGCAATTGTAAATTTGGGTTACTTGTTACTTACAGTTGAGAGCATTTAAAACAGAAATAGAAAGCATATCAGCTGAAAGTTTTGAGTTTTCCACACAAAGGAACTCTCTGGCCATAAAACATCTTCCCAAATCAAAATTCAGTTATGAATTCACAAATCCATTTCCCGAGGTCAAAAGGAGGCAAAGGAGAAAGAGCTGGCTGTTTTCACATAGATGAATCACCACAAGGGGATCTATGTAATGCCCATTCTTTATGGTTGAACGGCAGTATTTTTCTTTTACCCCAGGGATTAACTGTTTTATGTGCATTTAAAAAAGGAAGAAAGCTACATTGCAAAGGAGAATGAAAGGGGGGACTTCGTGAAAGCCTTCTCTTACATCTTCTTATAATCTGCTTCATATGGATGAAGCATAGAATGAAAAAGAATGTTGAGGTCCAGCAGCTTTTTTCTTTTCATTTGACCCTCCCTGGGCCAAAAAAAAAAAAAAAAAAAAAAAACTAGTAAATATGATCCATACTTGGCAGTAATCCCATTCATTTCCTACAGAAACTCAGGAAGCTTGGGCTGCCTCTCTTCAGCTCATTATCAGAGCAATTAAAATCAGCTGTTGCAATGCTGCTTTTAGGTTTCAGATTCTGTAATTTGTGTATCCCAAGGCATGATTCATTTTTATGAAGAGAGTTTGGTTCCAGTCCTGCTGAGTTTTTAAAGGGTTTTAATTAAACACTCTTTGGGGAGTTTTTCCTTGATCTGCTGGATTCAAGATTCTTTAGTAAATAACCTCCTAGGATTATTTTGGGTGGGGATAATTTATCTTTAATTTTAATGCCCTAAGTTAATTTTAATGCCCTATATTATACATATACTGAAACCCCAGGAGAGTAATCTCATTAAGTAAATACAAAATTGCATATAGTATAATGAAAACAACAGATTGTTAAAATAGGTATGCAAATTCTTAAACCTGCAGGCTTTATTTATATTCATCCAAAGCTAAAAAGTCCTTACATGGGATAATATTGCTGCTTTTTTGAGTATTAGACATCCCCAATGTTTAGGGCTAAATTAAAGGGTTCCATTTTACCTACAAAGTGTACTCATAAAATGCACAAAATAATCACATTTCTGGATGGTGCCAAATTTAAGACAGAATGATCTTTCTACAGAAGCCTAAGGGCCTTTGCAGGATTAGCAATTTGTCTTGATAGAAAGCAGTCCAAGGGAAGGAACTGGGGGAAATAAGTTGGAGGGGATGAGCTTGAGAACTTTTTATATGAAATAAACACAGAGGTCCCACCGCATTTAGAGTTTATGATATTTGTGTGGGAAAACCAGTGAATCCCAATCAAACTTTGGTATCATAATTGTTTTACCAAGGTTTGCAAGGAAAGAAGAATAGTATTAACATGGGGTCATAATTTGAAGCAGGTCATCTCCTCACATCCCCATTCCTGAGTAGAAAAGCATTATTAACTAATTGAATTATATATTTATCTTTCATGGAATAGATTAACCTATCAGTCAATTACTCCTTAGTAAGAATGACAGCTGGTTCTTCCTGTCTCTTCCTGAGTACATCTTTCCCAGTTCTGAAACATTATTCTGTCTGCTTTTCATGTCATTAATTTTTGTTCAGCATAAACTTTTCAGCTTGTGTATTATTTTTTTTCCAGAAGCTTTGATAGCCTGCCCACATGTTAATTAGTTCTCTTTTTTCTTGGGACTCTTTCTTTTCCTTCAATGCACTTTATCTCACAATGCATTTAGTCATGGTCTGACGTGTATGTTTTCTCCCCTAAAAGAGAATATAGCAAGAACAAAGACTATTTTTTAAGGCTCATGAGGGCAGAACCATGTCTGTTGTGTTCATTGCTGGGTCCTCGGATCCCAGCCCAGTGCTGGCATTGTAGAAGTGTTCAAGAAATATCAGTAGTAAAGATCTCAGGTTGCCTTTCTCAGCATAGAGCCTGGGAACCAGCCCTGCTATTCTTCAAACAGTAAAACACATATTTCACAGAGGAGACAAATGTGACAATTGGAAAGCTTCCCAAACCTGAAAAAAAGAAGGATGGTAAAGAATTGCATCTATTTCATAGTATTGCTGAGGGTCATACTGGTTGTTAATAATCTTTCCCACTGAAAATATGCATTTTTTTTTTGTTCCTACAGGTGGGCAATGCTAATCACTGCAATGGATTTGAACTCCATATACTACATTTATCATTTTAACCAAAGAACTAATCTAAAATGAATATAGATAAGTAAAATGATGAAAAAGGATATATAGAGAAAAATAAATAGATATAGATATGTATGTGCATATACATATCTATACATATGTATTTATGTATAGATATGTATATGCACATACTGTAGAATACATATTCTACAGTACCTTATAACTGTCTCTCTCTGAGTGATAAAAAGAATTATTTCTTTAAAAACATACCTTATATACAATCATATATATGATAAATTGTGGTATAAAGGTGTATTAAGAATTGTAATACAAAAATAAATAAATTAATTTAAAAAATCTTTCTGTAAGAACGAAAGGAACTCTGGAAGATGGAAGGAAACAGAATAGCTAGGTGGCAGCAGATGTCCTTGGTCTTATCACAAACTTTCCAGACCCCATCAATGAATAGAAATGATCTTGCTAACAGCCAACTGCAAAATTCATAGGAATAATATAATTAGTTCAAAAGACTTCCAGAAATATGTCTTTCAGCCACTCCCAGCTCTTTGGTATAAGAATTGTTTGAAATTCCCCCACATCTTTGTAATTATGAGAAAAATGGTCTAGACTAGAGGTCTACCACTACCAGATGATTCCTATTCATAAGCTAAGCATACACAATAGACTGGCTTCCTTAACAGCAATACTACTGGGAGAACAAATGGGTTCAAGAAATTACAAGAACAACAAAAAAGTCAGTCAGGTGCTTCAAGGTAATCAATTTAGTTGTATTGCTTTTTGCTGTGACTCTGAAGAAAGCTAATTTAATCTCTGAAAGTAGTATCTTGCTGCCTGGAATTGGTACCCACCAGCTTCAAATAAACTATTCCATGAACTTGAAGTTGCCCTTGACAGAAAGAAGGACACACTCAGCTCCAAGCCATTAGGGAAGGTATGGTTTCACATAGCCAGACAGCCAGGCAAAGTGATCCTCAGAGGAAACCCTTTGCAAAAAAACATTTTGCATTTCCCTTTCCCCACACATCAGTAGCTTCAACATAGCTATATTTGGATTGTTTCTCTTTATTCCTTTTTAGCACTTTTATCATGCTTTTGGAAACAATATTTTGGGGTTTTTTAAGAAGCAGGAATAGTTAATGAAGATGTGGCTATAAAGCCAGGCAGCCCAGTGTTCAAACCTCTGTTTATTGGCTACTTCTTGTGTGTGTGTGTGTGTGTGTGTGTGTGTGTGTGTGTGTGTTTGAGAGAGAGAGAGAGACAGACAGACAGAGAGAAACCTTCAGTCAACCACTTGTCCACATGACCTCTGTTTTCACAGCTGTTAAAAAAGAAGGGGACTGAGCAGTAACAATAATGTCACCTCTCAGAACCATTGTCAGGATCGACAGAGGTACAATGGAAAATGCCTAGCATAGGCCAGCCTTATCATATAGACTTAAGAAAATGATCTCTCTCCTTTCACTCTCTTTTCACCTTTTCCTTATCCCCTCCTTCTCTTCTTCATCTTCCAAGGACCAGACTTAGTGGGATTTGGTTGCCTAGAGCTCCTGGAAAGCCCTCTGCCTGTCAGGCAGCTCTGCATGCTGGCTGCCTGATACAAGACACAGCACCTTCAGCGATTGAGACCATTTACCCATCGTTCAGTTTATATTAGAATGTAAATATTCCTGGAGTGGTAGGAAGCATTAATTCATGTCTAATTGCTTATTTATACTTTTGGCTCTTCTTCAATTAAGAATTTACTGTGAGCAGATTTTATGAAGGAGAACATAGAAAGACTTTGGCTTTGAGGAGCAAAGATGTGTAAAGGAAACACAAGAAGGGAGGGGAGAAGGATAAAGGACGAAGAGATGAAGATTTCAAAAACCCAGGAATTGAATGGAGCAGATTAAATTCCATGCATATATGATTATGTCAAAATGAATGTAAGGCTTATGTATAACTATAATGTACTAATAAAAGCATTTTTTTTAAAAAGCTGCCTGCATCAGTCACTCTACTGAGCCAATCTACCCGGAACTTGCCAATTCTTTGGTAAACCAAGTTGCATGCTTCATAAATTGCCAATTGTTAGCTTTTCATGTTTTTTCCTAAGATTTTGGCATGGTGGATTGAACCCAGTTGTATTCTACCACTGAGATATAGCCTCAATTCTCATTCTCCTCCTCCCCCTCCTCCTCCTAATCCTCCTCCTCCTCCTCCTCCTCCTCCTCCTCTTTCTTCTCCTTCTTCTTCATATTATTATTATTTTGAAACAGGATCTTTCTAAATTTTCCAGGATACCCATGAACTTGTAATCATTTTGCTTCAACCTCCCAAGTTGCTGGGATTATAGGCAAGTGTCACCGTACCTAGCTCTAAACTTTAATAATAATAATAATAATAATAATAATGGAAGACATTCATAAATTTCCTTCTTTCATGAGGCTGACCATAAATAGTAGTAAATGGTTAACATTCATGTGATACTTGTATCTACCATCCACCAGACAGTTCATGATTATTTCATTAATTTCCAGAAAAATCTGATAGGTTGGGCATTATGATTTCAATTTACAGATGAAGACATCGAGGCAGAGAAGGAGAGAGAGTATAGCTAGTATGTAGTAGAATTAGCTAACAGGAATGGATCCCCTAGTCTGACTCCAGAGTCTGCTACTCCACCTCTCTTAGGTGAACAGTTGAATTCAATAGGACTTGCAGATGGTCTTAATAGACTATACACTATGGTGTTATAACTTCATTTTTCCCTCCAAACTGAGTCTTGGAGAATTGTGAATGGGCATGGGGATGTTTTAAAAGCTTATGGGGCATTAGTTTAAAGTTGGGAATGGCATGGGCAGACTTGTCCATCCTACAAGTACTCTTTCTGTCCAGGTTCACTGTTTCTGTCCACCATTGAAGAGTTTTACAAAAATGCATGACTATAAGCTGCATTTCTTTAGTAGTGGGAAGAGATGTGGTCAACACAAGACATGGGAAACTTCACAGTTAAAAAAGAGGAGAACTATTGGTTTCAAATATGGTTTATTTAAATATTGAAAACAACTTCCCAATTCTTTAAGTTTATATTGACCTGTGATACACCCCCAGAAGATAGCCTCCCATGAAAATGCCCAACATTCATGTATCAATTTCCAAATAACATATACCATTTGGTTTTCAAAGCCAACCTCTCAGGTGATTATGGAATATAAGAATAACCCTGCTTTATGTAGACAAAAGTGGGGATCCAGGGCCCTATAGTACAGCAGAAACAGAGCCCCAAACTGGCATCTAAGCCCCCATCCCCAGTCAAGAGCAACTTCCATCAACAAATGTGATCCAATTTGGTCAGCAAACAATGGCTTTCAAGGTGAAAACAGTCTTCTCAGTATAACAGTTTTCTCAGTAAACCAAATCTTGCACGGGAAACCCAAGGGCTCCAGGACCTCATATTGCTGTTGAATGTATCTTATTTGATGTTCCCATTTCTAATCTAAAGAAGCTGTCTGAGGGTGCTGCCCTGAAGGACTGCATGATATGAACTCCTGAAGCTCTTTACCATGGAGCTCATATTCCTAAGTTATTGCGTTTGTCTGTAGTCGTTTTTCTGTGAGGAAGGCAGAGTACTGTATTTGACTCCAACATAAGTGAAGTATAGTAGACACAAAGGGAGTGTGAGTAGGAAAGTAGTAGGGAAGTTCAGTGCAAGTGCGTGGTTTCCAAGACCCCATGGAACAGGCTGAGGACAAAGTGCCCCCTGAGAGTTGCCAGACAGGAACAGAACAGCAAAAGAGCACCCTTTAATTTTTTTTAATTTAAATTCCTATAAATTCCTCATGGCAACAGTAACCATTAATAAAAATCTGTTGTCTGTTTTCATGATCTCCAATGGCACTTTTATCATAATTTATGGGTGGAAATCAGAAGAAAGAATAGGATAAACTAAGGGATACATTATGAAGTTTTCGTACATTATGTAACTAGAGACAACTTCACAACCATTTAGGCACCTGATAGTGATGATGTATTTATCTTGTCCTTATTTTTTCTAATCCCAATTCATAAAACTGTAGCTTCAACTAGAAGGGAAGCCCTACTCTTTCCGTAATGCAAACAGAGTACTACACAGTGATGAGCCTCAAAGCAGGGTACTTTGAATCCCTCTGGACCAAACCATATGGATATAAAAATAACTAAGAGTTGTATCCAAATATATTTTTAAATCCTTGGATTGATTTATCTGCTTATGTTAAAACTGAGCTATCTTAACATCAAATTAAATATTATCCTGAATATTTTATGTTCTCTTGAAGACATTTTCCCTAGCAATTAATAATGAGCAATGGTAGAAGGCAACTGAATATATTTCAGCATTTCCCTTCTTGCATCTAATAGGTAATATATGATTTGTAGATGCATGGGAAGTGGTGACTTGTTTCTGATAAAATAAGTTTGAGAGAAAGACTTGACAAAGTCAAACAGCTTTTCAGTAATTCTCAATGTCTTTAGTATATGATGAGTAGATAATGTTCAAGAGGGAAACTGAACATACACTTTTTCTTAAAACTATGTGTAGAACAATTTTCTGCAGAGCAGTTTTGCAGGGATTGGGGTTTCATGAGTACACTCGATGTCACATGAGCTTGGGATTCATATAGAAAGGATATCTTTTATAGCTCAGAAGAGCTGTGTGACCTTGAGAGAATTATTGAAAGACTTTAAGTTTCAGTGTCCTAGCCTAAGTGTCCTGAAGTTGACAAAAATTCTTTAAGTTAAAAAATACCGGGGAAAACTCAATCATATTCTTGCCATTCAAATGCATCACCACAAGTCTAAAATTCACTGATATCACTGTAGAATCTATTCTTCCCTCAGAAAATTTAGTAAAACAAAGCAAAACATAATAAAATCCTCGTTGGAACTTGGACACCTGCTACTTTACAGAAATGTGTGCAGTCTTTTGCCTTGTCTGGAATCTCATTTTCATCAACAGCTTTTGGTTGCTAAAATTTTAACTCTCACTTGATGAACAATTTTGCACTGACTAGAACAGATTTTTTTTTTTTGGAAACAAACATATGGCAGACTATGGTAGACTTGTTCATAGAATTTGATCTGACTTACCATTTTAAATTTCATTCTTTTCATCTTTTTTCTAAGAGCTAAGAGTTATCATTTTCTTGACTATTTTCTATTATCTCTTCTACTATCTACATCAGTATTGTCCAGTAGAAATACAGTAGGAACCAGGAGTGGGTGCCACACATGGAACTTTAAATTTTCTAAAAACCAAATTACATTGACCGAATTATGTTATATGTATACACAAAATATCACAATGAATCTCACTATTATATGTAATTATAAGACAGCAATAAAAATTCAGAAAAAGAAAAAAATACAAAAAGTTTATTTACAAAAACCAAAGTTAATTTTTGAACTTACTTTTAGCAATATATCTTATTTAACCAAATATGTTTATAATATTACTACTTAGACATGTAATCAATATACAAAATTACTAATGAGATATTTTCTATTTTTTTTTGTATATTTGGATTGATTATACTTAATTCAAAAAATCCAAAATCTAAAGTACTCCAAAATACAAAACTACTTGAGCACTAACCTGATGCTTAGAAAGTCTGAGACCTGAAAGCCTTTGATTTTTTAATCAGAGATACTCAGCAAGGAAAATCTACACAAATATTACAAAAATCTTTTAAGAACTTCAAAATCTGAAACATTTCCTTTCTTGAGGCATTACAGTGACAGTACACCTAGCTTGTACAAATATTTGAAACCCAGGGTTCATTTTTCACTCCTGGCACACCACATTTGGATAACCACATTTCAAGTGCTGTGGCTGTTAGATAGCACAAGTCTAATTAGCAGTCAGAATTCTTTGGGGGACCATTTTTATGCACAGGTACAATGCATTTATCACTTCAGAGCAATAGTATGTCCAAGTGAGAACAGAAAAAAAAATTATGAGGTGGATACTGAGTAATATATAGGCTCATTCAATAGCTAAATACCTTAAACTCACACAGGATCTGTGGCATATGGAATCCAGGTATTATTACATGTCAAGAAGCACTAGAACCCATCATGATAGTCAAACCACAAAATAATGAGCCATTATAATTGTTCTGCAATTGAAAAAGCTATGACACACACACACACACACACAAACACACACACACACACACACACACACACCAATTGAGTACCTAAAACTTGGCTATACCTTAACATTCTAGAAATGATGTGTGATATAAATGATCCATTTTTCTGCACAGAGTACATATGTATATGTGTTCATACATACATATATCTGTATTTATAACTATACTATATTTTTAACTATACAGTATATCCAACTACATATACATACACACACATGTGCTTGTATGTGTGCTATAAATCCCCTAAATTTTAAAGGGTGAGTTGGATGATGATTGTTATTTTTGTTCTGTTTATTTTTTAAGTAATAGGCACAATTTATCTTTGATGAAAAGAAAGGTATAACATATTATTGTGAATGGTGATAGCTAAAATGAGCTATTTACTGTTTGCAAGACACTGGTCTACAAATGTATTATTTCACTCAATTCTTATAGTATTAAGTGTGTAGGAACATGGGCAACTGAAACAGAATACATTTAAGAAATTTAAGGGCTGGGGTTATGGCTCAGTGGGAGAGCACCTGCCTTATACATGTGAAGCACTGGGTTCGATCCTCAGCACCACATAAAAATAAATAAATAAAATAAAGTTATTGTCTCCATCTACAACTAAAAAAAATTAAAAAAGAAATAAGTAAATATTATACAAACTAAAAATGGAAGAGTTATGATTTGTTTGTTTGAAATGGGGTTTTATTTTGTCAGCTGGTCTTGAGTAGGTAGGCTCAAGTGATCTTGCTCTAGCCTTCTGAGTAGCTGGGACCACAAGCATGTGCCAACATTCCCAGCTTAGAAGAGTCATCATTTGAACTCAGGAATCACTGCTCAATCATGAAGTAAACTCTTTAATTTAAGTGAATGATGTTCTAATATTCTTTTTTTAGATGACAATTTGTAGCTCAACAAAATCACATACTGATTAGCAATGCCCATATTTCTTATGATTTTAAATATGTCTAGAGATCTTAATAGAACTTGTGAATATATAGTTTTATAATTTGCATAGACTTTCATTTTACTTTATTCCAAGATACATCAATGACAAAGCTCAACTTCATCCCTTATCTCTGATGAATACCAGAATCTACAGAATAGGGTGCCTCTTATCTGCATCATTTCACTGAGGGCTAGTATTCAGCTTTAATGTTGATATTTTGTGGTCTGGCAACTCTTGAGGGATGACAAATACCTTTCTCCTTTGAATTGCAAATAACCATATTTGGACTTGCTTCTTCATATAATTTTTATTAGTCCTCTTTATTTCTCTCTTGGATAAATTGAAACTTTAAAATAATAAAATCTCTTTTTAATAATATCTAAATATTTGTTTTAAAAATACAACAGAGTTTGAATTACTAGTAGTTGTACATAAACCAATTGAATAAACTAGGCAAGTAAATAGCCCATAAATTTCACATCAACCCAGTTGGGATTGGTGCCAGGGAAATTTTTCCCTTGGGACACCAGAATACATACTATAAAGTGAAAACTGTCTTCATTTTTATACCCCTCCCTTTTTTTCCCTAAAATCTATTATAAAAATAATTGACAAATAAGAACTGTGTGTGTATGAATACTTATATGGGATACAACATGATGTTTTAAAATAAGTGCGCATTGTATGACGGCTAAATCAAGTGGTTCACATGTATCAGCTCACATATTTATTATTCTTTTATGGTGAGAATATTTTAAATCTGGTTTCTTAAAGATTTTTCAATTATATAATCCAATGTTATTAATTATACACACCATGTACAATCCATCTTTGGACTTATTTTTTTGTGACGGAAATTTTGTACCTTTTGACTATTATATTCTCAGTTCATGGTAACAACTCCCTACTCTCTGCTTCTAGGACTTCAGCTTCTTTAGATTGCACAGGTAAATGAGATCACACACACACTCTCCTCTTGCTTACCCTTACTAGCATTCACCCTAAAGAGTAATGTAAGCAGTAGGATAACTTTTGAAATTCTGCCAGTTTGATTTAAATTGATTTAAATCAATTTACATGAGATATAAATCACATATATTACAGTGTATTACATAAAGTTTGAGGCTTCATAAATCTATACACACCCAATGTGCATTTGCGGAATGTATGACTGAATTGCTTATAAGTTCATAGGGACATTGAACTATCCTTTGATCTTTCCTGGGTTTGATCTTGATTTCATGAATGCATCCTTGATAATAGACAAATATTTAGGCACAAATCTTGGGTCATGTATAGTTTTCTTATACTTCCAAAATACTATTTCTATAAGTATTCAATAATTTCATAGTCTATATGTTCAGTTTCAAATGAGAAGGTTGAGGGTCTGAGAAGTTATGTGACTTGATAGATGTTATATATTGAACCAAGGTAAAAGTGAACCTCATTTAGGAGCTTCCTGCTATTCCATGTAAAAATGGGTCGAGTTCCTATTACTATTACCATATTAATGAGACCTAAAGAAATATTGTGTGGTGGGAGATCATTTACAATAATAAAGCTATTTACTTTGAGAGTAAGAAATTATAATTTGCATGTTGAATTATACAACTGAACTTAAATAAAATCTCAAATTATATTGAACCTTAAAAACTACATTATGTCTTCATACAACATACAAAATAGGAAGGAATTTTTGAAGCATAATAATGAAAATACTTCCTTTGTAGTGATTATGAAATGAGGAAAACTAAAAGACAGTCAGACCCATACCTTCCCAATTCTATATTCACTGTCACAATAGTAAAGGATGCAAAAATGCTCAAAAGGGGCTCATGATCACTAAGTGATTCCACTTTTAGCACAAACTTCATGATATCTCAAGTGGTGTAGGATGATAACCAGCTTTCTCAAAAGTATAGCAAGCTCTTCTCCAAGAATGGAAGCAGTATTGGTGGATGGGCTAGGTTCCAGAGACTCCCTCTCTGAAGTTCTCACTTTAGCTGTCTCAGGGCTTTTCACTGGCCTAAATAATTTATGGAAAAGTATGGTTCATTGGCTAAAATTTTTATACAAAAGCAGATGTCCCAGAAACCTTGTTATGAACCTGTCAGAAAAGAAAAATAATTTACATCTTCTTTTTTTCATATCCATCTTCCCCCCTCATCCAATCTCCTTTGAATTTTTTGCCCAGGGAAGAGTAGATATTTATTTTATGCATTCAGAAAAATTATACTTTAAATATCTAGATATTTTGTTTGGGCATTAGTATATTATGGAGTCTCTACTATATTAGTAAGCATTAGTATTACTTTTGGACTCCATTGAAGGATGCCAATTAATTTTTGAATGATTTCACATACACACAGTCAATTTGTATTTTATTTGCAAAATTTAGTTCATCTGAAAATTACACTTTAACACCTGTATCCTAAACTCTTGCTACTTTAACGGTGATCCAAGGATCAGAAGCATTAGCACTATCATGAAGCCTCTTATAGATGCAGAATCTCAGATGCCACCCCAGATTTATTTAATTAGAATCTGCATTTTAAAAAGATCCTCAGGAGATCCATGTGTACATCATTCAAGTTTGGCTAAAGCCTCAGAATTCAGTATTTTTTATAAACTGTCTTGTTTTCTTTGGCATTAGTTTAAGTTTTTCTTCAGCTTCTGATGAATGGACTAGATATTCATTCAAATACATAAAATTATTGGGGAAAAAACAGAAGAAAAGAAACACCTTGTCAAGGTAAAAATAAAGCCTGAAAACACTATGTCTTTTGTTTATTTCCCAACGTTTTAATTTGCAGTCAGATTCCTCCTACAGGCAAGGCCTTAGTATAACTTTCACCTGTGGAGACCAAACCCCATCATGTCAGGTGGATTCATTTGCATTCAATGAATACAAAAGGTAATTATCTGCTTGGAAAATGATCCATGATCTTGGTTATTCATTTTCTCTCTAAATTTAGATATTTCATATCTTTTTGTCACTTTCAGCAGCAGGCAGGACATCAGGGAGTTGAAAATAATAAGCCATTCTGCTTTTCTTTAGTAATTTTGCTAAAGGATTTGTAAGTTGAGAACATTAGTTAAAAATAAAGTCTATGGATTTTATTTTACCATGCAACATTTATCACTGACAAATGATTAGCTGTTTTAAGTTTTTATTAGGTATACATTTTAAAAATATTTTTGTGACTTTAAAGAATTAACAGGACTTCTAGCCGAATCAGGTGAATTATTTAGACACTGAGGAATGTTGGTTTTGAGAATTATATTTTTAGAAAAGCCTTATTTTTAAAGACTTTAAAAATAAATTCAGATATAACAACAGCTTTCAGAGCCCACTAAGGTAGAAATTAAACCTTAAAAGAGTATATGAGGGGCTGGGTATGTGGCTCAAGTGGTAGTGTGCTCGCCTGACATGCATGCGGCCTGGGTTCCATCCTCAGCACCACATACAAACAAAGATGTTGTGTCCGCCAAAAAATAAAAAAATAAATATAAAAAAATTTCTCTCTTTAAAAAAAGAGTATATGATTAACTTATAGCTACTTTATCAATTTATGAATCAGGTGAGCCTCATGTAGAAAATGTACTTTTCCAAAATGCATAATTTGAAACACATTGACACATAGACAATGTGTCATGAAACATTATATATTGTTGCATGTCATGAAACTCCTAGAATGCATCTATACTGCCTTGCTGTTCTATTTTGTTGCTCAAGATTTCACAAATTAGCCATAGGACTAGATTTTGAAAGCTTTAAGAAGTAAGATTCACAGTTATAACACATGCCAAATTTCTCTGGACATCATATAGAGGTTAATGATCACATTTCAATATGGAATAAGCTGAGCATGGGTCAACTTACTTGATGTGCCAGAAGCCAGATTGATATCATCCATCAATTTATGATGAGCTTCAGGGAAGCTTACATACAAAGGAGGGTTATATATCATCAGAATCTTGACATTAAAAACAGTAGAGAAAAAAAATGACAAAAGAAAAAGGAAGGATAATTAAGGGAGAAAACCTGTTCTACATACATAGGTAATTTTTTTTAAAAAGCAATATACATTTATTATTACGTGACTTAGCTTACCATATATGTTCTAGTGCTTTAGAAACAGGTTAAGGTGGTTTAGGAAACATCCAAAAAACTGTTTTAAGAAATAATTTATAAAAGAAAAAAAAACACTTCAATTTAATATAGTGTTAGAAATTCTAGCCAGAGCAATTAGATAATAAAAGGGATAAAAGTAGGAAATGAGGAAGTCACTGTTTGCAGATGATATGATCCTACACCTAGAAGACCCAAACACCTCCACCAAAAGACTGCTAGAGCTAATAAAGAAATGTGACCAGGTGTCAGGTTACAAAACCAACAGCTTTTCTATATACCAAGAAATCAGGAAAACAGTTCCATTCACAATAGCCTCAGAAAACAAACAAACAAACCAACCTAGGGATAAATCTAATCAAGGAGGTGAAAGACAATTAAAACTACAAAATATTGAATAAAGAAATTGAAGAAGACCTCAGACCATAGAAAGACATCCCATGTTCATGCATAGGTAGAATTAATATTGTTAAAATGGTCATACTACTAAAAGCAATATAGAGGTTCATAACAAACCCCATCAAAATACCAATGACATTCTTTACAGAACTAGGGGGAAAAAAAAAAAACAGTCTTCAAATTCATTTGGAAGAATAAAAGACCCAGAATAGCAAAAGCAATTCTAAGTCAGAAAAGTAATGCTGGTAGCATCACAATGGCTCACTATAGTATAATAGCGGATTATACTATAGAACTATAGTTACAAAAACTGCATATTACTGGCATAAAAACAGGCACATAGACCAGTGGTACAGAACAGAAGACATAGACAAACCTACAGTGATCTGAACCTTGACAAAAGTGCCAAATACAAACATTGGAGAAAAAACAGCCTTTTTAAAAAGCGGTGCAGGGAAAACTAGTTATTCATATGTAGAAGAATGAAACTAGATTCTTATCTCTTGCTCTACCCAAAAGTCAACTCAAAATGTATCAAGGACCTAGGAATTATACCACAACTATGTAACTTCTAGAAGAAAACATAAGATCAATACTCCAGCATAAGGATCCAGGCAATGGCTTTCTCAATAGGAACCCTAAAGCTCAGGAAATAATGGCAATAGTTAATAAATGGGATGGCATGAAATTAAAAAGTTTCTGCACAGTAAAGGAAACAATTAGGAATGTAAAGACAGAACCTACAGAATGGGAGAAAATCTTTGCTAGCTACACTTTTGACAGAGGATTAATATCTAGAATACATAATCCACTTAAAAAACTTTACACCAAAAATCAAATCACCCAATTAATAAATGGGAAAATGAATTAAACAGGCACTTCTCAAAAGAAGGATTGCAAATGCCCAACAAATATATGAAAAAATTTTCGACATCATTAGCAGTTAGGGAAATGCAAATCAAAGCTACACTGAGATTTCGTCTCTACACCAGTCAAAATCAAGTATACTAATAATAATAATAATAATAATAATAATAATAATAATAATAAATGCTGGAGAGAATGAGAATGTGGGAGGAAAAAGAACACTTCTACACTGTTGGTGGGATTGTAAATTAGTACAATCACTATGGAAATCTGTATGGAGTTTCCTCAAAAGGGTAGACACAGAACCACCATATGACCCAGGTATACCAAAAGGGAGATGGAAAATAAACAAAAGACATAGTGTTTTTAGGCTTTATTTTTACCTTGGCAAGGTGTTTCTTTTCTTCTGTTTTTTTTCCAAGTAATTTTATGTATTTGAATGAATATCTAGGTCATTCACCAGAAGCTGGAGAAAAAACTTATGCTACTGCCAAAGAAAAGAAGACAGTTTATAAACTTATACTACTGCCAAAGAAAACAAGGCAGTATATATGTTAAGTAATTAAAGTCAGCACACTATAGAAATACATGCGTGTCCACGTTTATAGCAGCACAACTCACAATAGCCAAACAATGGAACCAGCCTAGGTGTCCATCAATGGATGAATGAATAAAGAATATATGGTGTATATATACACAATAGAGTTTGAGTCAACTATAAAGAAAAGTAAAATTATGCCATTTGCAGAAAAATGGATGATGGAACATGAGATCATCATTGTTAGTGAAATAAGCCAAACTCAGCAGGTTTCTTACATGTGGAAGTTAGAGAGGAAAAAGAAAAAAAAAAAAAAAATGGGAGGAAGTCTGATTTAAAGTAAAGCCCAGGATATATAGCTAGAACTTAGAGTGGGAGATGGAAATTTTAAAATAGAATGAAAGATTATTATGGGTTGGGCATGTGGTAATAATTGTTGGGTTGAAACATGAACCTGGATAAAAATGTAAGGTTATGATATTTTTAAACCGAGTATGGGCCAAATAGAGGGGAGATTCTATTTCTTTAATCAGACCAACATTTTCATTGTAGTTGCTTATTTTCCAGTTATGGACAATTCATCATGAGGAAGGAGGGAGTGTGAATGATTCACTGTTACACACACTATTCCTGGAAAAACAGGTTTTATGGATCAAAAGATCCAACTACATGAATAAGAAAATCATGATGGCATTGCTGTTTATAGACAAAAGTTTATTAATATGGTGTCATTGAAAATGTAATACCTCTATGACCTATACTTTGGCAATGATGTAGCAAACTGGAACACTGCTTTGTGGGCTATATAAATGGTGCAACTGTTTTTGGAAACCTATTTGGCAGGATCAAAATACACATGCATAACATACAACCCAGAAATTCCACTCCTTGTGATATACTGAACCTAATGTATGTATACAAAACTATAAATACTACATGAACATTTGTTTACTGAGTGGCATATTCTCAAGTGTTCACTGCAGCTCTGTTCACAATACCCTCATACTGGAATATGCACATATCCATAAACAGTGGAATGAATAAGTATTTTGTGATGTAGCTATTGAGTGCAATACTGTCACCATGAGAAGAAGAATCTACAACCACACAAAACTATATAGAGGAAGCTCAAAAATGAAAGAATCACTGAAAGAAGTTAAAACAAAGAAATATACACTGTGTAATCCTATTCATACAAAATTCAAAACTAAGCACACAGATCTTTGTTCTTGGAAATCAGGACAGTGGTTATCTTTGGGTGCCTAGTGACTGAAAAGGAAGATGAAGATGTGTCCTTGGGAGTGGATAATATCTTACATCTTGATCTGGGTGATGGCTATATCAGTAAAAATTGTTGAGTGTATTCTTCTCATTTAGTGCCACATTTACAACTCCCACCTGATAATAATTGATCTCATAGAGTGCTAAGGGTTAAATACAAATAACAAATCAAGGGAGTCCCTTACTTTTAACCAACACTGGGAAGACACGATACTTTAAAAAGTCATAAAACTAAAACAAACACAAAGCTTTTAAAAATATTCACTCCAAAATACAAAATAATTTGTCTCCCTAAGCCAGTAATTCTTTTTATCCTTTTCTGGTATTGCTGCATGATGTTTATTTACATCATCTCAGTTCACATGGACATATTGTCAGAAGAGAAACCTGATGTTTCTTATCCTTGATTATCTCAACTAAGGATTCAGTAGTCAGCACATACAACAGAAACTGTAAGGAGTCCCTCGTTTTCTTGGTAAGGGAGGGCAGAGGGCAAGAATGTGCCCACCAAAGGCAGTGCCCCTGGTAACTGCACCACCACCTTTGCTCAAGGCATCCTGAGCTTTCTAAGAAGGAGTGAAACAAACTTATGGTGGAAAAATACCTCATCATTTTCCAGGAACTAGTCAGACATGAAATGAGAGTAATGAAATGCTGCTGTCTTTCAGTTCATCTGCACATCAGGGCATCGATACCTCATAGAACCCACAGACGGGAGTGTTCTGTCTAGTAGAACCTAAAGATGGTGGATGAGGTTCCTTCCTTCCTTCCTTTCTTTCCTCTCTTCCTTCCTTTTCTTTCCTTCTTTCTTTTTTTTCTTTTTGTTATGTTTCTCCTCTCCTAAAGTGACTGCCCTTTCACTAGAGAATGTACTTACGTCATCAAATTAATTTGATTCTTAAACAGGATATAAATCTTCCCTTTGGATGAGAACACTAATCAGGTTCAGCTAATTTTTCATTGTCTATCCAAACACTGTATTGTGCACAAAGAAAAAAAGTTCCTGAAAACCAGGATATTTTACAGAGTTAAACTTCTCCTCCCAGCCAATCCACTTTGTTATCCTACATAAACAAACCGCATCATCACGTTCCTTGAACCATAGCAACTTGCAGTGCATAATCCACAGATCAATTAGAGACAAGTTAATTGCCAAAAGGGATCAAGTGACAAGCATTTGAAGCATAATATTTACAGGCACCATGCTAAAAATGTATGTGTTGGAGAAAAGTGTGTTCTGGCTAGCTTTCCTTCTAATGCAGATTTAAAATTTGTAAGATTCCTTTTGAAAATAAAAAAAAATGTGTTACATAATTACTCTTAGCTATGACATTTATGTTTTGAAGGCAGACATGGAAAGATATATCAAGCAACAACAAAATAGGAGCTACTATAGGGCATACTATTGCCACTGATTTTTAACTTCAAATTTGTTTTTTACTTTAATATATTCTAATATGAAATTGTACAGAATTACATTAAATAATATAATATAATACAATGTGTATCAAAAATTTCCCCTTCTCTCCCTTTCTTTTGTTCTTCTTCATCCTCCTGTTTTTTTCCACCTAGTTACAGATTTGCAATTTACAGCAGAGGCAAATTCACTCAATAAATTAAAACCTCATCTGACTAAAAATAAAACCAGCAATGAGGTCAATATCCATATGGTTCCACCATTTTGGTACAATTCTGAGTTACAGATGATCTACCTAGACCTGCAAATGTAGTTATTGATGCTTGGAATGGATATGTACATAAATTGGTGTTTCCTTGATAAAGACATCTCTGACTTTTCCAAGAAAAACTCTCATCCCTATTTCTTATGTCTATTGGTTGTAATTTCTTATTTTCTGCCATGCTCCACTGGAAGGTAAGCTTTAAGAGAGCAGAAACTTCATCCATTTATTTCACTCCTCACTGTGACCCTCATATGAGGAAAATGTTTTCAGGTAGCTAGTAAAGCATCAATCACAATGAGGTGGTAGAGTGGTCTCTAACAGTTGGTGAGCATGGATGTTTATTATAAGTTGGTTGTTATACCAAATAAGTATTATAGTTATACAAACTAAGAGCTAAGCAATTATATTCAAAACAATAGCAATTTATATTCAAAACTCCCTACTTTTAATAATTTGACCACAGCAGACTATTATTTAAATTTTTGAGGTGATTTACATGTATTCAATTTATATGTGAAAACACCACTTGTGCTATGTATCTCTTGCCCCAATTCCACACTTAAGTGACCTCTGCAACTTGAAATGGACTGGTGAGAGATGTGGGATCATAAATTGGTAAATCCTACAGGCTTATCACAAGAATTTAGCAATATATTGTCCACAGTCCACAGGCTACCTCATAGCATCAGTACTTTCAAGACAACAGCACAAAGTTCTTTATCTTCCTGTCTAGACTTGTTCCATGTGCTATCTTGATAGTACAGAGCCCACATAATCTGTGTTTTCAGTCTTTCTCTGTTTTGACCTACTTTGATTCATTCCACAAGTTCTTTTTTTAAAAATATTTTTTAGTTGTCAATGGATCTTTATTTTATTTATTCATATGTGATGCTGGGAATTGAACCCAATGCCTCACACAGCTAAGCAAGCACTCTACCACTGAGCCACAACCCCAGCCCCATATCACAAGTTCTTTAGGAAGCCAGACATGTGACTTTCTTTCACTATTAAAAAATTCAGGTAATGCCCTCTGTAGAAATGTTGTTTACAAAGTAGTCCTTCCTATACTAACTCTATTGCAACTTGTAAGAAAAAAGTTTGAGCTTAGTTTTACCTGGAAAAGTTTCTCTATTATTCAAAAACCTGTCTTTTCATGGTTGTTGCCCAATAATGACCCTTACCTAGTTCTCCATCTGCAAAAAGTGGGTCCCCAATATTCCCCTTGCTATCTTTCTGAAGGTATTGAATTAGATGTGATTCGGACTAAAGTAGGGGCTGAGGAACTGTAGCAAAGATTTCCATAGAAGCACACAGACTGGGTGTTCTTGCTTTGGCCAAGAGAATCCTCAGGTTCCTACAACTTTTAACCTTTTTCCCATGAATGTGGCACAAGAAAGTAGAGTGTCCCCACACTAGTCAGAGATCTGAAAACAGCATCTAGTCCTTAATTCAATATATATACACCAGACACTCATTCTGTCCAGACATCCTTCTAGGCCATCCTCAGGTGTGGGGGAATACCAAAAATCACTACCAAGGCATAGCTTACCTTTTGCCATTCATAAGAGCTAGTATTTATTTTAGTGTTGTCTGTGCACCAGGCACTTTATGTGACCAAAATACTTAATCCTCACAAAACCATGTTTTGCAGACATACGAGGCACATGAAGGTAAGTAACTTGCCCGTTGTCTCATAACTGTAAGTATGATGTGGAAATTTAAACTCAGCAGTGTGGCTCTAAAGCCAGGCAGCTCTCAGCTTCTTCTGTACACCACATTTCCCAGGTGAGATTGTATGTATGTTCAAGGTACTTACAAGATAACTAAGTCTGCTGGATTTTTATGCTTCTATAACTAAGAGTGGTCCCAATGATGCCAGTTAAACTCCTAAAGCTATTTGACAAAAGGAGCCTCATAAAATTCATGAAATGATAAAGAAAACTTGGAAAAGTTTCTTTCTTTCCTTCCCTCCCTTCCATCCTTTATCCCTTTCTTCTTATTTTTACGTAAGAAATATCTTGGAGGTTGGGCATGTTGCTCACTTGCAGCATGGCTGAGGCCCTGAGTTCAACAGCACTGACAAAAAACCAAAAACACAGCTTGAATTTTGATGCTTAAAGCTACTTTCAGCTATTAATAATTAGACTTGAAGATAATTTAGGTATTTTTAGTGTGTTTATATTTTAATTGATTACGTCACTGTATTTTCTATATTAAATTACAAGGTGTTCTTTCTTCAGAGAAAGATTCTGAGTGGAACAGAGGAAGACAACAAGCCTATTAGAATCGAACCTCCCATGATGGAACCCTCCTTGTGGAGTGACAAGAGGGCTTTCTCAGGAAACCCGAGGTAGAAGAGGAACTGTGTAGTGGTCCAGGCTCTAGGGCAGTCTGCCCGGGTTCATCCTTGGGCACCTTTCTTATGCTCTGCCTAGCTTCCTCACTGGTAAATAGTGACACTGCTAGACCCACTACCCAGCGCTGCTCTGGAGGATGGCCTGCAGGAGACAGTGTGTGCACAGCACCTGGAACACTGTGTGGTAACACAAAGAAGCTCTTCTTATTCTTGATACAGACTTTCTGACCACATATGTGGCCTTTGTCCCCTGAATCTCCCTCGATCATTTGACAGTAATTGTTTCTATCCTCTCCACTTTCCCTAAAGAATAGAACGAGATAAGTGTGGTGGCGAGGACACTGCAAACAATAGATAACACACATGTTCCACCTGGAAAAATTTAACAACTAAAGAAATGCTGTGCAAAAAGATACTTGTGGTACTTAGAAAGTTATATCCTAGTATATTGATTCATGCGTGGCACTCATTCCAGTTCTAAGATGTGGGATCTGTCCAGCGTTTTCTAGTGGACACTGGGAGGTTTGATTCAACCTCTTGTGGTGTCCCTACTGAGGTTTTGGTAGAAGCAAAGAAGCAACAGCTCTGAGACCACACTGTGCTGTTCACCCTATTTATATCCTCTACTAAAAATCTCCAGCTCAAATTTACAGATTTCAGTCTAACTTTCTTAGAGATGATTTAAGACAATTTAGATATTTTGAAGCTAATATTGCTTTTTAAAAACTTCCTAATTTTTTATTCCTTTTAAATGTACATGACAGTAGAGTATATTTGGACATATTATACACACATGGAATAAAACTCATTCCAATTAGGATCCCATTCTTGTGTTTGTACATAATGTGGAGTTACACTGGTTGTGTATTCATTTACGAGCAAAGAAAAGTTATAAACAATTCTTTATACTGTCTTTTCTATTCCCTCTTCCCCTCCCTTCCCTTCATTCCCCTTTGTCTAATCTAATAAACTTCTATTCTTCCCCTATATACTCTCTCTGATTGTGGGTTAGCATCCACATATCAAGAGAGAACATTCGGTCTCTCTGGTCCTTTGAAACTGGCTTATTAGCATGATATTTTTCAGTTCCATCCATTTGCCAGGAAATGCCATATTTCATTCTTTATGACTGAATAACATTCCACTGATTTCTTCAATAATACTTCTAAAGCACAAGAAGTAAAATCAATAATCAAGTAATGGGATGGCATGAAACTAAAAATCTTCTTCACGATAAAGGAAGCAATCAAAAACATGAAGAGAGAGCCTACAGAATGGGAAAAAAATATTTGCCATCTGCACTTCAGAACATTAATCTCCAGGATATACAAAAAACTCAAAAAACTTAACACCAAAACCTAAATATCCCAATCAATAGATGGGCAAAGGAACTGAACAGACAGTTCACAGAAGAAGAAATACAATTGATCAACAAGTATACGAAAAAAAAATGCTCAACATCTCTAGCAATTAGAGAAATACAAATTAAAATTACACTGAGATTACATCTCACTCTAGTCAGAACAGCAATTATCAAGAATACAACTAACAATAAATATTGGCAAGGATGAGGGGGAGAAAGATACACTCATATATTGTTGGTGGGACTGCAATGCAAATTGGTGCAACCCCTCCGGAAAGCAGTATGGAGATTCCTGAGAAAACTTGAATGGAACCACCATTTGACTCAGTTATCCCATTCTTCAGTCTATACCCAAAAGGCTTAAAGTCAGCATTCTACAGTGATGCAGCCATATAAAGGCTTATAGCAGCTCAATGCACAATAGCCAAGTTATGGAAACAATCCAAGTACCCTTCAAGAGATGAGCGGATAAAGAAAATGAGGCATACATATGTCAATATTGCTTTTTCTCTTCTCACTGCCAGAAAATCATTTGTGCCACCTTCAGAGTGTCTGCTTTGACTCTGTGTCCCACTGGAAAATGTTACTCATTCCCCCAACTGCAAGTGGTACAAGCATGTTCAAAACACCTAAGGAATCACCAACTTAGCAGCTCTGCTAAAAAACTGGGGAGGAAAAGATGTTGACACAATTTGCAAAAATGAGGTTGGGAGATTTTCTGAGCATTTCAATTTTATTGTGCATCTCATGACCCCTCTTAGTATAAGAGGTGAGAAACTAGAAGACACTTTCTGTTTCTGGTCCCTGGGATGCTATGGAATCATCTCTGTTCTACATTTAGATGTACCCTGGAAGTTTTTTTTCTCTATTTGCATAGCACCCACCCCATAGTCACAATGAAAAAAAAATGCCCTTTGAATATCCCTCTTTTGAGAAGACACAAAGCAGAAAGTTCACAATTGGAAGACAGGAACAGCTTTAGAGGAGTAAATTCTGTTCAATGTTTTCTTAAACATTTTGACTTTTTTGGTTGTTTGTTTTTGTGCTTCCCAGATCACATTTTCCCCCATTTTTTTTTTCTTGGTGCTATATTTAAACCACAAATACAATTCACTGACATTGTTTTCTGAGCATGTCAGTCTCATCTCTCTCCTCTGAGACAGATACTCACTCAGGTGGCTCTTTAAACATGTATCTTGGTGACCAATCAGTGATTTGTCCTTCACAACAGCCCTCAGCTTTGTGAGAAGAGCCCAGCTCTACCAGTGAAGCCAGCACTTAAACATAGTTGACTCTCCACTCTACAGAAGAAAATAGGATTTTTCATTATGAAGCCCTCCCCCCAAGCCCTCCACGCCTTTTCCTTTCCTATCCTCTCTCTTTCTCTCTTTTCTTCTATTTCTGCATCAAACCAAAATAACTTGTAAGCTGTATATAAATAAATAAGCTATATATAAACTTGGCTTCTTAAAAATACATATTTTACTAACAAAAGAAGAAAACTTGTCATTGCTGAAAAGCAACTTTCGTATCTACTTTTGGCATTACATTACTGTCAAATTTTGATTTTCTTAGGAGCCAACACTCACCAAATATATATGTTATGTTATCACTTTACCAAGTCAGACCCTTTGAATTTCATATCTGATAGACTTGGCTTTTCTTTAGCCTGAACATTAATGAGGGGAAAGCACTGCCAAAGAAAAATATTCCAGTTTACAGTTAAGTGCACCAACAATATCATGCATGAATACACTTTTGAAATTCAAAGAAAATGACACTATTCTAGGTACATTCTATTTTACAAAATATAACATATCGTTCTTAAGCAAAAAAAAAAAAAAAAAAAAAAAAATCTTAAATGGGAGAAATCCAATGAGGAAATGTTGGTTAATGTCCAGTTCTTTCAGTTGCTTCAACAGTGGAATCACATCCAAAGCCTTGCAAAGGTCAAGATTAGCTTAAGTTACTTTCATGTTTTAAAGGATCTTGTATATTAAAAAGGAAATGAACAAATACAAAAAGACGGTTGTAAAATCAGAGGGCATTTTAAGTATTCACATGAAATTCTTTAGTGCATCTAATTCCAGCAATGTTATGCAATAAAACTGCTATTCAGAAGGTCATTATCACATTTAAATGTATGTGCATGTGCATGCTTGTGTGTGTGGGTGTGTGTGCATCTACATTTATACATGGACTCATATTGCATTTAGGTGTTATGGTATGATAAAAATGTATATAGGTAAATGATAAACATATTTTTCATTATTTCCAGCATGTTGCTATGGCTGAATGCATAATATCTTTTGGGAGGTGAGACCCCTCTGGAAAGGTGAGACCAGGAAGCTCAAAGATTTCCTATCTCCCTTACCTATCATTCAGTTATTGACCTGGGATAGGCATCACCATATTAACAAGTTGGCCATAGCAATAAAGACATAATACAGTCATTCCAGATAAGAGAGTTTAGCAGAATGCTCCATCAAAGTAGGCCTTAATGACATTCCTGTTGTATGTAAGGGAGTTCCTGACCCCAAAGTGTTGGCAGTCCAACTGGGAAGATAACACCAGATTCAGAACAATAAAAACAGTATGTGTAAATAATCAAAATAAATATTTTGCAGGCAATTAAGATTTGAGTGAAGAGGAAATAAGCAAGGAATGAAGTCTCCCAAGTTTGGGTCAACAATGGCTACTTGAGACATCATCCTTACCACTTAATCTTGTTGCAAATGAAGCTTGTCATTAAATATATGAGAAACTAACTCATCCTTAGCTGCACCAGTGCATGTATTTTGGGAAGGGCTAGAGCTTGAACAGAAAAGAAAACTTTTTCACCAAAACAAAAAGGCAAGATTCATAATATGTTTGTGAATCACACGGAACTTAAAATCTGTACTGCTTGGTATTTTTCAGATTCTTTAATATTGATTTTACTCCATGTATCAGTTATTTAATTACGATTCTAGGAAACTGGCTATTAGATCTCAGTGATGAGGAGAGCTTAGAAGCCACAATCCATTGAAAATATACACAGTAATACTATTAAATCTTTGATGATAAGTTCTCAGCATATAGCTTAGTTCATAAGAATGAAATGCAATTAATAAACATGAAAATCATATACAGTAGAGTGCAAAGCATACAGTAGGCATATGATTTCTAATATTCAACCAAATTTCATAGTTATAACAAATTAATATAATAAAATGACACTTATTTTGCTCTAAAATGGAAATAAATGGAAGTACTATTTATACCTTTAGCTGGCAATTCATGTTTACTATCTGTTGTCAAAGTTTGTGTATTGTTACTAGTGAATTTTATAATTTGATTTCTCTTTCAGTTCTCTAAAAAAATTACAATGGTACTATCTTCCTTAATGTTTAAAGTAAATAAATCTTATGACTTCTTTTTCTTCTCCTCCTTCTCCTTCTTTTCTTCCAGAGCTGGGAATTGAACCTCATGCATGCTAGGCAAGTATTCTATCACTGAGCCACATTCCGAGCCCTTATGATTTATGTTAATCCAAATTTTTAATGTTTTCTGTGCAGACAAATCAGAACACATTTTAATTAAAATCTAGTGTATACCTCTACATGGGACTGGCAGTTTCTATATTACTATATTTGGTCTAAATAAAAAAGATCTGTTCTACTGTCATGTATATCTAAACAGAACAAATTTTTAAAAAGGTCTATTCTTGCGAGTATGCAAAGAATTTCACTTCTATTTACTGTTACTGAAATAGCTACCAGTAATATTGACTTATCAATAAGAAACACAAAATCATGAAGAGGCAATATTTTCCTTATAAATATCTAGAACACCCAAGCAAAAGAAGAAGTCAGAGGTTTTTTGGGTTTTTTTTTTCTTTCTTACTATTTATTTGGTTAAAATAAGCTAAACTTTGATATAGAACAAAGCCATTGACAATTTATTGAAGGCACAGGGTTGAGACTTTTCACATAATTTCCAGAGAAATCTTTGGAAACAAAACATTAACAAAGTATTTATTTAGAACTTATGATATCTAATTCTGTTGAATAAGATTAAAACTCTGAATTATCACTTAGAGGTGGGTTCACCTTTTCCACGTGAACATGCTCTGGAACACCCAAACAACAGTATAGTAATTGTTTTTGCCATTGTTTGTTCATTCAATGAAAGAAGAACCCTTTCCTAAATATTGATAGAGTTAATTAATATGACCACTTTGATTATATCAACGTACTAGGCAAGTTAGTACATTTGTTCTTCCAGATCACAATAATGTAATATGAATGCTAGTTTCTAAGTTTACCATTTAACTCTCAGAATAAGCTTTTAGAGCTGGTCAACTTCCTTTTACTTCAGCAGGTTTGTACATAGCCCTGACTATTTGAAGGTTCAATATACCTTAGATCTTATTTCATATAGTGGCAATTTAACCAACCTATGATCTAAATCATAAGGCAAAGGTTTATTTGCAAGGGGCCTAAAGCAGATAAAAAATCCTTTCTAGCTACAGAAAGGAAAGCACGGTACCTGTAGGATTTTGAGAAATGAAATCTTGATTTAGCTCTTGGAGATGGTCCTGGTACTGTGGCTCCCAGAGGATCCCAAACAAACGCCATTTGGAAAGAGGGTGCCAAGATCCACAGCAACAGCAGGAAGTCAGAGCTGGTGCAGGGCCCTGGGGCTGGAGGGCCCCGCAGGGAGCAGGAGGCACTTGTGGCTGAGTGAGGGCATTTCTTCTTGTGTGGTGGTATGCGTTGACAGAGAGGTGGCAGGCTGGCTGAGGCAGGGCTAGAAGGGACGCCAGGACTTCCTGCTGCATGACACTTGCCCTTTGCGACAGAGCTTGCTTCACTTGGACTTTATCTCAATATTAATGTGAGAAACACTCCCATGAAAAAATTTTTAAAAATATTGTCCTGATTAAACAACATAGTTACATGCCACTCCTGAAAAGCACAACACACACACACACACACACACACACACACCACACACACACACACACACACACACACAAACACACACACACACACACATGAACACTCATGAGAGGAGGTATGACTGAAGTCTTTGAAGTTTCACACTAAGTGTGAATATTTAAAAACTGTAAACTCAGGGTTCTGTTGAAAAAATAAATAAATATAGGACTAAGACTGGGAAATTGAACAAAGATTTCTAAATTTCACACATTCAGCTGCCAAATATTATTTTCCTTATTGCAACTTGTCTTAGAAACATGGAAGAACATAATTATTGGCAAACTTTCTGCAAAGGTTTTAATTGTTTTGAAAATACCAGTGTCTCCCTGCAAGTCAGTGTGAGAAGAAAACAGTCAGATCACTTTCAAAGTGTTTGGCAGCTTCTCCCTCCAGGAGATGCTGTGTCACCTTGGAGGGTGAATTGTAATGCAATGACTTTGACAACAAAAATCAATTTTCTTGTCCATTTTCTATTCCCTAGAAACATTTCTTAACTCTCTGGTAAATCCCTTAAAACAACCTTTCTTCAAATTAAATAAATGATGAAAGCCAAAGAGAGTCCTTTGCATGTTTTATGAGTCTAGCCACATCTCAGAGAGGCATATATTTCAAGATATCGTACTCGAGGAGTCAAAGGATCCCAATGCCGTCATCAGCCCCCACCAGCAAGTGGCATTTAATGTTAACAGTGCAGCATAATTCCATCAGTCCCTGTCCAAACACTGCCCCGCCAGTGACCTCCACTGTAAACCAAGGCAGAGCTCCTTTTCCAGGATAAGATTAGAGAGGCATGGAGTGCCCAAGAGTGAATTTAACCCACTCTGCGCTGGAAAAAACTGTCCAAGACATGAGCTCAATGAACACTGCTATACATGCTAAATTTCGAGACCCCTAAAACTCAATCTGTCTCTTATAGACTAAAGGGGATTGGAACGTTTATGTCATTTCAATAAAAGATGAAGACCTTAAACATCATGCTTAATTTCACAACAGCATCCAGCACTTCAGGGGTTTTTGAGAATGCTATGGGCTCTGTATCAGCTTTGGGGATGAGTAATAGAAAACATTTTTACAGTTTCACCTCTTTGTTATCTGACGTATGGGCTCCCAGAGAGTGGGTGAGTGAGAACTGCCCTGAACAGCAACAGCCTTGGAGGAGCTGAGAGTTCAAAAATAAACACATTCTCTCAGACTCAACTTGCAATATTTTTTATGCTCCACAAACTGCCTTTTGGCTTTTGTGTAGGATTGGTGCCTATACTTAAGCAATCTGCCCCTCTTGTGTATGAACTTCTCCTCTCAGCAGTTCACTCCTGTAGAACTACTGAATTTCCACTTTGGGTCAGCTCTTACACAATGCAAACATTCCTAGCAGAATTAACACATTGGTGTTTAGTTAACAACTCCTGTTTAGGGAATGACTTTATCTTAGACTAAAGGCAGACAGTGTAAGACAACTGGTCAAGTGGGTAAAAAGGGGAGGAGCCCTGAGGGCTGCCGGCAGGGTAGACTGATGTGGAGGGAAGGGGAGAACAGAGCCCCAGGGGAGCAGTGGGGTGGTATTGGCATCTCAGGAAAATAGCCAGATTTTGCTCTATCCAGTGATGTTTTAAATTTTGTAAGTGAAATGGCATCACTGGTATCTGACAGTGAAAGCTACAGTCCATATAGACAACTTTCAAGTCTGAAAAATACTACTTTTATTGTTAAACTAGTTTCCCATCCAGGCTAACCCAAGCAATGAATATTTTCACTCATGATTGTCTATGTCTCTTTATCAATTTATATTCTAAAAGAATGCCCTGTTAATTAACATCTAATTAAAAATATATAAGGGCATGATAATAATCCAGGATGATGCTACTAAAGAATGCACATTTTTGAAAATTGTACAAGAAAGGAGAAGCAAATTTATATTTTTTAATTATTGCCAAAATAGTTCTTGAATAGTTAAGCAAGATGAAAAAAAATGAAAATGTGTGAACTTATCAATAGAAAAATGAAAACTTTAGCCCTTTATCCTAATATGAATGGAATAAAGACATTAAAAAGGTCTGCCCATGTTAATGTTATTTTTCCTTAAAAATCACTTACTGCCTCCTCATTTCTTCTGTACAGTTATACATAACCTCTCTTAGTTTATAGGCATTGATGAGGTTATTTTAATAAGCAACTTATTTCTGAGATTCATCATGAACAAAGATTTGATTTCAAATGTAAATTTCAATACTGTTTCAAAGGACTAGCTAGAAACTTTCACAGATATAAGCATTTAAATAATCAGAAAAAATATCTTTTCAAAAAATTAAGTAAGATGTTTTCTAGGATGAACCTTTGCTGTCATTTATATCTCAACCAGCTATTTATAGCTATTACTCCACAGTTATAAGTGCAGAAAAGGGTTAAATAGAAATCTCTTCAATATTTTAATTTCTGTCACTTTATTAAGGACTTATTGTTCCAAAATAATTTTAGTAAAAACATGACTAAATGGCAAGGGGTAAGACTTTATCTCTGAGAAAAAGTCTTTTTTACAAGTTGAAAATTAAACCTACATCCCAGAGAAACAAGATTCTGAGATCTGAACACTGCAGCATCCAGCCGATATGCCACATCATTCCTCACCTTCTAAAACCTCAACAAAATGCCACCTCCTGCCAATAACAGATCTTATGTTCTGCTGAGCTCTAAATAAGGCATCTTTTTTGCCTCTTGACTATTTCTGTGATTTGGTATCCAAGATTCCAGATGTTACAAATGATAGATTGAGGTTTTAGTGTCTGACACAGAAACTCAGAATTTCCTTCATAGGAGATAGCTACTATAAATTAAATTGAAGCTCTCAAATTTTAAAGTGAGAGAATTTAAGCAGAATTCACATAGGAATTCATTTACTTACACAGCGGCCACTAACTGACAGGCACAAGGATGGATGAGTGTGTAGGGGGTAAGCTAATCTTCAGAGAAAAAAAAAAGTTACATTAGTGGGGTTTCGTTATGTTGAAATACATTGCCTCAGGAAACCAGAAAAGGCAGATAGATGGGTTTCAGGATAATGCTATATTTTGAAATAGTTGCTGGTCACAAACTCAAAGTCAGTAAATGTTAACATGGAAGAAAATGATAGACTACTATTTATGAGCTTCATCTGATGAGAGAGAGTATCATTCTAATAATTCTATTTTCAGAGTGATCCATTGCAAAAGAGTTTGATGAAAGAGAGATTGACAGCTGAATTTGTGCACTTCTCAAAACTAACATTCTTTGAGTACCAGTCATGTTGTTTTTTTTAAAGTCCTTTTTATTACACTAACATTAAATTATAATTCAGCTATAGTTTATATAATCAGCTATTTATTTCTACAAATGGATGTCCTACAAAATAATGCTAGCATTTTCTTTGCATTGTTTTCAGATATATGTTCTAAACCTTATGTGAGTCTACTTGACTGAGTGGTCAATTATCCCATGTTCTGAAATGAGGGACACTTATTTTATGTCCTGGAATGCAGTGGAGTATTTAAAAAGTAGAAGGTACCCTGCAGTCTTGAGGCCATTAAGAAGCATGCACATGGCTTTAAGTAACTGTAAACATATTCTTCTTACTCTTATATGTCCCAAGACACAGACAGAAATAAATTTAATTCAAGCTAAAGTCATTAAGAAATAAAATGAAAAACCAGCAAAAGACAAGCTTAAACATACAAAGAAAAGATCAACAAATTTGTGGAGTGTGAGTCAAATGTTTTTATCCACTTAAGTATATAGAAAACAGGTGTACAAACAAACAAAAAATTTACTACACACTAAAAATTAAACAGGTTAAACCTTTTCTATTCAATAAGGCAATGGGGCTCCTAAATACTTGGATAAATGAGGTTGAAGGAAAGAAATGGGAGGGAAGGAAATAATTTTGATGTTTATTAAGTATCTATAAAGTAATTCACAAAGTCTTGGGAATTTTTCTGACTATGCAGTGGGAAATATCTCTAGAATAAAATGCTTTAAATGTTTTGAAATTAATCTGAGCTAATTACTTGAGATAAATAACTTGATTTAAAAAAAAATGTATGTGAAAAGTCTTTGGGGATCAGTAGTTTTCTGATTGTGTAATTCCCCATATGTGACTATTTTCAGAGTCAGAAAAATTCTTTCTTTCCAAGATTGTATTCATGAATATGGTATGATAACAAAACAAAACAAAATCCTCCTTAGTTATTGGAAGGTGGGTGAAAGGGTGACTACGGGATTTCATCTGGAGAGCCTCCTCCCGCCTTGAAGCCTTCCTGGCTTCTCTAGACCATATGCTTTCTCCACAGCACTCTGAACTTCTTCTTGGACATTTCACCATTGAAAAATAAAAACCACAATCATGTTTGTTTAATAAATGAATATATCAAGATTCTCAGGGATTCATTCAAATAAGATGCATCACCAGGGTTATATTCTTTTATGTACCTCAATAGGGACAAAAGATCTCACCACAGATAACTCGGGTCCAATTATTTAATTTCTTTTTCCTTAGATGCTCCTTCAGAAAAAGCCAAGACTGTTGCAATAAATAAGAAAATAGCAAAACCAGAAAAACCACAGTTATCAATCTGACCAAATGAATTAGTGGCCTGAATCCAAATAATTTTTATTTTAAAATATAGCATCATTGGTCAAACATTCAGGACAGCACTGATAGAGGAGATCAGAGATTAGGGCCACAGTTATGCCATGAACATGCCATATGACCTTGAGCACTGGTGGTCGACCTTGCTGAGTTTCAGTCTTACCCACTTGGTTCTCATTTGAGAACCATCGCAAAGAGTTTTTTGAGAGAAATGAACACAGCAATTTATATAAAATCATTCTGAAAACACATAAAATTAGAGTACTACCACCAACAACGTTTATAACCTCTTTGTGGAGGTATGGAGAATATTTTCATAATTAGAATTATTTTAAGTTTTCAAAATTGTCCTCTAAAATTGGTTACATCACGAGCACAGTAAGTAGGGGCACCATTTTATGAGTTTTAAAAAACTTAGTCTTCAGTTTTTATGGGTAACTGTTTTTTTCTCTATTTGAAATCATTTTATCATAGTGTGTAAGAGTAGAATATCAGCTATTAGATTTTAAAGGTTTATTCCATAACAAAGTTTTAATATTTTATTTGCAGCATTAAAACATTAAAATCCTCTATGTATTTCATTTATAAGAACTAAAAAACAAAAAATTAAGTGGAAAGCCAGGCATGGTAGCACATGACTAATCCCAGCAGTTTGGAAGGCTGAGACAGGAAGAACTACAAGTTCAAATACAGACTCAGCAAGTTAGTGAGGTCCTAGCAATATAGTGAGACTACCTCAAAATAAAATATGAAAAACAAAGGCTGGAGATGTGGCTCAGTGATTAAGAGCCCCTGGATTCAATCCCTGGTATGAAAAAATAAAAAAGCAAAGAATTCTACTAAAATTAGCTGAAGGAAATTTTCGCAATTGTTCAAAATCCTGGCATCCCTTAAATATAAGAACACTTTTTTTTTTTTTTTAATTTGAAAACTTATGGTATCCTGAAGATAGATTGTTTTAATTGGAAAAGCATTTGCAACACTGGATCCAACTCATGCTCCTCTCCTTAACTGACCACACACCAAATAAGGACAGAAATGGCTTCGTCCAGCTTTTTAGAACTATGTTAACAAACAAGCAAAAGCAGTGATGGAATTACCAGACTACAAGGGGAAGGAAAAAACAAAACAAAATAAAAACAAAACATCATTCCTTCAGGAGAAAGAAAAAAGACCCTAAATACCAAGAATCCCTAAATAACAACACTCTCATGTGTTCAGTTTTGGTGCCATGAACATTTTTCCATCACAGGGTTCAATATTTCCCTAAATCTGGTTGTCTGTTTGTTAGAGATATGGAGAATATTTTCATAATTAAAATTATTTTTGGTTTTCAAAATTGCCACCTGGGAGCACTGGTGCTGGCCTGTCACCCTCAGATCCCCTCCTCACACTGATACTTCCTGGGCTCTGACTGAGTCTGAGCAAACCTGACCAGAAGGTCCAGGTAACTTCTGATTTCTCATTTTACTATGATGGTATCACCTACTTATTTGGTGTTTATTCTGGATGAGGGCATAAAATACATGTATGACTCTCCTGAAATTTATCTATGAGCTTCATTTTATTTTCATTCTGTTTTACCACTGAAGAGATAGAGCCTTGCAAAGTAAGGAGTAACTTGCCTCTGTGAGAAAACTTATAAATGGGTGCCAGATATGAGGTTAAAACTGAAGTTCTCTGTTTCTAAAACCTATTATCTCAACTAATATGGTCCTAGAATATAAATCAGTGAAGAAATGAATGAGGTCAGGGCCTTTTTCACAGAGTTAGATCATAAAGGAAGTTTTGGATAATCACAGAAAAAGGAACCAGCACCAGGTATGAGATCTATATAATCTGCTTTAATTCACCAACTTTCAGATGGACATTATTATCACCACATTATAGATGAGAAATCTGAGTTCAGAAAGGCTAAGCAACTTGGCTGTTACCTCAAAACTAATATATGGCAGAGCTGTGAGTCCAAATTAGTCCTGCCTGTTTCTAAATTTTGTCTCTTTTGGAACTAACTTATCCAAGCTCTTTAAAGTCTGAATTCTGGGGACAAGATTGGTCTGTGAGCCTGGGCAGTACTGAGTGGGCTCCAGAATAATAGTGGAAAGTTACAGAGACAGAAAGTAAAGGGACCTGGTGACAGGAAAGGCTTGAAGAAGAGTGATGTCAGCCTTGTTAAGGACCACACTGCCCTGTGTTTTCCCTCTGAATATTCTACACATAGGAGAAATATAAGCACTATTCAGTCCATCCAACCAAGAGTGGCAATTTATTAGATTGGCTAAAATAGAAATCTGTGTCTTTGAGTTACAACAAAAGAAAATAATTTATTTTTGTTATTTGTTCTTGTTTTGTAATAGGTTGTGTAAAACTTAGGGTTCCATTTTCTAGCTCCTGAAACCACCTAAGAAATTTATAATAGAAATTTACATAATTAGGCCATTAATAAGGCAACAGGGCAGGTTCTGCTTTCTGCTTCTAATGCCACCACTAATTTTATTTCTATTGGTTCAATAGAAATAAATTGAGTGACTTTTCCAAATTTGCTTCGTGGTAAGTAGTAGACCTTGATTAAAACTGGAGCTCACCTCTAATTTATAGGGAATAAGTCATTTCTGTATTAGAGCCTCCTTCTGGTACACTTTCTGTCTTATAAATGTAGAAGTAAATTTGAGAAGGCATACTTGCTATTTTATTGGTCAGAAAATATAAAGTAAAACCATTTATAGCAAAATTCTGATTTAAATTGGACCTACATTCATTTGATGTACATTATTAATGACTTACAGGATTGAACTTCTATTTGAAAATAAAGCAAATTGTCATCAAAGAAACAAAACCATAACTCCGGAATTTTAAGCAGTAGATCATAAGGAAATGTTTGGGATAGCAAGTATTTTTTCTAGCTATTCTACTAGTGGCTTTAACTAAGTCATGAAATCCTTTGAGATGAACAGAGTTAGAAGATACAGCCTCATAAGCTAGTATCTATAGGGAATTCAGCCAATCCACCTCCCTCCCTCCTCTTTCCTTCCTTACTCCTTCCCTCACCTCCATCTCATTCCTCCTTCATTTTCCCTTCTGCCCTCCCTTACATTCACAGACACACATAAGTATTGACAATGTGCCATGTGCCAAGCCGGTTGCAAGCTGGTGATCATTTATGAATTATACCAAGAGAACCTAGAAAGCTGAGGGCACCAGAAACAAAAACTTTAGGCATTTAAGAAATTGAATTGGGTTCACAATATTAAAAAGTATTAAGATAGTAAGGAAGAGAAGAGCTATAAAAGATATACAGATGGAGGGTAACTTGAATTCTTATTTGTAAAAAAAAAATTAAGAAATTGATTTTTCAGATCACGAACATTAAAGCAACTGAGATCTTCTTGGTGAAACTCACTTAGGGGTACCTACTCAGGGGAAATAGTTGTCTTCCAACAGTCAAATCTTCTGATTAACTAGGAATGACTTGGGAGAGATGCATTGATGAAGAAGTTCTTAATCAAGACTAGTGTGGTTCCAATTCAATGCTTAATGACTGAGAGCACAAAGGGACCTGGTATCTCCTGACAGACACATGCAATAGGGAAAAGAATCTCACCTCAGAAAAACATTTCTGAAACCTGTGATGCTAAGGTTTTCTGTTGTTGTTGCTTCTGTTTTTCCTCATTAAAGCATATCAATAATGTTAATAAGATTAAAACTGATCTATTGTAAACATTTTCAAAAATACTGGAAAGTTGAAAGAATTTTATAGTGAATACTGGTGTATCTAACACCACAACATTAAATAAGATTTATATAAGTAATATTAATGTATTCTGGATTATTTTGAAACTAAATTATAAGTGTCTGTGTATTTTCTGGAGTCTATTATTTTTTAGTTGTAAGTGGACACAATATCTTTTTATGTATTTATTTTTATGTGGTGCTGAGGATCAAATCCAGGGCCTCACACCTGTGAGGCAAGTGTTCTACCACTGAGCTACAGCCCCAACCCATTATGGAATTTTTTTTTAAAAGGGTGGACTTAGTGCAGGCAAGGACAATGCATTTTTCTTTTTTCAGATGTAGTGCAAAACACAAAATAAATTTTAATTCTTAAATTTTACTAACAAAAAAGCTAATGATAAAAATTCAATGTTAAAGACATTTCACAGATTATTAATTATTAAAATCAATTTCCATTTAAGCTATGAAAACTGTCAACTATGAGGTTTTATTCCAGTGTACTCCTAGTAATGTTTTCTGAATTATTTGATGCAGGCAAACTCTGGGGAAATTATGCATCAGTCAACTGCTTGGTAGTAGAATGATGGGATTTTCCACACTTAACTGCTATTGTACAAAATACCTATAAAAATCCATAAATTCAGAGACATTTCAATAAATGAGAACATTTGTTTTTGCTGTAGATTTAATTTTTGTTTCCTTTTATAATACTTTTAAATTAATATTTTAATAAACATTAGGTTTAGTTTTGGATGAGAGAGTCTACTTTTCTAGAAAATGGAAAGGAAAATAAAACTAATATCAGTGACTTTGTTTTTCATTTGTTGTTTCTCATGTTCCTAGTGTAAAAGTAAGCTTGCTTCATCATCAGCAATTTGAAATGCAGGTAAAGGTCAGATGATATCACACAAGTGATAGAGGAAACCTAGTTTTGATCTCCCTAAAACTGAATAACTCACAGAAATGATCATGGAGAACTCATTCTTAGTTGGTGTTTGGTTTGGTATAAATGCAAAGGAACCCAATCAAGGAGGTGCAGATACTGCAGAGATTTCTGGAAGAATCCAGTTTGTTCTTGGGTGCTAACTCTAGCACAACCTCACAAAAGTAGACAATCAGTAAAACAGCAAATATAAATAGATATAATAGATAGTTATATAAATATAAATACAAACATATATAGCTATAAAACAGCATAAATTGGTGTTTTCAAGATACTACTGTTAATTCTTTGTTAAAAAGTATATTGTATTACTATAGTATAGCTAAACAATGTAACCAAAGTAGGTGTTCTTCAATAGATGAATTGATAAAGAAAATGTGGTTATATATATTCAATAGAATATTACTCAGCTTTAAAGAAGTATAGCATTTGCCAGTAAATGGATGGAGTTGGAGAATATCATGCTAATCGAAATAAGCCAATCCAGAAAAAACAAAGGCCAATGTTTTCTCTAATATGCGGATGCTAATTCACAACAAGATGGGTGGGTACAAGAGAAGAATAGCATTACCTTATATTGGGAAGAAGGAATTGAAGGAATGGGAGAAGGAATAGGATGTGGGGATAGGAAAGATAGTAGAATGAAACAGACATTATTACTTTATGAATATATGTGACTGCATGACCAATATGATTCTACAACATGTACACTCAGAAAAATGAGAAATTATATCCCATCTATGTATGATATATCAAAGTGCATAAATGCATTCTACTGTCATGTATAACTAAATTTAAATGTATAACTAAACTAAATTTTAACTTTTAAATTAAATGTATAATTAAATTTTTTAAAATTTCAAAATTTTAAAAAATAATTTTCTCCAATGTAAAAAAAGTGTATTGTAAAACTGCTAATACTAAGTACAATCTAAATTCTCCTGAAAATCAGTTTTCAATTAAAACCTTCTAATCAAAATAGGAATAGGAAAGACAGTAGAATGAATCTTACATAATTTTTCAATGAACACTTAGAAAATATCTAAGTGAACCCCACCATCATGCCCACCCACAAGAATGGAATCCTAATTAGAATAAGATACATCCTACACTTGCATAATTTTTTTCAAAATGAATTTTACAGTCATGTATAACTAAGAATTAATAAAATAAAATCTTTTAAAAAATGCACCAAAATGTCGACAGTGTTATTTCTGGGTCATGGAAACATTTTTAACATTCTTTTCCATAATGTTCATGTTTTCTACAATTAACAAAGATTACTTTTATAATCAGATAAAATTAAACACATGCTAAAAAAAAATCTTGAGTAGTCAAGTTTCTTTTCTTCCACCAGGAGTTTTAGGTAGATTAGATTTCAAAGGCCATGGATAAAGACTTTTGAATTCATATTAAATTAAACATGTCTCATAGATATATTTTACATGTTGCTGATGTGTAAGGGGTAGAGAGAGAAATAAGTGCTGGGAAGCTAGAATGGCATCCACATCATTTAACACCTATGATGATATGATTTAAAATCAAATTAAAAGCAGCATGATATCATCTGCAGAAGCATAAATAGAAAAGCAGCCTGCCTTCCAGAATTGTACCAAAAGTCATGGCTAAGAAAAAGCAAAGCAGAGAAATAAATTAAGCTCTTTATAAATTGAGCTTGTCTGCAGGGACCCTGCCTTCTATGGAAAGAGCTAGATGTTTGCACAGTGCCCCCTGGTGAAAAGAGGGTTTCATAACTACACATTCACCCCAAGGAAGAGGCAAGACCTTCAACTAGCCACCGAGGGCACATGCTTTGCTTTGGTCATCTGAGACAGACATCTGAGCCTCTACAGGATGCAGATGCAACACATGGACTTGATGGCCGACATCTCCACTACTTAATGTTTTTACAGATAATACACATTTGTATTTCTCAACAATATTACTTTAAAGAGAACTCCACTAAATAGGAAATCACCACTTGTTTTTCCCCACTATTTGTGAAACTTTTGCTCTAAATGAACAGTTTTTGACATTTGACAAAAGAAAATTGAATATTAAAATTGAGGACCATAATGAAAAAATATTGTATATTCATCTTAAAAATAGGGAACTTTTTATACAAAATGTTAATAAGCATAAAATACCATTTGGAAATGGATTGGTCACCTGCAATTTCACATGATAATCACCAAGAAATTACCATTTGAGTAATATGAGAATTAGGATCATTTTTTAAAAAGTAAATTTGTTCTAATTAGTTATAAATTGTCATAGAAAGCATTTTGACATACCATCCATAAATGGAGTATAACTTCTCATTCTTCTGGTTGTTCATGGTGTAGAGTTACACAGGTCATGGAGTCATATATGCACATATATCCAGTACATTCTACTATCTTTGTTTTTATGTGTTTCAATTAGCTCCTTAATTTGAAAAAAATGTTAATTTATATACAAATCTTAATTCTATTTATTTGAAATTATAGGGATAACTACTTGGCATGAACAAATTCTGCTTGGCATGAACAAATGCTTCCTGCAAAGGGAAAATTACTCTGGAATGTGATTCAATGTGCACAAGAGGAGTTCTGCTTTATCTGATAGGCTGGCTCAAAACAGAGGAGAAAATAGTTTATTCTCACATTTAGTTGAGCAACTGAGAAGTGAGTAGCCCTCCCATTGCCTGCTGTTAACTGCACAGCCTAGTTAATGAGGGTATCCTTCATCTCTATTCATTTTCCCACTCAAGCCTGCATATAACAATTTCTGAACCAGGCAAGCAAAAAGTGTGGTTTAGTACAAACTATTATTAAAAAGCAACAACAATTGCCATTCTGATGTGAGTGAGATGGAATCTTGGTGCAGTTTTAATTTGCATTTCTCTAATTGCTAGCAATGTTGAACACTTTTTCATGTATTTGTTGACTGATCACAATTCTTTTTTTGTGAAGTGCCTAGTTAGTTTTGCCCATTCATTGATTTTTTTATGTTTATATTTTTGAGTTCTTTATATATCTTAGATATTAATGCTATATCTGAGGTGCACATGGCAAAGATTTTCTCCCATTCTATAGATTTCGTCTCACTCTAGTCAGAATGGCAATTTTCAAGAATATAAGTAACAATAAATGTTTCCAAGGATGTAGGGAAAAAGGTTCACTCATACATTGCTGGTGGGAATTCAAATTGATGCAACCCTCTGAAAAGCAATATGGAGATTCCTCAGAAAACCTGAATGAAACCACCATTTGACCCAGTTATCCCATTCCTCAGTATATACCCCAAAGACTTAAAATCAGCATACTATAGTAATGGCAGCCACATTGACATTTACAGCACTTCAATTCACCATAGCTAATGCTATGGAAACAAGGTAGGTGCCCTTCAACAGATGAATGGATAAAGAAAATGTGGTATATTTATACAATAGAATATTAATTAGCCATTAAGAAGAATGAAATTATTTCAGTTGACAGCAAATGGATGGAACTGGAGACCCTCATGCTAAGTGAAATAAACCAATCCCAAAAAACCAAAGGCTGAATGTTCTCTCTGATATGCAGATGATAACACAATAAGAGGGAAGGAATAGAAGTTCATTGGATTGGACAAAGAGGAATAAAGGGAAGGGAAGAGGATGGGAATAAGAAACATAGTAGTATGAATCGGACATAACTTTCTATGTTCATATATAAATATACCACCAGTGAAACCCCAACATCATGTAAAACCACAAAAATGGGAAGTTATGCTCTATGTATGTATAATATGGCAAAATAAATTTTACTGTCATATATAACTAAAAATAACAAAGAATTTTTTAAAAAATTAAAAAAATTTAAAAATCAATAATAATACCAAAGCATAGCTGGGAGAGCCCTTCCAGTTTAATGCCCAATAATTTGTCCAAAATCACCCCAAATGTTATATATTAGAAGCTAAACTAATATGCTTCTTGTACAAATACAGGTTCAAAACAAGTTCCCAAGCAGGGCAAGGTGGCTCACACCTGTAATCCCAGCAGCTCTGGAGGCTGATGAGGCAGGAGGATCATGATTTGAAAGCCAGTCTCAGCAAAAGCTAGGCACTAAGTAACTTACTGAGACCTTGTCTCTAAATAAAATAAAATAGGGCTGGGGATATGACTCAGTAGCAAGTGCCTCTGAGTTCAATCCCCAGTACCAGCTCCTCCTCCTCCAAAAAAAAAAAAAAAAAAAAAAAAAAGTCCAAAAGTCCCCAGGACCCTTCTCCTTCTAATCAGTTTGTCATCATGTTCAAATCTACTATTCTCTTGAAATTGTATTATGGCCTCTGCTGAAAGCTTACACTGTTCATTGATAAGCATCTTTGTGTTCATGTAGAAAAACCAACATAAGGCAGTTAAGGAAGGGTGTGTCTGTGTAGGAAGGTACCCATATTTAGAGCTTGGGAAATAGAATTTCACATAAGCAGCCGGGCATGGTGACAAATGCCTGTAAGCACAGCAACTCAGAAGGCTGAGGCAGGAGGATCACAAGTTCAAAGCCAGCCTTAGAAATTTATTGAGGCCCTAAGCAACTTGGCAAAGCCCTGTCTCAAAACAAAACAAAATGGACTGGGGATGTGAATCAGTGGTTAAGCATCCCTAGGTTCAATCCTTGCTACAAAAAAAAAAAAAAAAAAAAAAAAAATTATGTAGGCTTGTAAAAGATGAATGTCATCCAATTATATATCTGTCTCAAACATTTTCCCTGGTTTGTGGAAGAGTAATCCATCTCTTTCTTGGACATGAAAATTTGAATCTTTAAAAGTAGGTTGATTAAAATCAGCACACTACTATGATGCAGCCATATCAAGGTTTATAGCAGCTCAATTCACAGTAGTTAAACTATGAAAACAACCTACATACCCTTCAACAGATGAATGGACAAAGAAAATGTGGAAAATATACTCAATGGAATACTACTCAGCCATAAAGAAAAATGAAATTATGGCATTTGCTGGTAAATGGTTAAAACTGGAAATTATCATGCTAAGTGAAATAAACCAATCCCCCAAACCAAAGGCTGAATGTTCTCTGATGTGTGGATGCTAATTCACAATAAGGGAGTTGGTTGGGAAAAAAAATAAAAACTTTGATTTAGACAAAAAGGAAATGAAGGGATGAGAGAGAGAATGGGAATAAAAAAGATAGTAGAATGAATTGGACATTGCAATTCTATATACATATATGATTACATGACCAATGTAATTCTACATCATGTACAATGAGAAGAATGAGAAATTATACTCCAGGTATGTAAAATATGTCAAAATAGTCTTCTGTTGTATATAACTAATTAGAACAAATTAGAAAAATAAAAATACTGCCCCCCGCAAAAAAGTCTTATGTTGATTTCCACCCAGACAGATCCTGTGAAGTGTTGGCATGAGTTGTTTGTTTGGGGAGGAGGAAGGGAGGCAACTGTAGGAGATACAAGTTATGCAGTGGGAAAGTGAGACAGTAAAGGAAGAAAAGTCAGTAGAGTTTGCCACAGATACAACTGTGTGGAAACAGACTCAATCTCCCTGGAGATGCTTGGAAGGACCATATGCACAAGCCTTGGGGTTTGTCCACCAACACTCTTGTCCACACACACTCCAGTGTGTGAAAGTCACCAAGAGGGTGAGATCTCCCACCAACCTAAACAAGCTCTGACTACCAAAGAAAGCTGTCAGATGCCTGAGATGGGAAGGTGGCCAAGCACAGAGGAACTGTCCACCATGGTAGCTGCAGAGGAACTCTGGGGTAGGTCTAGGGGAAATGAGATGATACTTTGGCCACAAATAGGCCTCTAAAACTTCAGATGCCTGAACTAAACCACCCCACCACGAAGCCTACTCCTCCCTCATCTTCTCCTGTCTCAGCCAATAAAAAGCACAAGTTTTCAATTTTCTAAGTTCATCATCAAATACTATCAGTTCCATTTTCAAATTGTAGCCAGAACTTGGTCATGACTTACCACCTTCACTGAACTATGAAAATGCCCAAGTCAACCACTCTTTCACCCAGACATGGCAATGACTCCTGATCAACTTTCCCTGCTTGTACTTTTACTCCAAGCTATCCTTCACAGAGCACTCAGAGGGACCGGTTAAAAATGTACATCGCTGTTATACCACCATTTATCATATCTCTGTTTTAAGAATTGTATGCAAAAAAATAAATAAGAGAGCTCATGTACAATGGCATAATGTGGCGTGAACATACTTTATATACAGAGTTAAGAAAAACTGTGCTGTGAATGGATAATTATGAATGTAATGCACTCCACTATTGTCATATATGTAAGAAATAAAAAAAAAAGACAGAGCAAAAAATAAAATGTACATCACCGGCTGGGATTGTAACTCAGTGGTAGAGTGCTCACCTCACATGTATGAGGCACTCGGTTTGATGCTCAGCACTACATAAAAATGAAATAAAGTTCTTGTGTCCATCTACAACTAAAAACGTATTAAAAAGGAAAAGAAAATGTACATCACTCCTCTGCTTAAATCCTACTACTCATTTTCACTTCACTTGGGATAAAATCCAACCCCTTACTATTACACATGCCCTCACTGTCCCCGCACCCCCCACCTCTTTGCCTTCTCTTCTCCCATTTGCTCACTCAACTCTAGCCACACTGGTCTTCCTGTTCCTTGAACACAGTGTGCCTGTGCATTTTTCTATTTCTTCATTCTGAAACACTTTTCCTTTGGATATCTGCATGGATCCATCATTTTATTAAGCTTTACATGATCAATTTAACAATTACCTATTCTGATCACTTAATCTGAACTCAGATTGCCATTATTATTTCTTTACCCTGCACTAATTTCTTCATAGAACTTATCATCATCAAGTACCATATGTTTTGTATGTTTGCATATCATATATTTTGTACACTCTTCCCTATAAAAAACATGAAGAGCATTTAGTAGAGAGACTGCTTTGTTCATTGCTGTTTTACAAGCAACAAAAATAGGGCCTACACCTGGGTGAGGTTCAATTTATACATTTGCCATGTGACTGAATTTACTGGTCGGAGAGCCATGTTAAATAAATATTGATACTTACTAATCAAACATTTACTAACTACTGTGATTAGTATTGTTCAATAAGAAGGAGAAGCCGCGGCCACTCTTCAGAAGAATGAATATCCAAGGTGTGGTAAAATCAGCAGCCTTCAGAGGGAGATTATAAAACAGTTGGAGTCACAAAAAGGGAGGGTACTGCAGTTGATACCGGACTCCAAGAATCTTTGCTGCATTAGGAGTGGGGACTTTAGTCCAGTTAGAAGGAGGAGTCTAATGTTAGTGTTACAATTTGATATATGGTTGAAAGAATTCACCTATGAGCCATCTAGGCCTAGAGATATCTTTGTGGGAAGTTTTTTGTTGTTGTTGTTTGGTATCAGGTATTGAGCCCAGGGTGCTTAACCAATGAGCCACATATCCATCCCTTTTATCGTAATGTTTTATTTTCAGACAGACTCTCCCTGAGTTGCTTAGGGCCTCACGTTGCTAAGGCTGGCTTTGAACTGGTGATTCTCCTGCCTCAGCCTCTAGAGGCTCTGGAATTACAGGCATGTGCCACCTACCTGCTTATAGAAAGGTTTTAAATTCTGTATCATGGATACAGGTCTAGTATGATTTTCAACATTTTCTGGGATCAGAGTTATAATAAAAGACAGCATATAGGGCTGGGTTTGTGGCTCAGTGGTGCAGTGCTTGCCTAGCATGGATGAGGCACTGAGTTTGGTCTCCAGCACCACATAAAAAAATAAAATAAAATAAACAAAATAAAGGTATTGTGTCCATCTAAAACTAAACGTACTTAAAAAAAAAAAAAGACAATATATGATAACTAAGTTGAGTTCGTTCCAGGAAGGCAAATCTGTTTTAACATTCAAAAAAGTAAATCTATGTAGTTCATCTCATTTACAAGAATAAAGTAGAAAAATGCACATGCTCATCTTAAGATATGCAAAAAAATTCATAAAATACAACAATTTATTGGGAGGGTGAAGAAATCTTCTTGCCAACTGTGAATGCGGGAAATACTTTCTTAATCCAATAAACAAAAAATATATACCAAAAAAGTGGCATGTCATCAAGGTTTCTGAACAAGAGAATGTAATAATTTAAGCAGAATTTCAGAATAAATAATACTTTGATTATATTCACAAGAACTTGAGAAGGAAAGATTGGAGACTAGAAGACAAGGTCTTTAAATTTTCCCTTTTCAAATCTTCATTTTCCATAATATCTAAGTCACCGGTGCATGTACTACTGGGTGCATCCTTTCAACATGAGCTTTCAACTACTGTTGTTTAGTTAGCTTTTTTGTTGCTGCAACCAAAAGACCTGACAGGAACAATTGTAGGGAGCAAGTTTATTTGGCACTCATGGTTTCAGAAGTCTCAGTCCATAGAAAGCACCTCCATTTCTCGGGGCTTGAGGTGAATCAGAACATCATAGCAGAAGAGTGTGGTGAAGGATAGTGGCTCAAGACATCACACCAAGAGCAGAGAAAGACAGACTCCCCTCACCAGCTCCTCCAGCCACATCCTACTTGCCTACAGATACCATCCAGATGATCCATATCAGTGGGTCAATGCACTGATTGTGTTAAGGCTCTCTTTCATTTCACCTCTAAACTTTCTTGCATTGTCTCACACATGAGCTTTTGGGGAACACCTCACATTCAAACCATAACAACTGTGTTATTATTTCTTTTTCATACTTAGTACAACTTTTGAACTCACTGTGGATGTTCACTTCCATACTTTGCTTAACTGAAACAAATATCTGCTCATGGCATCCCTGGAGTCAAAGGTGAACCTACTACAGGTGTGTAAAGCTCTGATCTATTTTCCCTCATGTTGTCAGAGAACTAATAACAAAAGTATTGCACAAAGATGAGGCTGGACATGAGTATGCTGTGGGTTATCAGTGAGAACCAGGCCTGAATCAATGGGAATAAACTTGTTAAAGGCATCTGTAGAAATCAGCAAGGATTCATTAGCTGGTTTCTCATATGGAGTATAGTGCATGTTGCAGTCTTCCTTTTCTCTGAAGGAGGGCTGGGAGAAAAAGAGAGCTGTCCTCTCAGTATTCTACTGGGCTCTGAACTTCCTGGGGCTGTGAATCCCTTGGGCTGTCCTGCTCAACAGGAGCTAAATAAAGGAGTTAATTAAATCCCACAAATTTCTTAGAAGACAGATTCCTAGGAACTTCCATTATTTTGCTCTAAATTCTGATTTACTTCATGTAATGAATATTTAATTCTGTTTTGTTCCAGATTTAAAGCTTCTCTATTTCCTTTGGTAATTAACCTAGATAAGCCCAAATCATCCATTTCTTCACCTAACCAATGGACAATAATAGATAATGCTTGCATTTCTCACAGCTTTAATTGTACCTTGGCATGTTTGAAACCATTTCACCTACAAAAATTGGCAATTATCACTTGAGGATATAAACGATCAAGCTTTAGAATGTCCCATGTATACCTGTAAAAATTCCAAATGACAGATTGAATCTATCGGTTTACATTATAAGCCAACTGACTCAAAATTTAAAAAGGAAAAGAAAAAGGTGTAGAGAGAAGTTCAAGTACTAAGAGTTGTTTGATGGGATTATTAGTTGTGAAGTAAACACATGTATAAGATTCTCAATCTTCTAGTCACTAGGGATTAAAGCACTAAGGAACCTCAGCAAGTACAAAGTGAATTAAGAAAAAACATTGCTTATAGCTCCAACTTTGTGCATTTGTTCATTCTATGTTGACAAACGCAAAAGGAAAAAAGCTTTACATATTTAGAACATAATTCATGCTGCTTAAAATATCACCAGAGAAGCTGATTTAGTGACAAATTTTTGCTTTGAGCCACATTTCTGTGGTATTTGTGCAGATATTATTTATGGGATTTCTTTTCATGTTTTATGCAGGTCATTTCTAAGGAATTCTGTGTTCAAAGCAAAAGCCAGCTTAGCATCCTTGGGTCTCCTGCTACTTGTCTCCAGCTCCTCTTCACATAACTCCACAATAGGGAAAAGTAAGGTCAGATGGCAGATTTTAAAGAGAATGGGGGTGGGGTGGGGGCTAATATGCCCTGCTTTGCCACCATCCAGGGAATGAGTGCACAGGGAAGTTCTATGTTAAATGTCAGCACATAGCCCTTTCCGGCACATTCTCGCTCTCCTGGTTTTTCTCTGGGCCTTCTTATACCCCTGTGCTTGGCAACTCAGCCCAATGTAGAACTCAAGATAAGCACTCTATTCTGGGGATTAAGACAACCCTCATGATGTGTCTACTTAAAAATCAAGAATACATTAAATGGATTTTCTGATGCATAAAATAATTTTCTTATAACCTACTGACCTCTACTAGTACTTACCTAAGTATTATATCTGCACAAGTACTTTAAGAATGCTAAAAATTTTTTATGTTTAAATAACATTTATTTTTAGGACTATATAAATGATAAATATTCATAATATGGAGAAATTGCAGAAAATTAAAATGAAGAAGAAAATTTAAAAAAAATTACCAATACTTGAGGAAATGTCTTTATGCATCTACTTTTAACATTCTATTGATATTTTAGTATATATAATTTTGGATTTTGCTTTACACTTCATGTTTTACTACAAGCAGTTTCCCTATCATCTAATGTTTTAGAAAATACTATTTTTTGGTGGTTGATAAAATTATACTGGTTCAGCCTAATGATATATATTTAAACTCTAGTTTATATAGATGTTTATAACATATCTAGGTTCTCAATATTATTTTGGGTGAATATCTTTGGACATAAATATTTTTAAAATTACAAGTTACTTCTGGAATCTAAATGCCTATAAGTAGAATTACTAAAGAGAAGTATTTTTGAGACTTCAGATTCCTGATGATTTTTAATCATTTTTCCTGAAATAAAAACCTATAATTAGTTAAAAAAATAATGGCAAGAGTACATTTATAAGCATGATTTTACCTTTTAAAAATTTTTAGCAAAAAATTCCAAATGTCTTGTTATGTACTACAAAGAGAACCTTCATTACATGAAAATTAGTCAGATCCTAGAGCAATATAAAAGTAATTCTTCTCTCATAAGATGGAAAAAAATCCCCACCACTTAAAAACCTAATTTTGACCATATTTTATGAAAAGGTCAAAAGCAATAAAAAAGAAAGACATATGGTTATTATTATAGCAACACAAAGATGGTCAACCACTTCAAGTTCTTGTGGCCAATGAGGTCACAGGAGCTGCAGGCCAACATTTTAGACAAATTATTCCCATTAAGGTCACACTGCTCTACTTGAGATGTCATTTTTTAAAAATAATTGTAATACTCTGCAAATGATTCTTGAATTTAAAATATCCTTTTGTGCCCTCTAGTGTTTAAATTCATCAAAACATTTGAAAAGTTTCTAACCTACTTTTAAACTTCAGAATTGAACACCCTTACACTCCTTTTTATACCAGATGCTTTATCTGTATCCAAAGGTGATCAACATACACCTTGTTCTAAAATATTTAAAGTTTACTTAAAATGTTTCACTTCAAAGAGAGCTAAAGCAAGTGTTTGGGAACTAACAAAGGGCGAATCCTGACCACCTGCCCCACACTGATATGATTCTATTCAGGAAGATATAATAAGATCAAACCTTTTTATCCATGAATATCAGGACAGGAAGAGATTTTGTGTCTTGTGTGCTAACTCCCTGTGTTAGTTAGCTTTGCATTAAATAATCAATTAATAAAAGAATAATGAAGACAAAATGTTTATTTTGGACTATAGCACTGGAGATTTGTGACTGGTTGGCCTCATTGCTTTGTGCAAGGCAGCACATCATGGTGGGAATACATGGTAGAACTCAATCACTCACCTCATCACTAGAGAGAGGTGAAGGATTTGGGGTGGCACAATCCATTTAAAACATGTACCTTCAATGACCTTCAATGACACCATCTCTTAGAGGTTTTACCACCTCCCAATCCCACCACTCTAGGTACCACGACCTTAACATATAAGGGGGACATTCCAGAGCCAAATGATAGCACTCATCTATTTTTAATTAAGTAGAACTGGAATTATAAGATGATGAGTGCACCAAGCCCTCTTCCACTTCACACAATTACTAGTAAAGCATGCAATTACTTTTACAAACACAAACAGTCTTTCTGGAATAAAGTAAACATGTAATTTATAATTAATATAACATTAGTGTTTATGCTTGACTAAAATGTAACACAACCATTTCCTTTATGCATCAATGAAAGCACAGAGCACAATAACAAGGTCATAGCTCTATATGGGCCACTTGATAGGCTACCTTCCTTTCCCCAGTACAAGTCTCACACTTTCCTAAGCTCCTCTGATCTTGTTCTCACTTTTGTATATCCGAGAGCTTTGTTGAAATTTCCTACTCCCTATTTGAAAAAGGTTTATATACAGTTCATAAGAGCTTTTTCTCATATGGTTTCCAGGAAATGGATCTATTTTATTGCTAACTTAAAATTTGATTTTTGTTTTAAAATGGCTAAAGCATACTTTTTTTCAAATATACACATCATCAATAACTTGGCGAGAAATCTTGCACAACAATTGGAGAAAATAGTAAACCTCAGCATTAGAAAAGTGAATGAACAGAGGTTTTGGTTCATTTATTTTTCCTCATGCAGAGACATCTCTGTCCCGTGCCATGTAGTCATGGCCATTGCAGATAGTACACTTGGAATGGACAATTGCTGCCCTGCTCAGCTTTACAGTCTCTCAGCACATGCTCTGTTCTTTACTCTTCTCATTTTCCCCTCCCCCAATCCAATCCTCTCCCTTACACCAGACACAGAAATCATTTAAACACAAGCCAAAACACTAGCACTGCAAAGATTTGTTCTATAGAATCTCATGCTTAAAACCTGGGACTCAAACAACTTAAACCCACAATGCTACTTTCCAAATACTTGCAATAACAACAAAATTTTGTACAGTGATTCACATGATCTTTGCATACTCAATTTTAGAAACAGTTGAAATAGAACTCAGTAAAAAGTAACACCATACCTCTCAGTATTTCGTAAGAAAAAAACAAATACTTCCAAACTTACCTGCAAAAGAAAAGAAAATAGAGCAATAAATTTCACATCAGAGTGCATTTATCATCAGAAATATAGCAATTATAAATCAATCCCTCTATTATTTTCTACAAATGAAGTTTTTTGTTGTTGTTGAGTTCTTGTAGATATTAACAGGGATGGCAGTGATATTTTCCAATGGCCACATTTTACTGTGTATATCTTCGTTTTACAAATGTAATCTGGTAATAGAAGAGTTTATAGAATAAAAATGTAAATGATTTTTAGACCCAGAAAATCTATGCATTACAAGTCATATCTTTGGAAGTTAAATAAAACTATGGAAAACAAAAGTGTTTGGAGTAGGCTGACTTGGGTTTAAATTTCAGTTCTTCCGTAGCCTTGATAACTCAAATCAACTCATACCCAATGAACCTCAGTATTCTCAGCTGTACAATGGAGACATTATATTTTCCTAACTGGAATATTACCAGCCTAAAATGAGGTCATTAAGTGGCATGTTTTGGAAGTTACGTTAATTTCCTTCTTGCTTTCCTGATAGCATTCTGCTGGAGGATAGATGTTTAGTATGTTTACAAAGCATAGGAGAGCTTTAAGAAATTTAAAATGGATAGAAAAGACAGACAAGGTCTACATTTCCCTGTCTTTTTCATGGCATGACAAGGTTGGTTTATACAAACTATTAGTCATCTTCTAAATGCTGGGTGATTTATTTTCTGATGTAAATTACAGCATTGCACTCAGAGGTCAGGCAATTAACTGCGAGCACAGCAGTCTGTGACATGGCCTATGTCCCACATATTCACATTGTGTCCCCTATTAAGTCCCCTTCACTGTTTCACAGCACACTTCCTACCTTCTAGTCATTCCTGGAAAACAACAAGTGTGTTCTAGGGGTATTTGCATCCTCTGTTCCCTCTGGCCATGGATTCACAGTGATCACTCTGATCTTTTCAGGTCTTGTTCAAACAGACCATTCTCAATAAGAGTTGTTCCGATATCTCTAATGAACATTCTGACCACATTTTCAGCCTTGACTTTTAACTCCCTTCCTTTGTACTACTTTCCCCTAGCACTTAGAGCACCCTAGCATATTACACAAAGAAGCAGAGATCTCAGTGTTTTGTTGTTTTTTTTTTAATTAATGAGCACCAGGACCTGCAACAATGCCTGGCTAAGTAGAAAGTATTCAAATACTACCTGCTTAAGGAATGCATAAAATATATAGAAGAGAATAAAATATAAAAACATAAAAAAACTTACACATTACAAGTGTCTTATGAAATACATTTATTTATTTTTATATTTATATATTTATATTATACAAATAAATATTTACCTATTTATTACATATATGAGTATTTCATATTGAACTAAAATCTTAACTAGAAACAAATCATTTTGCTTTTACTTAACAATTCTTATGAGGGAAATTGTGGTTGTTCTTGGATCTGCTGATTCCATCTTTTCAACTCTCAACCTGTAGGGTACCTGTAGGTACTTCCTAACCCTTTTGTGGTAGAAGGGAGCCAAAAGACTGGTTCTGGCCAATGAGTCATGTGTGAACACGCACTGAATGGCTGGTGTGAGACCTTCCACCTTTTCTCCTCTTTCCCTCTGCCAGAGGAACTAGCAAAGCAAATGACGGTAACTCTTTCAGCCTCCTGACTGCGATGAAGAGACTGTAGAGTATGTATAACATGAGAAAACAAAAGCAAAAATACAACTAACGACCTTTGCTGGTGTCAGATTTGGAAGTTGTTGGAGCAACTTAATTCACCCATAATGATGGCTAGAGAAATTATGCACATAAAATTTAAAAATTGTAATGAAAGTGTTAAGAAAACACTAAACTAGATATGTGCCCATTCTGAATATTCTTTCTCAAATCACTTTGTTTCTGCTGGTACTTAAGTTCTATAATTCTGAATAATTTGCTTATATTTTTTCCTTGATTTTTAAAATTCTTAGACATCTCTTTAGCTCTTGCTGTAATAGCTAAACATTTAATTCTCTTATTCTCTGATCAACCTTTCCTTTCTTTCACCTTGTAACATGACAATTTTAGTTAAATTTGCTGTTTATATATTATTATTCTTTATCATTAGTATATAAATCTGATATACTACATATGTAATATGGAACAACTTTCATTTTTGCTACAGTTAATCATTGCCTCCCCCCCCCAAAAAAAAAACATTGTTGCTCTCATCTGCCATTCCCCTTGCATATTTATCAATTTCATTTTCTCCCCTCAGAACTATACCTCAGGGCCTCTACTTCCTCTGTAATTCTGGGTTGGTTGCTTTCTAGGCTTCCTAAAAACCTGACATCCTAAACCTTCTCTCTGTCATCTCCTGTGTTGATTACTAGATCCTAGGACTTCCTCTTTTATAGCTTCCTATTTCTGATGGGTCACATTGTACAGAAGCTAAAGTGACAAAAGATTGAATAGTATTTAAAGCTTTTTTCAGATCTTGCACGACTACAGATGGCTTTATTCTGCCTTCAACACTTGTTGATGGCTTGGCTTGCTAGAAGTTTCTCCACTGAAAATAAAATTCCCTCCAATTGTCAGAATATTGGATCTGTGTATTCCAGCATCTAAGGCTCTTTATTGTTCGGAAGTTGTTAGAGGCCTAAGAGCGGTCCTTTTCATTTTAGATGCCTCCGTGGGTCTGGCTGAGGCCGCCCTGGGACTTCAGTCCTCCTCCTCCTCCCCTTTGACCCTGAAAGCACTTCCTCTAAGTGTTGCTCACCAACGTCTCATCTGAGAGCCTGCTCAGGGAACCAGTCCTGCAACACAAGCATTGCCTCTAGCCTTTGTTTCAGCTCTACAGTGTACTAAATCTGTTCCCTCAGAGTTTTGAACCTTTCTAATAACATTTCCCTACAAGATACATGTTAGGTTCTGCTGTGGTAAGAACTGTGTCGCTAATGGGGGCCTCTGTGGGACAGGTGGGGAGGCATATTTCTCTCCTATTCCTGTGCCCTTCAATTTAATTAGAGATAATACGAACACATGTGGCCAATTCACTCCAATTAAATAGAAGAATACATTTTTAGATCATTGGTGCAATAGCTCTTCTCTATGAGCATGTATGAAAAAACAATTTTACATTAAAAGCAGGAAAATTGATAAGAACATTTCCCAAACTGCTGAATAGAATTCTATTTTTTAAGAGTCCAGTTGAAGAATGAAAAATAATTTTAAAAGGAGCCAAATAATTCAGAAAACATTGACTTGAAAGTTTTAAAGAAAAATGCTTTTTAATTATAGAACTTCTAAAAACTCTGAATACACAAATTGGAGTGTGATTGTCCTAAGAGTTGGGAGAGCATGTGCAGAATGACTGGTTTCCCCCTGCACACCAATAAATATGAGAGCAGGTCATTCTTTAGAATATGACTTGAAAATTGATGCACGAGCAACTAAAACCAAACTTTATACTAATCAAAGTGCTTCTATAATTCGTACAATAATTTTTTTTTGCCTTAGCTGTAGAGGTAAAATGAATTGTTAATCACTTGAAGAGCAGCATGATTGTACTGAGTAATGAAAGAGGTGAAAGCAGATGAGTGCTTTCTCCATTACATCAAATTGCCTGCTTAATTAAAATTCATCATAATATTTGAATTAAGATCATTTAATATAAAAAGAGAGGTTCTCTCCCAGAATATTCTACAAGTCAACTTCTCATCATCCTGAAATTTGTTCAAGTAATCTGCACATATTGTAGTAGAGAACCAACCCCAGTAGAGATTCTGAAAACAAAATTCCATATATAATAATATTTATAGCACATGGTATTTCCTTCTCAGAGATTTAAACATTTTTACTTAGCTTGTTTAAAGATTCTTTGGGATTTTCTCATGATGTATCAATTTACTTTTGTCAAGATGGGTTGTCCAACTATGCAATCCTTTTGCATGTAGCACCTGTGTATATATATGAACCTAACATTCCACAGAATTTACATTGAGAATTACTGACCTAGGTTACTAGGGTTCTTAATAACAGGAGATGATGAAAACAAACAAACTGCTGCAAATATTAAAGGGGGAGAAAAAAAAAGGTCCAATAATCCTCACCAGAGGAGGTGAATTTTGTGAAGCCACTGATTCTTAATGGGACAGGAAAAGGAAACAAAGAATTTATAGTTCGACAGTATTTATGTAAATAGGGTTAAGCAATGGGTCACAACTTTTTTCCTAAATGTGTCAGTTTCATAGTGTCATAGATTCATTTGCCTAAAGCTGTACTGTAATTCCAAAATTCATTTTTTTAATTTGCAAAAGTTGATATGTTTGTGTCATATAACATGATGTTTTGGTATACGCATATATTGTGGGATGATTACATCAAGCTAATTAACATATGCATTACCTCAGTACTTATGTTTTTGTGATGGGAACACTGAAAATCAGCTATAGTAATCCTGATGTACCATAGATCTCTTTAATTTATTCCTTTTGTATAACTTTAATTTTGTGTCTTCTGACCAACAACTCTGTCATCCCCTAGTGTCTGGTAACCTCTAATTTACTCTGTTTCTATGCATTCAACTCTAGATTCCACATACAAGTGAGATTATGTAGTAGCTACCTTTCTGTACCTGGCTTATTTCATTTAACATAAGGCCTTCCAAGTTCATTTCTGTTGTTTACAACAACAGAATTTCCAATATACACAAAGAACATCAACAAGTTAGTAATAAGAAAACAATCGTAACAAATAATGGGCAAAATATCCCACTCATATGTGGAATCTAAAAATGTCAATTAAATAGAAGTAGAGAGAATCAGAGACTAGAAGATTAGGGAAACTGGGAATAAGGGGATAGTCAGTTAAAACACACACACACACACACACACACACACACACACACATTGCAGTCTAGAGAAATAAGTTCAAGAGATCTATTATTCAAGGAATAAGTTCAAGGGATTCCATAAGTATATAAAAAATGAAAGGAAATGTTTAACATCACTAATTATTAGAGAAATGCAAACTAAAACCACACGAGGTGCCACCTTATAACAGTTAGAATGACCATTACTTAAAAATGAAATATAACAAGTGTTAATGAGGATGTGGAGAAGAGAACTTTTGGCCATTGTTGATGGAAAGGTACAGTTGTACAGCCATTATAAAAGATAATCTGGAGGTTTCTCACAAATTAAAAGCAGAACCACCATATTATCAGTCCCACTACTGGGCTTATATTCAAAGGAAATGACATCTGTATGTGGAAGAGATATCTGCTCTTTTGTGTTCATTGCAGCCTCATTCACAATAGCCATGACATGGACTTTACCTAAGTCAGAAGATGCCAAAAGATGAAAAAGGAATTGTAGTGTATATGTTTGAGTAGGATTAATGGGATCACATCTTAACTCTCACCCACAAATCTTTTAGATCTTCACTGTATATTATGTAAAATATAAGAATTAAAACTATAAAGTCTAGAACAGGTTTGTGAATGAATTGCAGAGAAATTGGTAAAGACCCTGAAATTATATGCAAAATTCTATGCATATTCTCATTTTCCAAGAAAGTGGAATAATATATTTAATCAGATGTTTAAACCAGTCTGAGAGACTCCCACTAAAGCTCATTTAGGGAGATAATATCTAAGGACTTTCCTTCCTTTCCAATTACAATTTTGTAAGATTCCTTATGGATGCTGTTAAAAGTCAAGTTTATGATATTCGATAACTTATTTTCAGAAGCTTTCATTTTGACATATTCAAGATATTTAAGAGGCATTGTAGAAAACAAAATTAACTAGTAAATATTACTTTAAACCTGTTTAACTATATGAAATTTTAGTATACTTTTTCTATCCCACAGCTGGGTCATAGAGAACCACAGTATTCTGAAGACCTTATTTCAGTACAGAACTCATTTGGCCACTAGATGGCTCTCTAAAATTTTGAATACGCGAGTTTCCCAAACCAATTTCTCAAAACTATTTTTAATGTCTTCTCTTCTCTGAAATAATTCATATTAACAGTAGGTGATTCTCCATCATTATTTCACTTCTATGCTCAAATGTCTAGCAATGCTTGACAATGTGTATGCCAGTATTTTTTGAGTGAGTGATGAATGGATGGGCATTTTAGACATTCACAGATTATTTACCAAGTTTCTGCTACATTCATAGCCCTACAATATGCATAGTGGTAGATTTAAGAACAAACAAAAGAAGTTAAATTCAAAGAGCAAATCATTATCCCTGTCTCTCAGGGAAGATAAAATTTTTATATTAAAAATCTTTTGAGTATTATGTAAATGAAAATTGGTATCAACTAGATATATAAAGAGAAAGGATGATATCAAAGTGGTATTTAACAAGAGAAAAGACTTTGAGTTGATTTGACCTGTAAAAACCTGCAAGGCTTATATGAGAAGAAAGTAAGGAGAAGATAGTCTAGCAAGGGCAAACTGCACAAAAGGAGCTTGGAATTTTGTGGTCCCAGAACACAAGAAAATGGCCTCCCTATCTATGAGGCTAGGCGCTTTAAAGAGTACGGAGAGCCATTCTGAGGGGAAGGAAAGGAACATAATATTTACTGAGGCCATCCTATGACTCATGCTGTGGTTTAATGATTCCCCCATCCTAAAAACATACCTATGTGCCTCTTATTAGAGTGTTGGAACTTGGTGACATGTTTGGTTTCTTTAAGTAGGTTGACCTTCTCTAAATGTTGTTCCAAGTCCCAGCATACAATCACCAGACCAAGAAAAGTGTCCTCAGGGAGAAAATCAGAATTAAGAAGTGGGCCTTCAGTAGGTTTTAGAGAAGGCTCAGCTTCTCTGTCTTGAATCTCAGAGTCCTCTCTTGTGGGAAGGTTAACATAGTCCCAGCTGCCCAATATAGAATAAGAACCAGAAGAAAAACTTCTCACAAGGGCCTGGATTTCAGCAGAGCATCTTGCATGCTAAGTCAATTAGTCTAGTTTCATCTTGCTTTGATTTTACAAACAACTTCTTTTCGTCACTAACGTCTTGGTTTAAAATTCCTGTTTTGTCTCAACTGTTACACTAAGAAAAGCATGTTTTTTAAAACATTTGTTTGAATAAAATAGATTAAGTAAAGCAATACCTGCATACCTGCATCTACAAAGAATGATAAAGGTAGAAACAAAAGTTGGAAAGACTCCAAGAAAAACATGTGTCTTAGGCAAATGAGGGGTGGGGGATGTGGCCTTGCTGCCCCACTCCGAATTGAAAATTTCCTTCCGTTTCAGCCTGGAACACCACATGTATGAGTTGAATGGTCTAAGCAGCATTCTCACCTGGCTTTCTTACAGATATTCTAACAGAGCTATTGATTTTCCCTGGTCAAGGCTTCTTTATCTGATGCCCTGTCCATCTCAGTTGATGGCAATCCATTCCTGTCAGTTGCTCAGCCTGGAACTTGTGGTAACATTCTCGACTTCTGATACCACACTTCCAATCTATAATGAAATTCTGTCCCTTTCCCTTCAAAACAATCTGGAATCTGACCCCTCTTCACCCTCTCCTCCACTTCAATCATTCTGGTCAAACACCATCATCTCTCATGACAAAGCTTCCTTATTGATCTCTCTGCTACTCTCCTTATCTCCCTAAAATCCATTTCCAAATGGGTGATTAGGATGATCTTTTTAAACCTGCTCAATGCTGGTATATCTTTTCACTTTGAATTAAAGCCCAAGTCACCATTGGGTTTACATATATTGCCCAACCAAAACTCTACAACCCTCTTATGTTTTATCTCCAACTTTGTCTCTTCTGTTCTCTACTTTGCTAATTCAATCCATCTATGAAGGCCTCCAGTCTGTTTCTCAGTCATGACAGGGAAAGCCTTATTTTTCTCTGCTGAGCATATACTTCACCTTGATGAAGAAGTCTTTTTAACTCTACTGAAAATGCTATCTCTCTCTCTCTCTCTCTCTCTCTCTCTCTCTCTCTCTCTCTCTCTCTCTCTCTCCCCTCTCTCTCTCACACACACACATATACATTCACACACACACACACACACACACACACACACACACTTGGGACTTATTCTGATAACATTTTCTTCAAAGAATTTACCACAAAATTCCATTCTGCTTTCTCTGTGCAAGCATGCATACATGTGTGCATTCATGCATGCCCACACACACATATACTTAAATGGTTTTTCTTGTATTTCTTCTATACCTATAATATAAATGCAAGTATGGGTAGAATTTATATCAGTTTTATTCACTGCTGTATCTCCTCCAGTACATAGTATGCCTTCAAGAGATATTTATTTAATAACGTTGTCTTTTAAAAAATATGGATTCCTATGTTATCTTAAAAAAATCTGGAAATCTGCCAACAATGGCCTGTTTTCATATGGCAACAACTGTTAGGAGCTTATAAGTAGCTGCACATGCAGATTAAAATGTACCCTTTGTTTCCCAGGGTCCCCAATGTCTTTGTCCATTTTCATTACTGCCTGGGTCTCTGTTGATGTATGGACTGTTAGTTAGGCTGGCAGAGCCCTGAAATGGAGAGTGACAAGATGAAGTGAGGGCTTTCAATATGTCATTTGGGGGTTGTGAGTAGGTTTCATTTAATGAGGACAAATACTGACATGCCAGTCAGTATCTGTTGTACAAGTCTAGATGTGAATGCCTGAAAATCTGTGTAAAGCCAACATGGCAGAATTAAGGACACCGCAGAAGAGTTTGAAGGAAGAATTACTAGCTCTTGAAAGTGAATTGGAAATTGGAAAAGAAAACAAAAAGAGTAATGACAAAATTTCTAGACTGATTGAGATTAGGGGTATGGTAATTCTGATGTCAAAAGAGAACTCTCCCTTGGACATAGGTAAGAAAATCATACATATGAAAAGAAATATACAATGATCTCAGGGAAAAGAGGTTGAGTTTGGAGACACAGATCTAAAGGTAGCTGGTGACAAAATAGGACTCTGAGATCAAAGCCAGAGATTAGGCTGTAGTTTTGCATACTGCTTATATACTTCTTGCGAAAAGGAACTTTATGATGAAGATCATTCTAAGAATAGGATTTATGGAAAATGTATAAAATTGGAGGGGGAAGAAAAGATTCTAAATTATAGTTAAAGCAGCTGGAATGAGATTTAAAGGCAAAACTCCTCTCCTCCTCCACTATGAATACATGCACCTTCACAAACACAAATGATAAATGATTTAGTGTGTAAAGCTGGCTGCTCCCCCACGTGTGTGCCTTTCACCTTTCCCCATGCTGCAACTAAGATGCTCCACTCTAGGGAAGACTTACGTTATAAATAACACCATTAATATTTATAGATATTCCCTCCTTTTTCTTTCCTGACTTTATATATTCAAACCATATATACTCCATGGATATTACTAAGTGATGGGAAATATTTCAATCAACTGATATTTAGAATTAAAAAAATACTCCAGTTATTTTAAATTTAGGCATCATGCAAAAGTCTTCTTCAACAAAGACTAGGTACTGTGCACAACACCAATAGGGGCTCTCTGCTTTCCCTAAACTTTCCTCTAAAACCTGAATACAAATAAAATGTTGTCATTCCAGAAAGCATGCACTTTAATTAGAAGTGGAAGATAAATGCAGTAAGAGTTTTTTGAGCTCTTTAAAGTGAGTTCAGACTATATGGGTCAAAATATTATTTTGTGTTATTTAGAGCCACTGCCTTGTAGGGTTTAATGCTCCAGGTTGGGGATACTCATTTCTTTGGATTGAAAGTATTAGAAGATATTTTCCACCTTTAATGCTCTGAAATGGCCCCCTTGAGTTGTTAAAATATAGCCTGTCATTTTGGCTGCCAAACAAACTCACAGAGGCCTGCTATTTATATTGGCAGATAAATGACAGCAGATGGAATCAAGCATGCGCCCTGTCTCATCAGTAAGACTGAAGGCTTAGAAAACGGATGTGCCCCTGAAGCATTATGCAGGTTGTTCATCTAGTATCAGTGTCACTGTCATGGTTGGTGAAAAGGAAATTGGCAAGTCACTGTATATAGTAGGCAAGATGCCACACTTGTGATTCTTACAGGCATAGTCTCCTCACTCACATCTTGTCTTTTTGCCGAAGGCAGGCTTCTGGGCAAAGATGTTTTGCCAGTCTGAATTTTTTTTTTTAACCAGTGTATAGAAAGATAATTAATGTTGCCATAAAGGCATTCATTGCCATTAATATTAATTCCTTTAGTGGATACAGTAGGAAATGAACACAACAGTGAATTAACAACTTATTAAACATAAACTACATTTAGTACACTATACAATCACACTTTTTAAATTACCATTAGTGGAAATAATAAAATAAACTCTTTTATATTGTGTAGCAAACACAGGGCACTGTTCCAAGGCTTTAATGTTTATTAAGTTCTTAAATTCTTACAACAACCTTAGGAGCTTAGCATTACCAATCTCATTTTAGATACAAGAGAAAACTATAATAACAGCTACTGCTCATAGCAATAAGATAGTAATAATAGATGATGTATAAATAATTAATATGTGATAAGTGCTATATATGTGTTTATTACATAAATGTGTGCATGTGTGCATATATACACACATATCAGGTATATACATTAACTCCTTTAATTCTCATAGTGTCCCTTTGAATCAGGATTTTCATTCTCATATGGAAATGAGGAAGCTAGTAATAGTCATAATTGATAATATTAATAATAGCAATAGCAGCTAACTTGGGAATTTAAGCTGTACAGCAATTGCAGACATTATCTCATTTAGTCTTCACAGATGTTAATATCACTATCATGGTTTTAGAGATGATGGAACCCTAAGAATTCAAGAACAAATAATAAATAAGAGCTTGAGTTTTTAACACAGATATTGAGTCTAAAGCCTAGTGCATTCACCAATGTGCTAGACCACAGGCAACACATTCTGGAAACACAGGTGCAAGACAGGTCGTGACCACAAGGAATTAATACAGAGTGAAGTATGCTTTACAACAGATTGCATCAGCTGGAAAATGAAATTTAACATCTGTTTTCTAAGAGCCCACTATGTGTGAAGCTGTGTATTAAATTGTGGGAGAAATTCAAAGACAGAGAGAATACCCAGGTTTCTTGAGTGTACTAGGAATTGTGATCTGATGGGGGACATCACTCCCATGAATAACGCACTGCAGTGAACCAGAAGAACAGAGTGGGGAGGAGTGAGGGACAGATGGACTCTTCACAGGAATACTAAGCTTATGGTGTGGAACTTGGGTATTTCATTGAAATATACTGGGTTCTCACTGGACTGTTTGTCTCTTTCTACTGAACTCTACTTACATGTTTCTCTGCAGATGCTTCTCTTGAACGCATTGGTTTTCTAAATTACCAGAAAAGGAAGAGGTAATGGCCTGAGAACATGGGCTGCTGCTGCTCAGTGGGAGAACTGTGCTCCTCTTGAGGGAAACTTGTGAGCATTGTGAGGTTCAGTCAGCTGTATTCCCTGATACCTGTCTTTCAGGAAGCATGGCAGTCCAATAAGTAGGTTTACTCAAACCTTGGAAAGTCCTTCTTTTTTGGACAAAACACAGGGCTTTCCTGCCAAATTAAGAAATCCTCACAGGCTCTGTCTGACAACCACCTGAAGGTCAAAGAGAGTTTTTCTGGATGCTTTTGAGACAAAGAGAATTTTAAACCTGCAAGGAAAAGCCTAGGCTACAGTAATTCTGACAGACAAGGCCTGACAACAAAGACAGATGTACTGTGCTAGCTTCACACAGAAAACCCACATCAGCACACTACTGCTGTAGTCAAGTAGAGCCAACAATGTCATGGAAATCACATGTCCCTCCCTAAGAAAGACAATAACCTGAGTAAAATGTGAAGGCAGCATTTCATTAACGTGATCTCATAGCTTCTCTTTATCTTGATTATTTTACATAAGCACCGTGCTTACTAGTGAAAAGATGGCAGGTGGAGAAAGCTGGTTAGAAATCACCTTTAAAGTGAGAGCTGAAGAAAGGTTATCTGTTACCTGAACCATATACTGCCTTCAACACACATCACCAGCGCTGAGTTGAGCTGGTGGGCTTGGACAGGCATCCTCTGCCCCCTGCAGTAGCCAGCCCCACTCTGCCAACAAAGGACATCGCTGTCCCTGCACTATACCTAGTGGCAATGTTAAACCTATCCATTGTATAAAGGGAAGTGGAATATCCCACTCAAATACTGAGTAATCCCAGTCCAAGTCGGTTCACTCTGATCATGCTAATAAACAGAGGATGATCATCATACTTGGAATTCAGTCCTTTTGACTCTTTTTAAATTTATAAAAAGAATTATTAACTGTATTTTCTCCCTAAATGTACTACACAAGGTTTATAACAAAATACAGGAATCTTTTGTGCTGTTCCTATTGCCATGGAACTCTCAAACTTGACTGCTTATTAACTCCAAGCTTCTCACTCACTTCCCATGATAGACTATGAGTGGTTCAGACCCTTTTACCACTGGGCTCCTCCATTCCTCCCTTCCTATGTTCCCAGTGTAGTTACATAATAATTAACTATTATTGGTTAAATAAACATTCATTATTCCTGCAAAGTAATGTTTACTGATAAACTAAATAGTGTGCCGTGATGATGTTTCATTTCATTGAACAATAGTTTGTTTTTTTTTTTCTTTCTGGAGTTATAACTTGCCTCTTTTTATTTGAATAAATTTTTGGCATTATCATTAATTCTTCCAGAACTCTCCAACATATTCTTTATTAATTAGAGTTTATAGTTATATACACTATTTGGGTTCTTTAGAGCTTATAGTTACATACAGTATTTGGGTTCATCCCAATAAACTCATACATCTATGAAATTCGATTTTGGTTCATAATCTCGTCGGTTTTCCTACCATCCTCGCTCCCAGCCCCCAGTCTTCTTCTTCAACTTTCTAGACTTCCTTTCATTCATCTATTTACTTTTATTTGTTGGTTCTTTTTACTTATACTTAAAGGTGAAATTCCCTGTGGTATAGTTACATATGCACATAATATGATTTTTAAGGAATTAATTCTACATTGCCTCCCCTAATTCATCCCTCCACTCTGAGTCTCAATCTCCTTCTACCTTACTGATCTTCCTTTTATCTTTATGTTATCCTATCTCTTAACCCTCCATCCCCCTTTCCTTTTACTCTATCTTCTGTATATGAAAGGAAACAAACAACTTTTGCGTTTCTGAGTTTGGCTTAATTCACGTGGCATGATATTCCCCACTTCCATCCATTTACCAGAAATATCATAATTTCATTCCTTTTTAAGGCTGAGTAGAACTCTATTATGTGTGTGTGTGTGTGTGTGTGTGTGTGTTTCTTTTTTTTTTTATTAAATAAGCCATCTCAATTAAATTTATTCACTTCAAAAATGGAACCAGAACAGTAAAAGTAACTGTTGAATTAAATCCTCTGAGACAATGACTCAGATCAATGGCATCTCTTTATGTATAATGAAGCTCATTTCAACTGTCACAACACAGTAAGATATTCTTTTAGTGATCAAAATACAAAATTGTTTTTGAGCCTCTTCATTTGAAGGTTACACTCCAGATTGGAAGTTCTGAATAGAAAGATTTTTTTTTAATTAATTTTTATTGTAGGTTGTTCAAAACATTACATAGTTCTTGATATATCATATTTCACACTTTGATTCAAGTGGGATATGCGCTCCCATTTTTACCCCATATACAGATTGCAGAATCACTTCAGTTGCACAACCATTGATTTACATATTGCCATTCTGGTGTCTGTTGTATTCTGCTGCCTTTCCTATCCTCTACTATCCCCCCTCCCCCCTCCCCTCCCCTCTTCTCTCTCTACCCCCTCTACTGTAATTCATTTCTCCCCCTTATATTTTTCCTCCTTTCCCCTCACTTCCTCTTGTATGTAATTTTGTATACCCCTGAGGGTCTCCTTCCATTTACATGCAATTTCCCTTCTCTCTCCCTTTCCCTCCCACCTCTCATCCCTGTTTAATGTTAATCTTCTTCTCATGCTCTTTGTCCCTACTCTGTTCTTAGCTACTCTCCTTATATCAAGTGTGTGTGTTTCTTAATCTATTCATGTATTGATGGGAACCTGGGCTGATTCCATAATTTAGCTATTGTAAATTGTGCTGCTATAAACACTGAGGTGGCTATATCACTATAACATGGTGATTTTAATTCTTTTGGATAAATTCCAAGATGTGGAATAGCTGGGTTATATGGAGGTCTATACTGCTTTCCAGAGTGGTTGTGCTAATCTGTAGTACCACCAACAATAAACAAGTGTAGCTTTTCCTTACAACCTCACCAGAATTAATTATTGTTTGTATACTTGATCACTGCCATTCTGACTGGAGTAAATGAAATCTTAGTGTAGTTTTTGATTTGCATTTCCCTGATTGCTAGAGATGTCTGCAACATGATTTAAAAAGTCTTTTGCAAAATATTTTTGCTTGATTCAAGTACATAAATTACTTTATCAGTTCCCTTACCTTTGATTGACGGTCTATCTGAGTTTGGAATTCCAAGTTACAAATCCTTTTTACTCAGAATGTAATGCTTACTTGTCTTCTAAGTGTGCAAGTACTTTCAAGAGGGAAATCAATACCACAAGAACCCTAATCAGAAATATAATATATATTTTCTTCCTCTCTATAATCTTTTAAAACTTTACTCGTATTACTATGCAGTGTTCTGAAATGTCAAGTTATGTCATTAGTGTGCATCTGTTTTTTTTTGTTGTGCTCAGTACCAATGGGTCATTTTAATGTGGAAAATTAAGCATTCCTTCAATTTGAGGAGATCTTTGTGTCATTCAGTTCACTGATGAGTTCATCCACTCCTCCTACTTTTTTTTACTTTTGTTCTTTTCAAAGACTTCTAGCAATCAGAGGTAGCCTCAGGATGGTTTTTCTAACTTTCTTGACTTCTGCCCTCTTCTCCTTAACTCTTAGTTATTTTACTTGCCAATAGATCCTTTAGTGAGCCCATTGATTTTTTACTTTATCTTTGTCTAAAATTCAAATAACTTTTTATTCTTTTTAGTTTTGTATTGTATCCTTTTGTTTCATTTCATTTCCCTGAGATTAATTTGTTTTGAAACTTCTATGTATTTTTCACATTATTTTTCTTTCTAATCATCATCATCATTATCATCTTCATATTTAGTTTTAGACTTTATGTTGAATAGCTTCCCCAAAGAAGTGGAGAGACCTTGCTGCTCATTCAGATGCCAGAGGGAGGTGCTGGCATGAGGACTGGGAGTGCTGCATGGATTCTCTGTTCATGTTGAGTTGGGATTGACTATAGGGTGGCTGAGGGAAGAAAAAAGCTTGCCTTTTCCACTGGGTAACCGTCTAATGCCAGTATTATATGTGTCTTCCCGTCAGTGGTGGTTCTGTTTTCTACAGAAGAATTCTTCCACTGCCTAGGCATCTTAAGCCTGACTGGGTCTTTGTCTCCAAGTGCTACCAGAAAAGCCAGAATGCCACATTCAGTTGATAGACTTCTGTTTAACCTCGCAATTTGCATTCTGTATGGTATCTCCAGGTCAAAACACCTCTTCATTCATTTTTTCACAGATTAAATTTCCATTTATCTCATGAGGGTGGAGTGGCGTTGGTCTTTTAGCTAGGCAGGGTAACACGAACCTGTGGACTATCAACTTCAAATGCAGATTATTCCATCTATTTCCCCCAATTTTGAAAAGTTCCTCACTTCCCAAGTCTAGAGTTCCACAAAAGGAATAGCTTGGTTCTCTGGAGGTCCTCCTCTGTGGTTCATTTTGGAACCAGTATTCTCATCTTTGTTAATTTTTTTTCTCTCTTTTCCACTCCACTTTCTAAAATAACCCTCCCACATCTCCAGTGTTCTTATACTCCTTTGTTTGTAGGAGTTTATAGTCTTCTAAACTTTATCATCATTGTAAAAGAGGGCTTTCAAAGATAGCAAGTAAAAAAGGTTCTATTAAATTCCTTAGGTAGCCATAACAAAATACCATATATTGAATGGCTTAAACAACAGAAATTTATTTTCTCAGTGTTCTGGACATTGCAAGTCCAAAGTCAAGGTGTCAGCAGCTTTGGTTTCTTTGAGACCTCTCTGCTTAGCTTTCAGATGTCTGCCTTCTCTTCTTGCTGTGTGTTCACATGCTTATTTCTTTGTGTATGGAAGTGTATGTCCCAATTCTCTTGGCTTATAAAGATATCAGTCAGATTGGATTAGGGCCTACCCTAAAGACTTTTCCTTGATTTAATAATCCTTTTAAAAATCTTATTTCCAAATACAATTACTAGAGGTTAGGGCTTCAACATATGAGTTTGGGTTGGGGGATGTAACTCAGCCCATAACAAAATTCATGTTGAAAACATTATTTTTAAAAATTCTTAACCGTGTGTTGAACATATTGAAAATATTCTCTACCGTTTTACTTAAAGACACTAGGTTCATTTATTCATACCAACAGTGTTCTCCATGGAATAAACCACTTTTCACTAATTCCCTCTTCTCCCTAATTGAATGGCAATTATTGAGCACCTATTTTTGCAAGGTTCTTGGCTTAGCCACACAGGGATTCAAAGGTAAGTCAGACCCAATCTCTGAATACAAAGGGTTTCACTGAGATGGATAAAGGCAGGAAGCTTTATTAAAAAAATAAATAAAAATACTTGTTAGCTCCTTAATGATGACTCCTAGAAAAAAATTTTAAAATGTCTCCAAGTATATAATATCACAGCTCATTTTTTACATTAAATGCAATGTTTTCACTTGCGTTTGAATCCCTTTTGTATTCAACAATCAGGCATTTATGAAGGTTGCCTCATATTCCTTTTGCTTGATACTGTTTCAATTTAGAGAATATAACAGCTCAACCTTCAACTGAAAAAAAAGGACAAAAGTGAAGAATTTAGAGGATTTCTGGCATTTAGTGGCATTTAGTGGCATTTAGAGGATTTCTCTTTGCTACACTTATACACCCAAATTCACCCTCCTGTTAGGGCAAGTTGGGAGCATTGGACTGGGGAAAGATCTGTTCACTCAGAGGAATATCAGCCTTGGCAATGCTCCAAGAGAGCACATGACAAAGTTCCAATGGATCTGGCCCGTGGTTTTTTCACTTGGCAAACACAGAACTAAAGCACATTGCTATATCTTTTGCTTCTGTGAAGTATTGATCCATGGAAAAACATTAATGATTAACCTACACTTATGCAATATAATGAGAGTTTGTTCTTTGTACCAGCAATTTTTGACTTGGCTAACTACACAAATCACATATAGAATGTGTATAAAACAAAAAGTAAACCATCATTTCATTTACTCATAAGTTATCCTGGTCCTTCACAAAAATGAGATTTCTCATTTTAGTCTAAATTAGACTCCTTAAAAAGTCATCATTTGCTATTCTCAAAATATTCGGTGCATATATCTCCCTGGACCCCACTGGCTATAGGGAATGTCCTGGTGAGTATAAGCTTAAGCTTAAAATGAAATTTTAAATTAAGATTTTCTTTATTCTGTTTTATTTGGGGTGAGGGGGGCAGGTACCAGGGATTGAACTCTGGGGCACTTGACCACTGAGCTGCATCCTCAGCCCTATTTTGCAGTTTATTTTGAGACAGGGTCTCACTGTTTACTTTTGTTTTTCATAGACAATTTTTAAAATTTTGGCATGGCTAGAACTATATTATAGTATAGACAAGAAATCTGGTCAAATTTAAACATGTCTGCTTTATACTAGAGAGTATGTGGCAGAAAATTATCTACATTTTAGGAATTTGCAGTAAGAACATTGTTGTTTGCAGCAAAACTTGTTATATATTAGGTAAGTTTATTAATTGGTTTTTGCCAATAGGCTGTTCTTCAGACAAAAAGAGTTCAAGTGTAATTTGTTTCTCCTTATACCAATGCTGAGTGGCCTAACATATCAAATTCCAAATGCCATGGTTGTCTTGTTGGAGATATTCCTTAATTGCTTCCCATGCTATGAAGTTTCCTATTACAATCATCACCCATCTCCCCTACAATCCCTGAGCCTGTATGTAAATAAATAGAGACAGGTGGTCAGCATATATTTCAATCTAGGTGGAGAATCTCACGGATGTGATATGTGACCAAGAATAAAATCAAACAGTTTGGGAAAGATGAAAACATTATTTGGCATTCCTACTTCTATCACCTTGAGATCTGAATTGATTTGAGAGGGGAGTAAACCCTTCAAGTCTCAGTTCTTCATGAATAAAATGGGTATACTATTAGGTTCCTCACAGAAGAGTGCTTTCTTTTGAGGACTGAATGTGTCAAGGCACAAGAAAGTACATTTCTCTTTTGATATGTACAGATATACACATGTATATATCTGTACATGTGTGCTCATGATTCAACTAAATGTGAGTAGTAAGTTATAACTAGACTCATAGTCTAGTTTGGAAATCAAACACATATCATGTAATGATCCAAGTGACAATAAAAATCTTAAAGTGGAAAATATTTCCAAAGCTAATGATTACTTGGTGAGCCCACACCTGTAATCCCAGGTACTCAGTAAGTTGAAGTAGAAGGATCACAAGTTCAAGGACAGTCTGGGAAAATTCTTTCTCAAAATTAAAAATGAAAAAGGCTGAGGCTATAGCTTCATGTTAGAGTGCCCCCAAGTTCAATAACCAGTACAGAAACAAACAAAAACCCCAAAATGAAAAGCTATATGATTAAATGCCCTATATCTATATTCTACCCAAAGTAACTGAACCCTCACTGAACACCAGTGCATATATTACTCTTTTTTGGGCATCAGGGGAGTACCTGGGATTGAACTCAGGGGCACTTGACCACTGAGCCACATCCCCAGCCCTATTTTGTATTTTATTTGGAGACAGGGTCTCATCACCTCACTTTTGCTGATGCTGGCTTTGAAGTTATGATCCTCCTGCTTCAGCCTCCTGAGCCGCTGGGATTACAGGCATATGCTACTGTGCCTGGCTACATTACTCTTAATATGCAAGAAATCCCTGCAACTTTAGGTTTTATGATTTAATTACATATTGAGGAACATGAAGCTTACAGAGCCCAGGCAATTTGGCTAGGAAAACAATGAATCAAACAGATCCACTTGGGCTCCAATCCTGTCTTCCTTCCATCAGCCACGCATGCAATCCTGTCCCTGCAACATGTGAATTATATTGTGCTTCATCAAGGCAGAGGCATGAATTGAACTTTGAAGAAAAGATAGAATTTGAGCAGCATGAAAAGAAATCATGAATGCTGTGGGAAAAGAAATGATGTGAGCAAAGGTATGAAGATGGAAACATAAAATGTATATCTGTGAGATAGTCGTAAACCAGTTTGTCTAGACAGACGATCTGTATGGACAGAAAGCAGGAGAGAGAGCTGGAAAAGTCTACTGTAAACCATGAATTCCAAAGAAGTGCCCCTTGCCAACTTATATAGAGTATGAAGATTAAGGAAACCCGTGCTGTATTATAGACATATGAATACATAGAACAAACAAACCAAGGAGACCTCAGACAAAAGATAACAACAAACTGTCTTTGTGGTTTGTTCAGCCCAGTAGATGGGCCAGTTCCTTGAGGTCATGGAAGGAGTCTGTGTGGAGAGTCTTGGAAGCACAGGGAAGAAGAGCACAGTCATGTGGACCTGGCATAGATACTATCAAGAAAGGATTACAGAGGAGAAAGATCTCTTCTGGAAGTAATGGGCGGGGAAGAAACGGTTTAAACAGTGAAGCTATTTTTGAAAGATGAATTCAACAGCTGTGTAGAGTAGGTCAATGTGGGTCATGATTAAAGTATGAAGACTGAGGCTAATTAAATAGATGATTACAGCTGTCCAGGCAGGATAAGGGGGTGGTAGCCATGAAAATGAAGAGGCAGGAAAGCATGAGATGTTTCAGTGAAACTCTCCCATGGCTAGATGGCAGATGAGGGCAGTGAGGGAGAGGAGGATTTGGGGATGCCTGTAAGGTTCTGAGCTTAGGTAAATGAAAATTTAGCATTGTGATGTGATACAAATAAAAACAATAATAATGAAGGCTAATATTGGTTGAAAGCTCTTTATGCACCAGACACTGTCCTAAGTGTTTTATAAGTACTACTGATATTATTTCATTTAATCTTTTTTATCTATCATTTCTTACATACATGACAAAAGTGGAGTGCATTGCATTCATAATTATCCATTCACAGTACTATTTTTTGTAACTCTGTATAAAAAATATGTTCACGCCAAATTATGCTTTTATATATGAGCTCTCTTTTTTTGCATTAGAATTCTTAATACACCTTTATACCAGAATTTATCATATCTCTGTTTGTATATAAGGTATATTGACATTGAATTCACATCTTCATACATGAATTTTATATAATGATGACCGACTCCTTTCACTATCCTTGCTATTCCCCCTCTCCCTCCCTTTCTCTCCCATCCCTATTCCCTATCTAGTAACGTTACAATGTAAAGACTATGGCTATCTCCATTTTATAGATGAAAAGACTGAGGTATGGTAAAAGAAAACAACTTGCCCAAGGTAGCACAATAAGTAAGTGACAGACTCTGAGTTCAAAGGCTCTGGTGGACTTGGAAGGGCATCAATATGACTGAAGAACTGAATTCTTTAGTTTACATTTTATTAAATAAAACTAAACTTTAAAGAAAACACATAGTTGATTTGGTATTTAGAAAACTGGTAAGTATATTTGGAACAACTTGGGTAAATGAGCCTGTATTTCTAATTGTAAATTTTAGGAAATTTAAATACAATCAAATGATAAAGGAAAATTTTGCAGCCAAATTGATATGTAGTATAAATATCAAATACAATACAGGATATTGAAGGTTTGATATGATAAAAATATTATACATTTCATTGATGATTGTGTGTATTATAAGTTGAACTGATAATATTTTGAAATAGTGAGTTAAACAACATTATGTTTACTAAATTAATTTCACTGATTTCTCTTTACTTTTAAAATATAGCACCAGAGAGTTGAAAAATATAAATGGGGCTCACATAATATTCTATTGGCCATGATTTTACCAAACACTCAGAAATAAACAAATGAGAGGTCCACTTCACCACAAGATGAATGGCAAAGTTAACAGGACAGTTATTCCTTTTCCCATTCTGGATCTCTGTGGTCGGTGAATTTGTTTAAGTCTCAAAGGAGAATCATTTCTCTCACAGCTGATTTGTGACTTTGGACCCCCAGCTTTGTCTTCATGTCAATCTTGATCAGAGAATCCCAAAGGAGAGCCTACCAAGAATTTCTTCAAGTTTTCCTGAGAAAATACTAACTAGAAATATAGGAGCTATTCAAGATCAAAGTATAATTTTCTATGTCTTTTTATTTTTTAATGGAAGACACTAATCTGAATCTTGAAACCTAAACAGTGTTTGAGAGCTTTTGACCATAAATTAATGTTTGCTCTCCTAAGATTAATATGTGTGATACATTAAAAGTAGAAGATTCTAATTAAATGGAAAAAAGGATGGTAGCTAGGCACTTGTGAATCATTAAGTATTGCAAAAATTGAGGAAGTGTCATTCATTGATAAGGAAAAGAAATCTAAAATTCTACCAATGCACTATTCCTTTATAAAAATTTTCTGTTAAAAATCTTAAGCAATATGTTGTCTAAAGATTTTCATTTATTAATTATATATTGTGAATAACATCCCCAAAGTATATAGAATATGCCAAAGTGTCATAATTTCTAAATAATAGCAATGAGGTCCTCACATCTGTAAGACAAATGAAAAGTAACTTCCCTGGCCGAGGGTACTAGGGAAAAGATAAACAAACCCATTAGAGAGTACACTAAATGCATTTGAAAGTGCCTCAATAAAATAGCCAAGCCTCTGGGAAAATAATGTGTCTGACTGCTGATAAAATTGGTTTTAAGACCATTACAAGACAATAATAACACCAAATACCCACATACAGTCAAACAAGACATCATTGTGCTTATTGAACTTCCAGTAAGAAATGCTTACTTGTAAAGAAAAGGCCATTTTACCTCCATTTTTTAAACAAGCCACATAATAGAAAATGATAGAAGTCTTGATCTCATGGCTAATTTTCATTGTGTGGTCATAAACATCTTTCCAGTGGCTGAGTAATAGCACTCTCTTTGTTGTTGTTTCTTCTCCCTTCTCCTCTATAATTCCAAAATTATACAGTTCTGTCATTTTAAAAAATCTATAACCATTATGTCAATTTTGGTTAATTTCTGGCAATTGTACCAGTTAAATTGTTACATATTTTTCTGAGAATGTAATAATGGATCAGATCATTATTGGGTCATCTGTGTCTTATTAATATCTATTTTATAAGCATTTGTTAATTAATCTCAGAATTTAATACCAGAACTAATGATGGCTTAATTTTTTTATTAAAAATTAACAGGTTAAAATTGAATGTCATTTTACAAACCACTAGGAAGCTATGTATCTTATAATTTACTCAAGGTCCAAGTGACCTCGGTAATAAAATATTTATGAATAAAGGCTGATGTGTTTTAGACTTTTTGGTAAATTATTTGTCTTTATTCAAGTTGCACTGAAAGGTATGTACAATATAGCACACGGTGAAAGTAATGTTTTGATTGGAGGCAAACAAATAGACAAAAAAGGAATTAATTGTGACTTTGAAAAACACTAAACTTTGCCTCAAATATAAATCCAGCCACAAATGTATGTTTCTTGTGAATCTTGGTAGTCACATCTCCAACTCCAATATCTTTTTATTCTTTCTTCGATATTTGTCCGCTCATCTCTATTTATCCTGCCAAGTTCTCAAAAATTAAAGGTCATTTTACAAACCAGTTTAATCCATGAAAAAAAGTGAATCCATGTTCACTCTCAAACATGTTTCTCTTCTTGATCCCTATTTCTGTTAACAGTGCAACTATTCTTTCAGAAATTCTAGACTCATCATGGCATCCAGGTTATCATCAGAGGGCTAGGGTTTTCTTTTCTTTCTTACACACATCAAGTCTTGCCAATCCTTCCTCCACAGGTCTCCAGAAAATACTCCTTCTTAGCCATTTTCTTATTATCATGCACCATGCAATCTTAAGCATTAAGTACATGCTGACTCTCCAACAAAACTTTACTTTTCCACATAAATTTTTATACACTCATAGCATAAACTGCAAAACGTACAAAAAGATAATGACTATTACTGTAACCCATTATCTTGTGTTCATTACTACCTTTATAACCTTTTATAGTAACAATTGGTATAATTCTTCCTACCATGTTTCTTATTCCAGCCTTTTGCTGTTCCAAGTTAGGTCTTCATTGATACCACTTTATTCTTACATTTTTAAAGCATTATTTTAAAAAAATATTTATTTATTTATTTATTTATTTTTATGTGGTGGCTGAGGATGAAACCCAGTGCCTCACATGCTAGGCCAGTGCTCTATCACCAAGTCACAAACCCCAGCCCCCACTTTAGTCTTTCTTAAGCAAAGTTATGATCATAGAACTTCCCTGTTCAAAAACTGATAGTTCTCCTTGTCCTAAAAAAAAAACATTCCTTAGCTTCAATTTCATGACCCTAAAAATAGAGTCTCACTGTCACTTTTGTTTACTAAGATGGCTTCTCAAATTCATTAGGTTTTCACCATACAATATTGTTTCCCTATAAAGTTTCATTGATTTTCCTACATTCTTTGCTTTTTGAGACTTCTCTCCCATTCTGAAATGCCCTTCATCCTCAACTCCACATAACTAAAAGTAATCCTCAAGATAAATATTGTTCATGAAGCATTCTGTGATTACCCTAAGTCCCCAGTTAGAAGTGAACTCTTTTCTAAGAACTGCCAAAACATTTTATTTCTGCTTTCTTTATAGTACTTAATAAAATACACGGCTCAAAATTCAGATAGACAATTGGAGCTTGTTCCACAATTGTAGAGCTTATTCAATCATGTACTAGAGAAAAACCCTTGAGCCCCTGGGTCTCAGTTTTCTTGCCAGTTGAGATGATGCTCAAAGTAGACAATATGTGAAAACCGACTTTGTAAACTACAAAGTGCTAAGTAATGCAGACTTATTCTCTGCCAGCTGCTCACTTTTTGGCACTAGCCATCAAAAGAATGTCTCATCCTCTTTCACAACCTAATTTGTTAAATGGTCTTGAATAACCCAATTGATGGCAGAATTTGGCCCTGTATGCACCCCTGGGAGGGTAACTAAAACCCTTATATGGTTATAATTAATTTTTGTTTGAATCTTTATGCGACAAGTTAGACTGTGATCTTTTTGAAACATGGGAATTTGTCATTCTCAGTTTTGCATTCCTATCATAGAGCTCTGAACTCAGTTTCTGCTAAATAAGTGTTTGCTGAACCAGTGAACATGTGAGCAAGTGAGTTAATGAATGAATGAATTTGCTAATACCTGGATCTTGTGCACCAGTTATTTATACTTAGTATCTGTTATCTCTCCTTAGACTAGAAGCTCCACTTATATTCTCATAGTTCCATGTGCATGATAAGAAATAAATTCTTTCAAAAAGTTGAATAGAAAAGGGTAGCTATGGGGCTGGGGTTGTGGGTCAGTGGTAGAGCACTTGCTTACCATGTCTGAGGCAGTGGGTTCAATTCTCAGCACCACATATAAATAAATAAAATATAAAGGTACATCAACAACTAAAAAATACTTTAAAAAGGCAGCTATGCTGGGTCACACACTAGGGCGCACCTGCATATAGATCTTTCTTGAAAAGACAGCATTTTACTGGAGCATACATACTCTTAATATCTGTTTATCTCTGCAAATTAGGCAAATTATGTTTACTGTCAACATTGTTGTATCTTCTTAAATTGAATTTTTTAAATGTTCATTTGTTTTCTTTTTAACTTTTTCTTTTTTGTGTTTTCATCATTTTCCCAAATTTTATTGATGCATTACAATTATGCATAATGGGGAATTTGTTGTTACATATTGGTACTTGCACACAATATAACAATATGATTTGGTCAATTATAATTCTCCAGTATTTCCTCTTTCCCTTTTCTTCTCCCTTCTCCTGGTCTTTTTCTTCTACTCTCTCTATCCCCTTCAATTTTCAGGAGATCCCCCACCTTTCTTTTCCATTTTTCTCTTGACTTTCCTATGTTTGGCTTATTTCACTTAACATTTTCAAGTTCCATCCATATTCCTGAGAATGACATAATTCCATTCTTCTTCATGGCTGAATAAAACTCCATTGTGTATATATACACAACATATTTTCTCTATCTATTCTTCTCTTGACAGAGACCTAGACTGGTTTTCATAGTTTGGCTATTGTGAATTGTGCTGCTATAAACATGGGTATACATGTATTGCTATAATATGCTGAATTTAATTTTTTAGGAAAATACAAAGGAGTGGTACAGCTGGGTCATTTAGTGGTTCCATTCCTAGTCTTCTGAGGAACCTCCACACTGATTTCCATAGTAGTTCTATTTGCAATTCTACCAACAGTGTAAAAATGTTCCTTTTTCTCTACATCCTCTCTATCTTTTATTATAGTCTGTATTCTTAATGACTGCCATTCTTCTGGGAGTAAGACAAAAATCTCACGGTAGTTTTGATGTGCGTTTTCTTAACTGCAAGGTATGTTGCTATATGCTGGACATATTTGTTGATCATTTGTAGTACTTCTTTTGAGAAATGTCTGCTTAGTTCATCAAATTGAATTTTAAATATATATATATATATATATATATATATATATATATATATATATATATATTTGTTTTTATGATACAGTAACAAACTTCAGTGGAGTCATTACTTTGGCTAAGTTCTAACATAAGCCTTTATGGCACAAATACAGAATAGTCTATATTACCATGGAGACTCCCTTACAGCACTCAAATTTTGAGCAAGCTGTTCAAATTATGACAGGTTCAATGAAAATGGAGTCAGGAAGAGAACAGAATATTGATACCTCCTTCCTCACATTTATCAATTAATATAGTTCATTGCATGTTGTGGAAGGTGGAGCAAATACAGTTGTTCTATTTAAATGGCTTCTTCCTCCTGCCCCATTTTGCTTAGTGCATATACCCAAATTTGCATAATACCAACTTGGATGGTGTAACTCTATAGAATTGTTCTTTTACAGTGTCAGTCAAGTCCTCTCCTCCTAGTACATATAAAATCTCTCTATAACAAGGAAAGATTAATAATCCTGCATAAACCTTATTCTCTCTCAAGTAAGTTAACCCTAATCTTCCTCACAGTAATTTATGTCCTTATCTATCATGAAGAGTCTCTTGTGCTATAGTCAAAATGGCAATTTAGCTTTAAAGGTTGCTAGAAATGTGAAGGTTGCTTTCATCTCCCTGATCTGTTTTGGAGTGATTTTGAACATATACAGAATTCAGAGTCCATGACAATCACAGGGTAGGGATGATCTGCTTCCACGGGACTCATAATACTAGTTTCCTGGCATCTCTTAGCCATAGGATTCAAATGAGTTTTCCCCCAGAGGGAAAAAGATTTTGTTGACAAAATGAAATATCAGGCAGAGAAAAATTTTAAGTCAAAGTTGTTAAGGATTCCCTTGTTAGCAGAGTATAAATCCTATCACAAGCATCAAAAAGGGAGAATTGGTGTTATAGCCACTGGATTTCTAAAGACACACATACACATGAAAAAGAACAAAGAAGGAAAACAAAAACAGAAAAAAAACTAGAAACTCTAAGGGGACAGAAGCTGCTGGTATTCACAATGTTCTTATTATGTACATAATGGATTACCATGGTAACACCAGTATCACATAACTTGTTTTACATGGGGCACCAGCATACATTGTTCAGAAATATCAGCACAAACAAGAGTACATGTTCTCAGTCATAGTTTTAGGGGGAAAAGATGGAAATGACTAATTTAGGAAAAGCATATACTTGTCATAAGTGTTAGTGGAATTACTTATGATTATTTATGAGACTTTTTGTGTGCACATGTATTTCTAACTTCTGCCTAGATTAAAAATCAATGCCTAAATGCCACATTCTTATAGTAATCTATGCTTATGACCCTTAGATTATGACTAATTGCAGGAGAGGTATTTTTGAGCTGACTTACTCTGAATTCTTATAGAACCATAATCTTAGATTTCAAGAAACATTAAATTTGTAAATGTTTTCATCATGAAAATTAAGTAAATTCATTGATTTTTTTTTTCTCAGCAATTGCTCAGAAAAAAAGTCACAAAGGTAGAATTTTGTTTTTGATATTTGGGGTCAATCAGAAAACTTTGAAACTGAGTACCCAACATAAAAACAGTTTTGGTGTAATTTGCATGCACTGCAAAAATTTGAATATTGCTAAAGCAATAAAAACCAACCAAAAGATAAACACAAAGCTGTTTTTGGTTAATTATACAGAAACCAGCAGTTGGATATCACTTAAGAAGTTCTGACAGCAGTTCACGTGAGTGAGCATAGTCATAAAGACAGAGTAGAAGGACTGATACTAGAAGTCAATACGTAAAAGACTACGTGATGAGAGATGAAGGCAGGTGACAAAGGTGATTCTCATGTTTCTAATTTGGATAACTGGATAGTAATCAATCAGACCAAGGAACAAAAGAAAAAGAGCAGATTTATCTATCTATCTGTCTGTCTATCTATCTATCTATCTATCTATCTATTTATTTATTTATACCAGGGATTGAACTCAGAAGCACTCAACCACTGAGCCACATCCCCAGTCCTATTATCTTATTTAAAGACTCACTAAGTTACTTAGTGACTCACTGTTGCTGAGGCTGGCTTTGAACTCAAGATCCTCTCGCCTCAGCCTTCCAAGCTGCTGGGATTACAGGCATGCACCACCATGCCCAGCAAAAGAACAGATTTTAAGAGCAAAATGATGTATTCAATTTGGGACCTCAAGGCCCCTGAAAAAAATTTTAAGCAGGGAATAAAGATACAATCTCAAAGTAGAAGATTGGTTAGGGCTTGAGACCTACGATTAGAAGTTGCTAGAATGAATTTAATATGTTTCTCCAAAAGCCTACAGCTACATTTACTGTTTCTGATAACTTTTTAAATTCCAGTTAGAAAAACAGGTTCCCAAGAATTTTTTGAATGCCTATCATGTGCCAAGCAGGCTCTCTATGAAGCTTTGGAAAAACTGTGATTAAATATACTGGCTGACACTCTGCTCTCAAGATCCCATGATTGAATGTGGGAGGAGATTCATCAGCCCACAAAATACATAAAAATGTGATTACAATTGTGAGAACTGTTCAGAGGCCCAATAAGAGTATAAATAGGTACCTAACATAGTCTGAGCATTTGGAGAATGTTTCCCTGGCGACAATAAGGCCCAAGGATGAGTAACAACATATGCCCCTGAGAACTACATGAATGAAGCCTGATCATCTTTTGAAAATCAAAACACATTCCATCTTGTCTGAGAAGCTCATTATATCGCCCTTGGATACCTGTAATGTCCTTTTCATCAAATTATTTTTCTTCAATGTCCTTCTCTGTCCTCACTATCTTCCATGTTGGAGCATCCTCCTTCTTAGGGCCATACAAAACAGCATCAAGTCCAAAGTCATGGCTGGTGGTTGACTGATTGCCCACCCATCTTTCTGCCTTTGTTTCTTCATACATCAGTCCATAACCTATTTGACAGCAAGATCCCATCCTGAGCCCAGAATGTTTTGCCAATGTTTCCTATTTTACTTTCCACAATTTACAAAGGAAAGGAAAGGTGATAACAGAAATTTTCCTTTTGAAGTTGAAGTTTATCTAAGCAATAAGCCTGTTCAATCCAAGAGCAAAGCCATGAAAGGCTAAGGAAAAAAAAGTTTCAATGGGAAGTAAGTTACTGCCTCTCATTGGATATAGAAATGGACTGGGACATGAAGGTCTCTGTGGTTGTGTAGTGTTTCCTGTTCGTTTCCTGTTCTTTGGCAATAAACATTCGAAGCACTCTAAGGAGTCTAATTCCTTTCCTTTTAGCAAAGGAGGATGTTTAATTGGGTGATGGGTGGCTGAACTGAAGCAAAAGAACAAAATCTCTAGCTATTGGGAATGGATTAAAAATTTACTTTTTTACAACTTCAGATGGATAATGATACATATTTCTTATTTTTTTTCTTTATTTTTTTTTGGGGGGGGATACTGGAGATTTAACGAAAGATGTTTTACCACTGAGCTACATCTTCAGTTTTTTTTTTTTTTTTTTTTAGTTTTTATTTTGAGATAGGATCTCACTATGCTACTTAGGCCTTGCTAAATTGCTGAGGCTGGTTTGAACTCACAATACTCCTGTCTCAGCTTTCTAAGCCTATGGGATTACAGGAGTCCATCTCCATGCCTGGCACATACTTCTTATTTCAATGTTTTAAAACCTTCAATTATTAAATAAGACACAAAGAAAATGTTTTTAAATTCCACTGCCAAAATTAAAACTACACTGATTTCATCTCACTCTAGTCAGAATGACAATTATCAAGAATACAAGTAACAATAAATGATGGTGAGAATGTTGGGGAAAAGCTATACTCATACATTACTGGTGGGACTGCAAAATGGAGCAACCATTCTAGAAAGCTATATGGAGATGAACTCCTGTAATGGAGTCCATACACCGTTTGACCCAGTTATCCTACTCCTTGGTTTATACCCAAAGGAACTAAAATCAGCTACTAAAATGATATAGCCACATCAATATTTATAGCATCTCGATTCAAAAGAGATAAACTATGGAACCAACCTAAGTGCCCTTCAACAGATGCATGGATAAAGAAAATGTGGTATATATACACACAAGTGAATATTGCTCAGCCTTAATGAAGAATGAAATTATGGAATTTTCTGGTAAATGGATGGAACTGGAGACTATTGTGCTAAGTGAAATAAGCCAATCCCCCAAACACCAAAAGCTAAATATTTTCTCTGATATGCAGATGCTAATCACCATAGTGTGGAGGGGGGAAGAATAGAGGTACATTGGATAAGACAAAAGGGAATGAAGGGAAGGGAAAGGAATGAAATTAGGAATGATAATAGAATGAATTAGACATTACTATCCTATGTGCAAATATAGGATTATATGACCAATGTAATTCCACATCATGTACAACCAGAAGAATGAGAAGTTCAACTCCATATATGTATAATATGTCCCAGTACATTCTGCTATCATTTAAAAAAACATAAATTTAGAAACAAAAATGTACTGCTAACGAATAAATTAGTAAATCTAATAATCCCTTGATGCTCCTCAAAATGAAGAATTAAAAATTTTAAAAAAATATTAAATGTTCCCCTCTCTATCTTCTGTACTTTCTTTTTGCCCCTCTCCTCCATCCTTGTTATACTTCATACATTTTAACCTTTCAGTTCCTTTAACATTCACATTAGAGCTTCCTTTGCAGGACTTTTGGTAGAGCACATTGTTGCTCATCCTCAAACCTCAATTATTGCCAGGGAAACACTCTCCAAATGTTCGGACTATGTTAGGCACCTATTCCTATCCTCATTTGGGGCACTGGTCTCTTTTTGACCAGTTCTCACAAATGTAAGCACATATTCTTTTAAAGATTTTTTTTCACAATATCTTCATTCTATTTATTTTTTTATTTTTTATGTGGTGCTGAGGATCAAACCCAGGGACTCACAAATGCTAGGCAAGTTTCTACCACGGAGCTACAGCCTCAGCCCGCACTCACATATTTTTATAACGGTAAAGTTGTCCCCCATCAGGATTTTCCATTACTTGCTTCTATTGGTCTATTCCATTCTAATTTTTTGCATGCCATTGTCAGGTTCTTCTTACAAAAATATTTGTTTCCATTATGCCACTCCTTATACTAAAACATATAGTATGTATCAATGACAAGGGCAATTGACAAGGACAGAGAAGTAGAAGGAGTAGATCATGGTCCTTTTAAATTTAGATTTTTTTTTGTTTGTAGACAAGGAAAAGGTGGTAGTGAAAGCATGGAATTGTCATGAGACAGTATAGAAAATGTACCTGTGGGTGATGGTTAGAAAGAAGATGACAGTAGCATAAAGAGGCCAGTTAGGAGGTTAGCAGTCTTTCATGCAGAAGAGGATGAGGGCAGCATGGGGATGGAAGGGCATAAGCAAGAAGAACACATCTGCAGCCAGTTGGCTGTAGAGTGCTCAGACTGTGGGAGGGGACGCTCACTTCAGAGTCTGTGACTTGGATTGCCAAGAACGTGGGTAGGATTTTAATTCCAAATATATTGAGTTTGTGTCCTCCAGAGAACATTTGGCAATAGGCAATGAGACATACAACTCCAACATTGAGAGGAGAGTGGGATGTCCATTCCAGTTAGAATTGGTACTGCCATTAATCTTGATCCAGATGTAGGAAGGATTAAAAGGAATTGAGAGTAATTAGAAGTTTTATTTAAAGTGAAATGAAGAGTCTACCATCAAAGGAGGAATGTTCATTCCACCCCCCACCCCCCAAGATTTCCCTTTTATGAAATTTTACTCTTAGGATGAGCTTGTTTTGATGAAAATAACTGTGGCTCACGCATTTGCATGAATGGACCCAAGAACACAGGCATGAGACAGGTGAGCCCCACATACCAGACCAATGGAACTGTCACGTAATACACATTATCTTCTGTGCATCTTTGCTCATATTTTTTAATCTGCCTTTGAAGAGTGATCAAAGTTTAGCATCTAGCCTAGAATTAACAGAATGTATTAGATTGTTTATTCAGTTTTCCTTAATGAAATCTCAATAGTACCTCTACTAAAAGAAGACAAGTTCTGAAAATGCAATAAAGCTGATAATTCAGACAAATCAGAAGAATTTACTGAATATTTTAGAATATTCTAAAAGTGTGGCAGTTGTCTATTTTTAACCAGGTTAAGAAAGCATTATTTAGTGGTTACTGAAGAAAGATAAAAGTATTTTCATGAATGCATAAACTGTGTCAATCATCAGGATATAAATAAGGTCTTCAAAGAGCTCTGAGATACTCCCAAGTCCAATTTGTTACATAACAAATTGTTTTCTCAATCTCAGCACTGTTGATATATTGGGTCAAATACTTCTTTGCTGAGGAAAGTTTCCTGTACACTATAGGATATTTAGCAGCATCCCTCTGTTCTCTGCTCTTGATACAATTAGACAATTAATCCCACCCTAACTCATGACAATCAATAATGTCCCTAGAATTTCCAGACGTCCCCTGGGTTTCAGGGTATGGGGTAAAATCACCCCAGTTGAGAACCACTGGTTACATAGATAATTAAGTTAATGACTTCACCCCTTTTTCTGTTTCCCCCAACAAAAGACTGAACAAAAGTAAATATTGGTCTCAGTCCTGTTTGCATGGTTATTATGAGTCTAAATTAAAATGATTAGATTTGATGATTTATCATCTGCAATGTATACTTATTTTCCTTTGGTACAGGGAATGGGAACTACTATTCTGTATTCTGCACTGTCTGCTTGCTGAAGGTTCACAATCATTATTAAATCCATTTTCATTAATATGAGGACACCAGTTATTTGGGAATCAGTCTTATTCCCATCTTGCTCCATGGTTATTACTAGTACATAATCTCTAGGGACAGTTTGTTCTATGCCTAAATGGCATCTTCTCTAAAATCTTGAAACCCTAACTCCAGGACCTCAGAATGTGACCATGTTGACCTAGGGACTTTAAAGAGATGATGAAGTTAAAATGAAACTGTTAGAATGGTCCTTAGTGCAATTTGTTTTGATGTTCTTATAAGAGAAGGAAATATGCAAGCACAAAGGGACAACAGAGGTGAGTGTGCAGAAGAGAAAGACCATGTGAAGATAATTTGACAGGATGATCATCCACAAGCCAATGAGAGAGACCTCCAACAAACCAAACCTCAAGACAGCTTGCTTTTCGACTTCCAGTCTTTAAAACTATAAAAAAAAATACATTGTTATTTTTAAGCCACCCAGTCTGTGGCATTATGTTATGACAGCCCTATCAAATTAATTTGTCCTTTCAAATAAATAACTAGAGGATTGCAAGGAACCTAACTGCACAACTTAGGAATCTCTCCCCAAGGAGGCATCTTAGTGGTTATAGACTCAAATTCATTGTTGTTGTTCTTATTTTTTGGCTTTTTGTAACCTACTTTTCTATGAAGATAGGAGTGCAAGCCTACCCAAAAGATCAGAAAAACGGAGGCTGGGGAGTTTATACAAGAAGTATCATTTCTAGCAAAAGAGAACATGGAGGGTACGTGGCCTCCTCAGTCAGCTGAAAGCACAGATAAGCCTCCAAGACATCAGGGGGGAACCAAGTAGGGAGCCACAGTGCTAGGTGAGGTTGTGAAAAATAAAGTCCAGTAACACAATGCTTTTCCACCACGGGGGCCTAGCAACTCCTGTCTCAACTCTTTGTTCTTCCTGGTTTTTATTTTCCATTTTGATTTTTTTTAAAAGAAATGCAAATTCTACATCATAGCAGGGCAAACAGAACCCGGGCTTATGTTCCAGAGTTTTGGTTACTGATTTTATAAGCTTTGGCACTTCTATAAGATTTCTCATAGCTATATTATTATTATTCCCCTCTAGAAATTTCCCCATTTCCTCCCACAATGCTTTTTCTCCTCCTTTCTACCACTTGAAGTCCCCCTCTCCTCTCCCCCGCCCTTCTCTCTTTCTGAATACAGAATTGAATTTCAGATGCTCCTTACTGACCTCTTAAAAACAGAATGAGTGATGCCAGCTACTTGAGCCACTGGTTTCAAGTCAGTGCTACATGCAGCTTCCGGGTGGAAATAACAAGGGGAATTCAACTAATCCAAAAGAAGAACACAGGCAAAACTCTTCCAAAAGCTCCATAAGGTGGCATCCAGGAACAGATACATGTGTCTTTGCCAAAATATATAATGTGAAGTTTTCTAATTTTTTTATTCGTGCTTTTTAAGCATTTATTTTGTGATCTGTACTGGGCTCTCCATTGAGCACTGGCAAAGTGACAAAGAAGAAAACCCAACCCTCATACTCAAAAACCCTAGAGCCTACTTGTGTGAGAATCTTCCAGAAGATTAAATCTGATTTTTCAATCTAAGGTATTAAAATGAGAACACCAACGTTTTATCAAATTAAAACAAAATAATTATATTTCTTTGGGTGTGAAAATGGAGCTCTAGAATTTGTTGAGGCTACAAAAGATTAAAAGAAACATTTTTAAAATCATAAATACAGAGAATCATATCACAGATGGCAGGACTGTCATTTTCTTCATCTTTGAGCCTAATTAAGATTTAGCAGTTTAACTGCTTTGTTCAAGTCTTCATTGTCACTCTCAAAAGAAAAAAAAATGAGAACTATTAAACGGCCATGTGGCCATTCTTCTAATACAGCTGATTTTCAATTTGGAAATTATTTCCCTGTGTTCCAAGACAAACATGCTGTTCTTTCAATTAATTATTATTTTATAAGGGTATACTTGGATTTAAATTGAGCTCTCTCTGCATTTATATATTAGATTTTCTACTTTATTCTCCCCATGGATTTCATAATGAATAGCCAGATTTCTTTTTATCACAAAAATCTTATGCTTCATTGAGAGGGTCAAAACAACATATGGCTTTTCTTTTTAGATGCTTTTCTTTCTCTTTGTTCCCACCCTTCTTTTTTTCTTTCCATCCTGTCTTACAGTTTTCCATTCCTTTTTCCTTCCTCACATTTATTTTTGTAATTAGAAAAGCAATTTTCTTACTGTCAAAAAACACAGCCACGAGTCCGTAAAAATAAACATAAATGCACTGTTTTAGATACTTCTCAGATGAGTCATCATGAAAATGTAACCAGTTAATTTGGGTAGATTTTAGTGACTCTAGGATGATGAAACACTGCCATTTCAGGTGTGCAATTTGCTCATCAAACTAAGAAGAAAAAGTTTAGGTCTTAAGTTTTGTAATGTAGAAAACGAATTATACAATAAAAGACATAATCTATAATTTGGTCTTCCTCGTGACTTGTCCTTCACGGTTAACCATTGCTATCATCACAAATTTATATGCCCATGGAGAAGCTCTAGATAAGAGTGATTTAAGTTTCACATCTTCTGCACACACAAAAGTCATTTAATTGATTCATTTGCTAAGTATAAGCAATGCAGCACACAAAAATAAAAGTTAGATCTTGTATTTTTACAAATTCCAAGGTCTGTGCTACAAAATACTTTCAAAATAATTTCCTTGTGAAATATATTGTGAATCTAAATTTTAAAACTAATCTGGAATAAGTATGAAATTTCCTCGGTATGTGCACTGTACATCAGCTTATATAAAAGTAAGTCAACTGACTCCTACAGTAAAGGTAATTATTTTTAAATTGAAAAATATATATGAAGAAACAGGTACATAGCATTTACACATGGATTTGGCAATTCGTGAGGTTTTTATTATCATTTCCTCTAACTGGAGCATGGAGTGAGGTAACCGGCAACAACTGAGAAATGCCAGGTATGTGTCATGCCAAAATGTGTCTCAGGACACATTTTGCTGAATGCACCCTAAAATAGTTGATTGTAGCTGCCAGTCTGTTATAAACCGAAATGGCGATAGAGCTAGACATAAAAGCCTTGATATTCTGGGGAAAAAACAAACATTTCTCCTTACTGAAAGAAAAAAGTTGATTCTCATCAAATCAGAAAAAAAAAATTATTATAGTTGAATAACTAAGCCCGAGGCATTTCTGAAGGTGTAGGGATTTTTTTTTTAATCACTCAAATGTCTAAAAGTTCCTTCACATTTAAAATACAAATTTGGCAAAATATGTATTGTATGTGTGTGTGTGTGTGTGTGTGTGTGATTAAAAACAAAAAGCAGAAGAATAAGTCAGTAATGATACTCTTCATGTAAAATACATTACCTTCAAAATTTTGGAATTTTTTTATGGGAGTTCATAAAACTAGGGAGAACTGGCATTTTCACAGAGAAAAGATAAAATCTTCATAAAATGCTTCTGAAGCTCATTGTTAAATGCTGAATATGAGGGCTTTGTTTAAAACCAAAATTGAGGGATAATTTTTGGACACATTAGTGAAACACACTGTCATTATTCTGACACCATGTTAAAAATATTGGATGGTAGAAAGGATCTAACAAGTATATATCCTCTTTTCCCTGTATTAAAAACAATGATCTCAGCTTTGAAATTCCTAATTATGTAACATGAGTTTGCCTGTATATGTTTATGTGTATGTGGTATGTGTGCCGGGGGTGGAGAGTATGAGTTAGCAGAATTCTGGAACACTGATCTGGAAATGACAACTTCTTCATAGAAAAAATATATTGCCCTTTTCTGGTGTAACCACATGAAAACGAATGCTTTTTGTGGAATTGGACCATATTGAGATCACATTGGTATTGAGGAAAGATAGATTAAGAGCTACTGGGCATCTGGTACTAAGTGTTGCTAATAAACATGTCCATTACTTGACTAAATCCTCTTTCAAATTTTCGTCATGGATGACTCTAGTGGTAATGTTAGCACTAATAATCCTCAATTCTTAAAATCTACAGACCTTGAAACTGGACTAGCTTTTCCTAAATAGTAAACTGAGAATATTTTTCAGCTTGCCTCTTAGGTTAATTTTTTCCCAACTATCCAGTATACTGAATTTAACAACTAACCTCTCGCCCTGACCCTCCCAGCTCAGCCGACTTCCAAAGCTGTTACCAAAAGGTAACAGAACACATTTTCACTGACAAACAACTAGAGGAAAGGAAAGCAGTTACCGTCTCCTCTGAGGCTTAATATCAATTGGCTTGTTGATTGCATAAGGCGATCCATGAATATAAGCGCTTCGGAATCTAGCCACCTTCCCCAGCGTTAGGTGCTCACAGCTGGTTGGCAAACTCATTTTATCCACAAGGCAGGAAGTAAAAGCAAATCTTAGTAGTCAGCCCAGCATTCCTGGGAAGGAAGGCTGGAAAGAGTGTGTCAGATAATGGATTTCAGACATATGCTGCTCACTGGTTGCCGGGTGCTTCTTTTCTTCAAAAGTAAACGAGTGTTTCTCAGAGGCTACATGCACTACCTTGTTTTCTGTTCATGAATACAGGAAGCTTGTTGCTTATTTCTAACAGAGCCGTGCTCCAGCCAATTATTGGCTGAGCAAATGAGGTAGAAATTCTGTAGCCCCACAAAAGCCTACTTCCACTCAGACCAAATTTCTGGGCAGAAAGCAAGGTTTAATTCATTTTCATATGTCTTAAAGAATGTCGACCTAATGTAATAGTGGTTGAGAAATCAGTTATTTATTTATCACCAAGCATGCAGCTGATAGGAAGGAATGATCAGTTATTTGCTATATCTTCAAAGCAGGGCGCGGGTGGTTGTTTGCTAAACTGATTATAAATGCTTGGGAAATAAAGAGGGCACATGGAAATGATTATGGATAGTTTTCCAATTTTCTGGTTAAAAAATTGTGGGTTCTTGTTCATAAATTACTGTTCACAATAGAACTGAATTCAGCTTCTCGGAACATAAAAACTGTAAGCAAAGGCTTACATGTACTAACACTTCAACTCAATACTGATTTTTTTGTTTTCATCAGAAACATTCTCTCAATAGATGATCTATTGAAAAACTAACAGCAAATTGTTTGCTAATTCTTTGTAAGCCATTATTTTATAGTAGCGAAAGACTAATAATAGATCAGAAATGATAGCAAATCATTCTACTGGAGGCATCAGAATCTGAAGACAATGATACAGCTTTAATTAGTCTCGTTTCTTTTTCTCTTTTCTAGTTATAGCAACAAAACCATTCAAACCCCGTGTATGACCTCTAGACAGCAGGACTTCATAGTACTGCACAGGGGAATTGTAATATTTGAAAAAAGAGTTGTTGTGTTTTTTTGTTTTTGTTTTTGTTTTTTTTTTTTTTAAGAATTTGAATACACACAGCCAATTTGTTTAAGAGTCCTGAGAACTGGCCAAACATAAAGTATCTTGAAAGAAAACTATATTTTATTCTGTAGTGGCCAAATTCAGACATGGCTTGGATTTAAACAGCAGACACAATTTAAATTCAGAAATTTTTAAGTTTGAAAAGGTAAGCAGTTTTTCTTTTGACAGTAAACATTTCTATCCAATAATGACTTTCTATTTTGTGTGTGTGTGTTTATTTAGTTTTATAATGAATTTTTTTTAAGAGACAGGTCTCACTTGGCTGCCTGTTGAGGCTGACCTCAAATTCCTGGGTTCAAGTCGGGTTTCTGCCTGTATCTTCTGAGCCGCTGGGACAACAGGCATATGCCACTGTGCCTGGCCATGATCTCGGACATCTCAAACAACACAGAGGTATATGAATAAATGTATTGGTTGTTTTTCTTTATGTTTATTCTACCACACATACACAAATATACACATACATACACACAATAGATGTGTGTGTTTGTGTGTGTGTGTGTGTATTCCTCTTTTTTGTGAAGTGGGATACTACTAAAGAGAATCTTACATAATATCTTTTTGGCTTACTTAAATAAATAATAGACAATTTTCAGTCTCTCTCTCTACATATATATGGTGTTTTTAAAAACATTATGTGAAATTCCATGGAATGGCTATATAGTTATTTCAACTCGTCCTTTAGATTAACATGTTGGACTTTTATAAATAATAAACACATTTTAAAATATATTCTTACTGATAAATGTTCTGAAACAAATATTTCTGAAAATGGATTGCTAGATAATAAATTGTGTACATCTCCCCTTTAATAGATAAGCTGTAGCAGTCTATATTCTCAAAGCCACGTAGGAAGATGTCAATTTCACCCACCCTCCTGACAACACTATTTACTGATATTCAAATTCGTTTCTTTATAGCATAAAAATAAGTTACTAAATTTCTAAAATGCCCAGTGATTGCATATGGTTTCTTGCTAAAATTAAACTATTGTTTAAGGGGCCTACAAAGGTAAGGACAGGCTATCCAAACTGAAAAATATTGTGACATAAGTGCATGACTTATAAAGGTTTTACACAGGTGTATGTAGACAAAATATGGAGTCTCATCAAATGAGAGGATGCTCCATGGAAAGCATAGTTAGTAAATAATTTTTCCTAATTTGCATAATTAGGAAGAGATTAAATATGGAGGGAGTTCCCACTATGTTGTCACTCTTCAATATATTTGTCTTAATCAGAATAATATTTCATAATTGGAGAAACATCACTCATTTTAACAAATGGAGGTAGTACTAATGATTGCCAACTAATTGTGATGTATGTCTGGGTGATCAAGAGTTTTTGAGTTTAAGAGGCCTTGGGGCCTACTCCTCCATGTTGGAATCCTAAGGACAATGGCACAATAAAACAATCAGATTTAGGAGTCTTTGTCCAATGGTAGAGAATAGGAACTGCTTTGTAGGAGAATTTCCTAAAAGGTGTTAACAGTCAGAAACTGAAGACATCAAGCTCTGTGGAAGAGAAATATGTGTCCTCTGGTGGGAAAATTCATGGATTTTCTTAGCAGGGATGTTTTGCATGTACCTCTTCAATGATTTACCATGAGACTGGCGAGGACTCCTGGGGATTACTTGTACTTAAACTGGGATGAGAAAGGATTACTGTTAAAATCCAACCTGCCAAGAATCTAGAAGTTGTGAGAACTCTGGCCAATTAGCAGGTAGTGCCTAAAAGGGAAAACTGAATGTTCCTATCTTAGACAACTCCTTGTTTCTGAGGGTTATACAGAAGAGAGGGAGGACCTTACCTTTGGGAAAATAATAAAACACAGAGAACGTAATCTCACCTAAAGCTGAGAACCACAGTCTGTAACAGATTCATGTTAAAACAGAGTTTATACCTAAGAATGACCAGGATTACCCACCTATTATTTGTGGGGTGTTGCATTCTACGATTTCTGTGGCAGACAGGCACAGGTAGAGCACAAATTTCAGTTACCATCCCCATGACTTTAAACTCTTGAGAACATTAAAACAAAGGCAGAAATCACATGAAGGCTTCTGGAACATCCATTTTCTGGAGCATACTCTGGATTGTGATGCCCTTAGTAGTAATCAAAAGCAATTGATAACAATTGTGACCATAGAATTTTTCTTCTAATTGTGATATTATTTACTAAAGAAGATTCTTTCAGCCTGTAGCTTTTCTCTGGCCTGGTGGCAATTTGTAAAGCCAGGACAGGAGGACATCATCAGTTCACAGCCACATCAGGGTACAAGAACCAACTGAATCATTTCCCCTGTCTTGTGACTTGGGAGGATTCCCTCTCCCCAGTCTTGTTTGTTCTTCTGGATCCCCCTGGACTGGAGAACAACTGCTACTGGGATTAAAATTTGACTTTAGTTCTCTGGGTTCTTCTTGATGCTGACCTCCAAACTTCCTGCTCATGACACCCAATTATGGGCTTGACATACCCTTAAGTGCCTAAAAACTCCTACATCTGTATCCAGAGTGCACCTCTTTCTGCTGTTACCATAAAGCGCTATCGAGAAAAATTCCATTTGGAACTCTCACAGGTACCTAATTGATTGTGTGACTCACATCAACTTTTCCCCCACCTTCCCAACCCACATTTCTCTGGTCCTATCATCATTCAGCCAACAGTTTGACTATCATTCCTAATCAGACCACAAGTCTCACAAATATGAATAATATTAACAATAGTATTAATAGCCATGATGAATAACAGCACTGATCACGTGCTTTCTATGTGCTAAGCACTGTGGATAGCAGAAATAAACCCATGTAATTCTTAATAAAACTGTATGAGTTGTACACTATTAAAAATACTCTAGGTCATGCTGGATTTAGGTGGTGGAGTCAGAGTTAGGAACTGGTTAATCTGGCTCTAAAGACCACACTATGTTTTGCCTATCTATATAATGCACTTTCCTTAATAGTTCTTCTATTTATCTTTTTTTCATAGTTTGCCCAGAGTTAACACTTCCAGTTTTTCCTCCTCAAATCTATCTTTTATTGACTGCTATGACCATTTAAAATGGAAGTGTGAACACATGAGGCTCTTGCTTGCAATCATTCAATAACTGTGGTGATAAAGTTCAAGCTGTACATTTCTAAATCCAACACGAATTCTGTATGCCCTTGCTCTCCCTTCATCTCTTGTATCTGCCCCCAAGTAACACCTGGCTGTGGCCTCTCTGTGAACAGCCTGCTCTTTCACACCATGAAGTATTCATAAATGATAAGGCCTCCTTCTATGACACTTTGCTCTCTCCTCTGGCTGGCTCTCCCTCTTTAAGTTTCACCTTTTCTAAAAACCATTCTGCATTGCTCATTTTATTTAGATACCTCTCATTTATCTTCCCATCTGCATATGATCCTTGAACACCTTCATAGCTGTCCACATATTTCTAACTCTTTCCAATGACATTAGAGTTCCTTGGGAGCAGAAGTCCTGCCTTGTTGGACTTTGTCATTCCAGCTCCTGAAGTCACACTTGATCATTAAAGTAGCTTAAAGTGCAAGAGCTGCTTTACTTTTCCCTTAATTCCCTCCCCAATTACTCTCCACAGAATAATAATTAAAATTTTAAGTATCGCAAGTGATGGCCTTACTCAGCACATGCTCCTGAACAGGGCTATCTTGCCAAGAATAGCCACTGGAACATAGGAAGAATGTCTCTCTCGGGGAGTGAGGGATGGTATGGATATTAGTTGGAGGAGATGGGGATGTGCCTGGCTAGACTGACAATTTCAGTTTAATAAACAAAATCATTAAATTAGTTATTTTACCATTTGAATAAACATAGTATCATGCTCTGTTTTGAGAACACATTAACAAATTCAAAATTTATTAATTAATAACCTATCTTCTATGAAAGATTGCTTACTTTTATTCATTCATCAGAATACTCTGATAACGTTCTCTTATAAACACTGCAGTCTCACTCCACACAGTCTTGCACACAATGGCTACCATAAGAATGAAATGCCATGAACACAGATGAAGGTTTAATGACCACAAATATTATGGCAATGTTTTCCAAAACAGCTAAAATATGTAAGTTTTCTTAACATAGGCTTAAATAATATTTGGAATACCCAGCCCAGGTAAATGTCATCAACCATTAAAGTGATGATGTTGAAATTTTTCCCTTGGTATTTTTCCAAGGACTTGAAAAACTTTTGTCCACATATGAATCTTTACTGATTGAAAATAACGTCCCATTCTAGTGGGGGATTTTCACATTCTGTTGTATTAACTGTTTCTTGAGAAATCTGTTGATATTACTTAATGCTTGGTTGTAGAGCATTTGAGACTCAATTGAATGCCTTTAAGAATTAAACAACATAAGTTTCTATTAATCAGCTTGTCAGCAAGCCTAACTGGACTTTATAACAAGGATAACTTGTTTTATAAGAAGGCAAATTTAGGATGAATGAAGTTGGGGAAGATGAATCATTGTTGTCTTTTATAAGTTTTGTCCTCTTTCTAATGCAGTTCTCTTGAGGGCAATATCTCATAATCATATGTGTGTGTGTGTGTGTGTGTGTGTGTGTGTGTGTTTAGTTGTATACACACACACACACACACACACACATATATATATATTAGTTGTAGATAAACACAATATCTTTATTTTTTAAAATATTTATTTTTGAGTTGTAGTTGGACACAATAACTTTATTTTATTTATTTATTTTTATGTGGTGCTGAGGATCGACCCTAGTGCCTTGCATGCGCTAGGTGAGTGTTCTACCGCTGAGCTACAATCCCAGCCCCTCATGATCTTATTTTATCTTGTTAACGGCCAATTCCTCGGAAGCCGCTGGGAAATATGTTGACCACATGAAATCAAGTTCACTAACCTACTGCAGTTAAGAAGACCAGATGGACACTGTCTTAAAAGCCTTATAAGAAGAAGTTCATAAAGCAAGAAATCACTAAACTGTGTTCTCAGTTTTGTTAAACAGGAGCAGAAATGGAGGTCTGATGCCAGTACTGTTTAACAGGGGTGAGAAATCATGTTGGCTTCTATTCTCACATCCAACAGAAGCCCATGACTACTAATAATCTTATTTCAACAAACTATCATATATCCAAAGTTTAGGTAAAACTAAAGAAGCAATAAAGCCAACTGAATAAAACGATGCTCATTCATTGAAGTTTCAAGTAGGCCCACGCAATTCATGTCTCCAAGCTCTGTTTCAGCTGTTTGAATGTTAAATGGAGTGACATTTTGCTTTAGAATGTATGGAAATGGAAACAAATGAGTTTAATGTACACAACAGGCTTTGACAACATGACTTCTTCAACAGATGTCCTACACCACTTCCCACACTTTCATACATAAAAAGCACAGTCTACTCGCCAAGTTATGAAATGTTGCCAATGTTCACTTGCAGAATAATTCCCCACAGTAGGAGCCAGTGGAAAGAATTAAAACACTTCACATTTATTTCCAAATAACCAAATTGTATCATTGTAAAAGCACAAGATAAAAAGTAATCATGCTATGAGTTTGGACTTTGTCAAGTAGCTGGTTGAGCAAAGAGAAAGTATTTTTGGCAAGTGTTGCTCTATATATGGTTGAAGGTAACCTTTACAAATGTGTTTATTCATTTTCTATCCCACCAGCCAGCCAGCGAGCCCGCATTAGTTGATCATGTACTTTATAGGCACACAAGAAGTAGATGACACAAACTCCGTTAAAAAAGTATATATATACACACACACACACACACACACACACACACACACACATATATATATATATATATACATATATATATATATATGTATATATATATAATTAATTTAAATTCATGGTTCATGACAGAACTGACTTCATTTGACAATGTGTGAGATAGGAATAAAATAGGGCACAGCAGCAATGGTCCTGTTTGAAAACTTTTGGTTGACTAATATCCTATGAAGCTTATAGTTAGCCTTCACCATCATTTTCTGCCTTCTCTTGTACTTTTAATGTTCTGTCTTCTACAATGGACTATAAACCACAGGTGGCAAAGTTCATGGTTTATTTGTCTTTGAATTCTGCACAGTGCCTAGTAATTGCTCAACAGATAGTGACGCGATGCCTATATAGTTCTGTACATCGTATGTATTTTTTGTTAAAAAAAGACTTGCATTTGTATTTTATTTCCACTGACTTTTTAAAATAGGGAACTCTAATTTTCAGTTTTGCTAAATAGTATAAAGCTATTGTACTGGTATAATTATGATATAGCACTTCCTTTTACTTTCAAAAGCATCATTGTTTAGATTATAACTTATTTGATTATCATCTGCCTTTAGAGCTGCACATTTAGAAGGTTGCCTCAGCCACTTGGCTGAAAGAATTTCAAAGGTAAAGACAGAGTCTTACTCATTGTGGCTTCTCTGAATCTATCTCATTATCCCAGCTCTTCTTTATCCTGCATAATAAATATTTCAGGGAAAAAAACAGATAACAGGAAAACTTATGAGTAAATCAGAAATTTATTATCTAGTATAAACCTAGTATACTAGTATTTTCTAGAATAAATATTTAGTAATATTCTAGTATTTTCTAGAAAAAAAAATAAATGAAATGTCTAAGTGTGATACTCATGGAGATTAGGCAGGCACATATTAACCTGGATGGTCTCTTAAATTTAGACAATACAAAAATCATGTCTCTTCATTCAAATCCATAGGACAATAAAGAATCATTAATGAACTGTCACTGTCACTCACTTTTAGGTCCCTGAGTTTATTCAACAGAATTCCTGAATAATTAGTAATAGAGAGCTCATACATGAAGATGTTGGTATAAGTGCAAGTGTCTTGATTCACAACCCAACACTGCAATGAAAGGCTTAGGTAACCAGGTGGGAGAAATTACATCTTTGTAGCCCAGGTTTCCCTGATACCTAAGCTTAATGTACTCATTCAACAAATATTTACCAACTTACTATTTTTGGTGTTGGGAATCCAGTAGCAAACAAAACAACCCGATGTTCCTGCTTTCATGGAACGTGCCATTCCAGCAGAGACAGGAAGGTGGACATATGGGTAGGTAAAATACATAGGAGTGATAACAATGGAATGGAGAAAATATAGCAGGCGATATATGCACACAAGAAGTAGATGACACAAATCCCATTTAGAAAAAAAAAAATTAAAAGGGCGCAGGGTGTTTGAGGACAGAGATGGGAAAACGGATTGACTCCCTGCCTTGGGTTTAGGGCTTAGGGGGATATCTTAGCGGGGGGTCTTCCTGCAATGAATAACTCAAAAAAGGGAGAAGACTAGATGTGCAGGAGCAGGTGCAGGCACAGGTGCAGGTATTAGCATTGCAATATTTGCTTGTTTTGTTTTGTTTACAGTACTGGGTACTGAACTTAGGGCCTCATACATGTTAGGCAAATACTCTACCATTGAACCACACCCTCAGGCCTTTTAATTTTATCTTGTCTCACTAAATTGCACAGGTTGGCCTTAAAGTTGTGATCTTCTTGCCTTAGCCCTGAGCAGGTGAATTACAGGTGTGTACCACCATGTCTAGATTCAGTATAATATTCATTGAATAAATAAGTGAATGAACACATATTAGCTGCAATCCTAAAAGACAGAAAATATGTCCGTTAAGGGAAAAAAAAAAATATATATATATATATATATATATATCCAATAAAGCTAACATGACCTAGAATTTACCTATTATTAAGATTTTATGCCAGTTGTGGTGGCATATGCCTATAATCTTGGTGGCTTGGGAGGCTGAAGCAGGAGGATCAAGAATTCAAACCCAAATTCAGCAACTTAGCGAGGCTCTAAGTAACTCAGGAAGACTGTGTCTCTAAATAAAATGTAAAAAGGGGCTGAGGATGTGGCTGAGGAATAAGCGTTCCCAGGTTTAATCCCTGGTACCAAAAGAAGAAAAAAAGATTTTACAAGTTCCTCCACTGATGCAACTCTCTTAATTGATGGAAGGGAGTTTTTGTTTGTTTGTTTTTTCTTTTTTTTTTTTTTTTTCTGTAATGATTCATTCCTTTGTTAATGAACTATTTCTATGTTAGTCACTAGATAATTTAATATAAGCAACTGTGACACAGCAGTTGCTTAGACAGAGTTTCCCTGTTACATTTGATGATTTAATTCCAAATCTAGGTAACAGAGAATGTAAAGGCAATTATAGAAAACATAAGTTAAGAGTAAATCAGTTGTAAGTAGCATAAGCCCTTATTAACTACCTTAATTATTTAGCAACAGAAGCAGGTGCTAAAATTTTAAACAGTTTTTAAAATTTTTAAATATCTTTCCTTATTCCCCTCAGACAAATAATCAGTTACAAATTCATGGACTAGTTACTACCAATACAAATTATAGATAAAAAATCAATTGAGCATTTAGTTGTCCCATGAAGCAATATGCTAAGAACTTCTTATGTAATAAGAGTCTCCTGGTTGAAAGGTTGATTGGAAGTGATTGGAAGTGCAGGTTCATATATCAAGGAAGTCTACATTCAAAGTATGTGTCCCTGTCATGAGGAACAACTAGCTTTATGGGACATCAAGATCATCCCTGAGAAATCTAAATATGAAGAGTTCTTAATACCAAAATAAATTTCACCTTCTGGAAGGCTCTAACCCTTGATCTTAGGCCTGGTGTAACTGAAACCAAGGCCGATTCTTACAACCCTGTGAGTATCTAAACAGACCTTGTCTTTCTTGTTATTTGACCACATAGTCTCAGATCTTTTGACTGTTACTAGCATTTCAGAAATTCCAAATGCTTCTCTATCCTGAAAACATACTTCTGGAAAAATCCCTGCTTGTTCATTTCTCTTAAAGCATAGTATATGAAATTAATCCAATATCGTAGGTATGATATGATTAACCAGACCTACAGAGAGATAGCTTCATGTCTCTGTATTCACCATTTATATATGAATTTATATATGTTATGGTAGTATCTTCCACTTGTTCTAAACTCATGTACTGTGTCGCATAGGTCCCCACCATTTTGATTGTGAACTTGAAACTTTTTTTATTAGCAACAGAAATTTTTTATTAGCAAAATAATTTTTATTAGCAAACAGAAATAACTGTTGACACTGACTTTGCATACCATTATATTTAATCTCCCCTCTTTCCATGTTTTTTTAATCACTTGGATGAATAATCTACTATCTAGGCAAACAGTTAATCCTTATTTGGTATTCTTTATTTATATTGTTCAATTGATAACAAACATATTAAACTACAGTTTCAATCTGCCTATGTGGTTATTATATATACAATTATACCACAAGAGACATTGCCAGATACCATACTAAAATAAAAAAAAAAAAATGTCTTCAAGGACCCTTCTACACATACCATCCTGCCACAGGGGTTCACCTGAATTAAGTGTAGAAAAAGTTGTTGGCCAGCCCCATCTTGCAAAATGCTAACAGAAGCAATGCTTCTTTTTCTTTTATTTATCTTTGTACCTCCTTCCATTTTTTAAAACTTTTCCAGCTGTTTTACTCCATCAAAGAAAATTAATCATTTGGTCAGCATATTGCCCTTAAAAAAATTCAGAAGAGTAAGAAACTTTGAGAGACACAAAAAGGAAAATGAAATGGCCTCTTGTTCTTAGCAAGTTTACTGTATTTTTTGAGAAGAAAAGACTTAAATATATGAATAAATTTGCAGTGAATGTCAAACAATACATAATGTGTGGTTCAAACACAAAATATTACAAGAGTTTAGTGAAAGCAAAATCAATATCTACCCTGATGTAAACTCATTCTGTTTATATGGAGACTCTTGATCTGTGTCTTTCTTTCCAAGCAGACAACAGAATCCTTAAAACAATCCAGACACAGTGGAACACATCTGTAATCCCAGAGGTTTAGGAGGTCAAGCAGGAGAGTTGTAAATTCAAAGCCAATCTCTGCAATTTAGTGAGACCTAAGCAACTCAGTGAGATCCTGTCTCAAAATAAAAAATAAAAAGGTCTGGGGATGTGGCTCAGTGGTTAGGTATCCCTGGGTTCAATCCCCAATATCCCCCCAAAAAAGTCCCCAAAACAAATTGATTACATAGTTGCTAGAATATGAATATGATAGTCTGATCATTGCTCTTATGAAAAAAGAGAAAAAAATCTTTTTCTCTTATCAAAAAAGAAATTAAAATGGCAAATATTTTATCCAAAGGTTAGCATAATGTTACTTTCAAAGATGGCACATGTTGGCATTTTATTTTTTATTTCCATAAAAGAAATGACAGAATTCCTGAACTGCACGTTCCATTTAGGAAAAAGCATGTACTCTGTTCTCTTTCAAATACGGGAAAATCAATGGTGCAATTACATGGAGAGAGAAAAGGCTAGGTCATCAGAATTACAATGTCATTGCTATTATGAATAATAGATTGCAATATCTAGGATTTATTTAACATGTGATTATTTTGCTATCATGGACAATGTTAATCCTCAAGGGAACAGATGGTACAAGCATATTTTAAATTATTCAATGAAGTGTGCTTTTCAAACCACAAATGCGTATTGGCAGAGTGGATATATTTGGTATTTAATCCTTGCTTACGTATTTGCCCTCCTCTATTCTAAGCAATAACCCTTGTCAACTGAGAAGTGACCATTAGGCTGTTACCAAAGCAGAGCAGATGCCCCGGCTGTGCCTTTATTCCTCTTGACCTTTTGAAAACAAAGGTGATAGAAAACAGGCAATGGGGAGAAAAACAGTGAACTGAGTCTGGAAATTAAAAGGAAAATACAGAAAAGAAAAAGCATTCAGCATTTCTTGGGTGGTTAATTGGGACAGTACTGAGAATGTAGTCTATTCTTAACAATAAGACCAAACTATTTGAGATCAAATAGTAAAGTACCTATACCCATTCTATAGTGCCTTTCTTTAATGATACTGTATTCACATGGAACATATGAATCTGACTATATAGCTTAGAAATTCATAATAGCTAGGGTACATTGTCTTAGAAGTAGACTATCTATTTTTAAAGCATTAGTGGGAAAATTAAGGAAGCCGCTTGGCGATTATACTTTTTTACTGTATTTTATTTTTGATTGACAGGTATTCATTTCATATTAATGAAATTACAACACATACATACAGTGAGCACTAACCAAATTCAGCCTATCAGAAACAAAACCAGGCATTGGCTAAAGACTTTGGGCTTAGCCTATTGTACTAGTTCATTTTTTCCATCATTATAACAAAATATCTAAAGCTTGATACTTTATAAAGAATATTTATTTAGCCGACAGTTTTGGAGGTGCAAAGTCATGGCCATGGCATCTGCTGAGCTTTGGTAACAGCCTAATGGTGGATGACATCGCAACAGGAAGTGTGTATGTGAGAAAGAAATCATACCCTGAGATAGGAAGACAGAGAGTGAAGAAGATCTAACATTTTCTTTTATAATAATCTACTTTCATGAGGACTAACTTAAAGAGACCAGGATTCATTCATTCAGAGGGCAGCACCCTCAATAACCTAATAATTGCCTTTTATTAAGCTCTACCTCTTAAAAGATCTTATACTATTAAGTTCCCAGCACATAAAACCTGGGGACAAACCACATCCTAATCACAACATTCATGGCTCTGAATAAATTGAAATATGATATTTACACAGAAGAAAACCAAAGGTAAATGCTATGGCTTAAAAGAAATGTAGGATGGAGTGGGTGACTTAGTCCTGGGATCACATACAAACCATCAATCCTGAGCTTACCCAGTACATGGTTAGTTTTTCCTTTTGATACAGCATTTAAAGCTCAAGGAAAATATCATAGGAAAGGAAAGTTGAAATCAGAACTTTTTTTTTTTTTATTGACAAGGTCTAAAACACGGAGTCCTTCAAATAGGAACAAAGTATGGGCAATCTCCGGAGGAGGCAGGTGTTCTTGTTTGACAAGTCTCAAGCAAATTACCAAACTTAGATACATTTCCTGCTGGCTTCCATAAGCATTTGACTTGAAAAGACGTTTCATGTGAGATGGAGTTGTGAAAGAAGGAATCTGTTATCACTTGGTTGAATTCTCATAAAAATAGCTCCATGACTAGAGAATACACCCTGATTTCTTTGGAATTTACCTACCATTTCTAGCAACTATCTCAACACTAAAAAGCAATTATTTTGAATTCCATTTGCTATTAAATTTCCTTATTTTTTATGTATCAAAGAGTATCTACATAGTATGAAAAAAATGTGCTCATTTACTAATACAAACCTGAGTTTAAAACAAGATCAATACACATAGTCAATTTTAGTGAAGGAAAAATCATTCAATAGTACATTTTTCATGCATTCAAGAAACATATTGAGTTTGTGTCAGGAAATGCTTTGCCAATGGTATTGACGTGCATTGTTTGTTTGGTATGCATTGTTTGTCTTTATGGTAACAAGCCTAAAGTTTCTGATAACTTTGTTCCCAATGTTTATATGTCATGAAATTCTATACAGACAGAACTGCAAGAATATGTATGTATGTAAGTATGTATGTGTTTATGTGTGTGTGTGTGTGTGTGTGTGTGTGTATGATCACTCACAGGACATTCCCCAAAACATATATGTATACACACACACACACACACACACACAAAAAAAAAAAAAAAAATATATATATATATATATATATATCCTGTTGCAATTAATCTGTTTGTAAAGTCAATGAGAATTTAGGAAGACTGTCCACATGACATAGATAATACCAACTGATGTAGTCAAAAATATTTGACTTCATGCAAAATAAATAAATAATAACACATTAGACAAAAGATAAGTTTTCAAGCAGTACTTTTGTGCAACAAATAAGCTGATATTAAATCTAGTCTTAAGCAAATGCTTTAATTTCATTAGAGAGAAATTCATAGTTTGGGAATTATATTGCTTATATATGCCTATATATTTATTTACATATATGTAAAAAGAAGACATAAACAACTCTGAAAAATACAACATTTCCTTCTACCTCATAATATAATTAATTTATCTTAAATGGCTATAAATACTTAAAGTAATAGAAAATAAAATTAACAGCAGTGATTTTTTTTTCTTTTTTTGCTGTGTTGGGTAAAAGCCCAGGGCTTTACATCTGCTAAGCAAGAGCTGTTCTCTGATCTAAACTCCAGCCCCAGAGCAGTGATTTTTAAAATGGTATTTTGTTACTATCTTCACCTCCATGTCCACATAGTTGAGTATGCACTAGTTATAAATGAATTCCCATGGATGGTTTAAAGACAGAAGACCCAATAACTAAATATCTGATCTAGTACAATTTGCCAGTTTTGGTTTCTAATATAACAGAAGGAGTTGCTTTAAAGAATAATATGGAAATTTTCAATGGAAAATAACTCAAAGCTTTTAATTTGGTCACTGTGCTATATGCATATATGTTAAATGGTGTATCATCTTTTAGGTGTAAAAGTATTACATAGACATTAAATATAACTTAGTGATGATTTTGTTTACATTCATTTTAAGTAGTTAGTAAACTACCTATAAAGTAACACAAGTGATTTTTTAGACATGCATCATGCAAATTCAAGCTGGTGTTTCCTATGTGATTACTTTTCTTTTCTTTTCTTTTTTTTTTTTTCTGAGCATTGAACCTAGTGGTGCTCTACCACTGAGCTATATTCCCAGACATTTTTATTTTTTATTTTTACAGGGTTTTGCTGAGTTGCCCAGAATGACCTCAAATTGCCATTACCTCCTTCAGCTAGGATTACAGGCATGTGCCATCACACCTGGCCTAAAAGATTTTTTTTCAATGGATAAATAGAGCTTGTTTTCTGAATGAATAAAGAGTTAATGCTGTTAGGACTGAAGACATTGGGTTATATCTGGGGAACTGTTATTACAGGCCATGTCCGGTGTGCATAAGACAGCCTCTTGACAGTTGCTTCCCATTTTGACCCCAAATAGCATTAGTTAAGTAGATCATCCTCTTTAATAATCACACATAATGCCAAAGGACTTTTGGCAGCTTCATAGAACCAAATCTACCTTAGCAGATGGAGATTTGCCACCATAGAATTAAAAACATGTGTAGCATCAGCTTTGAAGGTAAGTTCAAAAAAGATTCCCCAAAACATTAGAACAATAACAACATCCCTAGAAGATATTACTAAAGTAGAACTTCTGATAAGCATCATTTAAACAGACTCAAACTCCATTAGATGAACATGTAAATACTTCTGTGTTCTAGTTAATCTCTTTCCCTATTTTCTCTTCTGTTGGAGGTGTTTTAAAAACATGAAAGCAAAATCTACATAACTTTCAGAGCCAATTGTAGGCATTCATGCTCTATTTAGACTTTTTGGTGGGACAGATTTTAATTAATTAGTATGCAACCCACAAAATGTCAAATCAGAAACAAAAAGTAGTTATTGTTTTACATATTCCTTTATAAATTTGGCATTATGTGTGCCTGCAGACTCAAGATTTCTTTTGGAGGAATCTAATAAGGGCCAAACTCACAAGACTGTGGGCATTACTTTGGTAGTTTATTATGTCAATTTTTTGGTTCTATGAGATGGTTTGACTTGGCAGTGGCCAAATCAAATGTTATATGGACTCCATGTTTAGGATACAAAAGCTGAAGGATCTTAACTTCACATATCAAGACAACTATATCCATTAGCTTCTCCTTCCCTGGATTTGCCTATCCAAAATTTTACATGTAGTAAGTCATAGTCATTCTCCAAGATTCCACTGTGGGCTCCTCTCCTTTTGTAAGATTACTTGTTGGAATAAATTAAGATATAGAAAGTAGGAAGGAAAAGCAAACCCTTATTTATCTATTAGTTTGTTAATAATCAATAAAAGATTCTTAGGGTTTCTGATTTGTGCCAACCACACAGATGAATGTCATATTGCTCCTGCCCTCCCAAAGCCCACAGTTGAGTGACAGAAAAAAGAAAACAAAGCACAACCTGGGGTGTAAAGCTCTAGTGGACAGATAAGTGCATTGGAAGAAAAAGTAGAGCAATTTGTCAGAATGTCTCAGTAGAATGTCATTTAGCCACAGAGGAAGTATACAGAAAGTATGTTCAAGTTTTTCAAGTAGTTTAAAAACTATTTTGGAGGAATGTAAAGAAATCCTGTTGTCAAATCTTTAACAGCTTTCTAAATCTATTCCTGTGCAACCTTCCTCACTGAGAGTGGTCCTGTCATCTCCCCATCTCTTCTACCTTCTCAGAATGGGCTATTCCTTCAGCCTTGATTCCAGAATGAAAAGGGTTATATGATCACTCACAGGACATGCGACAAGAGCAAGAAATAAAACTGTGCTGCAGCCACTGAAACATGACATGGTTTGTTACCTCAACATATCTACTATGAATGGGTGAAAAAACAGTAAGTTCCTAGTAGTCAGAGGCAATGTGGGAAAACATTTATATTTTCTTCATTTGAAGGAGGCTGACCAATGGATTTTGAGTTGGTAAAGATTAAGGCATTTTATAAAATAAAATAGTACCTTTTCAAAAGGTTCTTTTGTTTTGTTTTTGGTACTAGGGATTCTACCCAAGGGTACTTAACCATCCCAGCCACATCCCCAGCCCTTTTTTATATATTTTATTTAGACACAGGTCTCGCCAAATTGCTTAGGTCCCTTGCTAAATTGCTGAGGCTGGCTTTAAACTCTAGATCCTTCTGCCTCAGTTAGGATTATAGACATGGGCCTCCATGCCCAGCAACTACAAGGAGAATCTCTGGTTGTCATTTGAGGTGGGAATTCTTGTGCCCTGCCCCAGCCACACTATTGGGAAGGTTCTAAGATTTCCCTTCTCTGTGTTCTAGAGGTTCTGCTCTCGAAACTGCCTTTCTCTAGTTTTGATCCACTAGAAATAGTGTTGGGGAGTGGGTGGTTCATTTGGAATGAAGCTCCTTGCTTTTTTCCATATATCAGGGTATTGTTTCCAGTGTCACCATAGGACATTAAAATTCACAACACACATAAGTGCAGCTGCAATTCAAAGAACAATCTTTCCAGCATGATTCCTACAGGTGTTTTCTTCTGTTGGAGTTTGGGAACATTAAGGAGCCCATCTGGATTGCATCTACACAACTTTCCACCTCCTACCCACACATTCTCTCCTGACCTCAAATCCAGGTTGAAAGGTCCTGTTTCACAAATGTGAAAGATTACTAATAGGAAAGCAATGCTTTTCATGCTCCAAGACATCCAAGTACGATACTACTTGCAATTCATGCTCAAATCTGAACAGCTGATGATTCTTCCCTCAAAAGTCTTCAACTTGACCCACGTTGGTTTACCTAAGATGGACCCCCTTTGCACCTGTTGTTCCATCTCTCCATATCAGTAGCCCTCCTTTACTTCTGTACAACAAATTACCTGGTCACTCTAAATTTAAACTCATTACCAACAAAAGTTTAGGCCCATGAAAATTCTGTGCCAGTGATTTTCCATAGTGCTCTCTTATGCTGGGCTCATGCAGTTTTCTATGTCTAACCAATCATAAGAGCTAAAAAAAAAATAATAATAATAAAAAAACTTCTAAAGTATACTAACCCCCCCCCAAAAAAAACTGTGAATACATTACAAAAGTATTATTTACTTAACCTTGAAAGTTTTATATTAATTATTCATATTAATTTTTTTGCCTCTCTCCCTGGTTTTATTGTTAAAAATTATTTATTTATAATATTCATGGTTTCCTTCAAATGACAGAGAACTACATCAAATAATTTTGGTTTAAGATTCAAAAGAACAACTTTCCTTTAAGTATTTTATATTCTTAGCAGGACATAGTGGCACACATCTGTAATCCCAATGGATCAGGAGATTGAGGCAGGAGGAAAACAAATCCAAAGCCAGCCCTAGCAATTTATTGAGCCCTTAAGCAACTTAGCAAGGTACTGTCTCAAATAAAACAAAACAAAAATAAATGGACTAGGGATGTGGCTTAATGGTTAAGCACTACTGGGTTCAATCCTGGTACCTGCCCCCTCCTCCCCGAAAAAAAGAATGTCTATATTCTTAACTTGATTAAATTTTGTATGTGTTTTTTAGTTTTTTCATCTGATGCTAAAGCATGGAAATGTGCATAAAGAGTTAAGAGTAGCAGAACAGACACTTTATGGTCTTCCTTCCTTACCACCACACCATTCACACTCTGAACCATGAACCAGTGACTACAAACTCCACAGACTCACTGATTTCCTTGAACCACTTCAACTTACACAAAGTTATTTGAAGGAATTTTAAAAAGCAGATTAATAATAATATCTTGCATTTCAGTTATCCCAGGGCACATAGACCTTTATCCGACAACCGTTGACTAATAGATTCAGTTTCTATGTGTCATTTGCCTTTTAGCAGTTGTTTTCCCAGCATTCTGGTCATATGCACCACACTGACATACAGGGCAATGTAATTTCTGGTTTATTTTAAGATAAAATGCTAAGCTAAAAGCTTTATTCTGACTATGTAAATGATCTCTTGAGTGCCAACTGATTAGCATTTTTAAGGCAAAGATTTGGAAGGGATGGTATATTATGAACATTATACTTAGTGTGAAAGCAAATCATCTATTTGCGAAGGTTTTTGTGGCATCAGTTTTTCTCTGCCCTATAAACTGTAAAGTTAAGAGATATGTTATTTATATATTTTTTGTCTTGATTCATACCAAGGAGTTCATTACTCATTTTATCAACCCATAATCCACTGGTAAAGGAACAAGGCAAGTCAGCATTTTAGCACAGAACATCCTGCTTCCATCTAGTGGTCAAAGGATGACTGTGCACTCTAGGGAGTTTTAAAGGAATAAAAGGCAAGCAAAAAGTCAAGCTGCTAATATTTCCTTAAAAAATAGAACCCAAGCCCTGCATGCATATTTTAAAATTCTAACAACTATTAATAAGTCTTATCTATAATTTCCCCAAAAGTCCATAGCAAATCTCTCCTTTCTTCTCAAACACTTGAGTTCCCACTTCCCACACACAGCAGATGATATTTTTACTCAAAGAAAAAATAGTAACCATCAAAAAGGAACGTACTCCATGCCCAACCACCAGAGCAGCAAACTCATCTTCACTACACTTATTATTTCCACTTGTCCCCATTGCTACCTCTGGCAGATTCTTCCCCCTGTGCTTGGGGTCTCACAAATTCAGCCTCATCCATTATCCCCTTATTATTTTCTTCTTCTTTACCAAATCCTTTCCATACAATTTAAGTGACATCAATTATTTTTCACTGTAAAAAAGATCCCCCACAATCCCTGATTCTCTGTTCAGATACTTCGAACTTCCTCTTCATCTTTAGCCTATTTTTTTGGGAAAAAAAATCTTATTTATATCCACTATCTCAATTTTCCCTTCATACTTACACCTGAACCTACCTCAATCTTATTTCTCTCTCCCCACTATTGAAATTTCTCTTACAGGGTCACCAAATGATTTGTGTTTCAGTACATATATTGAACATTTCCAAAACTGTTGGTCTCTCCCTCCTTTCTGAAACAATCCTTTCCCTTGATCGTCATAGGATCTAATTTTCTCAATTTCTTCTTATTCTCTGTTCACTTTGTTTCTTTTTCATCCTCTTCCTCTACCCTCTCTTTACATGTTGGTATTTCTTTGGACTGGAATGGGCTCTTCTGTTCTCCTAATCCTATTCACCTTATAGTTGATTTTAGTGGTGTAAGTAACTTCCATGACTCTCCGTGGATGGACGATTCCAATCAGCTTCTCTAGTTCATACTTGTCTCCTGAACTTCACATATTTCCTGCATACCTGGCTCCTGGAGAGATCCACATGGACCTCAAGCATAACCATAGAACTCTTCCTCTTCTGGTATTTCCTTTTGCTGGATTCCATCTACCTGGATTCCTTATTTTGAGTCTTACCAACAATCCTAACTGCTTCCTCAACCTTGTCTCCTTCTGCCTGTCAATTTCCAAGTCATGTAGACCTAACTCTTACCCATTTATCTCACATGAGTTCACTTTTCTCCATGACTCGTGCCATCGATCTGCTCATAATACACCATCATCTGCCATAGTCTTCTAAATGGTTTCCCCTCTCCTTTCCAAACAATTCTACATAATGCAACCACTGACTTCATAAAACACAAATGAATATGCCATTCCACTGTTTTGTCATCTAATCACCTTGGGTTCAGAATCCTCAAAGCTTGCAAGTCTTCCCGGTATTCTTGCCTTTTCTTCCTCTCTTTTTCTCTCTTGTACTTCATCTTCTTGTTAGCCATATCTTTAGATCCTAAAATGTGCCTCACTTTCTCTTCCCTTGCACACTATCTAGAATATTCTTCATATCTTCATGGATAGATTTCTATTCATACTAAGCTTTTAGCCTACATTTTTCTGTATTGGGTCAACTTTGTTGACTACTTCTAATCTAGTGTTTCTTTTTACCACTCTTATTAGAGATTTATTAAACAGTATCCAACTAAGGAAAGAGATATGATGTTTATACAAAAAGGAATGAATTTAATAGATATAATTCATTAAACTAGTGATGGAAGAATTGAGGTGCCAAACAAGAAACTGGGAAACCACCCAGAGATTAAGAATAAAAGGAAGCCAATACTATCCCTGGTCTGGAGGAAAAAAAAAGAGGGCTCATATTTCCAAGGCTTGGGGTCACCTGGTTGAGGAGGGAGCCATGAAGGAGACACAGATACTGCTTGATATTTCTCTGCTCAATCAGAAAGAGAGAAACACTCTGATTTTCTCTTTCTCTCTTTCTCCAATGCCCACCAGTAGCTCCAGTGTGCTGAATCTATCTAGCAATCAATACACAAGGAAGCCTAGAAACCACAGTCTTCAGAGTTAGCCCCAGATAATAAAGGACAGAGAGGAAGGGCAAGATATGGACCTGAGAATAAAATGTCCAAAGACCAACATGAAAATACCAATCACATTCATTGTCACTGCTTGCTAATATTTTCCCATCCACTTCAAATTGTAAGGTCCCTGAGTGCAAGGACTATGATGTATGGCTTAAAAGGTTTTGTCTTTTAAATAACAAAGGAACAAATACTTAAAAATCATTCGGTTAAAAATTGGCTGAAATGAGGAAATGAACACAATATCATTGTCCATGTGTCAGAAAGGAAGAAAATGGACCAAACAGGACAAGTAACAGATTAGATTCCCAGAGTCAGGAGGAGGTGAACCTCTGATTTGAGTCTGGTTTATCGGAGTTAATACTCTAATTAAAATATTATCTTGACTTTGTGATCTCATTTTTTTTTTCCTTTTGGTGCTGGGGATCAAACCCAGGGCCTTGTGCATGCAAGGCAAGCACTCTAGCAACTGAGCTATATCCAGCCCTGTAATCTCATTTTTATTATTTGGCTTTCTGATGTAATTTCTCATAATGCACTGACTTTAAAAATAGCCATTCTATGGTGGTTCTGATTGTTGAGGTGCCTTCTTTTGTTTCTTAACATTTGTTCATCCAGACCAACATTTATTAAGCATTTAATAACTTTGACTAAGACAAAAACACTTTGTGGAAAGAAACTATGAATTTTGTCCATCATTGTATTAACAGAACTGGCTGCATAGCTTGTACGTAATGAGCATAATAGGCCTTCAATATAAGTTGGCAAATGAATCATTGTGCAAGTTTTAAATGCATAAGTAAGAAGGTTTTTTTTTTAATTGTTGGTTGTTCAAAACATTACATAGTTCTTGATATATCATATTTCACACTTTGATTCAAGTGGGTTTGACTGCTTAAGACAGAGAAAGAGAACTCTTGAAATTAAGGAAGTCACAGTGAAAGTTCACTGAAAAGGGTCTACAATCAAGAGAAAGTGAATCTGGTTTATCAGAGTTTATACTCTAATTAAAATATTAGAAGACGTGTCACTGAAACAAGGCAGGCACCACTTGCTGTTTCCTGAATCCAGACTCTTCCTTCCCCTCAGTTCTGTGTGACTGGAATCCCTAACCCTTCCATGATGACCACACTGCTTTGCATATTTAAAAATACATTTTGGAAATAATTATATAATTGGTTAAGCAAGGGAACAAAAATAAATAAAACAGTAGAATCTTGTTAATCTATAACTATTTTGAACATGGTAAATAATCTCTCTGCCAAAATAAAATGAAAATGCATAAAAGGACTTTTTGTTTCTTTGTTTTTGGTGGTGGTGCTGGGGATTGAACCCAGGCCTTTGTACATGAGAGACAAGCACTCCACCAACTGAGCTATATCCCCAGTCCCCATGAGTGCAGGAAATTTAACTGGTATTGCTCTGTCTGTTTTAATTCTAATACTGCAATGAAATATGATTTCTCCCACTTACATGACACTTTCTTGGGAAGATTACATCATCTTTTGCCAATATTATGTATTATTGACAATTCGAAAAATAATTGGCATGAGATATAGTGGTAAGTTAGATAAATTATAAAGTTGTCTACTAATAAAAGTTTCATTTTTTAAATATCAATGACTTAATGTATATTTTGCTTTATTATTGAATTTATAATTAATAAATATTCAATGCTTACTATGTACCTTAGGATACAAACCGTTCTCTAATGATTCTCCTAATTTCACTCTTTCATTGTTATCAAAGCAGAAATCTTATTTAGTTCATTTCTAAGTATTGTGAGGAGAAAAATGTGTTTAAGTTTAAATACTATTGATTTTAAAAACCACGTTAAAATTTAAAAGGGTTCATTTGGGGAGAATCTTTATGATAGGTAAGTAGTCCTTACAAAACACAAGATGGAATGCTAGAGACTTTTTCTAAATTTTCAGTAATATTTACCAGTTTTAGGTTATGTTTATTCAAGCTTCAAATCCAGTGGTTCTCAACTCTGGTTGTACCTTGGCTTAAAAGCTAACCCTGACAGTTCAGTAGATTCAAAGTCTCTCCAAATGGAGCCAGGCATCACTATTTTAACATTATCCAGGTGAAACTAAGGTACACACAGGGTTTCAGTCTAACAGGAATTTGAGACACGTTGACTATCACATGATTCTAGAACACTGAAATCACACCACAGGTAAACTACCAAGTACAGTACTGGGATTAAATTTTGTCCCTAGGTTTAATTAATATTATGAGTCTAATTGGGTACCAATTAGACTCATAATATTAGACATTTTAGCTACAGAATGAAGTTAACTCAGTTCAGATTTTTAACCATCTGACAAAGCTAGAGACACACACCTCAGAATATTGAATGTTTCTACAACACTGGGGGTACAGTTTCACAGAGCATCCCTAGACCATGTGAAGCCAGCCACTGCTTTCTCTAATGCACAAGGAGGATGCCTTGCTACAGCACAATAAAGATAGTAACTGAATTATAATCAGGTATGTCTTCACCCTCAAAAGGGGGGGGGGAGCCAGAGCCTTCACCCAGACTCTATGCTGTTGTGTACACAAGCTCTGCCAAGGTATGTGACCACACCAAGAAACATGCTAGCTCTCCAGGTGGGAAGGGAAGCTGTAATTCAAGCAAACCTAGGAACAAACCTACTCTGCTATTATGAGCTACTCTTAAATATCTGGAGGAAAGTACTGCTTTGTTCTGTTTGCAACTTCATAGATACAGCAACACATATTCACACAGTCAAGAAATCTTGAGTTACAAGAACTTTGTGGGAAATCATGTAGTAAATTTCCATTTCAGTAAAATTCCCATTTACTCACAAGAACTAAAAACCTCAATGTGTATATAAAATCTTTTAGAAATAGTTACCTAAGGGTAGGAGAAGGAGGGAAGATGACAAATATGTATTTTACCTAAGTCTTTCATTTCTGTGGTATCTGGATTATTTTACAAAAGGTTGTAATACTTATATAATCAAGACAAATAAAATAAACATTTTAAAAAAGTAAAACTGCTTAAGCTCTTTTTGGACACAGTTTTAAAACTGGTTTCCTAAGGGATGCTATTAAATAGAGTCATTTGATAATTAAGAAATTGTTTTCTAGGCTGTTTGGGCTGCTTACTAGGTCAAAATGTTTTCTTTTGCTGGCCTTCAGTTTAGCTATGAGCAATGCAGGATGATATAAACCTGAATAACATGCAAACTGAACTTCATATTTTTTGCATATATTTTCCTTTCAGTTGTCTACCTGCCTGATTTTTTCAGTGTAGTTAAAATGTTACAATTGGTTTGTTTGTGGAGGCCTCAGCTAATCATTGCCTCAGAGAAAACTAGGCTTTTCCCCATGGATGATTATTTAGATCTCCAATTTACTTTTTTCTAATATGCCATCTGATCAATTGGACAGATTTTTTTCCCTGAAATCTGGATTTTTTATCCAATAGACTCTCAGTAGAAAGTGAGGTTTCCCACTCATAATCTTATCAGTTTCCTATATCTTGTCCATTTTAACAGTTATAGTGGAAAAGTAGATTGTTTAGGATTTAATGCATACATAGTATTTTTAGAATTTAACATACACAGTATTTTGTTAACAAGGGGACTGGCCAGTTTGGCATTTTGAAGTTGTCATTTTTAAGAGGTTGGTTAGTTTGTGAGGATCAGATCAAGTAATAGAGGCAGATAATATAAGGTAGAATTAATAAAATTGTTCAGAATGATCAAATCAATGCATCAGTTGAATGGTTATTTCATATTTGATCATTCTTTTTCTAATGGTAAACAGAAGAAAGAAAAGAAAAATACTTCGGAAACTAGCAAATAGAACCACTTAGATTAAATTATCTTCAATTTCCCTCCTCTTTTTAATCTTAGCTATTATGTCATCCTCCAATGGTGTTACTCAGCAAAAACTGCCTTGAATTCTACTATTTTGTCTTGGCAAGATGAGCTGATGTTTCTAGATGTCATGAGAGTATTAAGGTGCATCTGCTCCTGAGACTGTCTTCAGCCCATGAGCAGAGTTCTGAACATTCTGGGATTTTTTGTGAGAGTCAAGCCAGTACAATGTCATTTTATCATTTAACTTTTTTTTTTTTTTTAATTTCATGTATGATGAAGCCAGTGTTGTCAAGCAGATCAATTTTCTTCCTAAACCTAAAAAATATATCACCAGAAACACACTTTTTATGTCCATAGTTTAAATGCACTTGTAGATGTTTGACTTGTTGGTCTACATTCTACATGAGTTCTACTAAATAGGGCAGAGAAGAAATAGGAGCTGGGTTGTTACACCAAAGATTTATTTCCAGGTATAAACTTTTCATTGATGCTATATTTAACAGTTGGAAAAAAAATCCCACGTCTTTCATATATGAAGTTGACTTATATTTCCTACAATGCCATAACAGTATTTTGAAACAAAGGGAGTGCAATGAGTAAGGGGAAAGATAAATTTTAATAAGGCAATTTAAACATCTGCAGGCCAATTTTTTCCTTGTTACTAAGAATTTACTTAAACTTCATACTCAGAATGCCTACATTCATTACATATGTTCTCTTAAGCAATTATAAGAACTAAGGTCTCCTTGGTTAGTCATTAAATTCAATGAATATTTATTTTATGTCCAGAGGCTCTATGCCACAGAGCAAGGTTAACATAGGGGCCTCTCATTAGGAGCTGAATGAACTGCATTATTAATTAGATGATGTATATTGGGGGGTTGCAGTAGATGATGGAGTTGAAGTGATAGAACCAAGATGCACTCACAGTATAGTGATACATAGATTTTGTTGTGGAAACATATTAACCAAGGAATGCTCCAACAGCCTACACCTCTGATATGAATCTTCATTGATTACGATATTTATCATTTCATATGGTTAGCACAGAAAGTGTCAAGAAGAAATGGAAGGTGAAGTTAAATTAATTTACATCCATTCCATCTCCAAGTAAGGTTACTTGCCAGTGAAACAAGTTATAAGATTCACATTATTAAAATCTATGGCTGGGGTTGGGAATGTAACTTAGGGGTAGAACATTTGCCTACCATACCAGAAGCCCTGGGCAAAAGCCCCAATACCACAAAATAAATAAAAAATAAAAAAATAAAATCCATGATTAGTGCCCACCTGAGACTAGTAGTCCCAGCACTGAATCACATGCTCATTCAGCTTTCTCTGAAAACAGGTGGGCATGGGTTCATCTCTAAAAGCAGAGGCAATCCAATGGATTTGTAATGATTATTTGTTGTTTGACTTTTCTAAAAGACAATGAAAGTGCTCAGAGACATTAATAGAGAATTTAAAAAAAATTTAATTAGGTATATGTGACAGCAAAATGCATTTTGATTCATTGTATGCAATTGCAGCACAAACAGATTTTTGTCAGGAAATTTTTCTGTTAATTGGGTCAAATTAGCAGCTGCACTTGGGTGTTTAAATCAACATTTCTTTTTAAGTGTCAGTGATTTAGAACACAGAATATATTGGGATCTTAAAGAATCTCAGGTTACTCTGGAAACATATGTGCAAAGATGATTAAAAAAAAAAACCCACAACTATAAGGTGGGGAAAATCTATGTATTTGCTACAAATATACATACTCTGAATTTTTATTTTTTGGCCAAAGTGGTGGAGAAAAGTATTTCCAAAATACAGGTTTAAATATTTGTGGACCTCACTTCCCCACCCACTAAAGCCTTGTATTGTCTTCCCATCATTTTTAGCCTAAAAGATGAACTCCTTAACACTGTCTGAGTTTCTGGCTCAACTGGTCTACCCTTCTTTTTCACCTCATCTCAAATTATTTTTCTATTTAGCTCTCTGCATCCCAGCCTCAGCAGTCTTCCTTAAGTAAACTGTACTCTCCATACTCTCTCCCACTTCAGAATTTTGCTGTTATTCCACGATAGCCATCCTTTTTATTTCATAATTCTGTTTCTCCCCTTCCACCATCATTGCCCTGTTATCACTGGAACACATGCACATACACATGCATATATACATGGATGCAGTCATACCCTCAAACTCCACTCATTGTTCCATGTTAAGAGAAATATTTGCTGACATATCCCACATACCCTTTAAGAAGACAGGTCTCCCTGTTGCAAAATCTTCTAGCACTGAAAGTAATTACTTCATCACAATTATTGCTTTTATTTTACATCATTGGAGATTGGGCAGGATTTTATTTTAAAGCATAGAAAGTACTTTGAAATGCAGGTTCCAGAAATTACGGAAAATAGAATACAAGAAACACTGAAGAAAGTCATGTAAACAGAACCAGCATTTTTAGTGTTGAAAGTTTAATCAGATAATTATCTTACATTTATATTGGAGTGTGCATAATTAGAGCTTATATTAAAATGTGCAAAATTGGAATTATTAGTAGACAGTTAAGCATGATTTTAGAACTTAAAACATGATTTCTGGAACTAAAATTTCAGTTCCAGAACACTCAATCTATTCCCCTGGGATCATAAGTATGTTCACAATCTTCCCCTTCAAAGACCTGACTCTAGTAAATCATCCTTAATTAGATAATTATTTTCTACAAGCCCAGATTGTTTTCTGTGGTATGTGCCCTTTACTCTTTGACCTATTTGCAGAGGTCAGTGTTTCCTTTCACCAGATTGCCTCTGCTGCTGGAATGCTGAGGGGGTTCCCAGGAATGGAACAGAGACAGTTCATCTGCTTGATGCCTGATCTGAAACATCTGACATTGTTTTAGTTTTTGTTTTTCCTATAAAAATAAGGGATCCAAAGTCAGCAAGAACTGAGGAAAGTGCCCTCATTTGGACTTTTTACTCCATTATTTTCAGTATTTTCAAGAAATATACAGTGTTTAATATAATGTGTCCAGCCCTGTAGGTATGGTGACTAAAACAAATAGAATTTAAGATATGATTAGTTTTTATCTATGATGAACTTGTCTTCTAACTGGGGAAGACAGAATACACATGTAATAATTAGACAATGAATAAGTGAGAAGCTACAGTATGGACTATTATGGGTTGAAGTATATACCCCCTAAACTCATAAGTTGAAGTGTTCTCTCTTTGTACCTGAGAGTGTGACTATGCAGTCATGCTTCACTTAACAACAGATACATTCTCTGAGAAATATATCAATTGGTGATTCCATCCTGTGTACATCATAGAGTGCACTTACCCAACTAAGACAGCTATGATGTCACTTGGCAATATAGCCTCATGGGCCACTATAGTATATAAAGTGTTTCCTTGACAGAAAGATAATTGGAGATAGGATCTTGAATAAGGTCATTAGGGTGGGCCATAATCCAAAATAACTGGTATTCTTTTAAGAAAAGATTAGGACAGACACACAAAGAACAGGAGAAAATGGTAATCTATAAGTCAAAGACAGAGGTTCAGCAGAAACCCATCCTGATGACTTCATCTTAAACTTCCAGCCTCCAGAACTCTAAGGGAATAAATTTCTATCATTTAAACTCTCAGTCTGTGGTGCTTCTTTTTGGCAGCTCCAGCAAATTAATACACTGCCTTTATTCAAGAAATATTTTAGGGCAAGGATAAACCAGTATGTGTTGAAGCACTGGAAGAAGGTTCTGTGTAGGACCTGGGTCTGAGCTGGACTAGACAGAAACTAAGTGACAGACAGACAGAGGGTTGATGCTCCAGGACAGTGGAAACTCAATAAGGTCAACTTTAATAAATAAATAATTTATCCACTGGTAAAATTCTCTAAAACCTTTAAATCTCTCCAGTTGTTGATTTTAAAGGTTAACCTATGCCTAATAATATATTTATTCATATACATTGTATAATATTAATTTAAGTTAAAAATGTGTTATTATTAAAAGAACTATGTTGATGTCAATAAGGATATACTATTTACCATATATGTTTAAATTTTGAACTCCATGGCCATATAAAAATGACTACTAATATAGGCAAAATTCCATGGATCATTATAAATACAATTGTATTCTGTATGATATTTCATATATATATGGGAGATGTTTATGTAAAATGAGAAAGAAGGGATTTATACAAAATGGAGTAAATAAAATCTGAGTTCATTGGTATTTCTCTTATTTATCCAGATTCTATATATTTATTATCAAAAGCTTAAGGACTCTTCTGGGTAAAACATACCTATATTCATGATCACATGCTATTGACATTTTTAAAGATTATAGCTTCAGAGCTATACAAATAAAAATTAAATGTAATTTTTTTTTCTATTTTAACTCCTTTCAGAGACACACAGACTTTAAAAATATCATTCATAGTGCACACATTTGTTTCCATTTGGAAGTTTTTCAGAAAATATTTAAAACCTGCATTTAAGTGAATAATTTCCAGCCTGGGAAGGTGAGCCAGCTCAGCACCATAGGCTGTTCATCTAACCAGTGAGCAGGTGTGAATGAATATTTCATGAACATTCGTAACAGCTCTGTACATGCACAGTAACAATCCCAGCCCACCTCACCCTACCCCTATCTTCCCAAACTGCTAGTCCCTCCCTTAGAAAAAAAAAGCGGGTGTTTGTATGTCACTTAAAATTCTTACCAGTGTCAGGTAGTATTCATTCTTACTGCATTGTCATCTTTTGGCTTTTGTTTATAAAAGCTATTTGTTCTACTGATCAGGCAGGAGCATTTTCTTTCAGCTTAAGGAAGAGAAATACCAAAAGTACTTACCTAAAAAGCAAACACAGGAAAAGAATTCAAGTGAATTCATGGGCACACTTGATTACTTGACAGTGCTGAGGTGGAGAAACAGGTAATGTAGAACCCCTATAGGTGCTGAACCATGAGGCAAACAGAACACATAAATTGTGCCAAGGAATATGCATATGACCTGCACACTTTTCTGAAACTCAAGGGAACAAAGTGGCATGCCTTATTTATTTTTAAAAATGAATACGTGAAGCAAAGTTTTGATTTTCTTTGCAATTTTCCTAACAATTTAAATTATCAAAAACTCTATTGGAGTTCATATCCCACTTGAATCAAAGTGTGAAATATGATATATCAAGAACTATGTAATGTTTTGAACAACCAACAATAAAAATTTAAAAAATTAAAAAAAATTCTATTGGGGAAGTCTAATTTATCATTTCTTTCTGTACAATAAAAGGTTTTGTAAAACTGCTTACAATAATGTTTTCATCATTACAAACCAGAAGACCTTGATTCTAGACCTTATAAACCTCTACATCAGAGCTTTCAATACTTCATATCCCAATAGCATAAAGAATGGACATGGATAGGCTGTCACTATGAGGGAAATGAAGGGTATGCTAACAGCTATATTCCTGACTATGAGGTCAGGGACCTCCCTTGATATGAGACATTGTCAGTTGGCAGAAGGGTCTGGTTTCTGAGACTTCGGGCACTATTAACATAGATGATATCAAAGCTTGCACACATGATAGGTGAAACATAGAACAGAGAAAAGTTACTTCTATATGCATTTAGGAAAAGTTACATAAATAATCAATGGCACATGTCTAATTGTCATCTGTATGTTAGCTGGGTTTGTGTGTGGTGTCTTTGAAAGTCTGCTGATCACAGAAAGCCCTCTGACATAGAAAATGGGCTTGGAATAGCATTAGTGAGGGAGAGCTCTGGAACAGATCCTAGAAGGCACAAGAATACTAAAAGAAGGCCATTTACTCTGTCAGTATTAAAAGCCAAGAAAAAGTTTCTTTAGAAGAAATGATTTCCCCATTCTTCACTTGACAGGCAAGAGACAAACAAGGGGAAAAGAAGAGTGAGGCTCTGGGGAGAAGAGCAGAAGAGCACCCACTTACAAACGGGAGCGAGAATCTATGTTTGAATGGCAGTGACAATAGGGAACTGCCTAATCCAGAGCTGGCTGGTTAAATCAGAGGTACAGGAAGGCATTGCTTCTACACCATCCTGGGTATTAATGCCTGGCTGCATGGCAAAAACATGGTATCCCAGATATGTTCAATTAGTATCTAATTCAATTAGTATCTAATATGTTCAATTCGTATCTAAACCATGATAACCAAGATATGTTCAATTAGTAACTCTAGAAGGGATATTTTGGAATTTCCATTTTTTAATAATGATCCCTGGTAAATTTTACATAGATAGTCAAAAGAGTCCACATATAGAGTCTCAGGAAACATACTAGAAGAGCTGAGTTCTCTCCTTATTACTTGCCAAAATTCAGTCTCTGAAGATCTGACCTACATTATAATGTCAGCATTTAGTGAAATGACAACATGAAACATAAGCAACAGAGATAGGAATTCCACATTTCTCTCTCTCTCTCTCTCTCTCTCTCTCTCTCTCTCTCTCCATTTTTTTTGGCAGGATATTACTGGGGATTGAACTCAGGGGAACTTGGACACTGAGACATATCCCCAGCCCTTTTTTGTGTTTTATTTAGAGACAGGGTTTCACTGTGTTGCTTAGTGCCTCATCTATGCTGAGGCTGGCTTTGAATTCCTGATCCTCCTGCCTCAGCCTCCTGAGCTGCTAGGATTACAGGCATGCCCAGTGGTGCTGGGCTTAGATTTCTCATTTTTCATTTAATTTTTCTTCACCAACAAGCTACTAATAAGAAAAAACAATCTTACATAAAACATTACATTACTTGGCCTATGCCACCAATCAATGCTGTTTTCCATTCTTAGAATACATGGATTTTTGTTAATAAGATGCATTCTGCACCCCTACTCATAGAGGGCACTATTTTCTTGCTAGTTCATTTAGCTGCAGGCAGATGATAATAACAACAATCAAACAAAAACCCTCTCATAATTGCATCAGTGAATTAAGCCTAGAAATAATTTAGAATATTATATAGTAAAAAATTTTCTGCAGAAACTCCCATGAACCTGGATTGCCTTCATTTCTAGCCTCTCTTAATCTATAATACTCTCATTTTCATTAATAATGCTTACATAGTACTTGAATTATTTTTATCAGAATATGAAGAAATGAGAAATTGATTTTTTTCATGAAATATTTTTATCACATTTTAATACTTATTTGCTTTAGACATTTAGATATGTTCGACTCACTTCCAGGAATTTGTGGCATACTTGAAAGGATGAAAAAGTGCTGGAAGCTGAGGTATATAAAATTTAATTCTTCCTGAAAAGAACTGTTTTTTCTAGGCCAAATTGCTCCACTCCTAAGTATAATTTAACTTTAAAAAATTTAGTCATAATATAAGTAAGCTGAGAGCAAAACCTCAATTTTAATATGTACATTTATCAGAGAAGAAATATAAACACTTTTATGTTTCTATTTGCAGGTGAAGCTGCACTGCCATTTTAATAGATTTTTCTAAGTGCGCATCGTGACATATTGGCATGCATTTCATGTTTCTCAATTAAAAGGAAGGTGAAGATTCAATCAAAGAGGCTAACAGGGTTGTGCAGGAGTTAGAAAACTTGGGGTGAGAATTGGGAGTGGGGGAGAAGGTCGATAGAATGATTTTTTTTATCATCTCCTACATCTTAGAGCATAAAATGGAGTAAACATGAATAACTAACTGACACTGGGCATAAAGCACCCCAGAGTAGCACGAATAACTTCCAAGGCTTCATCGTAAGACACACATTCCTCTATACTCCTTCAAATCCTATTATCCATTTCCTTTTCCCTTTCCATGATGCAGAAGTGACAAAGACTACAGAATGTGTCATCCAAATGGAGGATGGTGGGAACCACCTGAGGAACACGGGACAGCAGCGAAGCCTGCACCCTCTCTCCAGTAGCATACAGAGTGTGCCTTTCTATTCTCCTCATTTGTAAGGTGGTAGTATGACGTGGTGTGTCTCCAAGCCAAGTAGCCCAGCTTCCAGTACTCTGTGACTACGATAACTCTATTATAGTATAGATTTTGTTTTTTAGTTATGGGGGAAAGGTGTTAAGAATAGTTGCCACCCTATGACCAAGCAATCCAACTTCTCCTTTTGTACCCAAAGGACTTAAAATCACCATATTAGAGTGATGCGTCCATATCATTGTTTATAGCAGCTCAACTCCCAATAGCTAAACTATGGAAACAACCTAGGTGCCCTTCAACAGATGAATGGATAAAAAAAAAAAGTGATGTTTCTCATACACAAAGGCTGACCTTATGGGAAGCACAGGAAAGGAGAAAGAGCCACAAGTTTGGAAAAGAGAGGGAGCACAGTCAATCCAGCTCCTAAGCCAAGATGGATTTCATTGTTTTTATGCACTGTACATCATTTCCCCAAAGGCAACAATTCATTTCACTTGCTGACCTTGCTCTTGAACAACCTGCCTGGCAAGTAGGTTTCTCATTAGCTTTCAAAGACATCCTATCCATGTTACTTATCTCCTGCAAATGCATGAAACACAAGCTTTTCATCACCTTGACTTTTAATTTCCCCTTCAAAACAGGAGTTTTATGAATTGAGTTGGCAGGTCATATAAGTCTCTCAACACTCTTTGTTAACCTTGCCTGATAAACCAGTTCCATATTATCCTACTAATGTCTACCTAAAGCCTACACTGAATACTGCTGGATAGACACACTGGGTTAATTAAAGGGCTAATATTTCACAGAAAAATTCAAAAGTGAACATTAGATTTTATACTATTTGTTAACAGCTTAAAAACGAATTAAGACTAGAAATACTTTCAACATAAGAGAAGAGTAAGGGCTAGAAGTATATTATAGGAAATTATTACATTTTCTTATATGGGAATCTGCCATTAATTCTATCAAACACTGTAAATGAAGGAAATTTAATCTACAAATAAGAGTATGGATTTTATTGTCAGAAAAATCTAGGTTTATGGCCTTTACTGTACTTATAACTTGTTTAAATCTTTCTACTTACTCATGAAAATATATGTAGAGAGAAAGAATGACCTAGAATAAAGCTTAGAATGTAATGATAGTGAATGAAAGATTTAGATCTTTTCTTAGTAAGCCAACTGACTCTCATAGTTCCAACAATGTTAATAGCTCCCAAATATATAGCTTAGAGTTTAATTTCCAATTAAAGTTTTAATCCTAATTTCCAGTGGCCAGAATAGAAGCATCATATTAAATCATCACATTATTACAACAATAATCTGTGCAATTCACCTAGGAATTTTTGAATGATGAGATCTATGCACTAATAATTACATCAAAAGCCTGTGATTAACTGTGTTATTAAGATAGTAGCAAATGTCAGGCTCATCCATAGAATCCACCAAAGGCATATGAAAAAAAAAATGGTCAAGAAGACTTAGTTAAGCATTTGTATTTATTCTGCAAGGAAGAGACTCCTCCTTATTTTGCCTACCTTTCGAAAGTGCCTCATAACATCTCTGCTTCAACAATAGTTCTGTACTCAGGACTCACAATATTTAGATTTCCAGATGTGATTATTTGTGACAATGGATCTGCATTTATTTCAGATGTGTTTAAGAAGTCTGTGAAGCTAGAGCTCCTCTAGCCTGTCAACATCACTCTTCATCACCCTCCAGCAAATGGTCAGGCTAAAAAGTGATGTAGACCACTAAGAATGCCCTACAGTAAACTGTAAGAAGAAAATGACCTAGGATATTTGCCAGGTTCCTGATCACTCGACATGTCACTCCAAGTGGGACAGCAGGAGTCAGTTCTGCTGAATAAAAATGGAGCAACATTGCAATTGTTCCTTTGACAGTCCTCCCACAAAGCTTAGCCTAGAGTTGATAAAGAAACCAGAAGGTATGCTAGGCATCATATTTGCTCAATTCACTTCTGCTATAAGGATTGGTCTTGATGAAAAATTTTAGAGGAAATAGAGCGGGTCATAAAGTTATGAAATTTAAATAACAGTACATGTGTTACTATAAGGACTAGGCTATAGGTGACTTAGGATGGCTCAACACTAATAAGAGTGAATCAGTGTTATATTCAGGTTTTCCAAGTTTCTACTTGTACTTTATTCATTTTAAGTTGATCACATGCCATTGTTTGCCCATTTTTTTAAGTTCAGTTACAGTATGTTACATAGTTAACATGGAATATTTTTTCCACCAAAAATATATTTATACCCCTTTTCCTGCTTAGTTTATATTAAAATGTCAAAAAGTTAGGAGAACTTAAAGAGGAGTCCAAAAAAGAGGGAATGTCATGAGTATATCTACCAAATACTCCCAATTCTCTTCTTATTGGGCATATGATAAGATTTCCTTGTATCCTCTGATGTCAGGCATGGCCATGTGATGTACCATGGGACAACGGATTTGAACAAAAGTGATATGTGTCACTTTTGGATGAAGCCCTGACAATCCGTAACTTTAAAATATATATATATATTCATTTACCCTGCTGAGGAAACCTGTCTTGAGATACAGCATCAGCCACACTTGGACCCAGATTAACCACAGCAAACAGAGATTCTTGCTTAAAATATTTGATATGGAGGAAGGATAGAAAATAAACCTTTGTTATATTACGCCACTGAGATTTTTGATCACTGCAGAATAAACTACTCTATCCCGACTTGTATGATGAATAGCCTGAATAATAAAGCATTAATAACTGAAGCCATGGAGAGTTTTATGCAAAATGTTAATTGTGCACAGTACTTATTAAGATCAAAGAATGAAAAACAACTAAGGGTTGACTTAATTACTATCATCAAGTATAAAAACAGAGTTGGTTTGTTTTTGCTACCATTTCCCAAAGAAATATACTTCTGTTTAACAAGAAGAAACTACTGTGAACTAGGGTAATTTGGGGTTGAAAGTAAGAGAAAATTAAAGAATCTTCAGATTAGTAATGAAGACGATGAAACCAAGAAGAAGATGAAGGTTATGTGATCCCCTTCTCCAGAGAAGCCTAAATCAGGACCTATCTCCATCACTCCAAGATTGCTTGTCTTGGTGAACTTTTGAATTTTAGAGGTAGAATAAAAATTTTAAAAAGGCTTAGGGATTCCTAAAGGAATTCATTAATTAGCTTAAAAGGATCTGTGAACTGATCAACCTAATAGCTAAATAGTCTGGGCCCAAGAAAGGCTTGAACTTGAATGTGCACCATTCAGAGCACAAGGTCTATAGATTCACTCAAAATTTCAAAGAACCAAAATAAGGTTAAGAACCATTTTTAGATATTAACTCTCTTTAAAAAAAGAGAGCTGTAAAGCATAACCTCTGTGTTCTCCTCCAACTCTATTGTGGATAGCAAATCCATGGATTCACTTTTACTTTCAAATCAATAAGGAACCTGACAAGAATTTTTGCTTTTGTCTCCTTAAACTACAAATTAGTTTTACAAAGTGAAACTCTAACTTTGGATTCTAGCCAGGATGTTAATTCTAGATGACATCAAAAGGTATAGAAAAAAATTTTTTCAGAGAGGCTGGGGTTCTCTGTTTTTTATCCTATCCCTAAGGTCTACTCTCTTCTCCCCACTAAAAAGATTAACAAAGAAAAGTTGGCTGAGCCTCCTACACAGTATCACATTTTGGATACAGTGCTTTTTTCAGACTGTTAGAATTTAAGATTTCCAAACTCAGTGGCCTTAGGGCTCTGGCTCATGGCTCACTTCCTCTGGCTCCCAAGGTGTTCCCATCAAGCACAGAGGCCCAAAGGGAAATTAGAGGCTGGTTAGGTCCTTCAAAAATGCCACACCCACATTTCTGGTTGTTTCTGATTATTGAAATCATACAAAATAAAGTTACATGATGAATGTGTCAAGAATCCAAATTAGATCTTTTTTTTTTTTAACTTGGCCACACATGTCACAGAGACTCAAAGCCAGGTTCTTAAAACCTGCTTCTGTGGTTCACAGTGCAGAGAAGAATGAGGAGCAGGAGTTCCTTCCATCGGCCCACCCTCCCTTCCTCACTCTGCTTAATGAAGAAACTGGCAACATTGAAATTTAACTGAGTTCTGCTTCTGGCTAAGATGAAATAGTTTATAGAAAAGAAATAATCACTCCAAGAAACAATAAGTTAAAAAAACAAAGTCAAACAGACAAAATCTAATCTAAATGCAGAGTTGGGCTGTGATTGAAGGGTGTCACCAGGGGCCCTAGAGGGCTTGGTAATGTTCTATTCTAGATCTGGATGATGGTTTCTTAGATGGTTCATTTTGCTGAAATCCATCAAGTTGTGCATTTACAATTTGGGTACTTTTCTTTCTCTAGATTAGATTCAATACCATTTATCTCTTTAAAATGTTAATTGAAATCTTGGGAATGGAACCACCATTTGACCCAGCTATCCCCCTCCTTGGTTTATACCCACGGGACTTAAAATCAGCATACTGTAGTGATGCAGCCACATCAATGTTTATAGCAGCTCAACTCACAATAGCTATACTGTGGGATCAACCTAGGTGTCCCTCAACAGATGAATGAATAAAGAAAAAGTGTCAGGTATACTCTCAATGGAATATTACTAAGCTTTAAAGAAGAGTAAAATTATGGCATTTGCCAGTAAATGGTTGGAGTTGGAGAATATCATGCTAAGCAAAATAAGCCAATCCCACAAAACCAATGGCTGAATGTTTTCTCTAATATGCGGATGCCAATTCACAATAAGGCAGGGGGCACTAGAGAAGAAGAGCGTTACCTTACATTAGTAGAGAGAACTGATGGGATGGGAGGGAAGGGGAGGACATGTGGGGATAGGAAACATAGTACAATGAAACAGACATAATTACTGTATGTATATATGTGATTATGTGACCAATATGATTCTGCAACATGTACACTCAGAAAAATAAGAATTATATCCCATCTACATATGAAATATCGGAGTGCATAAATGTATTCTACTGTCATGTATAACTAATTAAAACATATAAAAAATTTTAAAAATGCTAATTGATTTTAGTAGGCTGATGAATGACTATAACCATTGTTTGGAAAATGTGAGCATGTACACATTCTCTGAGAGTGTCAACTTCTGGACAGGCCATGAATGTGTTCAAATTCATTCCCATTGGAACTACTCTCTTCCAGCAGTTCCACATAAGCAGCAGTCACAGATGGATTGGCCTTTGTACAAAGCAATGCCCATATGGCACTGACTGCATTTGCCATGAATATGGTTTGGGATTACATACTTTGGAGAACTGTATTATGTTTGGCTAGATGTTCATCTGCTCCTTTAACTCACTTTATCACTAATCTGTCTTGCCTATAATTACAAAATAAATATTCGGCATTGTATATTAAGACAAAACTTTGAAATGTTGCTTGTAAACTACACTTCATAATAACATTATAACATGTAACACTAACCCATTTGTTTAAAAGATAAGGAATTAGATCTCATAATAACTTTCAGCAATTTAATAGGAACACGTGAAATAAGAACAATGAAGTCATCAGTCTACAAATAAAAGCTAAGGAACACAAAAATTACAGTAATATCAAATTCAAGAATCTGAATTAACACCACAATTGACAAGGAATATTTTAAGGCAGCTGTAAATCTATCCCCTGAAAATTAAAATGAGAGTATTATTCTGCTTTAGATTAAAAGAACATGAGAGTGATGTTGAGATAAACATAATATTTTGCTTAATTTTACAGAGCAAAAATGACTATTAATTAATTTTACTCTTAAAAAACAATCATATCCATGTGGTTCATAAATTCCATCTTTGAAAAAGTTAAAGGGATATACTTAATGTTATAAAGGTATTAAAAACCTCTTTGTAAGACATATGCTCACTTATAGTCCAATGAAGTAAATTAGTGAAGGCTAAAATTTCACGTAATTTAAAGAGATAAAAAGAAATAGATTGGTTAGGTACAAGTAACAAATTTTAGTGAATTTAAAAGGATAGCATTTAGTTGCTACCATACAGGAATTATCATCATCTGGAAACATGCACATCTTATTCTTTCAGGCATCAGTAATTTTTGCCACAGAATTATCTAATTAGAAAGATAGCAATCTACATAAGGACAGAGAAGAGGTTTATAGGTACATTATTTTTTCTCAGAATAAACACAACTAAACTAAATTTAGAAATAAGATTGCAGATGAAATACTGAAATTATCTAAAAGAACAACCTGTTTTTAAGAACCTCTGAAATAACAGTTTATAGGTGAAAAATGGAAATATTAACTACAAATCACTTTATCTTCTTACCAATCACTTTTACTTCTTACAATTGGGTACAGAAAGATTCTCTGCTTGTCATTATTTTAAATATCTAAATTAGTTTACTAAATGTGCAAGACATATTTGGAAATCAGTTCAGCAATTCCATGTCACCGAGATAGTTTGTGTGTACATGCATATGTGTATCAGTTTTAATTAAAATTCTGAAAAAATTATGGAATTCAATTTTGGTTTTGGAAGATAATAAAATAACTGATGATTATTTAGGCATATTATTTGAATATATATGTATTCAAAATTAATCATTTTGACTTAATTAGCTCATTAGGTTTCTCCTGAACCATTTTCAACTAATAAAGTAGTGTTTAACATTTAACCTATTGTGGCAGTGGATTCTTTATGAGGTTTATATAAATACATCACAGGTATAATACTTTAGTGCTATGTATCTTAAAATGTAAGATTCAACAATGGGCTAATTGTTTGCTGAATCTAACCTCAGTTATTTTTAATATACTTTTGTTATTTGTTACTGTATTGTTACACTTTTTAAAATATCAATTTCTCTTTTTGGTGGTGCACATGAAACATCTAAAAGACATGGCATAAAAAAGAATTGTTAGAATGACAGAAATATTCAATGCACAAGGGGAAAGCATGGCTTCAGAGTGAGTGACGATCTGGACTCTTGTGCTAGAATCACCTGGGAATCTTCATATTAAAACTGATGCCCTGGACATGTGCTCAGAGATTCTGACTTAGAAGGCCCAGATTTTCCAGGATATCTCCATTTTTCTCATAGTTCCCCAGATAATGGCAAAGCACTATTATGGTTGGGAGATCCACGCCATAACAACTCAGGTAGATATTGGATTAAGTCCAAAATCTGCCCTTTCTACCAAACTCCCAATAGTTAGTTAACTACCTGTTAAGCTAGCATACTTTGTATTGATCCTCAGAGTAAAGAAAGGTAGAAACAATACACATTTTCTACCTATTAGCCCTTCCATCCTTGAAAAAGTTCCAGGTTTTCCATTTATATTTTTATCAGCATATTTCAAACTGTAGGCTCATGGGGAGAGTGTCATGAAACAAATTTCATGTGTCGTTACCAGCTTTAAAACTAAAAGAAAAAAATATGTTAGAAATCACCACATATAGTAAGTAAATTTTGTAAAACTTCTGACTCAGTTAAACATATTTATGTTTAGTGATAAAATTAAAGACATTTTTCTGCAGTAGATTATTGGAGTCTCAGCCTATTCCAACTGCTCATCCTTTGTTCACTGTCAGAAAACTGAAAAACTTCTATAATGTCAAGAAAAGTAGCCAGATTCAGTGGTGCAAGCCTATAATCCCAGCAGCTCAGGAGGCTGATGCAGGAGGATCATGAGTTCAAAGCCAGCCTCAGCAACTTAGCGAGACTCTAAGTAACTCAAGAGATCCTATCTAAAAATAAAATATTTTTTAAAATAGCTGGGCCATGGCTCATTGGTAAAGCATCCTTGAGTTAAATTCCTGGTTCAAAGAAGGAAGGAAGGAGAGAAAGAAAGAGAGAGACAAAGAAAAGAAGGAAGGTAGAAATTTATCTAGTTGTGATTTTAATCAAACCAACACATTAAAAATCTTGTGGGGCTGGGGCTATAGCTCAGTGGTTGAGCACTTATTTGCCTTGCATGCGTGAGGCACTGGGATCAATCCTCAGCATCACATTAAAAAAATAAATAAATAAAACAAAGATATATTGTCCATCTATGATTTAAAAAAAATCTTATAATAGAAAAACTGGTCTATATCCTAAAAATGCACACTGAAATAAGGAGGGTGTGTAAATTACCACCTAATTTCTACTATTAAGGCTTTCTTCCCTTTGAAGATTTTACTAATATTATATGACATACAATTTGGTCTTCCTACTTATAAAAGGTATTTTTGGAGCTCACTATACTTTTATCTTTCCCTCTCTCTTTTATTTATTTATTTTTTTTCATTTTTGAAAACTTTGGGAGTGAGGGAACAGGTCAGTGCTATAGCATTGTGTAGCATATGGTAGGCACTGGGTTTGAGTCCCAGAACCACAGAAAAAGAAAAGAAAAGAAAAGAAAAATTTTATAGTTATGACAAATAATTTCATTCAAGTAAGAATTCCCCATGATTTTTATTCATAAATATGCTCGTATTAAGAAGCTTTTGCTTTTTGTGTTTGTTTTTTTTCCACTTCAGGCTATTCAGTAATAGTTTTCAGTTTGCAACATTATCCAAGAAAAAAAAAAGGTGGAATAATTTATAAAAGAGAAAATGATGTTTCTCTTGGCAAAAGTACTGTCCGTGTATTTCTGTGAAACACAATGGAAACAACCCTCCTTCACCACTCTGAATGGCCTAAGATTTTAAAATCACTGTCAGGCCAATGTCACAGATTCCCACCTTTATCTTATTTCTCACTGTCACCCACCACCCAGGCTTGGGTCCAGTCCAGGCTACTCAAGAATGCTCCTACTTTTCTTCATTCATGATGGGCCCTCGAGTGTTACCATTACAGCCTGTGGCCATGTTGGGTCACTGAGACTCATCAGAAGAGAGGTTGATGGAGCAATGTGCCAGGGTGGGAACACCCTGAAAAGCCCAGAAGGACTTGCCAGCAGTCATTACTTAAATTCTTCTGCATTCTTCTAATAAATTTCTTTTTATTTAAGCCAATTTTTCTGTTTACTCATTCACTTAGTGAGCACCTACTGTGTACCAGGCAAGTAATAATAATCAAAGGGAATATGGCTCCTGTGTTTATGGAGTTCAGTTTTTCACTTCTTGCCCTGATTAAAACAATTTATTTGTTTCCCCTTTGTAAGGGACTTAAAGTCAAGGCCCATAGGCTTTAGTGTTCACAGAGTAACCAGGGCAGCCATGACCAGGGAAACACCACACATGCGCTCTTCATGAAGTCAGAGATTGCTTGCATAGCAGGGTGTTGAGGATCCCTTCTCTCTGGGGCCAAAGAGAGGCAAGGAATCCTTCACTCTGGAGTTGCTAGACCATCTCATAGGACTTGCAAAGTTGCACACAATCTGCCCGTTAACTAACATCCCATATGCAGATTTTTTAAAAGGCCAGAGGGATGGATAACAGATGGAGGAGAAATTCAAGAAAGGATTTATTTTGAGTTTTGTTGGCAGGCTGAGTTTCACCTATTTATTGGATGTTAAAGTCCTAATTGTTCAAAAAGATAGTTACACTTTCTGATATACCAGAGAGTAGCACTGTAATTTGAAAACAGTGTGAATCAGACATTCAAGTCTGGGATTGATCACCAACTAATTGCTTGCCTCTGAATGTATCATTAGCCTCTCTGAGATTCAGCCACCTCTTCTCTGAAATGGGATTTGATTAGGCTTGTGGATCCTTCAAATGGGAATCTCTGCCATATATGGCCCTTCTTCCCTGCTCTGTGGGTTCAGTTACATGATGATTGGGAAAAAGTGTTCCAAGGAACATCTAAAATCTTCCTGAGTTGCTGGGTTTCTGTGATCTCTTCAACATTTGTATTCCATGATTTGACTTTTCTTGGAAGTAAAGCCCTTGGGTCACTTTGGAGTTTTCATCACTGTCCTATTAATCACTACTTTTTGTTAAAACCATTCCCAAGTCGGCATAATTTTCTACATACAGACTTTTTGCATACAAAACTCAGTTCTTCAAAAAAAAAAAAATCACTTTCCCCCCAAAATCAGCTCTTATATTTTAAGTCCACGCATCCCACTTAAAAAAGTAAACAACAAAAAAAAAAAAACCTCTAGTATTTTAAACCCCCTTAATTCCCTAATTTTCCTTCTCTCTTCAGCTTGTCAACTATAAATATGACAGATATTCTTTTACAGTTGGACCTATTGAAACCTTGTCAATTTCTTAAAACACAATTTGGGAAAGATGCATCAGTTAATTGAGTGATGATGTGTTTGTGAAAACAAGCTTGTTCAATCATTGTCTGCTGGTCTCTTCTTTCTAGGAAATGATTGTAAGGGCAAAGAAAAGAGCCATTTATTTTGACACTGTTCTTGGAAAATGCTCTCTTTAAAATGACCTTCATCTACAGTTGTCAGCACTAAAAGAAACCATTTTGCAAAACTATTTCAAATATTAAGACAAAAATCATACCTGTAGTAATAAAAGGCAATGCCCTTGGAAATTTAAGATTTTTCATAAAAAATATATAAATGAGCCTAAATCAAAGAAATCAAAGACAGGAAAGCAATTCTTCCTTGTTCTTTTAAAACAAATCCACAGAGTTTAATGTAATGTCATAGGAAATAAGAACTGCCTTTGGAATCACTGTATACATCATTATCAAAACAGTACAACATCTTTTGATTATTGGTTAGTGGTCATCAGCAATGATGTTCTCCTAATCGCAAATTACTTTTTTTTGGTCATCTTTAATTATAACCATATTTTCCAATATCCTATGTGAATTCACTGTTTTATACACAAAATACATGTGATACTATATTTTATGACAATTATGATAGGATCAATGGATATTCCTGTATTTTGTTATCCTTTATTCTGAGTATGCATTCAAGGGTATATCTACATCTGAATTGATAGAGTAAAGATTGCCCTCTAAATGTGGTAAACCTCATCCACGTGTGTGTGTGTGTGTGTGTGTGTGTGTGTGTGTGTGTGTTTTGATGGTTTTGTTCTTGGAGAATTCTAATCCACATGGAAATAAACTTTTACATCTTTTAAATAAGGAAATATGTGAACATCTCATATAAATAAACTTGAACACATTCCCTTTTCTGGAGTTCCACAGAAAGAAAATTTTCATAGCTTCTCAAACCTTTTACTAGACCAAGGACCTTCCCAAGACAAAAAGAATAATATTTTTTTCTCTTTTTTCTTTTTTCATGTTTTTCTAGAAGAAATTACTAGCAGAACTCTTTTAGTATTGTGAATATTAGGACAAATGTCCTTGCCCTTGCTTCTTGGTGTTGAGTAAAGACAGCGGGGGCAGAGCAGGAGAACAAGAGGGGGCTTTGGATGGATCCAAAATAACTATATATACAGCTTATCTGCATGTATGACCTGCTCAGGCTGGTTGCCTGGCAACAATGGCATCTACCCACACAGTGCCCAGGATGCAAGTTGCTTTTCAGTGACACCACTGCCACTCCCTTTATCTTTAAGGCTGATTCTTATATTTCTAGAAAAATGTACACCCTCTTCTTATTAAAGTGAATCTCAATGATTGTTAAGTGGGCAATATCAGTGGGCTCAAAACAAACTGAACCAATGTAGCAAAGATTATCATGGTCTCTATTCAAGGCACAACATAACTACTTTTTAACAAGACATATCTTTTGGGAGTGGGACCAGGCACAGATGATTTTCACATGGGCCTCTTTCCCTAATGGGCCAGTGTTCACTTAAAGCTCCCTGTCTCCTCTGGTTATTATGCTCTGCTTCCCAATACCATCAACTACAGACAAATCTAACTACGTCAAACATGTCTGGGAAACCCCACTGGGTCCAGGCTTTCCCATTATGAGCAGATTCTCAGAAAACAAGAACAAGCTTTGGTTTTCCAGGGACTTCCCATCCATGTGCTCCATGACAAATGTTTTCCTTTTAATATCAGCACTAACTGGTGAGCTAATATCTGATGAATAATGCTTTTATTCTTATACCCAACACATGATGGACTGTGGTTGTCTAAAGCTAACCACTTAGCATATGTTTATCCTTCCTTGCCTTGTAAATGTTATACCCTTGTGTATAGTAGACTTCCTTCTATTCTAGACTCTGTACCTATGGAATTCTGACTCTGAGAAATCATAGGCAATCTTGGACCAGCCCAAGTCCCTGCAGGGACACACAGTACAAGAAAGACCCTATTCTCTTATTTTCCACACTCCACCATCTTCCTTCTAAAACAAATAAATAAAGTAGATACACTAATGATTGCCTATAGCCTCTTCTTGATCTCATCCTCAGTCAATGGCAGCATCTAATCCAAAGTTTTTGCAGCCTCATTCCTGCAACAACTTTTTAAATCCTACTGTGATTTTATTACATTTCTTGGAGGAGGTAACATACATACTAGAATGAGCAGCAGACTATAAGTTAGCAGCCTATAGTTTACCTCAGTTCTGTTGCTAGCTAGTTTCCTACAGCTGGTGACACCACATAGTCATGTGTTGTGCATTTTTCATCTGTAATACATAACTTCGGTCAGTTCTGAATTTTTATGAGTGTTTTAAATTTGTATAATTCATCAACCACCATTTGTAAACCAGTAATGTCTGCCATGATGCATACAACTCGAACTAGTGAACCAACTAAGTAAGTAGTCATTATAGCAAGGTTAGTTCTGCTTTTGTATCAATTTTTACAACAATTCCTAGAACCTTTGGAAATCCCCGAAAATCCTTGGGAAGACAAGGAAATAACAGATTTTGAAGAGAGTAGAAATAAAAGCAAATTATTATTATGGTAATATCTGAAATATCTGGTGGGCTTTTCTAATCCACCCAGCCACTAAGAGAGTGGGGTTCATGGAAGACACAGTATTTATTTGTTATCTGATTGATAGATTAAAAGATGAATATGCTACCATCTATTAGTATTCAGAAAACTAAGGAATGACTGCATAGTGCATCCAATGGTTTATGCAATGTGTCAGCCATCTGGGCTTTGTTTTCACCGCATGGCATTGTTATTTATTAAAGCATATGAATGATTAACACAGAGACATCTGGCACTTCTTATATACGCACAGTGCAAGTTTAAAAAAAAAAGATATACCCAGGAAATTAATATTTATATTTGGACATGAATGTCTGGGTTAAATTTTTCAAGTCTCTACCACTAAAGGTTTATGAACAGCCTCTTCCCAAGAATGATGCTTTGAAGGAAAGCTGCTCCAAAATTTTGCAGTTACATATTTTAGATGTATTATATAGGAACATCTATTTATTGTACAGCTATGTACAATCTGACTGCAGGATACTCTTTCTAGAGGAAATGTCCTGATTGAAAACAAAGAAGGTGAAGCTTCTAAATGCTTTCCTGTTGCATAGGATCAGAGCCAACACTGTCAGGAAATGATTAATACTCAGACTTTCCCAGTACTGTCAAAATACTGCACACAGAGGCAGAACGCAGGATTGCCTTGGGCACTCCAGCCCCCTGACGTCAACTCAGATCAAATTCAGATAACTTGCTATTGCCAGCTGCTTGATTCTCCCAGGTTCTGTGAAAATCCAATTCTCCTTTAAATGAGGTTGCCATCTAAATACCATCAAAGGTACTTTGAAAAACAGGCAAAAGGATTTGAGCTTTCTTTGAATGCTTTTCACCACCCTACATCAGTGAGCCTATGAAGAACGATCAACTCCAATTTCCTTCCATTATGATCATGATTATGATATAAAATGTTTCTGGGCTCCTTAGTTTGACTAGAATGAAAGAAAATCTGCGTTTTGTTAAAATTTTGCTCATATAAGTCTTGGACATGATTTGGTTGCAGACTATGTCATGCATATGCTGCCTCTGGGCTTGTGAAAACAGTGTTGCCTAGGAAACCATAGGGTTGGCTTTGTTTGCTCGCTTACTATCCCCACCCCCCACTGGCCATCCTCACCTTCCCTGGTCTTTCTCTCACCATCTGATGACACTATAGATTTCTGTGGCTATTCTTCAGAAACAGAAAAAGGATTTCGAAAACTTGAATTAAATATCTTCATTATTTCTCTCCTAAGAGTTATAAATTCATCTTAGTCATCATTTTTATTGTGGCATCCTATATTAATTTTCACAAATGAAAATAATACTTTTAAAGTACCATGAGCCTTATTGCATACACAGTATCTATCTACCTATCTATAATTTCAGTTAACCCTCACAACCCATTTTATGAAAGAAATATTACTTATTACATCCACTTTCTAGGTGAAAAAAATGTAGTTGCTAGATAAGTTGCTCAGTGGCACACAGCTTGCAAGTGAAAAAGTTGACGTATAACCATGTTCTTAACCATTAGTATACACTGCTTTTCTTTCTGAACATAAAAAATACATAAGAGAAATGACCTATGAACTTTTAAAGCATTAAATATATAGCACTTTCTTGACTTGCCTAAAAATACTAGGTAATTATTAAGCATTTCTTTATTTTAAATTTTTTGTAGTTATAGATAGATAGAATGCCTTTATTTTCTTTATTTTTATGTGATGTTAAGGATTGAAATTAATGCCTCACACATGCTAGGCAAGTGTTCTGCCACTGAGCTATAGCCCCAGCCCTAAACATTTATTTTGTTAATAGTTGATACATTTGTATTATACTGGGAAATAAAAAGAAAATAAAAAAGTAAATGAAAGCCGTTGTCAGAGTGGCCTACAGGCCTTAGATATTGTAGAACTCTTCTGGCCTCAAGAATATAACTTCCTAAGTACAATTTTATTTTGCAAAATTAGTTGCTATGCCTTTTTGGTTTAATTTCTATCCCAAGAGTTGTCCAATACGGGAATTTTTATAAAAGAAAGTAAAATAATAGGGATCGTGTGTTTATCATTGAAAATTTTAAGATCATCTTTTTAGTATCTGTGATCTAAAATAAAACAAATAAAAAATCCCAGTCAGTCTCAGGTGGGGAAAAAATAGGTATTTTTCAGGAAAAGAAAGTTTTCATGGGAAGGTAGTTCCACTCTACTTGGGAAGGTTAGTAGAATTTCCACTGGGAGTGAAATGGGGGGAGGAATTTCAAGTTGATAGAACATTAAGCACAGAGAAACTGAAGTGATGAAAAGAAATATTAATTTAAAATTCTCATTTATGCTCACATAGGTAGACACTAAGAGAAAATGCATTAAGTGAGACAGGTATAGACTGGAGGTCACATGACTAGGCTCACAGGCCCCTTACACAAAATGACTTTTGGAATGACCTTGCACAAGCTACTTAAATTCAGTTTCCTCAGGGGTAAAATGATGCTACTAGCCATATCAGCTTTCTAGTTAGTTATTATTCTATTTAATTACATACATTATTGTATCACAAAAGGTTTAAATCAGTTTATAAGGATTTATAAATTAGATAACATATATAAAAAGTAATCATGAATCAAATGAACCCAAAAAAGTACCAGAGGTGAGGCTAATACAAAAGGCACCACATGATGACCTCTTCTTTGGCTGTGAAATTGATTCTGCCTTAAAGCAAAGTGGATAAGGGAGACCTGGTGAGTTGCACAGCTCAGGAGGAGAAATGTCTGCCTTCTAGCACTACAGGGATCAAGTGAGAGCCTGCATGTAACAAATATGCAAGCTCTTCTCACTCCTCTACTCCAGGCCATGATGCACAGCTCAGGTCCTGGACAGCCTGTCCAGGGTGTCCATTTAGAGAATATCTTCCACTTTTCCCCTGCCCTCTTCACTTTCTATACATCAGACACACAGTGTGTATTCACACCAGGGACACTACTCTTTTACCCCACACTAGGAGGATTCTGGTGCTCCCTGGTTTTCTCAGATTTCACTCTAAGTTGTCATTTGACTATGTACAGACATCCAAGACAGATAACAGATAACAGCAAGAGCAAAGAACTTTAATAGTTGAAGTAAAACGTATAATGAATTTGAAAAGTTCTGCAATATCTAAGGCCTGTAGGCCGCCCTGTCTACAGCTTTCATTTACTTTTTTATCGCACGTTTTCATGCTTTACCAGTTCCAAATAATTTGAGCTATTCAGCTGATGGAAGCTGAGAAAAACAGCAAAGATATGTGCATCTTGTAAGATTTTGAATACAGCCATTTAATCTATCATAAATGAGTTTATAGTGGATAAGCTGTTTAAATACACATTTGAAATAGTATTAATGGGAACATCTCTTTGCTTCTGTATTGCAGTTTTTAAAATAAATTTGGCAATAGCAGCATGACTAGAGGCATAGCTATGCATACTATCCTAAGCAAACAGTTAATGCCAGAATATTCACCTACATAAAAAAACTACATATTTATTATATATACGATATATGTAAAATATATGTAATATATGTTATACATATATTCAACAGAACAAAAAAGCATTTAATAAAAATAATCCCTAGGGAAGCCCGGTGAGGTGACACATGCTTATAATCCCAGAGGCTTGGGGGATTGAGGCAGGAGGATCACAAGTTCAAAGCCAGTCTCAGCAAAAGTGAGACACTAAGCAATTCAGTGAAATCCTGTCTCTAAATAAAACACAAAATAGGTCTGGTAATGTAGCTCAATGGTCAAGTGCCCCTGAGTTCAATCCCTGTTACCCGCCCCCCCCAAAAAAAATAAATAACCCCTAGGAAGAATCATTTTTTGGAAATATATTGCCATGATGAAATATTTTTGGACGTATTGGGATTGATGGTTTAGCTGGTAAATAGAGTTTAAGGGTGAGTAAGAGAGAGGCAGATGCAGAAAACATCTGTGCCTTCCAATTGATATGAGTCAAAGGGAGGAAAATGACAAATGTCTGTGGCAAATGAGCTTTGCACCATTTCCCACTCAAGCCAATTTTCATATTAATAAAAGCTGTTGCTATTCTCCCCTGTAGTAGCATCCTCCTCGGGGGCTTCTGCTAACTTAGGATATTTTGCTCCTTACAAAAGCATAAGCTTCAGAAAATATTAATTGGTGTAAGTCTTGATATGTCAGAACTATTCTTTAATTAAATGCAATTTACATTTCTAAGTGGGTTACCTTGTTTTTTAGACCTGCATATTTCTATGGAAAATCATATTAAAAAGTTTAAAATTCATGTTAAGGAACTCTACTTGGACAACAGAGTTGTTTGGTTTAAGAATCTGAGATTTTTGTTATTTTAATGAAAGCAGATCTGTGGTGTTTTGGTATTTTTTTTCTTTATTGCTTCAAAATGTACAAAATTTGAGTTTATAAGATTTGGTGCCTTAGCAGTGTGGATGAATTCTTATTCATTTCTTTTTGCCCACATAAAAATGTGCTTAAAATGACTCATTAATGAGAAGGAAAGCTTAAAAATGAAAGAATTGTTTCTTTGTTGAGTCTCAAGGGAAACTTGACAATATCATGCAATTTTCAGTTTTCTACTTATTTCTTTATATTTTAATAACTTGCCACTTTTCTAAGGAACACATCTTTCCCCATACAGTTGTTTTCTCACATACATAGTAATAATAAAAGTTATCTAAGACTTCAAATACGAAAAAGTATGTGTTTAATAAAATCCCTGGCTTTTCTCTAGAGATAATAAAATTATAATAACTGTATTGCTTTAATAAAACAATGACATTTTAATTGGTTATTACCACCAGTATAGTAAGAACATAATTTCTCAAATATTAGCTTACCTCCTTTGACTCTCTCTCATATGCCAATAAAAATGAGATAATCTCAATAAGTAAACTGGTATATTTTCTTCTTTTCTAATGCAACTGTTCAGTATATATACTGTGGAGTAGTGAAGTAGTTACCTTCTTAATATGAGTCTCCATGTGCTAAACAATTTTCTAAATAGCAGATGGTTGATCTTAGTCAAATAAAAACATTTAAAAATATTTAATATGTTGCCTACCTTCCAAACCCACCATCACACATAAAATAGTTTGTTTTCTCAGGTAATTATTAGCAACTGAGTATTGAGGAGTTCTTTTATGCCAATTACTCTGCCAAATGCTTTCATATACAACATCTTATTTCTTTATAGGAGTCTTATGAGATAAATGCTATGAAATACACTTTAAAAATTTTTTAGTTGTTTATAGACCTTTATTTTTTATTTATTTATTTATATGTGGTGCTTAGAATTGAACCCAATGCCTCACACATGTGAGGCATGCACTCTACCATTGAGCCACAACCCCAGCCCCCATGAAATCCATTACAGATGAGTCCAAGTAGGAAAACAATAAGTGCAGGAAAGAAATAAAGCTAACTAAAAATAGTTTCTGACCAAAAAAAAAAAAAAAGAAAGAAAAAAAAAGCCATTCAAAGAATATGTGCTCATAAACAAAATTTAAAACACTTGGAGATATAGTTTGTCATCTTTGTGCCTTCATTGATATACCTGCATTTTTGTACTCTAATTTCTAATAATACAAAAATGAGGCAAATTAAACTACTATAATCAAATTATCTTGTTCTCCTTATGTGGTATGAAAAATAATTAAACAGGAGAGAACTTATATTATGTGTCAAAATTATGGGGCAATTGATAATGGTATGACAAATGCAAAAGGCTCAATAATTTCCCCTATCATAAAGCAACTCAAAAAAATGTCCCCATTCAGATTGTAAATTCGTAAAGAGTTCAGAAGCCATCTGCATACTGGAGGAGAACAGGAGCTCTGGAGCCCCATAATAGAGACCATATCTTTGCTCTACTAACAAAGGGATATGGGCCATGTGCATCTCTCTCTGAATTTACCTTTCCTCAGTTAAGCATGTTGGGGCTAAAAGATATTTCAAGCATGTCTATAATGCTTTATTTATCTTAAAACTTATCTGAAGCAAAGTTAACTTACAATGAGATGTTTAGATTAAACTTTTGGGTGATGGGTATGTGTGGTATTTTATATTGTTCTATCTGCTTCTATGTTTGAAATACCTCATCACTCTTTTGAAAAAGAATAAAATGAATAAGTAAATGACATGATATATGATAACACTTGCTTTTAGGGGAAAATACAGATGAATTTTAAATCAAATATTACATACAAAGTAAATAACACATAGTAGATACATCTCAAGTATTAGTCTCCTTCTCCCCTTACGTTATTTTCTTGGCAATAAATAATCTCCTTCCACTGGCTAATTTAATATCACAAGGATGAGCAGTGACTTTCTAGTGATATAAGTTATAATATTTAATGTAAGTAGTGATTGATAAAATACTACGTATAGGCCATACAAGAAAGAAAAATCATAACACTGAAAGCACATTTAATATTTTTTTAAAAAAATCTCTATACTCTCATTTTGAATTTAAAATGATACTTATGTTAACTGAAATTCAAGTATTTTCTCTTACTTTTTATATGGAAAGAGGATATAAAAATTGTAGCACTTTCTTTTTGGGTGTTTTTAAAGTTTTTTATTTTTATTTATACATGACAGTAGAATGTATTTTGACATATCATACATACATGGGTTAAAACTTTCCATCATGATTGTACATGATGTGGAGTTATACTGGTGGTGTGTTCATATATGAGTTTAGGAAAGTTATGTCCAATTCATTCTGTTGTCTTTCCTATTCCCAGTCCCCCTCCTTTCCCTTCATTATCACTGTTCGTATGCATTGATGTTTACACAGTCCAAGAGGTTATTGTATACATTATCTCTTTATTTAATTTTAACAATAATTGCTATAAGTAAATATTATGTTCAATATATAGAAGTTACACTTTATTATTTTATTAATAAAGCAGGAACTCATGGGTCTTCTGGTGAAGTTATGAAATTGTGTTCAAATGTGCTACCCAGCCACCAGTACAGGGAAGAGATACTCATTCCCCTAGCAGCTGACTGTGTTAGCAGCTGACAGCTTGCAGCTAAGTTCCTCTCCTGGAATTGCCTTCACTCTTTAAAAAAGAGTGAAATCTTAACTTCCTTCCCTCCCCAGCACGTGTGGAACTTGAGAAAATCTGCCCAACCACCCAAATTTCCTGTACATGAACTCTGGCTCTGAGCTTGTTTTCCAGAGAATCAACCTATAGCTGTTGCACTATCTCTTTGTTCCAGGTGTGTCTTTGAAGACCTTCAGTAGGAGTATCAGTGACCTAGAGCATGGTTTTGGTTTCTGCAAAAATTTACTGTGCCAATAGATACCTGTAGTACTTCACTGACAATAAATTGCAGAAAACATTCACACTTTTAGGTCCTCAAAGAATCCACTCATGATTAACCACTCACATTAATCAGTCTTATATTATTATACGTAGGTATAATACTATAAGGATCTGTTTGATTAGTGAGAGGTTACCACTTGGTGCCTAAGTGACCACATTTCTACATTTTGCATGTAACAGTGCACACCTCCATTTTTCTGGGTTTTTTAGAAGGGTTAAAGTAAGTATATAAGAGATTTTTCATTTATATTCATTTGGAAAACATACTATAGAATTTGTTGCATAAAATAATTTCTTAATAATGAGTTAATAAATTATTGAATATACAGTGAATAAATCAATGGTGTTTCTAATGGGGATTCAGTTTGTAATTCTAAAAGTTGACTATAGTTGATGTCAGGGATCTAAAATTCAGAAAGATGTTGATCAGATCCTGTAACAACAAACTATATATAATTTTCCTCCAACGCACCAAAATAATAAAAAAAAATGCCCAGTTGGATTCATCACCCAAATTATGCAAGTGTATCTGTTTTCACTTTCATTGCCCTCAACTTAATTCATGATTACCTAGAGTTAATTTTCATGTATACATGTGCAATGTAAAAATATCATGGCAGTTTATTATCATGTAAAATTAATGGGCTTATATGTTCAATTTAGTAAGAGGTGTACATTGAATATTATTGTCCATACACACTTGAAGGGCTTTTAAAAACTGTCAGATTGATACCAAGATATAACTTTTATTTCAATAATTTATTTCAGTCATTTTGATAAATAAACATTAGGGAAAAAGAAAACACTATTCCAAAAGAATAGAAACCTCATTTTATTTTTTGCAGACAGCTAAAATCTTTTGTTAAGATTGAAAAACTAATTCTCATTCTTAAGTTAAATTACCTGTTACATGACCAACATCTCATTCAGTTATAAATAGAAATTAACTACTTTTTGCCTCTAACCAACATCATCTCAGTTCTGGAGACCAAATTGACAATTGTCTTAATGATTTAAATATTATAATTGCAATGTTTCAGAGTGTAGGTAAATTACTAGGACAGAAATTAAATGAATAACTGGAGACTGACATGGCAAAGTATTTTAGGATCCACTCTAAGAGTTTGATTTTGTTTATTTGTAAAAGTCCATTTAATGTTTAAGTTAAATTTGTGAAGTCACACAATTCCAAAAGAATGTACGCTATACCATGATATCAGAACACCATGGAAGAAGGTAGAACACACATCTGTATAAAACCATGATCACATTTGACCACATTGCAAAACAGTCCACATTTCCAAGTTATAATAAACACAGTTTCAAGGCATGCCTATGATTCCAGTGATTTGGGAGGCTGAAGTAGAAAAAATGAAAGTTTAAGGCCTGCGCTAACAACTTAGTGAGACCCTGTTTGAAAATAAAAAAAATAAAAAAGGTCTGATAATGTAGGTCAGTGGTAAAGTTCCACTGGGTTCAAACCCCAGTATCAGGAAGAAAAAGAAAAAAGAAAAGAAAACTTCAAAAGTTAAAAAGCTTAATACAAATGCATGGTAGTCAGATTAGAAACAATGTGCGTTTTGTAAACTGGCTTTGCCACTAGTAAACCCAATGAAAATTAGATAAATACTTTCATTAACAATTTGCAGTTTAGTATCAAGAATGCAACATAACCAGGGTAACAGATAATGCAATGTTCTGAGTGTTGCCATCTGGTGAGTTCAGACCCAAAGCAGTAGGGAAAATATACTCAAAGCTTCTGGAATTGTTTGTGTTCCATTTGTGAATGTGGCAATGTGTCAGATATGCAGCAAAGGAGCTATGGAGGAGCTGTGTAGCTATTAAACTTCTGAGCCATTGCCACATGATTAATGATGAATTATAGACCTCAAAAATAAATTAGGACACAAACATGTCCTGAACATCTATTAGGAAAAGTCACTGTCCTAATTTAACATGAAAATCAGGTCAATCAACCCAAGTATAAAACCTGGAAATTTCTTTCCTGGTCCAAACTTACCAAAAGTGACATATCAGAAAAAGTGAAAATGCCAAGTCATAGCTGCCACTTATTCCAGGTGTTTATTTTACTATGTGTAAACTTTTGTAAATATTTTTTATAATTTTTATTAATTACTTGAAAGAAATATGACCAAAGTCATGTAGTAATCTTTTAAACTAAGTACAGCATCCCTTTATGTTCAAAACATTAGAAAAACTAGGGATAACAGGAAATTACCTCAACATTGTAAAAGCTATCTATGCTAAGCCTCAGGCTAGCATCATTCTGAATGGAGAAAAATTGAAGGCATTCCCTCTAAAATCTGGAACAAGACAGGGATGCCCTCTATCACCACTTCTATTCAATATAGTTCTCAAAACACTGGCCAAAGGAATTAGACGAAAGAAATTTAAGGCATAAAAATAGGAAAAGAAGAACTTAAATTATCACTATTTGCGGATGACATGATTCTATACCTAGAAGACCCAAAAGGGTCTACAAAAAAACTACTAGAACTAATAAATGAATTCAGCAATGTGGCAGGATATAAAATCAACACGCATAAATCAAAGGCATTTCTGTATAACAGCAACAAAACTTCTGAAACGGAAATGAGGAAAAACACTCCATTCACAATATCCTCAAAAAAAAAAAAAAAATACTTGGGAATCAACCTAACAAAAGAGGTGAAAGATTTATACAATGAAAACTACAGAACCCTAAAGAGAGAAGTAGAAGAAGATCTTAGAAGATGGAAAAATATACCCTGTTCATGGATAGGCAGAACTAACATCATCAAAATGGCGATATTACCAAAAGTTCTCTATAGGTTTAATGCAATGCCAATCAAAATCCCAATGGCATTTCTTGTAGAAATAGATAAAGCAATCATGAAATTCATTTGGAAAAATAAAAGACCCAGAATAGCAAAAGCAATTCTAAGGAGGAAGTGTGAATCAGGCTGTATAGCGATACCAGATTTCAAACTATATTACAGAGCAATAGTAACAAAAACAGCATGGTACTGGTACCAAAACAGGCGGGTGGACCAATGGTACAGAACAGAGGACACAGAGACTAATCCACAAAGTTACAACTATCTTATATTTGATAAAGGGACTAAAAGCATGTATTGGAGGAAGGATAGCATCTTCAACAAATGGTGTTGGGAAAACTGGAAATCCATATGCAACAAAATGAAACTGAATCCCCTCCTCTTGCCATGCACAAAAGTTAACTCAAAATGGATCAAGGAGCTTAATATCAAATCAGAGACTCTGAGTCTGATAGAAGAAAAAGTTGGCTCCGATCTACATATTGTGGGGTCGGGCTCCAAATTCCTTAATAGGACACCCATAGCACAAGAGTTAATAACAAGAATCAACAAATGGGACTTACTCAAACTAAAAAGTTTTTTTCTCAGCAAGAGAAACAATAAGAGAGGTAAATAGGGAGCCTACGTCCTGGGAACAAATTTTTACTCCTCACACTTCAGATAGAGCCCTAATATCCAGAGTATACAAGGAACTCAAAAAATTAGACAATCAACAAATGGGCCAAGGACCTGAACAGACATTTCTCAGAGGAGGACATACAATCAATCAACAAGTACATGAAAAAATGCTCACCGTCTCTAACAGTCAGAGAACTGCAAATTAAAACCATCCTAAGATACCATCTCACTCCAGTAAGATTGGCAGCCATTCTGAAGTCAAACAACAACAAGTGCTGGCGAGGATGTGGGGAAAAGGGTACTCTTGTACATTGCTGGTGGGACTGCAAATTGGTGCGACCAATTTGGAAAGCAGTATGGAGATTCCTGGGAAAGCTGGGAATGGAACCACCATTTGACCCAGCTATTGCCCTTCTCGGACTATTCCCTGAAGACCTTAAAAGAGCGTACTACAGGGATACTGCCATGTTGATGTTCATAGCAGCACAATTCACAATAGCTAGACTGTGGAACCAACCCAGATGCCCTTCAATAGATGAATGGATAAAAAAAAAAAAATATGGCATTTATACACCATGGAGTATTATGCAGCACTAAAAAATGACAAAATCATGGAATTTGCAAGGAAATGGATGGCACTAGAGCAGATTATGCTAAGTGAAGCTAGCCAATCCCTAAAAAACAAATGCCAAATGTCTTCTTTGATATAATGAGAGCAACTAAGAACAGAGCAGGGAGGAAGAGCAGGAGGAAAAGATTAACATTAAACAGAGATATGAGGTGGGAGGGAAAGGGAGAGAAAAGGGATATTGCATGGAAATGGAAGGAGACCCTCATTGTTATACAAAATTACATATAAGAGGTTGTGAGGGGAATGGGAAAATAAACAAGGAGAGAAATGAATTTCAGTAGATGGGGTAGAGAGAGAAGATGGGAGGGGAGGTGGGGGATAGTTGAGAATAGGAAAGGTAGCAGAATACAACAGTTACTAATAGGGCATTATGTAAAAATGTGGATGTGTAACCGATGTGATTCTGCAATCTGTATTTGGGGTAAAAATGGGAGTTCATAACCCACTTGAATCTAATGTATGAAATATGATATGTCAAGAGCTTTGTAATGTTTTGAACAACCAATAAAAAAACAAAAAAAAATTAAAAAAAACAATTCCTAATAATTATCTTTCAGAGAAAGTTCCAAATGTCTAGCAACAGATGTCATTCACCTGCAGAAGGACTTGCAAGCAGCCTCAACAGCAGTCTGCCTCCCCCAGTAACATGGCCAGAAAACAATTACTCAGTGATTACAGAAGACTTTAAGTCGTTCCCAAACTTTATTTCAAGTAGTGAATGGAAGTGAATGGATTTGTCCTAAAAATTTCTCAGGGGAAAAAACAAACAAACAAACAAACAACAACAACAACAACAACAAAAAACTCTGGGATCTCACAAAGACTCCTGTATTCAAATGCCCTTCAGGCAACTTTCTGCAATTACCCCAAACAGAAATCCCTCTGATTGCTATTTTTTCCTATATGTTCTCTTTACCTTATTCAGCCCAGCTTAATTGCCACCAATAATTACTTCCCAGCGGGCTTCTTTGAGTCTTCTCTAGCCTTGTTGATAATGTGAGCAAACTCACATACATTTTTGATCACTTCAGGAAATAATTAGTTCAGTTCTGGGACCCCACAATAAAACCAGGCTTTCTCTCAAAGCCATTAACTTTCCAAATGTCTTCTCCTTGTTAGTATGCTTCTTTGTAGTTGGTTAGCCTTCCCCTACTCTTCCTATACCTTCTTCGCAAGCCCATCCCATCTTGGTGTCCCCTATTTACCAACCTCTGGACCTGTTTCAAACTTTCCTGGTGGAATTTACTATTAAATTTCAACAAGCCTCATCATAAATCTTAAACCTCCATCTCTACATTTTATTTTCCTCATACAGATGTGCTTCTGAAGTAACAGATCTATTTCTGAACTACAATAGAGATATATTTCTCAAGTGATGCATAGACCAAATCGAATCATTTACTCCAAGTTTCCACATGAGGAATAATGTTTGGGAATGCCTTGAAGTCTCGTATCCACCACAGGATAAGATTGTTCATTATATCATTTTTTATAATGAGTTCACAAATATCCACATGTTATTTCTCCTTTTATTCTTCCCTTCTCATTTTCTCTTTCCGCACTTATCACTTTCAGTACTGTTGTTTCTTCCTGTTTTTCAAAATGATAGTCTTACCTGCTACGCATACTTATTTTCATCCTCATTTAGTTTAGAGTTCTGGATTAAATTTGCATTAACAGTTTTGAATCTCTTGTACTTGGTTTTCAGATGTCCCACATTGTAAAAACCCAAACTTTTTTACTATCATTTATCTTTCCAAATAGTAACAAATTATATCTTTGAATATTTGCAATACATATTACAAATATATTATTTATATATACACATACATATAACATATAGATGTTTAATATATATAACAAATATTCAGAGGTATAATTTTAGTACATTTGCCTTTTAATTTTGATTTAGTTTCATCATATAGTTATTTTCCCCTTATTTTTAGTTTTTGGGTAGCCTAAACAACCTTTTATTTCTAATAAAAACTCTTCATTGAATATTCTTTATCCTTTCTGAAATTCAGAAGTTACAGGGATGAATTTTAGCCGTCTGCAAAAAATAAAATGAGGTTTCTATTCTTTTGGAATAGTGTTTTTTCCCCCTAATGTTTATTTATCAAAATGACTGAAATAAATTATTGAAATAAAAGTTATATCTTGGTATCAATCCGACAGTTTTTAAAAGCCCTTCAAGTGTGTATGAACAATAATATTCAATGTCTACCTCTTACTAAATTGAAATTTAAGCCCATTAATTTTACACGATAATAAACTGCCATGATATTTTTACATTGCACATGTATACATGAAAATTAGCTCTAGGTAATCATGAATTAAGTTGAGGGCAATGAAAGTGAAAACAGATATGCTTGCATAATTTGGGTGATGAATCCAACTGGGCAATTTTTAAAAAAATGAATTTGAAGAAGTCACTGTAGATATTCCTCTAGTTCTGAGAGCTATCCTGTAGCCTCTGGAAATCACCAAAGCATTTTAAGTGGATATTACAAGGTTATATTTAAGCTTTTGATCCATTTTTCCAGTGGCCAAGTAAGCAATGAGTTTAAGAGGAAATAAAATTAGAGGAAAAGGAAGAAATCAAGACACTGTTACAATGGTTCTATGAGAGCTGATGAGGACATAAATTCGTATATCTATAATATAATTAATAAAATAAATAAGAAGGGAAGGACTTAAGAAATATTTGGGGGACTGGGGTTGTGGCTCAGTGGTAGAACATTCGCCTTGCATGTGTGAGGCCCTGGGTTCCTTCCTCGGCACCACATGAAAAATAAATAAATAAATAAAATAAAGGTATTGTGTCCAACTCCAACTAAAAAATAAAATAAAAAAAATATTTGGAATATAAACTCAGCATATCTTGGGGACTGCACTATCTAATGATACTGGTGAAATACTAAAGCAGAAAGAGGCCAAGGAAATGATGTAATTCAGATTGTGGTAAGTTGAAGGTAAGCTGCTAGTTAGAATGTCAAGTGGAATAGACAGTGGAGTCTAAACTTTAGGGACTCACTTAGCAATAGAGGTAAAATCTGAACATAGATGGGCACACGTCTGTGACAGGTAAAGTTCTAAACTTTCTAGCAGTTTCCCAAGGAAATTTAAAAATACCTTTGGAGACCCAAAGACACTGTCTTGTGCCATTGATCTTTCTGCCTCCTTCCTCTGGTGTCTCCCTCTCAATTGAAACCTCCCTGAGGACTCGGACCGTGCTTGCTTCATCTCTGCAGCTCTCTCATCTTATGAGATAGTGCATTACTCTTAGGAGACAGCAGTCATTCAATCAATATTTATTAAATTAAAAGATCCTTATTAGCATGGACATACAACTAATGGATGGATTCAGTTTATGTAAAATACCAGAGGACAGCAAGATGCCTATATGTGTATGTTTCATTAACATTTAAGTCCAGCGGGACTATAACCCAAGCAAAGAGAAAGAGGTCAGACATTCGTGTCATGACATGCAGGGGTGAAGCATTCAACTAGGTGCCTAAAAGAACATATCTCTATTTAGTCACCTCCAACCTGTGGAGGCATCAGGACTCTCTTGTGTAATGTGGCTCAGATTCAGATAGCTGTCAACATGACATTTGGACAAGAGGGTTTCTTCCTTGTACTTCCACCCAATGAAAATCTGGAGAGAATATTGAAAGGATAACAAGATGAAAAAGACTTGGATAATTAGTTGAGCTCAATTAAGAAAATTGAAGCAAACCATTATTTCCCACTGAGATAAATTCTTTATTCCTAAAAGTGTTATTATTATTATTAATTTTTTATTTGTTTTAAAACTCTCCTCAGGGAGTTTTGCAATAATTGTTTTTCTTTATATTGATTTAGAAACTAAAGTCTGAATCTACACTATTCCTAAATCTTCCTTACAGTACACTTATGGAAGTGTTTTAAGATTAAATGGCCTTCAAAGAGCCTTCTTTGATATCCTTGTACAATGTTAAGTAGATGTTATACAGCATTTTCCATAATCTTTTCATTCTGTATATATCACAGATACCATTGTTAACTTCGGTATTCTACTATAGTTTTTATTCAGGAAGGGTTCATTTTTTTATTCAGATGTTGATATCTCCTTACCCAACATTATGTTCTAGACATTGAGTATATTTACTTTATAAAGAGTCCCACATTTAAGTGGGAGAAACAGTGAACAAATACATATATTCAAGCATATTTATGAAAAAAAGAGATTAAAATATTTTTCTGAGGTTGCTTATGTTTGCTTTTGAAACATTGATCTCAATCTTTTATTTATCATTAAAATGTAATGTAAGTTCTGTATTAGGAGAAAAAAATCTAGAATGATTAGTAGCCTCAGACAAAGCATTAAAAAGCGAATTTAAAGAGGGTCTACTATCGAACTCACCTCAGTTCAGTATCATTTGGGGGAGGATGAAAGGAAGTTAGGCCACTATATTCTCCAATGTTACATTATGCTATGGAGTTTTTACATAATTTCACAAAGCATGCATGGGAAACTGAGGAAAGTATATTAGTCCTGTCAGTTACTAATGATAGAGAAATATAGGAGAAACTAATCAGAGCCTTAGAAACTTGGCCTTCAAGGAAAAGTCAAATAAAAACAAGAAAATAAATCCACACTATTGATGAAGACCCAGAGGCAGGTTGGTTTCAAAGAAGTGTTCCTGCCATTCACACATGGCAAATGTTCCCATGAAAACCAGGTCTGCAGAGTTCAATATAACTGTCCACCCAGGACACAAGAAAGTAGGGATATGAAATCTACAGCACTTGGATGCTCCACTGCACAACTTTCCATCACAATAGCTGTAGAGTAGAATGAGATACACAAGGCAGGGTTTATTTCAAGCTCAACTAACTGAAGTCTTATCTCCTCAATCAGGATTCTCCCATTCTGCTTCATAGGTCTTCAAGTTTGGTTTCAATCTGGCTTTATCATATATGACATCTGTCATTGACTGTTGACTCAAATGTTGTCTTGATACAGTGTCTATTATTATTCTATATTACCATTTCCCTCTAATTATTATGACCTTATTAGTTAAAGAGAAAATGTTACTTATTTCAAAATATTGAGACTGGGATGGTGTGGGGGGGAAGTAAAATACTTATCAAATGAGCAAAATAAGTAACAAATAATAAATAAGTAATCAACTAAATATAATTGCATGTGCTAGGTGCAATGTGTACCTGATTTGACAATGGGCCATGAGAGATTCAGAGTAATAAAGAGACCTTTTTGAGTTTTAACACTGGTTTTTCATTCTGTTCAGGAAAATGACAAACTATGTTATTTTATAATATATTTAGACTAAGTTTAATTTATATATATATATATATATATATATATATATATATATATATATATATATATACACACACACATTTAGCCACAATACATTTTGAATTTGTTAGTAAGAAAGAGTATATCATTTAAGCAATTTAAGTACACAGGATTATTCCTGCTGGCATAACTGAAACTCAAAGGAAAAACCCAACAGCTACATTTCATTTAATAGTGTGTGCCAATCAACATAATTACATGCTTTAAAAAAACTAAAAAAAATATTCTAGTTTTAGAACATCCCTAGGAAGTAGTGATTCTCTAGAAATGGGGTCCATTTCTATGTTCTGATACATTTTAGTCTCTGTAATAAAGAGTCTAGTTCCACTTTTCAATATTTGATTGTTGACAGCTTTAAACCCCAGCCTTCTCTTTTCTCCTCGTCTCACATCTGGACATACTGTTAAGAAAGTCCAGGTATTCTCTCCTTCCATGCTGGTGGGAGATTTTAATCCACCAAGCCTCTCTCCATGCAGGATTCTCAGCTTACCCCACCCTTTAAAAGCCACAAAACCCAATTCAGTTCCATTTACTTGCCCTCTCAACCCATATCAGACCCCCATAGGCCTGCCCTGTTCTATCCAGAAACACCCTGATTTTCAAAGTAACAAATGTTTTCACAACCTGTTGGTGTGGGGCAGAGAGACATTCATTTTAACAAGATTTTGATTAAAAAAAATTTGGACATGAATTTTAACCAAATTATGGATAGAGGGTTTATCTAAATCTGTACCATGGTTTTGACAGTTTAACCTCCTAGACTGGTTTTCTACCCTTCTGCTGTTCTTCTTAGGAGGGAAATATAAAGCTAAAATATCTGTTCTTAGGTCATATAGAAGCTAGCTCTTTTAGAAATTCAGCTTTAGCAGAAAAAGAACTGAGGGAAGAAGGCAGAAATGATAATATTATTAGCAAAAGTTGAAAACATCTACCAGCATAATTCTGAATTGTCTGGCATCAATAGTCTTTAAAAAATATGTTCAAACAGCATTATTACCAGAGGGTCCTGAAGAGAGCAGGAAAGTACTCTTTTTAGGCACTTTTGATTGGCCTCTTGCATTGCATTAATATCAGGATATGTAGCACCATTTCCAAAATTAATGTTAAGAAATTTAACTGGAAACAGAAAAAGCAGTATTCTTGAGAATAGTACATTCTCAAGAGGAAAAATGCCAACCTATGTATCTTTTTTAAATTGCTTTTATTTTTTAAAAACATCACACAATATTTGTTTAAAGTACAGTTTAGAATTTACTCTGTGCCAACTGCTTACTCTGCACTAAGCATTTACAAACATTGCATTTATCATTATAAAAATTTTACAGGTTAGGTACTATTGCCATTTTCCTGACAGAGACCCAAAATGTTGTCGGAGATAGATTTTTCAATTCAATATTTTTTAATTGACACATATTTGTACATGCTGATAAGCTTCTGTACCATAATTTAATACCTACATATGATTATAAAATCATGAAAGCATTTCTATCTCCTCAAATATTATCATTTCTATTTGTTTGGAACCTTCATACTCTTCTTGACCTGCTCACTTTTACCTATATTCTTACTCATTCTATGGTTTCAAATCAATAGTAAGGCTGTGGGATTCCTTGTTTTCTGATAATTTTTCGAAGTATAATAAGCTTTTAAGAAGATAATTCGCTGGTAAGCATTGGGAAGAATTTCCTTTTTCCTGCTAGAACATATGGGAAATAATACCTATCCCAGCTGATAGGAAGAAGAAATATAGAAATTTCATAGAAAAGAATGCTTTATTCATTTCAGCTACAATGCCCCAAAGAAATGTATACCATGAACTTAGAAGCTGCTAGACTGTGGAATATATGCCTTTAGATTCTTTTTAATGTTTCATTACTGAATTATATCAGAGCAAATGTTCTGGGCAATATGAGGAGGACACAGAGGTGAAGGTCATGTTGCTGATTTTAACGTGCTCACAGTACCACCAAGAAGATGACCTAGGAGTCAGTAGTTTGTCCAGCTTTTTATAATATGAGACATTAATCTTATATTAATATGAATGGTTGAATATTATAAATAAATATTTTCAAGTACTGGTTTCCTCATACTTTATTTTTAGAAAAATTATGGATTCACATTGAAATTGAAAGGATATATAGAATCTCCATATGTAAATATTAATTTTAATATTTCTTTTGCCTTGAGGCACAATCTAAATTAATTTCACATCCTCAGTCTTTCAAAAATGAAAATGCTTCTTTTTAAAACAGCTTATTTAAAATTTTGTAATTTTAAATCTAATTATGCATAATAACAGGTACAAAATTTAAATGGAAAACATTGGAGGGAGTTCAATGATAAATTGGACAAGGTAACAGTTAATTTCAGGAGTACTGAAATAATTCTTTAATGCAGTTTTTAAGAGAAGTAATAGGAAGGTAAAAATAGAGATGTACAGTCAAACTAATAGATAATTTTCACAGTAATTCCTAGAAAATATTCAACCACAAGGAGGAATACTTTACTGCACAGAACACTTCATAAAGTCATGTAATTTTTTTAAAATGCACAAAATCACTGAGTATCAGGAAACTACAACAAATACCACCACATAGTCACTAAATGGTTAAATCAAAAAGATAAATCATACCAAGTGTTGGCAAGAATGTGGAGCAACCAGAAAACAGAGACATTATCAGATGAGATCTCAACTGGAAAAACAACTTGAGAACAGGATTTTTAGAAGATACATGAGCCATAATCAAGCCATCCTACTTCTGGATATATGCCCAACAAAAATGTACATATATCTGTACAACAATGTCCATAGTGGCAGGATTGGTAGTAACCTCAAATAAGGTCAAAACAAATATCAACAATGAATCAGATAAATAATTTATGACATATTAACATAAGGATGAAAATGAACTATAAGTATATTTTTAAGACACATGCATTTTCCAAATATAATGTCAAGATAAAGAAGTCAAACACTAAAGAATGTGTTCTCTTCAGTGGGGGACATGAGTATGGAGATAGAAATCAGGATAACAGTTACCCCTCATAGGCAGAATCTAGCAGAGGTCACCACAGAGGCTTCTGCAAGTTATGTTCACTCTTGGAAAATTCACCAGGCTGTAAGTTTAGGCTTCTGTGATTTTTTTCAATTAGTAGAGAATTCAACAAAATTTACTATAAAAATATAATGATTATTTTGACGCATTAAGTCAAGGGTTTTTGAGACTTGAGGTTAAAAGAGTATGGTTCTACATGGTAAGTGTTAGAGCTGATGTTTCCCTGAAGGAATCTGTCAATCCTTTGGGTGCCAGGGAAAGAAACAAAGCCAGGAGTCTAAATAAAAAAGAAACTCATGCTCAGACCTTATAAAGTCAATACCCACGGTGGGAACAGTGGACAAAATCTTTCATGTAGAACTTAACCTTGGTTTCATATATCATATCATTTATTTTACAAAATTCTTTAATCACCAGTATGCATTCATATGGGACTGGGTACTTGTGTGACCCCCAAATTGTAAATTTAATTTATAGTAGATCCATGGTTTGTAGAACATTCAGTTACCTATAATATAACCAAACTTCCTCTGAAAAATATATGTTGTCCACAAACAGTATACACAGAAAAAAAAAATACTAAAAACCATGAGTGCCACACACACACATACACAAACACACACACTCTCAAAGTAAATTTCCATTAGGGATAATCATCAGAAATAATAAACTGAAGAAATAGTCCAAAAAGATTACAGACATTGAAATTATCAAATAAGTAGAATAAAACATGTTTAAACTATTTAAATAAATAACAAAATTGAGCCCATGAAAGAGATCCTTTAAAAAAAAAACAGGCATATTTAAAATAAAAACAATAGAATCTCTAAAACTGAACACCCCGAAACTCAACAGTCAGGATAAACTGCAGATTAGACATAGCTGAAAGCTGGCTTAGTGAGACATATATGAATGAAATATGCAGAATGCAGCAGAGAGATGCGATGGAATCATGAGAGGCTAAGAGAATTGAGTGACAGTGTGAGGTCAAGGGAAGTCTTCCCAGGGTTTTCTAGGGGGATTATGGTCATGAGGCAAAACATGCAACAATAAAGCAAAGAATTTCCAAAAATTAACAAATGACAGAAATACTCATATTAAGGAAGGACAACAGATTTTAAATAGAGCAAGTTTTGTTTTTTTCTGCATCAACTAATGGACTGGAGTAAAACTGTAAAACAACAAAGATAAAAAAGAAGAATTTAAAAGCACCCAGAAAGAAGAGTTACACCAAAGGATTTTTCAAAAGATAATTTAGTATTATCTTTAAGTGTTAAGAGAAGCAGGAGTGCATATGAAGAAAAAATTTTTCAAGTCTAAGTACAAAACAAAGATTATTTTTAAGAGAGAGAGAAAAATTTTAATATTTATTTTTTAGTTTTCAGTGGATACAACATCTTTATTTTATTTTTATGTGGTGCTGAGGATCGAACCCAGGCAAGCGTGCTACCGCCTGAGCCACATCCCCAGCCCCCAAAACAAAGATTTTTAAGGAAAAAATGTGAAGAGAATTCTTTACTATGGACACTGTCATTAGAGGAATTTCTAAAAGCTATAATTTAAAAATAAGAAAGGTCTGAGATTAAAAAAATGGGCAAGGAAAATGTATTTTAAAATACCCCAAATATCAACTATTATCATATTAAAACTATAATAATAACTTCTACAATGTAAAGTAGATATGAAGAGAATAAAAATCCAATCTTTTGTTTTGTATTGTCTTGCACTGGGAGGACAGCAAAGCTATTGTTTATCTTTATTAAGTTTAATATTCAGTCTTAAGTTACATATTCAGGAAATCTTTTTAGGGTTATTACAAAATAACAGAATCAGGGTCTAGCTGGGCACAGTGGTATATGCCTGTAACTCCAATGACTTGGGAGGCTGAGGCAGAAGGATTGCAAGTTTGAGATCAGCCTCAGCAACTTAGTGAGGCCCTGAGTAAATTAGTGAGATCATGTCTCAAAATAAAAATTAAATAAAACGGGCTATGGTAAAGCACCCTGGATTCACCCTGGTATGAAAAAAAAAAAAAGTCTGAAACACACTAGAAGAAAACACACTAGAAGAAAAAATACAGTGAAAAAGGTAGTTCCCTTTGATGCAAAACAATGGGGAAAAAAGACAAAAGGTGAAAAGAAAACAAATATCAAAAAGGTTAAGTAGGAAGGCTAAAATCATAATTTTGAGTATTATAATCATAATTAACCAGGTATTATAAAATGAACTAGAATTTCCCTGTTAAGCTAGTTTTTAACAAATATAAGAGAATGGGTATTATACCGGTAGAGGGTAGATAGAGTCTTTTTTAATAATGGAACAAAGTTACAAATTAATAAAAACAACAAAAATATAAAAAGCCTATTCCTTTGGAAAAACTTTTATAAAGCATTTCCAATTAATCTAAAACAGGAGTAAGCATAGAATTTATAAAATACTTATAAATTAATAAAAACTACATTATGCATCAAATACGAGGGGTTTGCAGCTATATCTGCAGAATTAAATCACTATATTAAAAGTAAAGACTAAAAACTAATATCCAAAGCAACTTTCTCAAGAACAGCAAAACAGATCCAAATAAAGAAAAATAGTAAAAATAGACACTGATAACTAGAAACACAATTATAAAAACTTAAAACCCAAAAGCTATTTGAAGGGACTAACAAAGTGGTCTGGCAATTTGACAAAAGTGACATAGAAATAGAGGAGGACAGAAAAAAACAGTAAAAAAAAATCTCAAAAAAGAGAGGAAAAAGAAAAAGAATGCACAAAATTATGAGAGACAGTTAAACTGAAAGCTAAGAAGTAATAAAAATTTAAAGGTAGAATGACTTGACATAATCAATACAGAAATAGGAAATGTACATGAAAGAACCATTCCACACATATGCAAAAAGCTGGAACCTTGAATGTGTCTAGAAGATGTTATAAGGGTTTTGGTGAAAATTGTGCAGTTAACAGGCGAATGGAGTGTCAGTAAAGAGTATTGGCACTGCTGATTCTAACAGATAAGGCAAGGAGGTCTGAAAATGTAAGCACATGTCCTAGTACTTAAACCATTTATTTATTTTGATTCTTTCTGTTTTATTATAAAACAAATACCTACCAGTGATGGTAATATTTAGTTAGAGTAAGACAGAATTAGACTCAATGATCATAGAAGACAAAATAGATAAGATTAAAATAAATAGCTTTATTAATCAGGTCATTCAAATAAATGATATTTTTTGGTTACAGAAGGTAGTAGACACAAATATAATCTTAGAATTTGACCTGGTAATTTTATCATTGAGAATTTATCTTAAGAAAATTATTTAAAAGATGAAGGAAACCTCTCAAGATTTTTCTAGAACTATTATTTTCTTTCTTTCTCCTCCCTTTTTTTTTTTTTTTTTTTTGTACTGGGGACTGAACACCTGAGTACTGAGCCACTGAGCCACATCCCTAGCCATTTTAATTCTTTAAATTTTGAGATAGGGTCTCACTAAGTTACTTAGAGCCTTGTCAAGTTGATGAGGCTGGCCTTGAACTTTCGATCCTCTTCAGCTTCCCAACTCTCTGGGAATATAGATGTGTGCCACTGTGCCAGGTTAGAATAATTATTTCTAATAGTAGTCAATAAGGAAAAAAGCTACAGCATCATAAATGGAAATTTTCAATCAAGTTATAATTGAAATAATAACTATGAAGATTGTTTCAGACAACAGAAAAGTATTTAAAGAATAATGTGAGGTTTAAAAGACAGCACAAAAATTAAATATAATTATTGTTATAGCTTCATAAAATATGTATTCCAACATTTGGAAGGAAAAAAATGAAAATTATTCTTTTTTAGTAACAGAACTATGACTAAGTGAATTTTAAAAATCTATCATATATAAAGTAAATTTTAAAAAATTTAATATATATGTATATATATACGTATATATATACAAATTTTGGAAGTAAGACAAAAATTTAAAATCTTCCAGCTGTTGACTAGTATACACAATGGTGGTAAAGACAGGGCATTAGTTATTATTTTTGTGAATTCCCAGAAAATTCACAAAACTAGAATACAAATATAAAATTATTGTAAATGAGATCTAAAAACTGCAATAATTATATTGCTTTTCAGTTTCACTTAGATAAATATGAAAATGAATAGTAATTTTCAAAATGCACAGCTGAGCACAGATTACTAGGATGTATCTGATGTGAGTTTATTATGAACAAATAGTGTTCAATCAATTCAATTTTCATAGATGACATGATAATGGGCCAGGTTAGAGCCAGCTGAACAATATGACAGCAGAAACCTCCCCACATGATATTCTCATTAGTAACATAAAAACGATGGATTTTTGTTCCATGGACTAAGCACTCCATTAGACATTTCCAATATGGTTTTTAAAAACTGTTGTACTTTGAGATCTGAATTGGTTTCAAAGATGCAAGAAATTTTGGTGATTTAGAATATTATCTGTATATATAACATGGGTTTGGATGTCTAAACTTTTGTCTATATCTAATTTTAACCTCTGGTTTGTATGCTCGATGGTAGAAAGTCATATAAAATATCTATGCTTTTAATGACTCAGTGCAGAGAAAAAAAGAAAACTTGATCCTAATCTCCTGCCCTGTACAAAAACCAACTCAAAATGGGTTGGAAACTAAATGTATGATCTGAAACTACTGTAAAACCACATAGGGAAACCCTTGAAGATAATGGTATAGGCAATGATTTTTCCGGATAGGATCCCTAAAGCACAGGGGGAAAAAAGCAAAATTTGACAAATTGGATTGCATCAAACTAAAAAGCATTCACATGACAAATAATGCCCAGGGAAAAGAAGAACCTATAGAATGGGAGAAAATGAGTATGAGAGAAAATTATTAGTCATCTGACAGAAGGTTAATATCCAGAATATATAAAGAACTAAAAAAACTAAACTATAAAACAGTAATCCAATTTAAAAATGGGCAAATGATCTGAATAAATGCTTCTCAAATAAAGAAATACAAATGCCCAGCAAATATATGAAGAGATACTCAATATCATTAGCCATGGGAAATGCAAATCAAAACTACAATGAGATACCATCTCACCACAGTTAAGTAGCTATTATCAATCATCATCATCATCATCATCACAACAACATCATCAACAACAACAACAAATGTTCACAAGATTGTGGAGGAAAAGGAACTCTTATACACTGTTGGTAGAAATGTAGATTAGTAGTTCTAGTAATGTCGAAGAATGGCATGGAGGTTCCTAAAAATGTAAAACTGGAACTACCCACATGATCCATCTAACTGACTCTGAGAATATATGCAAAGAAAATAAATTCAGCATACTAAACAGATATATGCTTGCCCCTGTTTATTGAGCTGAGATATGAAACAAGGTTAGGTGCCTGTCAACAGATGAACAGAAAAAGAAAATGTATTGATATGCCATGGAATATTTTCAGCCATGAAGAATGAAATCCTGTCATTTGCAGCAAAATGTATGGAACTAGAGGACAGTATGGTAGATGAAATAAACCAGACATGGGAAAACAAATACCACATGTTCTCTCTCACATACAGAAACCAAAACCAAACAACTGGAAAGTAGGATTAATAGGGACTGGGAAGAGTGCCAGAAGTTGGGAGGATGGAAGAAAGGTGGTTAGATATGATCCATTGATGGATTGATGAAAATATCACAATGAACTCCATTAATAAGTACAATTAATATGTTAAAAATTTAAAAACCATAAAATTCACATATTCAAGGTTATAAAAATATTTTTAGGAAACCAACCTCCATTTGGATAACGTAGCAACTTCCTTCCTAGAAGGAATAGACTAGGTTGAGTGACTGAAGGTTTTCTATCTGTCTCTGGGTCAGTAATCAGACTCAAAGCATGCATTCTGGTGCACAATCATTTGTCTATCAACACACACTTGTCTGCCGAGTCTCAGAAATGTGTATATCTCATAATCTTTACAAAGACATATTCTAGGAAGCTACTTCCAATTGATAAAAGCTATTTTCAGCCAGACCTCAATAAGAGAAGATGAATAGATGAATGAACACAAAGTAAAGTTTAAAAAAATATATCTTCAATTTTCAACCGCATGGGACTGATTAAACCAAAGTTTTAGATACACAGGAGTAGGCTTCATTTTGGTAAAGGGTTTAATATTGGATTTCCCATTTCAAAGGAAGGAACAAAGATAATATTTACTCAGAAATCAAGGGATGGAAGTCAAATCAAAGGACATTTATTAACTAGGTTAATGTTGGAATAGAAATAGGGATGTTTTCTCTAACGAAATCTTATTACTACAAAATAGCAGCATCATTGGATAAACAAGTATGAAGCAGTAGCAAGGACAAAGAAAGCAAGCTACTTCTATTTTTGGAAAGAATTAGGTGATGTCTAGTGTAAAAAGAAAAACATGTCAAAGTATAAATTCAGATGTTTTATTTAACCTTAAAATTTAGGTTGTTTTTCTCATTAATGTATAAGCATATTACATATAGTTTCCAAAGTCTAAATGTTGTCATAATAAAGTCTTCACTGAAAAACTAGTGATGAATATGAGGGCAAAATAAGTAATGAGATAAAAAAATAGAAGTTTCTCATGCCCATGTCTTTTTAAAAATCAATGATTAGGGCTGGGATTTTTTTTAGCTCAGTGGTAGAGTACTTGCCTCACAAGTGTGAGGCCCTGGGTTTAATTCTCAGCACCGCATATAAAGAAATGAATAAAACAAAGATTCATCAACAACTAAAAAGTTGTTTTAAAAAATTCATGATTGTATTGTTATATTGTATTAGTTCATAATATAGCTGTTTAATAACATTGACTTTGTCTTGGAAGAATTTAATATTATTTTTCCCTTTTCTCTGCTAAATGTATCATTTCAAGATTGTCAATAGAAAAACCTAATATCTTGGAAATATTTTACAACTCTACGCCATATGAGGATGAGACAGAAACCAGGTATGGTGGTGCATGCCTGTAATTCCAACAGCTAGGGAGAGTGAAGCAAGAGGATCTTAAGGTCAAGGCCAGCTTAGGCAACTTGTCAAGACACTGCCTCAAAATAAAAGCATAAAATGGTCTGGGTATGTAGCTCAGTGGTAGACTGTTCCTGGGTTCAATGCCCAGTACCACACATACGCAAAAAAAAAGAGATTGAAAAATGGAGTGAACAGTAATATTGACAAAAACCATCCTTGCACATCATCTAGATAGTGGGTTGCTCAATCTCCTTAGAAAATAATACATTATATTAATTCTGCATATTCATATATTACTGAGAAAATACTTGTAATGGTGAACAAGTCCTTTAACTCAGAGCAGGGTGGTGAAAGATTGCCTACATCTTTCTTCAGAGATGAGGAAATCAAATCTTTAAGAAATTAAATTACTGTGTAGTTCATACAGTTCATGAACAGAATAATGTCTTCTTCTGTACCATCATACATAAGTAGTACCCCCCCCAAAAAAAAAAAAAAAAACTTTCCATGAGTTACTAAAGTGAAATGTCTTCTATAGAAGGGCACTGCTCCCAGGAATGCCAACAATACATAACGTAAGAAAGACCATATGATAAGGAAATGATGTGAAATTCACTGAGAGGCAAAAAATAAACTTGTCTCAATGTCTATGTCATTGTTTCAGGAAAGATAGTGAACATCTCTCCCATCTATCAGAAGTTATAAGCGGAGGCAATTTTAAGATCCAGTAAAAGAGATTAAGATTCAATTAAAAGGAATACTGTTTAAGTTAAAAGTCATGTATTAGGGCTAAATGATTTTCCAAACATTTATAAATTAGCTTCTACCTGTTATTTAATTATGATAAATCATTGCTGAATTCAACCAGTCTATATGTCAAGTGAAATCATTGGAGAAAGAATTAAATATTAATTCTTTTAACTTTTAACTCCACAGAATATTTCTAGTGGTATTGAAAACTGTGTCTAGGACTGAATTACTGAATCATTCAATATTGAATCGGTGACCAAACAAAACAATTTTATGAAAAATCATTTTTTTTCATTATTCAATAGATACTGACAAACTTTTACTCTATTATTTACTAGCTATATGATTTTAGGAAAGTAATGGAACCTCTATGTACCCGAATTTCTTCATCAGTGAAATGCTGATAATAGAATGCATCTCAAAAATGTAAAAAAAAAAAACTTGCATAAGAGGGTAAACACCTAATTTGTTTAATAATGATACTTTTAAAATTGTTAGCCAGGTACCTAGGCACGTATCTATAATCTCAGCAATTCAGGAGGCTGAGGTAAAAGAATCAGAAGTTTGAGGTCAGTCTGGGAATCTTAGGGAGACTGTCTCAAAAAAATAAAAAGGGCTGGAGGTATAGCACAATGATAGAGCACCCCCTGGGTTTTATTTCTCAGTGCTGGAAAACCAGGAAGGTAGAGAGGGAGGAGATAGGGAGGGAGGGAGGAAGGAAGGGAGGGAGGGAGGGAGGAAGGGAGGAAAAGAATTATCAAGGATTACATGAAGCAAATCTGAATCATAAAGGTCGGTTAATTCTAAACCACATATTAGCAAATCAAGCCGCAACATATACAGATTTGTGTGTGCGTGTGTTTATATATGTGTATAAAATAGAAACACATTTTAATAATTCATGGCATTACTAGATGAAAGGAGAAAAATCACATACATACCTCAATAAATGTCCTTTAATTCAACCATCATTCATGATACAAATTTGTGCAAATTTGTAATAGAGGGAATTTACAAAAACTGAGAAAAGACATCAACTATTTACGTGGAAATGTTATTTAACTTCAGGAAGTAAAGACTGCTTGTTTTCTTCATTCTACTTAACAGTCTTCTCAAAGTCTTGTCATTTTGGATGAGTATTGTCAATATCTCCTAGGAGTTTGTTAGAAATGCAAACTCTCAGGCCCTGACCTACTTCTGAACCAGGATCTTCCTTTCAATATTATCCCCCAGTAATTCAAATATATTTTAAAGTTTGAGAAGCACTGATCTCATTAGTACAGAAGGACAATAAATATTGTTTCAAAGCAGTATACCATGTAGAATATAAAAATTGGAATGGAAAAAATCAATCTTTTTATTATTTACAGATGATATGACTGTCTACATAGAATATCTTTAAAAAGAAGAAAAATTATTAAAAGTACAACAAAGTTTTGACAAGTTTTTTGGATATGTGAACAATTAAACAATTATTTGATTTGTATACAATTCCAGCAAGCATCTAGGACATGGCAATTTTGAAAACTGCTACCATGCCAGATACAGTGGTGCATGCTGCAGTGCCAGGTACTTGGAAGGTTGAAGCAGAACAATAATGGGTTTGAGGCTATCCTGGGCAATGTAGTGAGACCCTTTCACGATCAAGATTAAAAGGGAGACAGGGAGAGGGAGAGAGAGACAGAAAATCCCTGCCATTTTACACGGTAACAGAAGCTCATAGTGTATATGAATAAAAGATGCACAAGATGTTTATAACTAAACTTATAAATGTATTGAAAACACTAATGGAGATATAATTAATAGATATGCAATGATTGTAGATAGAAAATATCCTGAACATATCACTTTTTCATAAATTGATCAATAGATTCAATGCATTTTAATCAATATCATGATATTTTATTTCAAGAGGATCAATAAGCTCTTTAAAAACTTTTCAAAATGGAGGTAATAAAGAATAGGCAAGGCAACTTAAGAAAACAAGGCCAGAAAAAGGGAACACCTTATCTGATCTTGATTATTATAATGCTATAGAAATTAAGACCATGTGGGTTTGGAACAGATATCAAAAAAAAAAAAAAAAAAGACAAACATCACAGAGTAGGCACCCAAGAAATACACCCACAATAATTAGAATCTCAGTGCATAAAAAAGGCAAAACTACCTTCAAGTAGTCAATCAATGGAGCTGAAATAACTGGTTTGTCAGATGGAATATACATATATTTAAAAGTGAGTTCCTTCTCATAGTACATGTATAATTCAGTTTCATTTGTAAAATAACTTAACTGTAAAAGACAAACTTGAAAACATTTTAGAAGACAATTCTTGCAAAAAAAAAAGAAAGAAAAAGAAACTACTTCTAGTTTCTCAATGGAAAAAAAAATGCTAGATTAGGGTTTTCTTTTTTCCATCATTCTTTTACTGGGAGAAGATATTTATAATTCTTATGATTAATAAGAAATTACAGAATTTAATTGTTTTTTATAAAAATCAATCAGAAAAAGACATCTCAGGAGAAAAACTTGCAAGATAGGGGACAGATTTTTGTATAAGAAATATAAGTAATAATTATATTTGTATTACTCAAATTTATTAGTTATCAATGCAATTAAAATTAAAACCTGCGCTGGGGGACTTGTATGATTCAGCGATACAGATAGAAATTGCTGGGCATGTGTAGGCTCTAGGTTCAATTCTTAGCATCCTCCTTAACACAAACATCAAAATTAATACCAAAATTACTATCATTTTATAACCACTACATTGAAAAAAAATGTATCTGACAAAGAACCACTTAGGAGAACTTTTGCAATCCATATATGACCACACATCCCTCTTTCTCCAACACTCACTGTGAAACATGAAATATTTCATACTCATTTACACAGATACCTACACATATACACAATCAAGATTAAAATATAAACATTTTCTTAGTTATTAAAAAATTATTGTCTGTGGGTTCTTCGTGTAAACTGTTAAGCTTTTTTTAATATTTGAAGTCAGTTGTTATTAAGACATAAGGAAAACTACTTTCTTGATTCAAAATAATCAATATTGTTTATAAGGAAAAAAAGTGCTTGGCCAAAAGATCATCTTGTATTAATATATATCACATGATTTTAAAATGCAATATAAAATATATTATTAAATGTAGTATAGTATGGTAATGTATGCTTCTAACCCCAGGGACTCAGGAGGCTGAGGCAGGATGATTACAATTTCAAAGCCAGCATTAGCATCTTCACAAGTCCTTAAGCAACTTATTATGACACTGTACCAAGATATAAAATAAAGAGAACTGAGGTTGTAGCTCTGTAGTTAAGCATCCCTGGGTTAAATCTCCAGTACCAAAAAAAAAAAAAGGAATATAGAAACATTATTTCATTCACATTTACCAGCTCACCTTTTAAATGTTCTGTGCATAAAAAGGTCATTTTTGATAAGAAGACAGATGTTAAAATTTTAATGTAAGTTGCAATAAGTGTAAAGATTAAAAATGTTATTAATGAAGAAAATTCACATGCACTTAGTTATTAAGAATCAAGAGCAGGGCTGGGGATATGGCTCAAGCGGTAGCGCGCTCGCCTGGAATGCGTGCAACCCGGGTTCGATCCTCAGCACCACATACAAACAAAGATGTTGTGTCCGCCAAAAACTAAAAAGTAAATATTTAAAAAATTTTCTCTCTCTCTCTCTCTCTCTCTCTTTAAAAAAAAAAAGAATCAAGAGCATACTTTTATAGTCACCTTTCAATCTTGTTTTAGGCCCTAGGAATTCTTTATTGTAGCTTTGTCTACTTGGACCCTACTTTCATAGGGAACAGGTGAACACCCAGCACAGCCATTTACTAGCTGTGTGACCTTGGATAAGGTAAAGAGCCTCACTGAGTATTGGTTTCCTCACTAGCAAAATGTACCTCACAGGGCTGAAGCCATCATATGAGTGAAAACACTTTGAAGTTCTTCAGGCCAGGCCTAAAGAAATTTCACAGCAAGAGATCTGAGAGTGTTAGCTTCTGTTATTCTCATGGTTCACATTTAGTAATAATAGACCATGCTTCTGAAATAGTGTCAAGGCAGTGGTCATTTCAGGCAGTCTAGGTAACCTTTATTATTGACAGAATTCTATAGCTGTAAAGTTTCCAGTAAAAATAGAACACACTGACAATAGTGAAAAAGGGAAAGGAAAAGCTGGCCTGAAATTAGAACATCTAAATTCATTAAAGAAATTTATCACTTGCTGTTTCCATTAAATGTGCCTGACAATTAGTTTTATGAATGGCTTCCTATTCTGGTCACTAGTCTGAGGAGGTTTTTATTTTCAAGCATTCAAATTGAATATGCTGGAATTTGATTCATATTACTGCTTAAATTCATCCTAGTGATTTATCTTATCAAATTAAATAAATATGCATATTGTTTACACTAGGGGCAGACAGTGATTTCAGTTTGGAATGTCAAAATAATGTTTGCTCTCTATCATCTGTATTTAAATAAACGCACAATAAAGCATGCTTACGTATTTTTTGCTATCTGAACACTCTTTAAAGCCATCTTCTATTGAATAGGTGAGTCATGATGAAAACCACAAATAACTGTTATTAATTTTCTGTTGTGTCAGTGCTGATCTGTACATTGTGGTGGCTGTTGAGAAGGAGGGTGTGCAGGGCAGGATTGCTCACATTGGGGTCATATATAATTTCAAGAATACAGAACTATAAGATTCAAAACAACAGTGAGAAATAAAAGATAATAATAATTAAAAAAAACAGTGTCAGGACAACATGTGATCATGTATAGGAACCTACTGAAAATTAACAGAGAAGGAGGTGAGGAGACAATAGTCAGGGAGTGCTTCATGGTGGAAGTGAGAATTGCAATGCACCCTGAAGAAAAGAAGCAATCCAGACATTAAACTACCAGCTTCATCATTCTACCACCTCTACTTTTGTACTTCATGATTTTTGTTGTATCTGAGTTTCCTCTATACTATTATTTAGTTTTTAAAAAATTCTAAAATGGATTACTTTCTACAAACCAAAATACCTTTGTTTGAATAGAAATGGTTTGGTATTACTATATGTATAAAGTCTGCCATAAAAAAGTGGGGAATGCATCTGAAAAATACAATGCGAACTGAACAACACTATTAGTTTCTATACAAGGTAATGTTGCCTTCCAAAGGCTCTGGGCTAGAGGCCAATTTTATGTTTTTTAAAAAGAGATATTGTACTTCCTTCTTTTCTATCATTCTGCCTTTTCTTTTTCTTTTTCAATTTTCCTTCTTTCTTCTTTCCCTCTATCCCTTTTGTGTGCTATCTCAGAGTCTCTCTCTCTCTCTCTCTCTCTCTCTCTCTCTCTCTCTCTCTCTCTCTCTCCCCCACCCACACTTTGCTTTCTCCTTCCTTTTATCTTTCACAAATATTTATTGAGCATCTGTTATGTGCCATGTACCATTGGGCACTGGGAATGCAACAGTGAAGAAACAGATGAAAGCTTTGAGCTTATATTCTTGTTGGAGGAATGCAGTTGATAAGGAAGAAATAAGGAAAGAGGTAGTTGGTTATAGGTGCTGTGAAGATAGATACAGGGTAAATCAGAATGGAAGGAACAACACAGGCAGCGAAGGATTGCTGATAAAGCAATTTATGAGGACTGATCTAAAGGGCTGGATGGTACAAGTCATGTAGATCCTTGGAAGAAGAGATTTCTCAGCATCATTAAGCACAAACATAATTGACACGCTCAGGGAAGAGTAGTGAAGACAGAGTAGGGAGAGTTAGAAGGTGAGGGGGGAGATTGGCTTTTGAGAAGAGTGCAGAACTTTATCACTAGAAGGGCAGTAGTGGAGATCAGATCATATAAATGTTTAAAAGACACAACAACAGTTTGACTTTAAAATGAGAAGCTATTGGATGACTTTGAGCATGGAGCAAAGCAGTTTGAGCTGCTAGCTTTCTTGTGGAATAACTTTGTAGATGTGGAATTTACACTAGAGGGGGGAAAGCATACAAAGAAACTAGATAGGAGGGTATTGCAAAAGTCTGAGAGAGATGATCAAATATGAAGTACCAAGGGAAGCACTGGAAGTAGAAATTTTGGATTTGCTGGGCAAACTACACCTTCTCACTATACCTCACCCCCAGTTATCACATGAAAACATCTACATTTTAGCACTGACGTATTCATAAATGGGGACTGTTTTTCCTGCCCCACATTCATTGACAATGACCAGCAATCCTGCCTTACTCATCTATAAGTCTTATTGTTGACCACAGTGTCTGACAGGTATTCAAAGCTCCATGGAATGAGATTGCAAATGAGAGGGTTAATGAAAGGCACGGCCAGAAGGCTGATGGCAGTGTCTGACCCATGTGGGAAGAATAGAAAGCACATGGACCCTGGGGAGAAGTTATTCTCAGGGAAACAGTTTCACATCAGAATGTATTTAAATGAATGAAGGAGAATTAAAAGAAATATAAGGAAAGTGAATTTAAGGTGATGGGGAAGAGGCCAAGTTTCATGTATTTTTTTTTTTGTAATATAGTTTTAATTGTTGGTGGACCTTTATTTTATTCAATTTATTTGTATGCAGTGCGGAGAATTGAACCCAGTGCCTCATACATTCGAGGCAAGAACTCTAGCACTGAGCCACAACCCCGTCCCTTCATGGAATCTTTATTCAAAGAAAAATCCCATATTGGAAAGAGTTATAAAAGGGGCTCAGGATTTACTATAAAACTCCTGTTTTTAAATCAGTAAAACCTTCTTAAGACTTTCAATTTTAACATCTCATTCACTAAACAATGTCAGAATTTTGGTCATTTTTGTTCTTTTTTTTTTTTAAGAGAGAAAGGAAGAGAGAATTTTAATATTTATTTTTTAGTATTTGGCGGACACAACATCTCTGTTTGTATGTGGGGCTGAGGATCGAACCCGGGCCGCACACATGCCAGGCGAGCGCGCTACCGCTTGAGCCACATCTTCAGCCCCTCATTTTTGTTCTTTTAAGAGACTTTTAGAAAGCTGCTCCTAGTCAACCATATATGTGTATTAGGAACACCTGTTTCAAAGACCAGCATGGAATTGTTTCTTTAGCTATAGAGAGGAACTTTATTATTTCTTAATTTTAATTTGTATTTTGAAATTTTACCTTGTAGGACAACTTCTTTTTAAAAATGATGACACTGAGGGACATGTATATAGTATGTAATGGCCAAACTGGATTAGTTAGAACAAGGAAACTTTACCATCTTGAGATGAAGAAACATGCCAGTCTCTTCAATGTGTACACTGCTTAATTAGTTATATTTCAAAAGAGCCAAAGGAATAATGGAGAATCACCACCGAAGAGAAAAAGGAAAAGAAAAATCTCCACTGCACAATAAAACTGTCAGGAAACTAAGGTAACGCTGGAGGCATCAAGAGAGAATGCCATACAGCTGTGAGTGAATGGGGCAGAGGCATTGAGGCAGGAGGTTCCAAAGGAAAGATGGCCGGAGGGAGCACATGTCTTTACAATGCACTCTTGACATTATATCAGGAAGCCTGGTCCATCTCACATAAAGTGAGAATCAAGCTGGAAATCAATATCTTGTAGTTACATAGAGACCCTGAGCCAGACACTGAGCAGAAACTGCCAACTTTTTTTTTTTTTTTCCTCCTTTAGATGCTGGGGATTGAACAGAGGACCTCCCTCCCGGACCCAAGGGGCATTTTTGCAGGCACAAGTCAGAATGTTTTCTGTTTCCTGATCCAGGTCATTCTTCTCTCTTGCCTGAATAATAATGACCTCCTAATTGGTCACGCACTTTTATACTTTTAATGAGCCAAACATCAGGGCTCCAAGCTGTCCTTGAATAAATAATCCTGTATTATCTGCTTCTGTTCCACTTGACACTCTCTTCCCATCTTCCAACACTCAAAATCACACAATTTCCTGGTTAATTATTGAAAAGTTACCTGTTCTAAAGTCTCCTTTACCTCTTCCTCCCCTCCACCTCCACAATTGTGTTTATAGCCTTCTCTTATTGATTCTGAGGAACATCTCACCTCCCTGTTATAATATTTGTGGCACTTGTAATTCTACATCTGCCTCCCCCAGAATGTAGGAAGCGCCTGGTACACAGTAAGCACTTAAATATTTGTTAACTGTTGAAGGTTGAATATTGACTATCATTGTACACAGAGATATGAAGACAGTAGTTGATCCTTTATTGAGAATATAAAAAGTTTTTACTTAAATTTACATTTCAGATGAGGAGTAGCTGGCTCTCTGACAAGTTCAAGAGAGTATTGAATCAATAGGAACCAGCCTTCTGTGAGACTAAAAGAGAAGGAAGCTCAGGTTCAGAATTCTTCTAGAATATTGTTCACTCTTCCACATTCATGAGTTTAAAAAATAAAAATAAAAAATAATGAAAATAAAGTTTATGTAAAGTATATTTGAGAATCAATTCAGCTCCATAGAGAAAACTAAAATGAAATTTACTTGGAATACTCAATTGAATTGCTACATTTAAATATTTGTTCTTGAACTAAGATGACTATGTAGATATGTGAGAAAAATTAAATTTAAAAGGGTGTTTATTTTGAGTGGAGTTTTAAAGCAAGTACTATGAGTCAAGGTAAATACTCATATATGTAAGCTTGTGGTCCTGGAGTGTACTTATTCTCCTATAAACTCAAGACTTAGAGACAGTTGCTAGCCACAACAACAGTTGCTAGCCACACACACAGCTTCCCTGGCCACCGTTGTACACAAACTGCAATCAAGGAGCAAGAGAGGGTGAGTCCCCAGATTACTTTCAGGTATGTATCAGATCTTTGAGCTGCACATTAAGTAACTTATTTAGGATACCAGGAAAAGTTCAATAGTGGAACAATGTTGACTAGACTTGGAAGGCATAAGATTATAAAAGTGTTTTTGGCCTTGGAACAGAACATTTATCATTGTTAATATGGAGGTTTTTAAAAAATTCATTTTTTTCTTTTTAATTTTTTATATATGACAGTAGAGTGCATTTCAATTCATAGTACACATACAGAGCCCGGTTTTTTGTGTCTCGTTGTACACACAGTAGAGTCACATCTGTATTTAGGGTAATGATGTGAAGCATGATCATTAGGCTTACCTCAATCGCTGCCCAGTAGCTTGTAATTTGCTGATTCCATAATGCAAATCTTCTGCATTGGGGTCCTTGGATTTTGAAATGGATGCTAACCAATACCATTGTTAATGGCTTGGTCTTGTGCTTCGGGCTCTGTCTCTCTCACTTCTCTTTCCCTCTCACTTTATTCATTCATTTTGTTCACACACACACTTTCCCCTTCCTTCCATTTTTTTCTCACTGAAAAGAAATAAATCATGATACACCTGCAAAACCAGAAGGCTTCTCCACATAGGACCTCAATCCATACTCAGTTTGTACCTGAAGATTATAGATATATTGTGTGAATGTTTATAGATAATATAACAAATATTTATATAGTTATCCAATATCAGTTCTGAACCATGAAAACATTCCCAGGATGTTTATGCAAACTGAATTCTAAACAAAGTTCACTGCTGCCATTTGAATTTCACACATGTGGATTTTCTAGATAGCTTCTGAGAGTACTCTATATTTGCCAAGGAGTTGGTTCATTGCACAAGATTTCTTATAAGATTAGATGATGCACATGATTTCACACTACAGTCTCTCTTGAAAAATCTCAGTTGTTTTTTGATCACAGAAGTTCACTCACTAATGGAAGGCAGAAAGAAGCCTGCCTCTATGGAAACTACTCAATAACTTTAAGAAGATGCTTTGTAAAAAAAAAAAAAAAAAAAAAATTGTTTAAAAATACATTTCCTTTTACCAAAAACAAACTTTTACAGTCATAAACCTTTCCATTTTTTTAAGTACCCTCAAAACTAGATGTGCAGAAAAAAAATGACATTCTACTGCCTGCTGGGCCTTGAGTTGTACAGCAGAACCTGCTCAGCACCCCAAGAAACTGCAGTACTCATCAATAGAGAGAAATTTGCAAATAACAGTACAGGGCAAATGGGGCTACAGACACAGACCACAGAGCTTTGCAAAAAGATTTGCTGCAGCCTGATGTTCAAACCACAGTGAGGCAATGGGGAGTTTATGACCACTCTCAATATCAAAGAGTGTTTTCTTCAAGCATGCCAAACTCTGGATGTTTCTCAGCAGGCACTCATCAATGACAGCCTAGGGACCAAGCAGGGGGTATCATGGAAAGGCATGCTTGTCTGGGCTTCCCCTTCTCTTAGTGATTTGACCAGAAAATATGATTAAATAAGTTCCTGCTTTGCTTCCATGCATTTTCCATCCAATTTTATTTTATTTTTTTTATGTTTGAAAATACTCTTATTTATTTTGGTATTTTTATTTATTTTTAAATTTTTTTATTGGTTGCTCAAAACATTACAACGATCTTGACATATCATATATCATACATTTGATTCAAATGGGGTGTGAATTCTTATTTTTCCCACGTGTACAGATTGCAGGATCACATTGGTTACACATCCACGTTTATACATACTGCCATACTAGTGTCTGTTGTATTCTGCTGCCTTTCCTATCCCCTTCCTCAGGGAAAGTTAGACTCCCCTATGATTTTATTATCTATAACAATTCCTGTTTCTGGAAGTTAGCTTGTCCTGTTATCTAGAACTACAGGGAATCTCAATATTGATCAACTTTTGAAGCGGCAGCAGAAATACTTTCTTACTGCTTAATTTATCTATTATTTGTCCTGTTTTGTTTGTACAGCCACTTCCCTACTGGTAGACATTTTGTTCATTTCCATTTTTCACTATGACAAAGGATGTTTTATGGAAATTTTAAAATTAACATTATTTTTTCTTCTTATGCCCAAATAAAAGCTTACAAAAAAATACAAAGAAAAATGTGAATATTTAAAAGTATCTGCAAACTTCTTACTCTGAAATACTCAAAGAAGGGCTTGGTGATGGTGTGGTAAGGTGAGTTCACACACTTTCTTTTTTTCTGAGTATAAACATACAAGTAAATTTGAGTCAAGAATTAAATGCATAAATTTGTAAAAATTTGATGATACTAAACTTACTTTTATAACATGCTTTGTTTTACAGTGCTGTAGTACATTTAAAGTATTCAAAACACTATATATTTTCTAGCACTCTGTTCACAAAGTGTTCATTTTTTTTAATCACCAAAGAAAAATACATTGTTTCAGGCAGAAAATAAATTTTGTTGAAAGTTATCTTCCTAACATTTGAGAGACACTAGAATAAATGAGGCTTGGTATACTTGATCCTAATGAATTGCAGTGAAATCTACCTTCAAATACTTCAAGCTTCATTACAAATTAAAATGAGACCCATTCTTATTCCTTCAAAAACATCATATGCTTAGGGAAGTAAGGTGCCTCCAGTTGAAAGGAATAATTTTATTTCCTTGTCTCTAAATTGTATACCAATTCCTCCTGTTTTGATTCTGCTGTCTCAGATATTTAATTACAAGAACCATTTGTAGCAAGGGGGTTGTCTATAATTTTATTGAGTCACCCACTTCTGAGTCATCTATTCCAATTTGTTTTAAAATCAAATGCAAGATACCTAGCTAACATGCAATTGCCATAGCTGGGAATATAAAGAATAGACCATAAAAGAACATACTGTTCCATAAAGGAACAGACTGTTATGATACAGGAACATCAATGTCTAAGTAGTGCAATTCACAACAGGTATGTTAGAAAACCATTTTAGTTGCCCCTCAATAGATGATCAGATAAAGAAAATGCAGTATGGATGCACAAAGAGATTTATTTGGCCATAAAGAAGAATGAAATTATGTCATTTGCTGGTAAATGAATGGAACTGGAGAATATAATATTGAGTGAAATAAGCCAGACTTGTGTTTTTCTCTTATATGTGGGAGCTAGAGAGAAATAACAAAAATTTTTAAAAGTGTGAGGGAGTTCTCATGAAAATAGAAGTGGGGCAAAGTAAGTGGAATGAGGGGAGGAAGAAAGAGATGTAAAAGGGAAGAACATAAGAAGAATGAAATTAACCAAAAACATATATATAAACTTCACAATGAACTCTTAAGTATAACTATAATGTATCAATTTAAGAAATAGATCAATAAGTCTTTTTTGATATTTTCCTATTTTAATTTGAATCTTCTTTGTTCACAAACGTTGGTGGTCTATTCACTAAAAGGAATTTTTTTTGTAGGTATAGATGGACAGAATGCCTTTATTTGTTTATTTTTATGTGACTCTAAGGATCACATAACCATTGCCTCACGCTTGCTAGGCAAATGCTTTGCCACTGAGCTACAGACTCAGCCCCAAAAGGGCATTTCTTAAGCCTCTTTCTGTTACATATGCAGCACCAAGTCATCAACTCCTCCTTTCTTACCCATCGGCCATCAGCAACATACAGTTAAAGTTGATCATGGGAACTGTGTACTTCAAAATAAGAGAAACCATAAAGAGGAAGATGCTTGATAACAGGAGTCTGTAATCTAGTAGGGGACTTGTGATCAACTGACATACTGAAGAACACAAACACATGTGCCAGAAAGCAAACCCCTACCTAGTAAAATCAGTTGTGGGGATCCTACCAGACAAACAATAAAGCTTGTCTTATAAGAACTGAGGGAGCAGTGACAAACCTAATTATGGAAAGGGGTGTGGTTTGGGAAAGAATAAAATGACCAAGCTGTGAAGGATACAGAATAGAATGAATGACGGAATGACCCAAATCTAACCAGATAGAGTTAAACAGGGAAACAATTAAAGTCCTGCCCTTTGGTTAAAACAAAACATCTAATTGAGCGCTACCAGTTAAGTGCACACTGTGACAACAATTGGATGTGGCAACTGAAAGAGTCTATGTAATCTAAAGTGACTTCATTGATAAACAATGTCCAGGAAGAGGGAATAAAAAGGAAAGTCACAAAATTAAACAAAGAATGAAAAATGAAACTGTAGCTAGTCTATAGGAGAGTCAGAGCGGCAGGGAAAGGTACCCATGACAGGATGAGGAGTTAAGGAATAGAAAACATAGGCAACAAGAGTGTCAAGTGAAAATGGGATTGGACTTGCCCTGCATAAGTGCAACCTTCACAAGTTGAAGCAAAGCTATTTGGAAGCTTTGAGGAGGAAAAGTTGATTCACTAATAGCCAAGACCAAGATATTGATGGAGGGCAGGCCAAAAACACATTAACAGCTGCCTGGGAGAAAGATGAGCTCTCTGCGTGAGAAGTGACAGGGGAGCAAGCACTGACTTTGAAGGTCATCTCAGAGCTTGCTAATGCACTGAAGCAAATAGTGTCTTCTTTCAGCTTGAACATTCTGATTCAAGATGTTTGCCCTCTCTTTCGTCTTCCTATAAATTCCCAATTTAGCTTCCTTTCAACAAATTTAACCTCCACCCCAAGTTAAACTATTGTACTTAAAAAAATATGTTGGTGGAATTAGGGTTTTGAAACATATATATGTCCAAAATGTTTGATAACTCTAAAAAGCAAAACAGTAAATACCTACTTTCCTATAACTCTCTTCTGAGACAAGAAACACTAAGCTCCCTTGATAAAAATAGCTTCTTAAAACATGATGTGCTAGAGCATTCTATTCAGAATAATGTGAGTTCACATGAACCTGTTAGGATCTAAGATACTTAGCAGCATGATTCATAATAAGAGTCCCATGTATTGCGCTAGTGGAGTTTATCTCACAACAAATGTGCAAATGAACCACCTGGAATCTTGTTAAAATGCAGTTTCTGACCAGGAGTTCTAGGGTAGGGTTCAGATTCTGCATTTCAACCCAGTTCACAGGTGACATTCATCCTGAGGGGGCAGAGACCACAGTTTAAGTAGCACACAGTGGGCAGACTGTCGGTGAATGCAGCATGTTAATTACTATAGTAACAATCACCTGGGCATTGCTTTGATTTATATATTGATGACAAATATCGTAGAATTTTCATTCTCCTTCCTTTGATAATTAAAATATGTGATTCAAAAAAACTTAGTTTAAAAAGCCATTTCTTCCCTTCCAGGCATTAAAGAGGACATCCATGCAACACTTTTTACTTAACTTCAATTAGATCACAAAAGCTATCAACTAGCAAATCTGTCAAGATTTGAATGTGACACTGGATTAGCATGTTGATTTGTTTTTTTTATTTATCATAGGCAAGTCAGTATCTGATAATAAAATTAATGTAGCAGCTTTTCCCCAGCACTAAACTGAATATAAAAATTCAGGATCAAATGTAGTCTGAGATACCTGTGAAGAGTTATAAGGTGTCAGTTAATTAAGATGTAAAATATGGTCCAAAAAAGACTCAAGTCTGACTATCTCCAGGTTTCCTATATTAGTCCAGATTTTAAGGTATTTAAAGAATTCACATTCTTTGAATATGGTGTGAGAGATATAATATTAATTTTTTTTTTCATTTTCTCCAGCAAACATGCAAAAGTAATGGATACTGAGTAGACAAGACTGCTTACTTTCTTTAAAAAAAAATTCAGAAAGGCATTTGAGCCATTATCCTAAATTATCACTTGGTTATTGGGGAGAGTTTGATATTCTAAAGTGGCCATTGCTCTTTAAGTGTTGGTATTTAGAATCTAGTCCTGCTGAGTCACTGTTCTACTCCAGTGACAGCCTTTGGCCTTCTGCTCTTCCTCTGAAATGTTCCTTCCTTCATCTATTCTAAGTCTTTACACAAATGTTAACATGAAAGGGTACCTATCTAAAACTATATTTCCTATTCATTCCTGCACTTCCTGTATCATTTTCTGACTTTGTTCCTCTTTAGCAATTATTACTAACATTATATTTTACCTACTTTTCTTGAATATTGTCTGTCTCCCTTGTATTAGTTTTTTTATTGCTGGTATAACAAATTACTACAAACTCAGTGTTTAACAATAAAAAGTTTTTATGTTATAGTTCTATAGACAGAAGTCTAGCATAGGAGACACTGGGCTAAAATCAAGGTATGGGCAGAGTTGTAGTCCCTCCACCTTCCCGGCCCCGGGATGTTATGCAGAGAATCTGTTTCCTATTCACAATCCTTGGCTCAAAATCCCCTTCCTCCATCTTCAAAGCCAACAAAGTTGCATCTCTCCAATAAATTCTCCCTTTCTCTAGCCCAGCCATCAAAGAATCTCTGTTTTAAGGTCTTTTTTTTTTTCATGAAAACTAGCTTTATTTTTCATATGTATCCTGTTTTTTTGTTTGTTTGTTTGTTTGTTTTTATTTTTAAATATTTTTTTTATTGGTTGTTCAAAACATTACAAAGCTCATGGCATATCATCTTCCATACATTTGATTCAAATGGGTTATTACCTCCCATTTTTACCCCAAATACAAGTTGCAGAATCACATCGGTTACACATCCACATTTTTACATAATACCATATTAATGACTGTTGTATTCTGCTACCTTTCCTATCCCCTACTATCCCCCCTCCCCTTCCCTCTCCTCTTCCCTCTCTACCCCATCTGCTGTGGTTTAATTCTCTCTCTCTCTCTTTTTTTTTTTTTTTAAGGTCTTGATTGGGCCCAGCTGGATAATCCAAGATATCTTTACCTCTAAGGTCTATGTCCTTAATTGTATACATAAAATCTCTTTTTCTATGTAAGAGAACATATTTATAGGTACCAGGGATCTGGCAGTGGGAATCTCTGCAGTAGTCATTATTCTTCCTATACTCTACACTGGAATATAAGCTCCTTGAATTCACAGATTTTTGTTTTTTTACTATTATACCTTAGTATGTAGCACCCAGCACATTGTATGTACTCAATACCTATTTTTTCAGTGAATGAACGAATGAAATGGATTAATGCTTAACACATATTTGAAGTCCGTGTGCCAGAACACAGGCCTCTAACTAGCTGTGTTTAAAGGGTGCATCACTCAAATTAAATGTTTTCTTATTTGAAATGTGAGCGGAACATTTAATTCACTTCACAGAACAATTTAGAGTAACAGTCAATACAATTTACACTGAGGTAGTCTGAAATTCTTAGCTAAAAAAATGTAAAGTATTAAGACTACATTTTTAAGTTGGTCTGAGATGTGTGTGTGTGTGTGTGTGTGTGTGTGTGTGTGTGTGTGTGTTCAGTACCCAGGGGCGCACGCATGCTAAGCAAGCACTGTATCACTGAGCTATATACTTGTCCCTTTTTAATTTTGAGACAGAGTCTCCCTAAATTGCCCTATCTACCCTTGAACTTTCAATCTTCCTACCATTGCCTTCCAAGTAGCTGAAATTACAAACATGCGCCATACACCTGCCTTAGATAATAACCTTATCTAAATATTCATGGTTCTTAAGGCTCAAAATATCTACAATTCTGATCATAAATTCACTCCTCAGATTTTTAAAAACCATACCTGAAATGCTAAAGAATATTCATAGGAGATCCAGAGTGAGGACATAGTCTTCCTTGGTTAATCTTCTGCCAGACACACCAATACTCAGAAACATGTACCCACACTGAGTGTAGCCTGCTTAGATTACGTAAGCAGATGACAAAACAATGGAAAATTATTGGAAATATCCATCACTCAGTGTAGTTCAGGCTTTTTGATTAGTCTGGCTATATCCCTTAATTTTCCCAGGTCATCCTGTTACCTAAGGACTGTTGCTCTCAACCATGCTATTAAAAGATGTTATCAAATAGTACAATGGTACAAAGGTAAAGGACAAACAGCTTTATCATTTTAATCTCTTTAGGATTAGGACACATTTTGCCCAGAACCCTGCCTTCATATAAAACAACTTAGAAGCCAATATCATAGTAAAAATTACAACATGCCAGTGAATAATTGTAGAATTACTTTGCTAATTTTTCCCAAAAACAAGTTGGGACTTTTACCATTTTAGAATATTTGTACTAGAATGAGTGCCTGGATGAATTTTGATAACACTCGTCAATTTTATTAATTAAAAAAAAAAACTAAAATGTTGCCTGGAAATCATATGCCTATATTTACTAGAAGAGTGAAAAACCTTAAGGTTTAAAACAGAATCTTCTATTGTCTTAGAAAAGCTGTGATGCCCAGATTAGAAAATCATTTTCTCCAGAACTGATGTAATCAAATGTACTAAAAGTAGGCCAAACAACATGACAGTCTTAATATAGATGTGGTTTGCTTCTCTGGGTCTATGACTATACAAGGATTGGTTGGAAAACATTAGGTTCTTCTCAACAGACCTATTCATTGCAGAGAAAACTCAACTAATAAACTCAATAATACAATGCAGTGATTCTTAAAGAATAGCATTAGCTATTAGCTGAGGATCTTGAAAATCTGATGCTTAAGCCACACACTAGCATTCACATCACCTGGGAACCTATTAGAAATGCAAAACTGAGGGTTCCACCACAGGCCTCTAGAATTAGAAATATTGGGTAATGTGTGGTTTATTGCTCCCTCCAGGTGAATGGTGTTTCTAGAGGGAGGTTGAGGACTCTTTCTACAAGGTCAGAATAGTTATGTGCACAAAAGCACCAGGTCACCAAAGGGCTTCCCAGGGAACCCCCAGCAATACAGTTACAGCATGCAAGACTTCCTGAATTAAGGAGTTTGGGTTATCTACAGGCAATGATGGTGAGTCAATGAGTTTCATCTGTGGATTTATATATCATACTTTATTTAGGAAATGGGCTCTGACAAGAGAATAAGGTCTAATCTGAATATTTCAGAGACTTTTGTCAGGAAATTCTGGAAAATTCCACCTTGATAAAAAGCTGGGCCCAAGTAATGGTGGTGGTAATGGAAACCAGAAATCGAGAGATCTCTGGGCCAGGTTTAAATATGCTGGGAAGGGGGAAAAAGAGGAAAGAAGGTAGAATCTTGGGCTTCTTAGTAAGTATTTTTAAATTTGGAGTCTGATACTTATATTGCATCAGATATTCATGCAAATTACTGAAAGCTAAATGAGGATTTTATGTTTAAGTTGGAGAAGGAGCAGAGATGGCTCCATCATGTGTGCAGCTGGTTCAAATGATCATTGTTTGAAATGATGTGGGCAGGAGGAAAGTGGTATTCTGGAGGCAGAGCAAATGTGGAAGTGTGGACACCTCTCTCAACCAGTAGCCACCTAAACAAGATTGGAGCCTCCAAGGCAGTGAAATTATGTGAGATGTTAAGAATACATGGTCACCTGAGTCTTGCCCAGAAAAATTACAGTGTCTTTGATTTGGGTGTCTGGCTTAGGCATCAGATTTTCAAGATACTCAGGTGATTTAAAGAAGGTAAGAATTATTGCTTTAAGAATGTGGGATTTTTTTTTCTTTAATTTGATGTGTATCCTTGAATTTCATTCTGTCAATTTTCCTAATAATCTGTGTTGATGTTAATGAAATCAATGTATTGTGGATTGTACTCAAAGCATTAATCTCATCCAAGCTTTGAAGAATAGTGACTATAAGCAGCAGAAACATCTGTGCAGACATGTAACTAAAGTGCTATGAAATAATTAAAAAGCCTAAAACAAAGAATAAAAATATTTTTCTAGGGCACTGGTATAATTACAGTCTTAAAATTTTAGAAATCAAAATTTTAAAGATTTTATAAAAGGGAAAATAAACGAAGGAAGCCATAGAGAAAAAGAAAGAAAATATCACAGAAGGGCTTATGTGAATTATAATTTGAAATAATTCAGATGCAAGAAAAAAAAGTGATCACTGATATGGTTATTTTGGAGACACAGATATGGTCTGTATTAAATCCACATGTAGTAAAGGGTAGCTTTTAGCTACTTGTAAGATCTAATAATGAATGTTGACACTATTCAGGCTTAGCTCCAATGAACATTTCAGAGCTTTGTGCTTTTACAGGATTTAACTCCTTTCACTTTTTCCAAGTTTTAGATTTCTTACAAATTTATTACAAATTTATAAGACCTTTATTCAACTCAGCCTCTTTAAGAATATTATTAAGAATATTATTTTTCTTTTTTTTTTTTAAGAGAGAGTGTGAGAGAGAGAGAGAGGGAGAGAGAGAGAACTTTTTTAGTATTTATTCTTTTTAGATTTTGGCGGACACGACATCTTTGTTTGTATGTGGTGCTGAGGATCGAACCCAGGCCGCACTCATGCCAGGCGAGCATGCTACCGCTTGAGCCACATCCCCAGTCCCCTTTTACTTTTTTCTTTAATATAATATTTATAGTCTATCTCCTGTTCTGAATGACTTTATGGAAAAAATCTACATTTCTATATTATTCTTGAGTGAGATAAATCTAATGACTTAACCTCATAAATTTGGTACTTCCAACATGAAGTAAGACCTCAATTTTAAATATCATACTATCCATATATTATGACAAATATATGTTTAGCATATTAACCATTTGGTTAGATACAATCAGACCCACCCTAAACTTAAGCAAGCTTATCTGAAGTTTACAGAAGGTTTACTACAATTTACTGGATGGCATGTGTGTATAGTGACTTTATTGTTTCCTTGTTACTGAGTAGTCAAGCAAGAGCTATGATAGGACATGAGGACAAGCACTGTGCTGACTGGAACAAAACACGAATTAGTGAAAATAAAGGGTCTGTGGATCTGCATTACGGCAAAGAGCTCTGGAAAAGATGAGATTTCCACAACACAAGCTTGACCATTTTGACCAATCCTCAACCTGTCCAACTATAAGCCACATTATGTATGAGCAAAAAGTTTTCATTTCAAATGCAAGCCTCCCATTATTAATTGGAAAAAAAAGTCTTATATAGTACAGGTTTAATTGTCCATTGAATAGATCAAAGTAATGCAGGTATTAAACATAAAATGCCATCAGAAATAAATTATTCATGCTCTCTGACCTCTCTAATTTAGTAATGTGAAATCATTAATGAGATACCCAACCATCCTAAATTTTGTTAATGACAATTCTTGGTGTCTATATTGCTCACAGCTAATTGAAATTTGTATTCCTGTATGTTAATTTTTCTGATCATGTGTGGTTTTCTGAAGAGTAAAATAAGTTCAGAAGTTTCATAATTGTGAAGAAACTTTTAGGTAAAACTTCAGAGAATTGTTCGTCATTTATGTGAGAATTTTCTTTAGGGTTTGACAACTTTCCCTTTTACATGTAATTATTCAGTAAATGAGTGGCCTCTCAACTTTTTCTTTGAAGAAAGCTCTCAAAATTCTAATTGCAATATTCTATCTGAAAATAATATCATTATAAAGGTAATGAGACTTGGGTGATAAAAACACTTCTTTCTTCTCAAAATGGGAACACTTACTTTACCCTTGAGCTTTTGGTAAAGAGCTTATTTTTTTAATGAAACTCTCACCAAACAAGACATCTATAATAAATATATGTACATGTTACTGTTACAGAGAAATTAGACCTTATGAAAATGAGGATAGAGTACTTAAATTTGGGTTAGACTATTCCAGTTTTTTTGTATTTTTCAGTGTTAAAATAAAATTCCAACTAAACTACTCTTGTCAATTGGTAGATAGATCGTGCAAATTGCTCTCTAGGATTTTTTTTTTTTCAGAAAAAAAAATGCTGCAGCTCTAAAATTTACTTTATACTTAAAATTAGCATCAAGAGTAGTATCTAGGGCTGGGGTTGTGGCTCAGTGGTATAGCGCTTGCCTCACATGCATGGGGCACTATGTTGGATCCTCAACCACATATAAATAAATAAAATAAAGGTATTGTATCCATTTACAACTAAACGTTGAAAAAAAAAGGTAGTACCTAGTCACTATAGGCATCGTCAAGGACTGTAAAAGAAAAATCTTTGGCTTTAGCCTCTATTTCAGAAAGCACCAGAAGGATTTATGAGGAGGCTTCCTGTGAGCGTCAGGCCTGCTTTGGTTTTCCGACAATTTTTTTGGCATCTCTCCTTGGATTACCACTGGCTTCTCAGATCCAGCCTGTCCAAATGAAGTACACAGTTTTACCCCAACCCTGCTTCTCCTCTTAAGAATCCTAGCTCAGTGAATGGCCCACTATTTGTCCAGGTGCTCAAAGCATCTCCCTCTTGCTCACTTCCACACCTAATGAATCACCTCACCAGGTCTGAATGAATTTCTGCCCCTAAATTATTTCCCCTGTCTTCATTTCTACCTTTCTGCTGGTTCAGACTATGAGAACTTCTTTGGATTATGGCAGCAGTGATCCTATTGGTCTTTCTCCAGCTTTGCACTTCTCCAGCCCAGTCTCTATAGTACTGTCAAATTCTATGACCACAAAGTTTCCTTTCTGTTGGGACAAAGTCCTGGCATTCTCAGCTTCATCTCCTATCATTCTCCAGACTCTACAATTGCCACCAGACCCCAACATCCACCAGATGATGCTGTGTTCAATTACATGGTGGCATCAGGAACCTTCCACTTTTAACTTTGCATACCTGCCTGCCCTGTCCTTCATCTGGCTAATTTCTACTCATCATGCAGGCTATAGTACCTCTTCCTTAACAGTTCTTTGACCCCTCATCATCTTCTGTTTAGTCTAGGAGAGGAGCTTGCTTGGCATTCTATATTCTGCCTCATCTTGAAAGCTAGCAGACTCTATTGTACTTTCTTGTTTACTCCTCTAGCTTGCCCCTTGGACCTCTGGCTTCACAAGAACCATGGCGTGACATACTGACTCACTTGTAAAACCCTGGCCCATCATGGTGAGAAATCTATGGTAGGTGCTCTACAAATATTTGCTAAATGAATGAACCCAAATGAATCCTTTGCATTATATTCAAAGGCCACAGAGTTCAGATTTCTGTTTATGCTGTTAACTATCCGAAGTACTGAAGGCAAGAGAAGATGATAATGAGATGTCAGCTTATTACAAAGTATCTCCCTGCTAAAGAGTTTCATATACCCCCTCCAAAAAAAAAAAAAGTAATAATAAAATAATCCACTTGCTAGTTGTTAGACGTAAATCTTTTTGATTCTTCTTAGTCCAGCCTTGGTAAGAACTGTAGCAACCATCATTATATTTAAGAGGAGAATTAAATTACTAATATTGGTCTGCCCATTTTGCCAAGAAAATAAAATTACTTCTCTACCGAATTAAAACATCATTTCCTTGAATTTGATGAAGAAGCCAATTTTCTTTTGTGTTCCTGCCCCCCAAAAGAATATATGTCTAGACAGAATATTAGTGAAGTTTTTCCCTGAAATATTCCTTTTTTGCTAGAATAAACTCCATTATTCCCACAAAATTACATGAGTAGCTCACTGTACCTTGCTGCCTACTTCTTATTTTAAAAACAAAAGAACAAAGAAAAAAATCAGCTGAAAGAAAACCTAACCCATATTTCCTAATGTAGACTTCTACTCCCCACATCCTATCAAATGTGATGTCCTTGTTCAGGAGCCAACCTGGCCATGAAGCTGGCACAAGGAGTAGAAGCCATTTGTTTAAAGTGATAGAGTAGCCACTGTACATGCTAGAACAATGAGGCAGCACACATAAGCTCATCTGAAGTTCTTGTTCCTTCTATCCTCTCATTGCTTGTTCTGTATTCTCATAGCCACAAAAGAAGGAGGAAGATTTTCAATCATCTCACACCCTTTTCCATTTAAGCCATTTATAGCTTTAACTTATAGGTGCAATCCTAAGTAATATCCTTAAAACACTTTGTATAACTGATCATCAATTCCAATGACAAGCTAGTGAAGTTTTTTTTTTTCTTTTTGCAACAAAGGCTTTGCATAAACTTCTGTGTTCCCCTGATTTGCCACTGCTCTGAGAAGTATAAGGTGAAAATCCAGTCTTGAGTTGAGCTTGGTAAGAGGGTGCATTTTGTTGAATAGACTTATTTCAATCTTCTTAGGAAGAAGGTAGGTCTTAGGAAGTTCTAGTTCTCATCAGATCTGGCATCAGCTGAGTCAAGGAAGGGGTATCATAATGTAAAGATAGTGATGACCTTAGTAACTGCTCATGAAGAAATCAGGCACAGCATGCTGTGACACTCATAGGGCACTGAATATACTCCCATTCTTCTAGTAGGTTCTTTTACAGTTGTATTCTGTCTGTCTTGTTCACTGCTCTTTATCCCTAGAATTTAGAATAGTGCTAAGAAAATAGAAGGCACACAATATGTAATACTTGTTGCCTGATAATTTGTCAATATAAGCATTGTAGGAAATACAAAATAAAAATTAGAGTGTAGCAAGCCGTATGGCATGTGCCTGTAATCCCAGAAGCTCAGGAGGCTGAGGCAGAAGGATTTCCAATTCAAAGCCAGCCTCAGGGATTTAGTGAAATCCTGAGCAACAAAATATAAACAGGGCTGGAGATATGCCTCAGTGGTTAAGCAATCCTGGGTTCAATCCCTGGTACCAAAAGAAATTAAGAGTGTAACACAACACCAAATTCCAAAGTCCATGGAATTTTATAGAACATTTGTTTTTACATTTTAGGACTTAAGTCCCTAGTTTTATACTTGTACAATGTCCATATGAGCAAAACATTTTTCACTTAAATTGTTTTCCAGTTTATACATGGGAAGGAATTCTTCATGGAACATCACCCATTTTTTCTACACTAGGAAAGAGTTTGGGCCAAACACTTCTACAGGATTGTGTAGAAAGGGCGTGAAATTATTAAGTCAACCAATGTGATTACTTTTTTTTTTTTTTTGGTGGTTCTGGGGATTAAACTAGGGCACTTTACCACTGAGCTACATCCCCAGACCTTTCTATTTTTATATTTTAATACGAGGTAACATAACTTGTCAAGGGTGGCCTCAAATTTGTAATCCTCTGCCTCAGCTTCCCAGTAGCTAGGATTAGAGGCATGTGCCATTGCTCTGGGTTGTGATTGTTATTTCACTTTAACATCAATGGTTTTGTAAAAACAAAACAAAACAAAAAAACCCCAAGCATTTCTATATTTTACAGATGCACCTGTAATTCTTTACAGCCCCTTCAGCTGAATTTACTCACTTCAGGCTCAGTCTATGTGAAAGATTCTTCCCTAAGGAGGGACCCATTAAAAGAACTTCAGGTACAGCTAGGCCATGCCACTCAGGGATAGCTCTTGGATCAACATGGGTGACCACTAGCTTACACCTGATCCTCTTCCCAGTTGACCTATTCCTGAGATGTACTCTATGGACCCCAGATCCTGGGTTAGACTTACAAATTAGGATAGCCTATATCACAATGCTTTGTTGCCCCTTTTAGCTCTGGATCTCTTGTAACCTAAGACAGCCTAATCCAAGTCAGACCTTTTTAAGGCTCTAATGACTACAAGGCCAGCCTCCAGGGAAATTCCAATTCTCTCAGATCTCTTCTAGTATCCTAGCACATTTTTTTTTCCCTGCCCAAATTTGATTTCTTTCCCAGTCCTTGTTTCTGAAATCCCATTGAATCCTTCACAAATACCCTAAATCCTGGCAAAGTATGATGTGGATATCTTAAGTTCATTTTCAGGGCTCAGTGTTCAATAATGAGTAGTCATTCAACGCCCAGTGAGAATGCTGCATGGAGAAGACAGAAGTTGGAATGGGGGAGGGCAAAGGAGAGCCTTTAGGTACTGCAACATATTTCCACAGAATAATGTGATTGGTAAATTCTCATATTCAGTGAGGATCAAATTGATGTACTATTTTTACCACTCCCAAAAGAATTCTCCTACCTCATTTCTGCAGAGAATTTCATTTTATGGAAAAGTTCCACACTGTTTACTGTACTCTATTATTTCATGCCAAGTAGATGCTTATTTTAAGAATTATAAAATACACCCATCAAAAATTTCTGGCACAACATGTACTATGTATTACAAGTTTATATATTTTTAAAGTTCTTGACAAGCCTTTCTTGAGCTTCTGCTTAAAAAATAGTCATGAGCAGAGTCAAATATGATAAAAAAGTGAATAAACAACTCACAGAATTCCAGCATCTGTCCTCTAGGTACCAGAATTAGAAATTTGGTTGAAATTAGTTATAAATTAACTATGTATTACCTAAGGACAAAAACAGGCTATATTTCCTTCTATTGGATAACATAAAATTCTCAGAAATGAAATGTATAAACCTCTTGTAGAAATAAAAATCAATAGAGAAGAGCTGTCCAGAAAGCATTAATGCAGTCCGTCTGTGTGGTGCCAGCTCATTCATTACCCAGGATGGTCAGAGCCAAGCAAGAACATTTACATTTGTTCTTCTGGTATAATAGAAGGGATGAGAGCATAAAGGATCTGCTGAATCAGATCGTGTCTGACTGAGGAGTGACAGAGGCGTTTTCTTCAATTAATAGCCAGCTGCATAATTTGAGTCAATGCCAGCCTTGCTTTCGTCATGAAGCGACACAGAAATAAATAAATTATTCTGTATTCAGGTGCTGGCATGGTAAAGTGAATTAATCTGCTCCAAAACTGGGAGAGGGAAGGGCAGTCAATTATGCTGTTTTATGAGTATAGTTCAGTAATCATATTAAGGATATTGAGTTTATAATCATTGTTTAAATGTCCCAGGGAGTCTGTTTAGGCTCAAATACTTGTTTGAGCACATTCTTAGAAGGGAGGAAGCAAATAGTAGAAATGGCCTCTTGAAGGTCATGCTAGTTCTTCCACTGCTCAGTGAAATCCACATGCATATTCAATTCTCATGGCCAAAAGGAGAGTAGACAAAGGAGTTTATTGAATTTTTTGAAGGGAGAAGAGAAACAACTGCAATCACATAAAAGGAATCCAGAATAGGTTTCGAGAGGTCAAGTCCCTGCTAGTTCATTCAGAAAAGATTAACAGGCCCAGCTGCTGGGATTTTCTAGGTGGGTGCCTGTCCTGGTGGTCAGAAGTCCATGTGTCTTCTGGCTGCCTAGCCACATTCCCGTCTGTCTGGGTGGATGAGCGCCCACCCACAAGCCAGACCTTTTCATTATGGGGAAACTTCTGAGGTTCCATGTCAGGCAAACTTCGCTCACCCATTGCTTTATGTAAATACCTCTTCTATGGGGATTTCTTAAAAGAAAAATCCCATTGAAAGCATCTAACCAAAAGCAAGGAAGGTCAGAAAAACAGAAGCTCTGTGAACATCTAAGTAGAGAATATCCAGGTATGAAAGGTGCTCTCCAAAAAAAGGACGCAGAAGCAGCTTGACTTGTGAATTCTTGGATATCTGTTTACTCCCTTAATTTTCAAACTGTAGCCCTGGAAATATAAACCCACAATTTGAAACATTCCCAGGTCTGTGGCAACAAAATGCGACACACAGGCTGTACAACTGGGGCATGCAGTCCATAAATCCTTTAGTGACAGGAGGGGAGGTGTGAAAATGGACCTCCATCCTTCAGCACCCTGCACCAACGAAAACTAGGCACAAGGAAAAGGCAATTGGCAGCAATTCTAGGTTTGCTAGTTCATCCTTAAGAAGGATCTCGAGGATTGAATTACCCAATTGACGCTAGTTCTACCATGCCAGAGGGCAGAATTTAAATGACTGCCAAAGGCCACAGTTGCTTTGAATTTAGGTAGAGCTGCTTGTTCTCCAGTTGTGACCTAAGAAAGTCCTGGTAACAAGGTTTCTCACTAAGACTGGTAATGAACACTCTCTTTCTGGACCTGGATTTTAGAGAAGGACTAAGGGGATCACGTTTCCAGCCAATGACCCTTAAAATCTGTCATCACCAGACTGATGAGAAAAATAGTCTTTGCTACTGGTAACATAGAATGGAAAGGGCAAAGCAAGAAACCTGTCACTGTTGGCAACTTTCAGAGCAACAGAAAAGAGTCCTACAACCATGTGACACCCCACTACATCGGTGGTTGGTCAAACTGGGAGATTGTAAATTCTGAACTGGGAGCTATCTTCCACATTGAGTACTGGTGGAAAGTGAGCTGGTTGAAGCTGACAAAGCAAGTACTTTTTCAAATGTCAAACAGAGCATTCGTGTACACCCTAATGAAACTTCCTCCAAAGTTGGCAATTTATACCCAGAATGTGGATGGGCACAATCTCTCAATATGAGATTGCATAGTATTTTCCAAGTGTGAATTGGCTTTCAATGAACTGGCTCTTAACATAAAGCACTTTATTTTCTAGCACTCCTTATATTATACACAAATGTGTGAATGAAAACAGAAAATTCTGATCATTTACCAAAATATTGTTTAAAAGCCTACTGCTTTGTCGTATTTTTAAAAATCTTGTGGGGTAAACAGAGCCTCTATTTCCATACTGACTAAACAATACATATGGGTGAATTAACAGACTCTATTATTAAAATACTCATATATCTATATACAGTCTTGTCTCTTTCATTCAGGGACAAATTATCTAGCTGATGCCTTATTTTTCTTCAATCTTTTCCTTTTTACTTGCTCTTTATAAAAACAGAATGGTGTGATGGTATTGGAATCTTTGTGCAATCAGCATGTCCTTGGCCATATGCTAGGTAAGTAAACATTAAACCTAATGTTTTCCTGAGGCTAATACCAATTACACATAAAGCAAAAGAAGCTTATAGGTAAATAGACAAGCCAAAACACCACTTTGCCCTAGTTGTGCCCCTGCATTTTTATTTTATTTTTGTAGCTTTTCCTTTGCCCATCTGCCTTTTGTATGTAATTTCCTGAAAGCTAGGAACTGTGTTGTATTCATCTTGTCATCCTCTGTGCCTATAACAGTGCTTGGCACCTGTAATAAAGAAATGGAGAGAGCAAACATAAACCAGGCAGGCAGCTAGCAATGGGGCTGAGTTTTCAATCTGGAAAAGTCTGACTCCTAGACCTCACAGGTAAAAAAAAATGCTGTAGTTTATCAGTGATGTTTGGCAGAAAAACAGGTGTTAAAATTAGTTCACTCGGTTTTATTCTAAACAGCTCACAACCAGGCATTTCTCAAGAAATACTTGTTGGCAGAATTCATGCATCCAATTTAGCTCTGTTTCCTAAAATCATAGATAACTAAAAATTCAGATAATAGCCTCGATGCAAGGCATAAGAGTTTTTATTAAACATGAATGAGCATTTACTTTGTTAAATGATAGCTTGGCTTTTCACCTGGATTATAGGAAAAATACTCCAACATCAATTTTACATTGAAGAACTGTACTGAGTAAAATTTTAAGTGTTCTCTGCATGAAAAATTCTACTTTTTTTTTATTGCATGCATTCACAATGTAAATACAATCATTGTGGCATTTCCTTTCACAGAACCAGTCATTTAAAAATAAAAAAAATCTATGAAGCTCAAGAATTTCTGGCAAACTACATAAAATAGTTTCATATCTTGTTGAAAGACTGCAGACATAACACATGAGGATTTTCAGGTGTGGCTTTGCTGATGGAAGGGAAGCTCCTTTTTCAATCATTTCATGTGCAATGAATAATATCAAAAGCAAAAATACATTTAAACTAGAAAGATGAACAATGGGCAAAAAAAAAAAGTTGTTTGGCTTAACAAATTTCCCCAAGTTCAAACACTACAGCTATGAAAGGGCCAGTTCAGCTTATCTAATAGTGCAGCAGGCATTGTGGTCAGGGCCCATGTTTCTCTTAGGAGCCTAAGAAAATGTTTGAAATATTTTTAATCAGAGGAAAAATGAATCAAATTATATTTATATTTATATAAATGCAGTTATAAAATATAATTTTAATTATTTTTAATGGAGGTAGGGATTCATAAAGTCAAAAGTATATAAGCTCCATAGATCATAGTATGGTCTTGAGCTATATTTAATCTTTACAAATCTGCATAGCATTATGATTTGTTGGAATGCTAGGAGCACATTAATATTATATGCCTTTTCTCTCTTCTCTCTCACTACTAAAATCAATCCCTTGAAAAAGATTAAAAATTTTTATCAATTTGATTGGATATGAATGGAATTTCAATGGATACAGTACCAAATCCAATTTAACTAAGCAATGAAATAAAAGAATTTCCTAAGGAAATAACATATCCCACATCTCTTATCTGGAACAATTTAAAAATAATACTGATAATTTAGAAATAATATTAATAAAAACACTAATGTAGAAAGGCTCGCCTACTAAGCTTCTTCTCTCTCTCTCTCTATTTTTTTTTTTATTTTTAACACAGAATTAACTGATTCTATTGAGTAATTCCTGAATCTAAGGGCACACTTTGGTATGTAGTCATATCAAATTATTGAGTCAGTATAGAATTAGTAACCTAAACTAAGTATTCAGTGAGTAAAAAGCCTTGTGTAAGTTCAGGCATGCCACTCTTCTACAGTGTAGCATAGCTAAGACTTTAGTTCACATAGGCATGTGTTTTCAGGCCAACAAAGCCACACCTTGACTTTCCGATTGCTCTGCCTGTGAGTTAGTCCTACATTCATCCATAAATAGAATGTTAATGTAAATATAGTATCTCATTCTTTCTCAAATGCTAACTATTCCGTGGAAGAGAGTAGAAAGGAAATGATAAAAATTAAAATAAAGTACCTATAATTTTGGAGTCTTTGTTAAATATCTCTAAGCATGAAAAAGATAAAAATGGTTAAAGTTTTAGCATCATCTGTGAATTCCATTTATCTAAAACTATCAACCCATTTTTAGGAAAGTCAAGTTGTAGTATCTACATGATTCAAATTCTAGTATTTGGAAGAGAAAAACTTTAGAGTTTCTAGCCCATTTTAATTATTCTCTTTATTGAAAGTAAGAAAATTATAAATCTACACCTTATGTATACTAATAAGGCATAAGATAGAATTATATAAATTATATGAGAAAAAAATTAAAAATAACAACCTCAAGTGAATATTCCCTTTTATACAGCAAAAATTTACACTCTCATACATTTTTATCTCCTTTTCCCTGTTAGGGAAATATCTCACTTATCATACAAGTAAACCAATGGAGAGGCTCTGCCACTAAAAATAAAATCAAGTTCATTTTTTTCCTTTTGAAAATATAATTTACACAACTAGACTACTCAATATATGATCAATTGCTTTTTATAAGAAAGTAGAAATTTGAAAGATTTAGAACTGTATTCTGCTTCATTGTAATGAGATGCTATTTAAATATGATTTACTTTTCAGATTACAATGCATCTGTACAGATCTTCCCTTCTTATTCATATCTTTCCTTCTTATTCTGATAAAAGAACTCCTATTTCCCTTTGGAGAATTACCCTCAACCAAATGAAATAACATCCAGGTCTGGAATTCACAGAGGCCTAATCAATCACAGTTGATTCTGGGTTGATCTAACCCCAGCTACTGAATAACTCAGCCTGAGTGATCTTTTGAACCACTGACAGACAGATGCTCTCATGACACTGGGATTACTACAGGAGGAATTATGCCTGGTGCTGCCTGAGCTTTCTTTGCCACCACATAAAAAACCTTTGAGAAAGGGAGGCAGAAGGAGGGAGGGAGAGAAGAAAGACAGAGACTAATGCCCTAATCTCATCCTGACAGGGCCAGAAACAAGCCTTGCAACCATTAAAAACAAGCTGCAAGACCCGGTAAACTGCCTTTTTGTTTAAGTCAGTTTAAATGTGGTTTCTGTTCTTTTCCAACAAATGGGGGAGAAAATGCTAATGACTCTATTTCAACCCATAGATCTCTTTAGTCTTAAGAAATACAATAGAAATCTTGATACAATTCAAGACCATTCTTGCTTACTTATTCTTTGAGGCCTTTGTATTTGATTGAAAATAAGGGAATCTGTTTCTTGTTGCACCAATGGGACAAATTTACTCATCTATTCATTTACTCATTCATGCATTCACTCAACAAATGATTACTGCACACCAATTATGTGCTAGGCATCCCCCACTAAATACTAAGGACTCATAACTGAACACAACAGATCTACATTTGTAAAATGTGTAATCTGGAATAAGGGAGTTGACTATTGACTAACAGATAGATACACCATGTAAGTTAAGTATTTTGTATAGTTACATGTGCAATGGAGAATATTAATCCAGGGAAGAGGACACAGACTGTTTGGCTTTGATGATGGGTTTTGTTTTGATTTAAAAAAAAAAAAAAAGTCAAGCAAATACCTAAAGAAAGTGAGTACCTTCCTCAAGAAGGAGCAGATGGTAACTGAGCTCACCAGGGTGTCTGACAAATTTTCCTCACAGGATTTACCTAGTCACAGAAGAGAGAAACTTTCATTGATGTTCCACTGGAACTTTTTATTGCTAGCTCTCTGATGGAAATGGGCACATTTGCTTTGTTTTACTGTATAAACAGAAATATGAGTTAGGGATGGCAGTAGGTTCCAGGAATCATTATTATTTTCAGTGTGCACTCTCAGGCATAAAGACTGTGATGTGAATTGCTGACTAATTTTATAAAGCACCTGGAGCTCCTCAGGGTGAAAGCACTATGTCAACACCAACATTAAACAAATAGCAATAATTGGCCAAGTCATCTGGTGGTGTGAGGCAAATAAAATATGCTCCCTCTTGGAAGCTCATGACGTCTTCCAGGTTAAGCAAGAACAAGGCAAAGAAGATTTACAAAACCACTTCTGCTCCCACTGTATACGGCCTCCAAACAACCATTGTGAAATGCTGAGTATTTAACAGCAAATTAAGGCTGAGTATGTTTTTTATTTCACTGTCACAACAAGGTACTGAATAACCACTTGAGATATTGCACTTTATCATTCTCCAGGCAGTTTTATTATTAGTCAGAAACAAGTATATAGTGACATTTATTAGCTAATAAAAGTAGAGCCATTTTCCACCAATTTTTAGAGCACACACACAAATCTCTATTTAGCAAAAGGAGTCCCCCCCACACCCCAAGCATCAAATCTCTTACAGTTTCTTCATGTGAATGTTGAGTAAAGAAATTCAGAAAAAACAAGAATGGTTGATAGGATTCCAAACAGTAGACTAAACACAAAAAAGTCTCTAACTTATTGGCAAATTCTTTCATTTCTCTGAATTTTGCAGGGAAAGGTATCTAATTACCTACTCCACACCATTCCACAACAGAAGAAACATTGGTGAGAGGAAGCACAACATACATAGACAATTTAAACCAAAAAAACAGGTTTTGCATTTTAAGTAAAACAAAGCCCAGTATAAATCTGGTTTTACTCTACTAACTGCAAAGTTCAATATAAAAAAGTAACAATTTCTCAAGATTATTAACTATCATTGCTCATGGAATTATGAAGCTCTTTTGTTGACAGCCTTTAGAAATAATCTAGTATGATTCCTTTATTTCACCAATGAAGAAACCAAGTATCTGATAAGTTACTTCACTAGGAATACTGAAAATAACTATAATAGCCTTGACTCATGACTATTGTTAACATTTTGGGATATTCTCCCAGATATTTTGTGAATCAATATATATTTCTTATTTTTAAAAATTAGCTTTCACTTTATGTATTTGTAATATTCTTTCACTTAGCATCCTATGAATATCTAGCATGTTAAAAATTATCCTTGTGAATTAGTAGTATTTCGTATGCATTTATCTTGATATATTAAACTAATACCCAATTCTGAAAATTTGGTTCATTATATTTTTTCACTGGGGGGGGGACAGATGGTGTGCATTTTCAGTTTTTTTACTATATTAGGTAACAATGTAGCTAACATAGTCTCCATTGTTTTTCTAGGCTAAATTTCTTTATTTTTAATTTTTTTTTCTTTTCAGATCCTGGGGATCTAACCTAGAGCCTAAAGCATACTAAGTAAACACTGTTCCATTGATCTACATCCCAGCCCTCCCTAGAATAAAGTCTTAAACGGTAAATTTTTGGTTTATAGAGTATATTTTTTAAAGGTTTTTGGTATTATTGTTGAGTTATCTTCTGGAAAATCTAGTCAACTTTTCACTCCTATGGAACAAGCCCTTACTGGAATCAGTATTTGTTATTATCTAGCCAACCATGGCTTTGACTTTTAATCCTTAATACTTTGATTAGAGAAAAATGTTGGACCACTGCTTAATTTGCATTTCCTTATGGTTGAGATTTTAGTCATCTTGTTGACAAATTGTGTTTCTTAAGAACTGATTGCCTTCAGTTTTCATTCAAAAGAATTGTAAAGCTGAGTTTCTTTTCATGATTACAATTCATACAATGAATTGTAAAGCTGAGATTCTTTTCATGTTTCTAAATAATTAACTATTTGTTCATCAGAAGTTCAGAAAGAAACACTTTCTCAGAATTTCTCCAGGTTGAATGTCTTTTCAAAAACTGATGTTTAAAGCAATTTTTCTAATTTTTTTCTATAGATATTGCTTCATTGAGGTTATGTACTTTAATCTGTGTCAAATTTGGAAACACATATTTTTGTGGAAAGGCATGATTTAATCTGGATTTTGTTCATCTTCACATCTATCTTTCTGATGTGTCTGTGGATATTTCCCCCACCGCCTATAAATGTTTTGCCAACTGTTAGGCATGATGGCTGTCTCCTGCTCTCTTAACGCAGAAACCTGGGAAAGATATTTTAGGAGGTAAGAAATAAAGCCACCTCTCACATTCTCACCATCTCCCAAAAGAAGCATTCAGGGTCTCCAGGCCAACAACATACTCCTTTGTGACCACTTTCTGAATCCCCAGGGAGTAACTTTCTACTTCTAGCCTTCAAAGGGCGAGCATGGATCCCTTCCTCATAATCTAGCTGCTAAGTGATTTAATAGGTGTTCCATGAACTTCAAAAACAGCGGTGAGATTTATAACAGAAACACTTCTCCACTGCTGGTCTTCATTCTTACAGCCTGGCTCTCGATGCAGGGAGTTCTTTGGGACTCATTTGTGAAAGAACATGTCATTTTAAAAATTATGTAATCTTCTGAACAACAGTTTAATGAACACTTCCTGAGATTTTTCAAATAGATATTAAAATTATTTTATGCCCCTAACTGAGAAAAATTAGCAGAGCATAATGAGCTATAGTTAATATTTTAGGAACCAGGGAAATAAACTATTGTTTAATAAACAAATGTCAAGGCAAGCATTACAAAGTAAAACCTGGAAGAACTAATGCTTCTAACATAATTAAACCCTGCCTCCAGCAAACCCTCATGGAGCTCTATGTCATTTACGGAGCTTGTAACAAATAGAGGAAAGTATTAAATATAATATTAGCTATACTCTCTTGACCACTTCCTTATCTGGCATAATGTTAAATATGACCCACCTCAGCTCCAAAGAAAATCAACACTGCTTATCCTACCCAAAATATCTTGTAGAACAGCTATCACTGTCCCCAATTTGGAAATGAGGAAACTGAGTCTCGGAGCTTAAGGCCACAGAGCTAATAAGTGGCTATAAATAAGATGAAGTTCTAGTATTTTACATTGTGTCACTAATTTAAGTTTGCCAAACCTTGTTTCTATGAATAACAACTAACTTTATTCATTCATTCTCTCTCTCTCTCTTTTAATACCTGAGATTTAACCTAGGGGCACTTAACCTCTGAGATACATTTCCAACCCTTTTTATTTTTCACTTTGAGACAGGGTCTTGCTAAGTTGCTGAGGTGGCTTTCAACTTGCAATCATCCCGCCTCAGCCTTCTGAGTCACTGGGATTACAGGTGTGCAAACAGCTAACTTTTGTTAGTTGCTGATAACTTGTCAGACATTGTGCTAAGTGCTTTACCTGGGTCATCTTCTTGAAGCTGCACAACTTTATAAAATAGATACCATAATTGTCCCCATACCACTCAGTTTTATAGAAGAGAAAATTGAGGCTTAAGAGAGTTGGCCTGTCCAAGGTCACACTGATGGCAAGTGACAGAGCCAGAGTATAAAACCAGACTAACTCCAAATTTTAAGCTCTTAATCATGATAGTTTCAGAAATGACCATCAAGAAAGATGATGGAATTTAGAGGATATCATCTATAAGGCAAATCTAAAGCAATATGAATAAAAGCACCCAGAAAAGTCTATGACTTCTAATTATGTGATGGGCAGTTTTCCCTGGTTGCCATCTATTCTAAATCTCCACTGGGCAAACAACACAATGGAACTCAACCGAAACTGTTGCAGGGAAGTTATCCATGAAACAAGGAGCCTTCTAAGCCAGAAGCAGGTCTCATTTTACCAAGAGGGGTCAATCATGCTTGACCACAGTCTTTAGGATCCTGTTTCTAAGTTCAACACAGTAATTTAGAATGAATGACGCAGTAAAAGCAAGAAAAACAAAGAGTGAATAACCATCTGAGTGCTTGTGTTTCTATTCTAAACTTCCAAGGAGATAGGAGTGGGAGATGATGAAACACAGGACACAAAGGTGAATTCTATCAAAAAAAAAAAAAAAAAAAAAAGCAAAAGGTGGTGCTGTCCTCCAAGTGACAAGTGGAACTCTTCTTGCAGGCTGTCCTCCTAGTCAACCAGAATCTTCAAACTGTCAGAAAACTAATATTCTTGAGACTCTGTAAACTGTGTCTAGTCATCTCTTTCTGCTCAATTCTGTGGGACTCTGGCACAATGATATGTTGCATAGGAGTTATGAGAATGAATCTCTGTCTCTTTCTCCACTTTTATCCTAACCCCTAACCCCCACTCCTCCTATAGGGGAACATCATTACCATCATCTGGACCTTGTTTCCAGCTTGTGGATTTTCAGCCAGAACTTTACTAGAATGTGACAATCTGCTCAGTGGGACCTCAGTCACCCTGATTTGTTGGCTAGAGCAGGTGGAGTGTTGTTCCTCCTTCAGGTCAATATACAACCCAAATTCCTAAACCTTTCTAAACTTACTGCAATGCTTTATGCACTTTCTGGCTGGTTTCCAGAGTTTATGGCCTTGTCCTTGATCAATATTAAAATATACCCTTTCTATAGAATATCATGTACAGAATCAGCCACTTCTTCACTTCTCTGACTGTGCTGTTATTTTCAGGAGCAGTGAGTGTCAGATTACACTATACCTGATTTGCACACCTGACATACCTGGAAGACTTGTCATTTAATCCCTAACCTGTGTATAATGCTCTGATTTTGACTCTTTGTTCAAATTCTTCCTGTATTTCTTCAGCACTTACTAGCTGTCTACTGTGCCAAGGGACTCTTCTTGAATCAGCACAGTGCCCTTTTATCCAATTAGAGAGAAAGAAGGGTTGGAGAGATTAAGTGACTACACATGGCCTCATTCTTGTCTTGGGAATCTAGGTTTGCCCTAAAACACAGGTCCTGATGTTGCATGTTATAGCGATCACTGTTCTTTACCCAGACAGCACCCTGCATCCCACAGAGAATACTGTATCTTTAGAAGAAGCACAAGGGCCCTTATTTTGGAAACATCTAGTTTTTCATCAAATTTTCTTTAAAAAAATGAATAAAAAGCTTTATTTCTTTTGTACTTTTTTTGTAAGGTACTGCAAATTAATCTCTCTCCTCCCTCTGTCTTCTCTCTCTCTCTCTCTCTCTCTCTCTCTCTCTCTGTCTGTCAGAAGGGAGTGAGGAAACAGGCAAACATAAAATAACTTTCTATTTATATTTTAAATTATTTGGAATTTAGTTTTCAATAAACAAAACTTTAATGCAATGTCATCTCCTTTTTGTGAAGTAATAAAAGGAGTAAGAAAAAAAATACTGAAATAAATGATTTTTTTTTACAGGCAAAGTCTGATGTTCCTTATTCACTATATCTCCAAAGTTCCCCCAAAGTGAACACATACCACAAGGATTTTTGCTAAATCTTGTCTTAAAATGTAGACTGTTCTAAAATTAAACTTGGTATGACCATGATTTATACTTTCATCCATAAGGCCATTTATACCACTCCAAGCAATGTAATAACTATTGAAAATACCACATGCTCTTATTTTACATAACTTTGCAATTTATATTATACCTCCTCACCTCCTACATTGGTAGACATTTGTTCCAATGATATCACATGGTGAATTTTATTTTCAGGTCATGTCAGTCTTTTGAGATTTAGAATCTTTGTAGCTCTGAATCTTTGATGACTGGCTGGGTGTCTAAACATCAGTCAAAAGACTTTGAGCAGGGCTAAATATTATGGCTAACCTTTGAATTTTGTAGATGTTTAAAATACAACGATGGTTGTAGAATATACTTTGGAAATAATTTCATCAGTATCTTCATGTCTACTTGTGCGTATCCTGTGTGGTTATATAAGCATTTTACACTACCATAGGTGGTGTTCCCATCTTTCGTTGTTGATATACTGAGAGAACAGGCACTTTATTTAATTACAGAATGAATTAAAATAGAAACGTAGAAACATATAAAATCAACACTGAAGCCACACAATGCTAAACATAGATCAGCATTGCTATATTTGCAAAGGGAATCAGCTAAAGGGAGGAAAGTATAAACCAACAAGGCCATAAATGCAGTGGGCAAAATGAGAACCTTCAGAAGGGAAGAGCCCAGTCATGCCTGCCTTCAATTCTTCCAGTTGGAAAGGTCTACTGACAGGGTAATAGGTCATCATAATCCCACCTCCTTATAAAATGATGCCGCTGTAATTTGGAGTATAAGTGGTAGCTCTAAAAAGCATACATCTGGTTATACAGGAACATAAACTTTAGGTATACTACTATGAAAACATACACTTGCAGATTTACTGTAGACCAAATTTCCATTTTACTCCCTACAAAGCTTTATTGAACACCTACTATATACTAAGTGCTATTGTAGGCTTTAGTGGTACCATAGAAAATAAAACATACCAATCTCCTTTTCTTATGCAGCTCATATTCTAGTTTAAGGAATGTGAATATTAAACAAAAAATAGTATAAATTATATTAGAAAGTGACCAGTCACAAGATGGAAAGATTGAGCAAGGGAGTGGGGGTTAGGGATACTGATTACTGTTCCACATTTTATGATAAAACAAGGTAGTTTTGAGTGAAGACACGTAGATATCAGGGGTGGTGGTAGGGACATTCCATTCTCTCATAGGGATATAAATGCACTAGGGGGGAAAGTACTTTTTATACACTAGACTGTGTCTCAACTCTCAAACTACAGGTGACAGAAGTTTGTGAAAGAAGAGTCAAGGTCAACAATTTGGAGTAAAATAAATATAGAAAAATAAGGGATCAGAAGAGAGATTTTAATTATATAACCTGAGGTATGAAAAAAATACATGTAACACCAGAATTCCAGACTACTCTCTCAGATACAAGCATCTATGTTAATTTTTTTCTAGTATAAAGTTACAGTAGAAGAGTCAAAGGAACCTTTTTTTTTTTTTTTTTAAATATTTTGCTGGGCCAGTCACATGTGGGTGATTACTGAGTTTAGGAGAATTAAAGGATATCTATGTTCATTGCATACATACTATATGCAAAGCATCATGGACATAATCTAATCATAAAAGCTCAGAAGCTATAAATGAAACACAATGATTTTTATTTTGGTGGGGGGTACTAGGGATTGAACTCAGGGGCACTTGACCCCTGAACCACATCCCCAGCCCTATTTTGTATTTTATTTAGCCCTATTTTGTTTTTTATTTATTTTTTAGAGTCTCACTGAGTAGCTTATTACCTCACTTTTGGAAAGCCTGGCTTTGAACACGCGATCCTCCTGTCCTAGCCTCCCAGAGCCACTGGGATTACAGGAGTGCACCATCACACATGATGAAATGCATGGATTTTACATAGATCAAAACCACATATGAGGTGAGGAAAATTAATGGTGGTAGTGGGTTTGAATCTTAGAGTTACAAAATAGTTAAAAGTAAGTTCAACCTCCACTAATAGCAGTAGGAACAAACAGAAATAGCATAAAACACCCATATTTAAATAAAACCATGGCTTGGTACTCTGTGGTCATGAGTTACTTCATTAATTAATAATATTAATAATACATGTAAAATTTCTCATTAAGTTCACCCTTTATCTTAAGAGACTAGCAGCGGCTTAAGGGTTGTTTCTTTTCTTTTTCTCCCCCACCCCACAGTACTGGGGATTGAACCCAGGGGCACTCTGCAACTGAGCTACACTTCGGTCCTTTTTATTTTTTATTTTGTTCTTTTAAGACAGGTCTCCTGGAGTTGTACAGGCTGGCCTTAAACTTTCAAGATTCCTGTTTTTAGCTTCCAATTAGCTAGACATAACATTTTTAGAGGAAAGAATATTCATTAAGGAAAAAAAAAAAAAGAAGTTTGACTATTTGGGCTCATTATGCTATTTACAATTTTTTGATTAGAAAAAAGCTCAAAAAATAATTTAATTCTTAATTCATGTAAATCATGTTAGGATTCTCAATAATTTGGGGGCCTTGCATATGTATAATTCATTACAATGCCCTAATATAATTACACAAAAAATTACTATATAAACCTTTTTTTTTAAGGAAATAAGTAGGGAAAAAAACGAAATGTTTGTTTTGGAGAGGCTGCATGCTGTTAACTTCAAAGCACCTGAGCCTACAGTTGCCCTCTTGAATAAGAGCTGGAGATAAGAATATGAATGACATTGGTTGTTCTGCATGAAACTATGTGATGTGAAAACATTTCACACATAATGTCAAAGGTCAACTACATCTATTCGCTCACCAGTATGTTCCCACAATACTGAATGTTTTGGCAAAAGAGACTTTAATGACTCTCTGACAAGGAAGTACAAAATATTTTAAAAGTTTTCCTATGATTATGTTGGAAGTTTTGAGAAGTTTCTTACAGCACTCAAGAAGAGTTTTTATTTATTTGTTGTTTCCTGGAATGATGCCATTAAAGATCAATTGAGTTCTTTAAGTGCTAAGAACCTTCACAAAATTTCCATTTCTCTATGCAAAGCACATGGGAATACTTTACATATAAATGAAGAAACATGCCACCCTTTAAAAATATGAGTAGCTTGACACATAGTCCAATGAATAGTTGCAATTTCAAGTCTCATAGATTCAAGGTAAAAGGAATGGCACTTTATTTGAAAGGGTTTCTAAAGCACAAAGGCAGCCTTGTTTTGCAGACAATGCTTCTTACAACATTTGGTTTAGGATATGACACTGGAGGCCTTGGCAGTGGATACTTTGAAGAAATGTAAGGTTTAATAAAACCATGAAAATCAGTCCCAGATGTGGTTTATGAGCAGCTCCATTTTTTTTATATATAGAGTTAAAAAAAATCCAAATGTAATAGGGATCGAAATCTATTTTTAGAGTTAAAACTAAGTAAATTCAATTCATTTAAACTTAATTGAGTACCTACTCTATGAAATATGTGTATTAGGTCCTATAGTACATATAAAGATGTAAGAAAAAATATACCTCTCCAAAGAATATGAACAATCAGGAAGAGTAAAGCAGACAAACCATATTCACTCACTCACTCACTCATTCATTTATTTAATAATTTTATATATTGATCCTCTTTTCTGGGTTAGATACTCTTCTGGTGAAACCAATATAAGTGAGATGAGATGTGGTTCTTGTTCTCTAGTACCTTTCATTTTTAGTAGGGAAGAGATACAGGTAAACAGCTTACTATAGCCTAGTAAGAATGGCATTAAAGGGCTGGGGTTGTAGCTCAGTGGTATAGCACTTGCCTTGCACATTTGGGTTTGATCCCCAGCACCACATAAAAATAAACAAATAAAAGTAAAGATATTGTGTCCATCTACAACTAATTTTTTTTTTTAAAGAAAAGAATGGCATTAAAGTTTGCAAGAGATGTTAATGAACTCTGAGGAGGAGCCAGAGTAACTGAACCCTCTGTCTGGGAGGTGGGATGGAGTGTGAAGAACTGCCAAAGGAAAGAGTGGGAGAAGCTAGTGTAGAACATGCAAAGATAGAGGAAAGCCACAGGAGACAGGGAACAATGGGTACACTGTTCCTGGAGAGTCTCAAGAGACATGGAAAACAGAGAGAGAATACTAGCAAAAGAGGCCAGGAAGAGTTCCTCACAGAAAAAAAGGCTCTAGCAAAGAGGTTTTTTTTTTTTTTTTTTTTATCTTTGGGGCTCTGAGAAGCCATCTAAAGATTTCAAGCCAAAGATTTTGAAAAATATGACAGTGTAAGATAACACTACAATTCTTACACAGAGATTATGGTAGATATTTCAACAGTTCACCAATTTCCGGTTTTATTCTTTTGACCCTATAGCAAAATTGTACTCCCTTTCCTCCTTGAGGTTAACAAAATTGCCTTATTTTGAAAAAATGAAATACAATTCATTTTTCTGGGTGGAAGAATTTAATTGCTACTGCTTGGATCTCTAACCTTTTCTTCTGTTCTAGGGTTTGTAGGCACATCTGGTTAATATGAATACAGAGACTATGGGATAAAGGTTAGCCAGATTCACAAGTGGGATTTTGTGTTTTATTGCAGTATAACTGTGTCTATCCTAAGTAATAGACATATTCAGGGAATGGGGATATTCTTATGATTAAGAAGCTAATTGCTCTGATTTGTAATTTGTCATTTATTCAATCAAGACAAATTAAGAATTTCCCTTCCTAGAACTGCATAACTTACCAAAGTAAATTCCTTTGTCCTGGTAAATGAAATCACCCCTTCCAGATATTTGAAGTAATGGTTATTTGAGCTTTTGCTTATTTATTTATTCTTAATTAGTTTTTGTTTTAGGAAAAGTGAAAAATGCAGAGCACAAAAAAATATTGTATGCATTTATCTTCATGAGTTCAGAAACAAGAAGTGCATAGTTTCAGTATTATATTTTAAATGAATAAATAGTGTTCAATTTTAGAAGTGAGTACTGTCCATGTTTGTATGCATTTTATTCTTTGCTCTTTCTGACTGATGCCTGCTTTCTTCAGGCTTCCTAGCACCAATTTGTCTTTAACTCATATGCCAATAAATGTATAAAATGTTAGGGAATCTAGAGGAATCTAGAAACCTTCTTTTCTCAGAGATTCATCTGAACATCTTACAAAATGTAAGAATTCATTGATCGGTTCTTATTGGGACAGGATTTCAAGTCTTCTCTACCAGCAAAGATTTCAGGTTAGTATCACAAAGGAGAAATTGCTTATTCTTAGGTTTATAATATCAGATCATTTATCTGACCTAAAATTTTACATAGATTAGGTCTCAAAGGAGGGATATTCTAGGTCTATATATTATGGAAATAAGATATTTTAAAAACAATAGTAGTGAAGGAAATGCTTCCTGAAATAAGATAAAATTTGCCTGTAAAATCAGAATGTCTTAGCCAATCCTTTGAGATTTGGCCAGGATGTTCGCTTGGGTGAAGAACCTAACCCTTTCAAATTGCATGAAAATTAGAAGACAAATGAAGATGTTGTGAATGGAAATTCATTTCCAAATAAACACTGGAATGGAAATTATTAGAATCTTAGCTAGTTTTTAAAGACTATGCTTTTTTCCCCTCTCTTTATCACTCACAATGTTTTCAAAACCACACATCTTAAAGTATATTTATGTAGTTAAATTTGAATTCTCTTTAAGAAAAATTTCCTACAGCATTTCTTTGTATTCTAGAAAAAAACACTACTTTAAACAAATCACAGTCTTAGCCTAAAACTGGTGTTTGTGGCCAAGGAAAGCATCTTATGTTCTATCTTCCATGAACTTGAAAAAGAAAATCTGTTTCTCACTTTTTTGCATGGTAACAACATCTCAGTAGATTTAAATTCTCAGGACAACAGGGCATGCTGCTGTGAGCTATTTTACACAAGGCTTAACTTTTTGCACAGAGAGTATAACTCACCCAAAAGCTCCTTCTTATTTCCTTTTCAGTGACAGTTAGCAATTGATAAATATTAACATGCAATGATTCAGCTGCCAAATATAGAAAAAGGAGCCATTGGTTTGCTGACTACAAAATGTGTCCCAGAGGGCTCCAAGCTGGCACAGTCCCTCTGGGCATCACCAAACCCTGAAGGCAATGGCTAGGTGGAGTGGCAACAGGTATGGGACATACTACTGAGTGGATGTCCTCAGCAAGCCCAAGGAGGAAGGGAAGGGTTACCATTCAAAGCACTGAGCAGTGGTCCCAGTGGAATTTCAGCCTCAAAGAAATTTGAGTGGAAAATGGTTTCACAACAGTGATTGGGTGTAAACAAGCACGGGCATCAGCATGGAAGATAAGAACACACAGCCTCAGAGGGGCCAGGGTTCAGATTCCAGCTCTGCCTCTTTCAATTTATATGATCTTGGATAAATTACTTAGTTCTTAGTGCTAAAAGTCTTCCCTTGGCAAGGATAGCAAAGCTTAAATTTCCACAGTATTCACAAAGAATAAGCAAGATCACTTACACACAAGTCTCAGCATGATACCTGGTACAGGTAAATACCTAATACTTCTATTATCCAGCTGGGGGAGAAGGGAAGAGAGTTTCAGATGAGGGGAACAGCCTGTGAACTGAACCTACAAATCCCAGAACTATAATTTCTGTTAACTCATTTCCAGCTGACCAGATAGATGAAGTGTCTGACATAAGTTTGGAAGGGAGAGAAAAGCTCCCTTGGATGGTCACTAAAGGGTCTAAACACTGTGAAGAGTTTCCAAGTGGTCTTTTGAGCCAAGAAATATTGTCCATTTTGTTTAAATCCATAAGTGTAGGAAGAAAATGAGAGATCTGTGAATGAGGAAACCCTTTGCATTTGGTGAGATGGTCCCGCATGGAGATGTGCTTAGCCAAATGAGCACAGTGGACTTGGAACAGGGGACCAGAAGAGCAGAAAATAGGGATTAACTCAGCAATCAAAGAAATGTGTGTCAGTCACCAAGCAGGTGGCAGGCTCTGGGCAGAGTGTTCAGGCACACAATGAATGAGGTAGGAATGACAAGGGGATTGCAGGAAACTCATTCTTGTGAAGAAAACAGGAAAACTACATGCAGGATCCTATGTGAGAAGCAATATTTGAAAGCAAAACAAAAACCATGATGCAGGCTTCAGAGGCTGCAGGGAGCTGGAACGCAGCACAGGGGTGCAGGGAGGAAGCTTTAAGAAGAGACCGGCCTTCACATAGGCCTTGAGGGGAGAGCAGGTCTCACCAGGTAGATGGGCTTGGGAGAGACATTCTGGCCAGAAGAAACAGCAGGGACATAGGCAGGAACATGAAGTAGGATGATATATTTAAAAAATTGCAAACTACTCTCCAAGAATAGTGTGTGATTAGGGTGTGGCCCATGAGGTTGTGAAAAAATGGACCAAAGATGCTGCAGGAACATGTAGGAGAAAGATGGGCTTGGCTTTGTTCCTTACAGAGGCCCCCTGTGGAAGAAAAGAGAAAGAAAATGGGGACTGTGGTAAAACTGGAGGGTGGGACACTATTTTGAAAGTTATTGGTGGGGTTGCAGGTTACAGAGACTCTGAGAAGGAAAGGGCTGTAGCATAAGCTAAAGGAAGAGGCAAAGCCTCTGTGTGTCCTTAGCTTCACGTAATGGCAACAAAGGGAAGGGGTGGGGGAACGCCCTGGACAGGTGCTCAGGATGATTACAGCTTCAGAATGCACAAGCACAGCGGCCCCTCCCTATTGCTTTCTCTCCTGTCCTCTATCACGCTGTCCTTCTCCGCCCTCTGGATACTTCCCTCATCTCAGAATTGAGAAATGGAAGTGCAGTGTATGGGAGATGTGGGGAGATGTTCACAACAGCAGAGCACAATGAAGAAAGAGAAGGGGGTGATCATCAAAATGAGAAGGGCAGTGTTTTTGCTAATACTATTAGAAAACAAAATGTGAAAGTAAGATACAGACATATATTCATGCACACAGACACACACACACACATGAACACATCATATGTATGGGTGGAATAAACAAAATTTTACCCCTGTTAGCCAGAGTAATCTTTTATAAGCACACTGGGAAAAGGAAGAGTTAGAAATGTGGGTGGGTAATATTTGTTTTCCCCTTTGATAAATGGTCATATTTTGACTTTCAGAAGAACATAGATGGGAAGGGACCTCTTGATCATGGGAGTAGGGTGCCTGTCCTTCACCTTTGGGATGATGTGAGGATGTTCAGCACAGCTGCCAAGTCCTGGATGCTCTAGTCTTACACATTTACTTAGCCTCATCTCCACCTCTGTGCCTGCCTCCACCCTGGATCCTTCAGTTTGTTTTGTATTAACTACTTTCTCATTTACTGTATAAGTTTCTGTCTCTTATCTTTCTTTAACTGGTTAGTTCTTACAAATCATTCAAATTAGTTTAAATAACTCTTCCTCAAGGTTGCCATTCCTGAGATCCCTGACCATGTCAAATATCCCCTCAAAAAGCCTTCCAACCCAGCTGGTCTCTCTTCCATAGCATCTGTCCCAAGGTGCCAGTCACAGGTTGTCTCTGTGTGTATGTGTGTGTGTGTGTGTGTGTGTGTGTGTGTGTGTGTGTGAGAGAGAGAGAGAGAGAGAGAGAGAGAGAGAGAGAGAGAGACAGTCAGACAGACAATTTGATTAGTGCTTGTCTGCCCCATTTGATTGTAAATTCCATGTGGGCAAGAACCCTGTCTGATTCTGCCTGCTAGTTTACCCTCAATGTCTACAAATGAATGGTGAATAGAAATAAGTTTGTGTGGTCATGGTTGGATAAAGTCAGGGTGTGGTAAAAGGTTGATGGAGCTGCATCTGAAAAGTGTATCAAAAATCAACTTAATCTACTGACCATTTTGCCTGCCCTAATTATTACGCTCACATTATATTTCCTCTTTCTGTGCTGAATGGAAATTTTTGTTCATTTTTCAAAATCTTGGACCACAAACAAAGGCACTGCTTGGAAGTACACTTTTGTGAGAACCCAGGGAAAAATAAATGTATTCTTGAGTCTATAATTTTCATATTACAGGTTTTTTAAAAAGTATTAGCTTTCAATAAGTACAAAAATTAAACACAAATTGGAGGCATATTAACTATTTCATACAAGATTTTAACATTGTTTTCCTTAGAACTTTCATTGAAAGTATGGCTTGTTAGTGAAAATCTATTCTTCAGTGTGTTTCTAAACATCTAGCCACCTTGAAAATAGTTGCTATAATGCCTAAAGCCAAATCCCTGCTTTCCTTTGTGATTACAAGGACTCTTGCTAAATCAGAGCATGGCCAATATCCAGCTGCTAAAGGTGCATCCTACAAGTTATTCCTCCCCTTGAGCTAGCAGCAGGAGATGGGCATACAGTTCTTTGGAATCTTTCCAAAAAGTGCAGATATTTATAGGTAAAGAAAGTAAAAGTCAAACTAGTCAATTTTCTTATTATAGATATAGTTGTCACAAGGGAAATACACTGGTTAGAAAAGAAGGTAAAGGCAATAGACAAACTTAAATTGTGGGTAGTGTGAAAATTTCCATCATCTATACTCCAAATTACTATGAACAATATATCAATCTATATCAACCTTTATGTACAGAAAAATATATGGGACAGAAAATACATTTGAAAGTCATAAGAGTTTGCAGTCTACAGAATAGTTTTGTGGGGAAAATACTACAATTTTCTAAGGCTTTGAGAAAAACTGAACTTCTATTTATGTATTTCAACTTCAGTCAGCATAAATGGAACAACTCCACTGGAACTGAGCAATTTCATAAGCAAATAGTTAATGGTGAGAGCCAGGTTTCTCACTGGTGAAGTAAAAAGTTATAGATGAGCATGAAGAAGAAGAAGAAGCAGGAATGAACCATACGGTAATGAATTTTAGTTTTAAATGTTAGGATAGACTCACATATTGATGCATATTATATACAGTAACATGCATATGCTGAAATAGGTAAATATTGCAGGTAAGTGTAAGAACAGGGGTTAGCATCCCTACATACATCCTCACTCTGTCAGCCAAGACGTACTAGAAGAAATGATACCCAACAACACAGTGGCACATCTACTTACTAAATATTGGTTTTTTATAACATTCTTTAGTGAAAGGAACCAGAATTCACAGGAGAAATGGCTGAATCTAGGATGAGGAAGGAACTAAATTGTTGATAAGCCTCAAACATCTTATAATACCTAAAAATTAGAAAGGGCTCCATTAATAGGAACTGCAGACAATGTACAAGAAAACCCCCACAATTATGGAGGTACATCAAAGGAACACAAGGAGCAACTGAAAGGAACAACTCCTAAGGCCAAAGCTGGACAAATTTCAGCAACATAAAGTACTATTGGTTCATATCTTTTTTTTTTTTTTTTTTTTTTTGGTATTAGGGATTGAACCCAGGGGCTCTTAACCACTGAGCCACATCCCCAGTCCTTTTTATATTTTGTTTTTAAACAGGATCTCTCTAAATTGCTTAGATCCTCACTCAGATGCCGAGGCTGGCTTTGAACTTGGAATCTTTCTGCCTCAGCCTCCAGAGCCTCTGGGATTATAGGCATGCACCTTCATGCACAACCGTCTCCCCTACCTTCCACAACACTGGATTATGTCTTAGTGTATGGTATGAAATAAATATCCATGATTCCATACTGTACATAAATGACTAAATAAGTAATTAAATGAATTTAATAGAAAATAGACATATTCTTCTCCATAGAAAATCTTCTATGGAGAAGAATTCCAAATATTTTATGTAGATACTCTGCCTTCTAGGGCATGGGACATAATTCTCTCTTACTTCAGAGTGCATTGTTCATAATGATTTCCTTTTAAAGAGTAAACTATGAAAATTAGGAAAAATAGTGTCTCTACTGGGAAAACTGATCATAAACCACCTCAGTTTCAGGTTAATATCTTCAGCAATAATTCATATTCACAGTGTGATGAAAATTGACACTTCACTGCTGTCCACTACCTCTCCCAAACACATAATCCCAGTCTAGACATGAGAAAAACATCAGAAAAGAGCAGTTAAAGAACATTCCACAAAATACCTGACTAGTTAGTCCTCCCTCAAACTGTCAGGATCATCAAAACAATGAAAATATGAGACACTACTATAGCCAGGAGGTGTCTCAAGGGACATGATGCTAAATGTAATTTGTTATCCTGTGCACCTGGAACAGAAAAGGATCATTAGGTGAAAGTAAGCACATCTCAGTAAGTGTAAACCTTACTTAATAATGCATTCATCTTGGAGTAATAATTGTAACAAAAGTAGCAACTCTTATTGAGGAAAATGTGCATGAATAAATGGAAACTCCTTGTACTATCTTCACATTTGCTGTAAGTCAAAAGCGGTTTTAAAATAAAATGTTTATTTTTTAAAAACCCCAAATGTCTATAAATTTAACTTAAACTGGTAAAATTACATAGTAAGGTCTGATCTTATTGATACAAGCCAATATTTAATTCTTCACATATTATGCTCTATAACCAATGGCTTTTTCTACGTTTCTTTAGAAAATTGTAGGTCAGGATACAATTGTCAGTCAAAGCTGGGTTAGAAAGTTGGGGAATTGCTAAACAAATGATTCACTTAAAGGAAGGTTTCCTAAAGCGTAGGAAACAATCTATGCAAGATGTGATGTATCTTTTAACAATTCAAAGAATCAAGAAAAACATGGTGCTCTAAGATTCAACATGAGCAGGAGAGGGGATGTAACTCAGTGGGAGGATGCTTGCCTAGCATGCATGAGGCCCTGGGTTCGATTACCAGTACTGTTAACAACGAGAAGAAAAAAAAACATGAAGTTTTAAGCCAACCCTCTCCCCGCCAAAAAAAAAAAAAAGAGAGAGAGAGAAATTATGGCAAATTGATAAGATGTTAATTGTTCATAGTTTTTGATCCTTGCCAACAATGTGTATCTGTTATCTCTACTTTCCACTGTGGACCCTTGCAGACCATGTTCGTTCTGACAATTAGAACACTAAAACCATCCTGAGGCTTAATCTCTCTTACTGAAGGTACACCAACTAGTTGTATTTCAGATTAGCAGCCACAAAGAACCAGCTTCTTCCAAGTACCAATTCTTCAATTACTGTGTAATTTTCTCTCTTTAATAATCACAGTCCTGCAATCACTTTTTTATGGAACAAAGTGTGAATTTGCTTCTTCCCTTGTCATTCTCCTCTGATCCTCTTTAGTTTGTCTGAAGCCCAGAACTGGGCACAAAACTCCAGCTAAGGTCTGAATGATGTGGGGTAAAGTCCATTCATTACCTCTTTATGTTGGGTCATTTGAGTTCTATTGAGGCAGCCCAAGAAAACTCCAAAATAGATTCCATATTTTACCTTCAAAACCAGATGGCAGATACAAATACTACATTATATGTGATTACTGTGAATGAGGTTAGCACATTGTTATTTGGTTGTGACTATCACAGTTGGCCTCCTGGAGACATTGAGTATTCATGTATCACAGAACCCCTGTGATGACACAGTCAGAGGTGCCCTAAGAATGGCAAACCTTCTAGCTTTCCCTTAATCTAAAAAAAAGCCACATGCTCTGTTCCAGTTTATATAGCTGTAAAATCAGAGCTGAACATAATGGATACTAAGATTAACTCTCACTGAGATTAAGTCTCAATATTTAATCTGCTGATATTTCCTGGATATCTTAAAGTACGTGTATTTTCATGAGAAAGATTACTGCCTATAGAATTAATAAGGATGACATGCAAAATTAACCGATTAATAATTGAAGAACACTTTAAAATACAGGTACCAAAGAAAATATTTTCTAACCTTCATAGAAAATATGTGGAGAATTACAAAATTTCATTTGTAAATTGTAAAAATAGTGCTGGAACAAAATGACTTAATGCAGTTGAGAGATTCCCTTGAAATGCTCTTAAAATCTTATTATTGATTCATCTATGTCAATACTATCAATTCTACAGACCAAGATGTAGATATTTGAGTCATTAATGCTCTCAGAAATATACAACACTAATAAATATGCAAAAGAAGTCACAAATCTCCAAGAAAAGAAAATGAAGAAATGGATGGTAGGCAAATTTCTAAGCTAACAATGATGTCATTGGTATCAAGAAAGGTGAATAATGTTAATCTTAGGAAGTTTATCTTTGGTGGACTTAGATTAAATAATACAATTAACGGCTATAGAAATTATAGATCAGAATTAGAGGCAATAAAAACATATTAATCAAGTAGACATGTTAACAAAATGATAGATTAGACAATATTACATTTGAATAAATAAGCCACCTCTCTGAAATATTTTAGTTTGAGACATTTTTTAAGAGTGACACAGGAATGAAGGAGATTATTTCCTATGATAGACATAAAAGTTCTAAACATGTCATTTCGTTGATGTAAAGCATATTTGCAAAAGGCACTAGGGACCTCAGTTTAAGAACAAGATGCAAGGCTGATGTACTGTTTGCTTCTTGAATTCCATACTCAGCAGTTTGAGAGCACTTAACGGTGATGAATTGGCACAAGAAATTAGGTACTGAAAAGCTATTTCCTTGGAAATGAAACTTTTCTTTTTATTATTTTATCTTTTGCCTGCCTTGATTGAAGTTCTGCAGACGCCAAGGATACAGGAGGACTGGAGAAAGCATATGCAACTCAGATTACCCAAAGGAGATACTCATGATGAGGTTGGATAAAAATAGATTCTGGGGAGAGGAGGGGGGAAAGTAGCCATAATCCTCAAAATTCTTTTGATGTGTTATTGCTTTCAAAGCCGTGGATTTTCTCGAGGTAAAGCTGTTTGATGCAGATGGACTCATCTGTCAATCAAGCATCTTTTACACAGAGCCAAGTCAAACACTTAACTATTCCAGGACTGGAATAAAATTCTTAGTGCCAATATGAAACAGCCGATTCACCTAACAAAACAAATGATAGCAAAATGGAAAAATACACTGAGCCTTTATGTCTTATAGTCCAGAAATGCATTGTTTTATATTTTATGAAGTTGTTTTTGCATATAAAATGAATGTGTGTGTGTGTTGTGTGTGTGTGTGTGTGTGTGTGTGTGTGTGTGATGATGGAGATTGAATTCGGGGCTTTGTGAATACTAAGCATGTACATGGCCACTGAGCTTCACTTCTATCCCCTATGTATTATTTTATTGTTATTTACTTGAGTTTTTTTTTTTTTTTTTTTTTTTTTTTTGGTCTCCTTTTGTTTGCTTAGTTTTATTCTCAAAGGAATTGTTTTAGGGGAAAAATAGATAACAACCATATTACACATGACAGAAAAAAACTTATTTGACCTGGCCTCATAAAGGGAAAGGATTTCCTAAATCCCAGAAGCTCAGGCACTTGTCAACATCTGTTTTCCAGACTGTTGGTCATTTCATAATCATTTTTGTGGATCTCATTTTCCTTATCAATGGAATTTGTGCTTGAAACACTCAAGAGCATTTGGCTCTAAGATTCAGGTCTCTGTAAACATCACAGAAAATTGGATCACCCTTCACTGCTGTTATCATTACAAAGGTTGTAGGAATCACGACTCTAAGACACAGTGTCACAATGAACAGTGGAGAAGGCTCAAAGTATGGGAGAAGGCTGCCTTGTAACTTCAAAACCATAACTTGGCAATATAGAACCTTTGTTCATAAAGAACATATTTTTAATTTAGATTATCTTTTTACAAACAAACACATGCAGTATTTAATAAGATTTTAATAAAATCTGGTACATGGACTTTTTTTATTATGAACTAACAATTGTGTTTGTAGTTTTCAAAGAGCTTTCCAATATACTTCAATCTTTATGCAAACTTATGGGGAAGAAAAGGGACAAGAAGGAAAACAAAATGTGTAAAATATCTTGAGTATATCAAGTGATATATATATATATATACATACATACATATACATATATGGTACTTGATATACTCAAGTATATATCTACATATCTATATATATTTTATATAATATATATAGTATATAATATATATTACATATATACTCCAGTATATATACCTACATATATATTATATGTGTGTGTGTGTGTGTGTGTGTGTGTGTGTGTGTGTATATATATATATATATATATATATATATTATATATAATTTCTCTTTTTTAATGCACATGTAGTCATATATAAGCACACGGAAAGACATATATATTAGGGGATTTGTGATCTTATTACTCTTGTGTACAACCTTTGGACAAATTTCCTTCTGATCTTATTACCAGAAACAGCTGTGCTTCCTTGAGCTATTGAGTTGTTTACATTTAATGGACTCTGGGATTGATACTTAAGCTTCCTGATTTACGCTGGATTCTAGGAAGCTTATGAAGAACTTCCTATTGCATCTAGCATATTCATGGATTTCATGGTCTTTTTCGCACTTGGAAGCTGAGGGCTCTCTGCGTTTCTTGAGATCTAGACAAAATTGATTTGACTTCTCAACTTCATGACCAGTAAGAGTCTCCATGAGATAACACAGTAGGGTTTAAACAAATACATAAACATGTTATCTCATGGAATCCTTACAACAAACTTGGTATCAAAAATCTAATTATCTGATTTTATGAGCATCACTATCCTCATTCATTATGAATGAGGATAGTGATGCTCATAAAATCAGATAATTTGCTCAGAATCAGCCATTTAACATCAGAGTTGAATATGAATTTAGTCTGATAGGGCTCCAAAGCTTGGGATGTTCCCTTGCCTAGTACCACCTATGACCCCACAAATGCCTTGTCAGAATATGTAGGACACTTCCTAGTCCCACTCACCCCTCCAAATCCATATTTTCCTTGTTACTGGGATAGGAAGGTAAGAACTGACTCTTTTGCATAGACATGTGCAAATATTTCTAATATATGATACAACTGCCTTCCCTAATGACAGTTTCTTCAACTCTCATCATCTCTACTATAATAAGAATAAAAATTCTAGAATATTACACTATTGAAGACGAAGTTAATTTTCCATGTACACTCTGACCAAGAAATATATAAATATATAAAATAGTTATCGATACTCTTTGACAATAAAACTATATTCTAATGTATAAGGAGACCTAAGTTTTCAATGATCATATTAGCTAAAAGTTGATATTTTAAATGAAATAAGAAAAAATACATCACCTTCTACTCAATTTCAAGTTCCATAAAGAAAGTATTTTTTTCATAAAACATCAATATTTCCAGTATTGCAAAATTAATAGTTTTTGAGATTCATTTAATGCCTCCTTTTGAAAACAACTAAATTCAAACCAATAGCAAAATGAGAACCTAAGGAATAGTGATAAAGACAAAGTTCTAAGAAGACATTGGATTCTTCAGAAGCAAAAGAATCAGGGTTGGGGATGTGGAGATGTAACAAAGTTCTTGCCCAGCATGTGTGAGGCAATAGGTTTAATCCCTAGTACCATGAAGAAAAAATTGAAAGAATCAAGTAGTAGGTTCCATTGACTGAACTCCTACTTCTTCAGAAGAACTGTGCTAAGCACTTTATATAAAATACCTCATTTAATCCTTACAGCAATATGATGGGGTTAGGGTAGGGATTTCAGCAGGGGGAGTGGGGTGATTGTTGTGGGGATTGAACTAAGGGGCACTTGCCAATGGAATTATAAGCTTGTGCCACTGTGCTCAGCTCAGCCTTACTTTTGAGGTGAGGAAAAATAGATGAAAGAAAGTTTTACAGCTGCTCAAGTGCTTATAACTTATAGTGGAAGAATAGAAATGCAATCCTGGTTGTCTACCTCCAAAGTCCATAAAGTTCTCTCAGGATTTCAAAGTTTTTTTTACTGGGTATGATGTAGCAAAATGTGTGAAAAAGATGAGAAATTAAAAGACATGAATGTTTGTTCAGCTGATTAAATGTGTCAGTTAGAGAACCTCACCAGGCATCAGTAAATCAATCACCATATTGCTCAGTCTTTTGTATTAATGGGACTTCAGAGAAGTGAGCTATCTAAGGTCAAAGAACTTTTTATGGGGGTTGTTGTGGGGACTTGAAGAACAGGCAAAGCTTTGGATAGGAAGAGCTGAGGGCAGAAACATCTCATATGGGTACAGTGGGAAACAGTCACCTTATTTGGGAATCAGAAGAATTATGTATTGGGAATTAAAGATAAGTTCAGATGCTTTTAGAAAGAACTTTGAAAGTTAAGTAGGAGGACCGATATGTTAGATCATTCACACATGCCACAAAATCTCTGAATGCATACTACATGGGCCAGGGAAATTTTTAAAAAAGAAAACCCAGAATGCAACAGTCCTTAGGAATTCAGGTCACAATTCTTGAAGCAATTATTGTCAGGGCCCTGCCCATATCCCCTCAGCAATGCTATGCCTAGGGTTTCCCAGTCTAAGTGCACACATTATTCCCCTTAAGGTTTGGTTTGTATGCAAATCAGGCTGGAAAGGTAGAAATAAGTGAAGAACAGGAGATGGAGGGTCCACTCCTGCTGGTGTTCTCATCCCTTGAGGTAGGACAACTCTGAATGGAGTTCTTTATCGTTTTCAGGAGGCCCTCAGCAGGACAGCCTGTTATCTGACTATGAATGCTCCCTATATTAGATTTTTTTTTTCTCTTTCTGATCTTACTTCCCTACTCCCCTACTGGTATTTCCTGGAATCACCTCTTAAACATGTATTTTCAAATCCATTTGGATTCATATCCTCTGTTTTGAAGGAATCCAACCCCACATGATCCACAGGATACCTCTAAGAACAACTAACCATGGCAGAGCACCTGCATGCTTGGAGCTATTTTAAGCACTTTATTTATATTACATTTCATCCTCATACTGGCCTACGAAGTTAAAACTACTGTGATCCCCATTTTGAAAATGAGGAATTTGAGAGGTTAAATAACTTGCCCAGTGTCAAAACCAGATTTGATTCAAACAAACTGGATCTAGGTTCTGTCTCTTAGTTGGTATGTAGACTGCCTCTCTGCACATGGGAAAAAAACTACTGTAGAAATGAAAATGGTGCTATTGGAAGTATAAGGATCCCCAATAGAATAGAAGAAAGGTTTAACCCTACTCAGAGTTCAGAAAAGGCCAAACAAATCAAGACCTGATGGGTTACCAGGGGTTTTCCTTGGCAAAAGGTAATCAGGTGGAAGTATATTCCAATGCAAGGTCCACTGGGCAGTAGGGTAGTGTCTTTAGATACTATTGAGTCTATCAAAGGTCTTGGAGCAAGGGGTAGAGGAGTCTTGGTACAGGGTTATTGGCCAATTGAGATCCAGTTTCCCCAGCCCTTTCTTCAAAAAGCACAACATTTATATAAAGCTCTCATCAACAGTAATCATATCATTTTATTTATTATGCCATTGCCTAAGTACAAAAGAAGGAGTTAGTGACTTAAAACTATGTTTGCACTGATAGCACCAAATGCTGGCAAGGATGTGGAGCAACAGGAATGCTCATTCACTGGTGGTGGTGCAGTTACTTCCAATGACAGTGGGTTGTTTTCATAAAGCAAAACACATTCTTCCCATATGATTCAGCCATCATGCTTTTTTGGAATTTACTCAAAGGAATAGAAAAATATACGTCCTTACAAACAATGTGCAAACAGATATTTACAGCAATTTTATTCATAAGTGGCAAAACTTGGAAGCAAATACGTTTTTGAATGAATAGATAAATAAACTGTGGTACATCCAGACAATGGAATATTATCCAGTGATAAAAAATAAATGTGCTACCAAGCCATGAAAAGAAATGATAGAAACTTAAGTGTATATTATTAAGTGAAAAAAGCCAATATGGAAAGGTTATAAAATGGACGATTTCAATTATATGGCATTATAGAAAAGGAAAAACTCTGATGTTAAAAATGCTGCAGGGGAACAGCACAGGGAGGGATGGGTAGGTGGAGCATCAGGGATTTTTAGGGTAATGAAACTATTCTGTATGACACTCTAATGACTGATGCATATCATCATATATTCGTCCTAAATCATACAATGTATACCACCAAGAGTGAACCATAATGTCAAATCCAGACTGGGTGATTATGATGTATCTATACAGATTTAGTTGTAACCAATATACCACTCCTGTGGGGATGTCTGCAATGGGTGGCCATACATCTGTGAGAGCAGGGGGTACATGGGAAATCTCTGTACCTTTACTCAATTTTGCTCTAAAATCAGAGTGTATACATGCACACATGCATCTGTGTATGTGTGATTGTAACCACTATATTATAGAACATATATTTTAAAAACTCAAATATATGGAGCTGTTGTTGTAGCTCTGAGGTGCAGTGCTTGCCTAGCATGCCTAAGGCACTGGGTTTGATCCTTTGTACCATCTAAAAATAAATAAATAAAATAAAGGTATTGTATCCATCTACAACTGAAAAAAAAATTTAAAAATCTCAACTGTATGATATATATGCTAGAATTCCAAGGGAAGTAACACTGACACTAACGACAGTTGGCACTTACACTAAAATATTAGAAAGGCAGAGACCAGATGAGACAGGGACTTATGTTCTATTATATAAAATACAGAGACAATATATTTTTCTTGGCAAATGAACAGATATTATGGAGATGATTTTTAGAGCTTAGTTTGACAGTCTAAGCTATATGAAAAGACAGAAGAACCACATTGGGAAGCTGGTCTGTGTCCAAGGACCATATCATGTGATGAAAAGCAACATTTATAAGTGTTATAAATGCAGACATCGACATAACTAAGCATCAGAACCCAGCTGCAGTGTTAATTTATAGACTTTTGTCTTGATAAATAAATAAAACACACATATATTCAAAGAAAGAAAGATTCCTCCATAAAAGTGAATATAGCATCCAAGATAAGGTAACTTGGAAAAACAGCATTTGAATTTTCATGTTAGACACAATTCAGTGAGATGGCGGATTGCACAAATTCACCTAAATTCTCCTAAGTGTCAGAAATCAAGATGTGTGGTAATTATGTATGCTGAAAGTGACAATTTTTATAGAAATTTTACCTATCCAAAACTTGAACTGTATCCTGACAAATTAAAATTAATCTTGAAAGCACTAAATTTCAGGGACACAATTCTGGAAAAGTAATTTTTTTCTCTAAAGCATTTATTAAGTACCTACTGTGTGTTGAACACCATGGGAGGAACTGCAACTATAATGATACAGGACTTGGGTAAAGGTAAGACAACCTGTTAAGATGAAATCCATCTGGCAGGAGGTCGACACTAAGTCAACTTGGTGGGAGGCAGCAGCTCAAAAGGGCAGATGGTTCTTCTTGAGGCTTGGGAGCCGAGGGGCATGCACTAGTCTACAATTCGAACTTATCCCAAGGTATTTTTCTGGTATGTTCTGAAAATTTCCAAAATGTGATATAGAAAAGGCAGTTTGGTCTTCCAACCCACCTATAGCTAATGATCTGCCATGGGGCAGTTAGATTGCTCTAGGCAACCTGGTTAACCATTCACAGACGAGTTTCTACTTACTGGTTCCTTACTGAGTGACAGGTGCTCTTTTAAACACTGACTGCTTTTCTCATTTAATCTTTATGGCCACCCTATGAAATGAGAACTATTTATTGTCTCCATTTTACCAGTGGGGAACCTGAGTCACAGAGATGTTAGATGATTTGGGGGAGGATTTTAAAAGATAATGTCTGTGAAAAGTTTAGTCTACATGTGTCATTAATTAGCTCTCCAGTGTTGTTGCTATTATTATTATCTTTAATTTTTTTTTACAGCATAAGTTCCCTTGCTTCATGCCAAAACATGGCATAATTTAACATTATTTGAAAAATGTGAAAGAATGTCTAATTAAATTATCCCACAACCATAATTCTTTTTGCTACATATCCTTTTTCCTCCCTGCTCAACCTTTTTTTTTTTTTTTTTTTTTTTTGATATGGAGGATTGAACCCAGGGACAATTAACCACTCAGCTATATTCCCAGGGTTTTGTTTTGTTTTGTTTTGTTTTTGTTTTTTGTTGTTATTTCTGTTCAGATAAGGTCTTACTAAGTTGCTAAGGCTGGCCTCAAACTTGCAATCCTCCTTCCTCAGCCTCCCAAATTGCTGGGATTATAGGCATGTGCCACCACACCCAGCATTACTTAACCTTTTCTTTGCATACACTCATTCAGGAAAAGCACAGAAAGTCCCTATTAAGTGCAACACTGTTCTGGTGTGGGGTTCAGAGTAGAACAAAGTCCCTTAGGTGGTGCTTTCATGAATAGCATAAAATTATGTGTTACTAGGGAGTCACCAAGCCTCACCTGGACACAGATAGTTCCTTGAGGCAGAAAGACATGCAGTGATGGCCTTGTAGCATGTGATAAACCTTTTGAATGGTGACATCTTGATCCACCTTAATACTTAACCTTCCTTATAAAGCAACTCTTGCATGGATGACTTTCTAAAAAATGAGAATTTTCAATAAATACTTTCTTCTTTTAGAATTCAAACACCACAAGATTAAGATCCCGAAGCCTTACAGTGATTTGTACAAGCCTCTGCCCCTGCTCTCAATAACAACATGGTTGCTTCAATTTGCCTATGAACTTAAAGGTTTTCATTTCTTCTTTAGAATATCAAGGGCTCTCATCAGTATGCTAGTTATTGGTTTGAAATTTACTAAGCAAACTAAAACATGGTCATTGATATTAAGAACTTCACACCACATCATTTCTTTAGATTAGATGGAGCTAGATGAAGCAAGGGCTTGAGACCTTCACCCAGAGAGTTGTGGGGAAGACAGGAGGGATGCAAACACTGCAGTCTGGATATGTTTTCTGAATTACCAGAGGTGTCAACATTGATGGCCACAGCACTGCTGTCTTACCTAGGAAAACAGCTGCTATTTAAAATTAGAATTTTGTGAAGAAGGAGTTAAGCAAAATACCTACAGCTAAGAGGATAAGGGTTTTCTAAAAGAGGAGCAAATGCTTCAGAAAAGCATTAGAGCTCTGTCTTGGCATACTTTGTAGATCAATGTACTGTTTCTCTGTACTACCTCAATTTGAAATGCAACTGAATCCAAACAAGAAAAAAATGAGTAAATCCATTAGGTAAAATATAGTGTCATTTTTTTTAGCACTATAGCAATTATTTTGTCAATCTCCTCACCTTCAAATTTGGAAAAGGAAAACATGGACGCTCATGGAAGAGGAAGAATGAAGTCCCTTTATGAGAGACCAGGACTGCTTGGTACTATTTAGTTTGGGAGCCACTGCAGAAATCCCACAAAGAAAGCCCTGTATAAAGCAGTGGTGAGCCCCCACACTGGGAGTATTAAAGAAGCAGCTCTGTTGACCCCAGAGAAAGAGCTAATGATTAAAAGAGATGAAAGACATTTATAATATCTGCTAAACTTTCAGTTCCTTCCTCCAGGGTTCATTATTGTGGCCTATAAATTATAAGGTTATTTAATAATACCCTTTAATTAATATCTTATATTTGTCATCGTTCCCTCTGAGGTATCAAGGCAAAATAAAAGAGGTTTAAAATTTTTAATTAAACTAGGTTAGCCAGTTCTGGTTAAAGTCATATCAGGCTTTGTTATTTTCAGTAAGTTTCCCAGGGAATGGTGACACTTTCAAGTAAACTTCACAAGGGTTTTGAAGAAAACTTTGTGAAAGCAGGTTACATATATATGGACTTGTGACATTCTAACATAAACCACAGAAAAGTTCCTGCTAAAAAGTGAGCAAAGCTGAATCATTTTGCCTTCTCTTTCCCCCACTGTGATTTTTATTCATTTGAAGATAAAATTCAAAGCAAACATCTTAGAACTTCTGTTTGTCACCCAAGAATTATTTCCAGGCAGCATGGGAAACCTTATATTTCCAAAATCAGGTCATGCCATCTAATTAATATGTTCATAAAACAGCCTCTATCACTACCAAACAGAAAACAACATCAACAATGAAATCAGCTTGGGGTTCTTCAGAATCCCCAAAGGCACAAGCAATAGAAGAAATTCTAATCACAAAATAATTCCTCATTTAGAAATTAAGAACTCTAATATTTCCATCTCCTCTCTATCACTTTCCCTGACATAATACTTTCTGTAAACAATATTAAAGCAAGGTAAACATTCTTTATTGACTTGGCATGTTGGTTGGGTATCACTGAACATTCTCAACTCTGATACCCCTAATGCTTTCCTCTTTAGTGGTCTCTTTAACTGCCCACAGTGGTTTCATTACTCTCCTAAGTCCCCCACCTACTCTTCTATGGTCCTTCCACATGACCTTGAATTCTACTTCCTAGAGAAAACAGAAGCCAGGAGATGGAAACTCCCTCTGGTTCTCCTTCCATCTACTTAATCCTAATCTCTATGTAGTCTGCATCCATCCTTTGCTTCCCCCCTCCTATCTTGGGGTAGTCATGTCCTCCACTAGCGTTCCAGCTCTGTGTCAGGGCACTTTCTTCAGGAATGCCCAGACATTCCCTCCAACCACTCCCCAAGGTATTAATGATAACAACTAATTCTCAATTCCATTGGATATATTTTTGCTCTACCATTTCTAGACTTCTTTAAGGTATTTGAATCAAGTCAGTTAAGTTGCATCTTCTCTTAGACTCCATACCACTTGGAATATATCTGTATTAACCTGCTCCCAATTATATTGTAATTATTTGTTTCTACAGCTGTTTTTCTCATCAAGCTACAAGTATCTCCAAGACAGGCCTCTTTTATTTATCTGGACATTCCTTATGCTTAAAAGAATCAGTATATCCTCCCTGTTCTAATATGATTCATTAAGAATGATATTTTTCAGCAACTGAGATATCGAGCTATTTTATAATTAATATATTTCTTGGACCCTTATCTCTGATTTCAGAGAATGTTAATATTTTTTAAGTATACAAAAAATAAATTGGAAAAACCTATAATCAGTTGAGCATTTTGAAGAAAGTAATAATGATGGCAGCAAATCCCAAAATTGTATGTTTTGGTTTTTTTTGGTTTGTTTTTTTTTTTGGTCAGCAAAGTATTCTCAAAAACATTTCACCTGACCATTGGAAAGTAAAGATGGAGCATCAAAGCAGTGCCAGGGCTGGTTTGGACAAGGCCCAACAGCGCCCCACGGAGATAGTGAGTTGAGCTAACCCCAAATACCTGCCCAGAGGAAGGAGCGCCTTTTGCTTTGTATAGAGGCTCTGCCCATTCACCAAGCACCACAGTTTGCATTTCTTATTCATCAGCTCAAAATGTGTCAGCTTTTCTAATATATCTGGGCTGAGAAGCACCTTTTACTAATTCACAGAAAGGACCCTACGGGCCAGAATGGCCCTGAGAACACAGTTCACTGCAAATTCCTTGTAAAATTTCTCATTCTGAGAAAACAGAAAAAGCTGCTGACATAGACTAAGTACAGGTCAGAGTTCTAACATCAATAGGAAGAGCTTCTTAAAGGAAGGCCACTCACATTCAGTAGGCATCCTACATACCTACCCAATGTGCTAAATGGCAGAGGGGATCTGATTATTTTCTCAGTTTATTGCTAGTCTATTTTCCATGAGGCCTCTGGAAAGAGTACTGAGGATTCTGCCACAGAAACAATATAGTAGATTAAAAAGATATTGGGCTTTCAAATCAGGATTGACTTGGTTTTTGACTGAGTCAGCTTCTCTAACTAATAGAAATGTGACCTTGAGCTCTTAAACTCTGTGATAACAGCAATACTTCTAAGGAAAGTCCCTCCTTTCCTTAGAAAGTATTGCTGTTATCAAATGATGTAATTCTTTTGAAAACACTGGGATGCATGTAGGATTCAATCATCCTTGACCCCTTCAGTGATATATAAATTAGTTGTATTTGTTACCTATATTTTTAAAGAATTCATTCAAGTGCTATTAGTATGTCATTGTTAACATCATAATAGATTATTATTTCCAATGTTCTATGAGTTTTTCTTTAATAATCCACTCTTTAACATAAAAAGGGTAAATATCTGCTTCCATGGTTTTCAACAGAAAAATGAAAGTTCAGAGCACATTCACAAGGTCACACAAAACATTAACACCAGAATTAGATTAGAATTAAAAACCAAGAGTTGTGCCAATAACCTGATTATATAGAATCCAGATTATCCATCAATATTTGACACCAATATATATATATATATATATATATATATATATATATATATATATATATATAATACATGAATATACTATACCTCTCTATATATAATATATATCAAATGTATATATATGGATCCATATATAATTTTAAAATACACATTTAAAGTGCATATATATATATATATATATATATATATATATTATTTTTAAAAAGTACATATAATTTATAAAATTTTACAAGACATATAGCCCCTGGTTGAAATATATTGTCTTGGAATATATTTATGGGCTGCTACTTCTCAAACAACTGGAAATAACATCCAATGTTCCAAATGATTATGAGTTGTAGTCACTAATGTGTAGCTGAGAGATGTTTTTGAACTATTATTTAAAAGGCAGGAGGGGACTATTGCAATACAAAATATTAATGAGCATTAACTTTTGTGGGACTTGGCTAAAGGCGGAGGAGGAGGGAAGGGTTGGATGCAAAGGAACTTTCAACCCATGACGAGAGAAACTGGTTGTTAAGGTCCCTTAGGTTCTTCTTCCAGTTTGGAATTCTGAAAGATCTTCCCTTTGCAATGACTTTCTCTGAGCCTGAAGACCTCAGCATTAATGGAAATAACATAATAATAGTCCATGAAAAGACATGAAGGAAAAAGGGGTAAATAGTGAGGAATTAAATAGAAGTTAAACATCCCAATTTCTTAGCTGACAATTTTCGTATGATGGAAAAAAATTTTTTTCCTTTCCTTTCTTCCTTTTGTGGGGATTTTTTTTAAGATCTCCACAGATTGGGTCACCCACTTAGCCCACTAAGGATGTAACCTGTCAACAGATTAAAGTGCACAGACTAATTTACTAGTCTATAAATACTGCTGGGACTAAAAATTATACTTACTTTCTATAAATGGTGGGCACACTAGTATTATTAATGGCAACTTTTCTCCTCTATCATACCATTCCTAATTAAATTTATCTTAAAAACTTAAACATAAAAATATGAATTTAAATATTTTGATATTTAAATTCTAGCAGCAAAATAGAAAGCCAAATATTAAAGTTTAGTAGGGTCAAATATTATACAATGGAAGAATCTGTGTTATATTGTATCCAAACTTAAATTTATGCTTTATACAATGTGCTGACTTTCCTAATGAGCCCTAAGGACTGGTGCATAATTATGAGTCTAAACTTCATTGGCCAAAAGTGTTGACAATTAAATGACTTTGCCTAATAGGATTAAATCCATCTAGAACTCTGACATTCTCTGAGCCTGAAGACCTCAGGACTTTAGAATTCCTGGGTAGTTCTGTCACTCAGAGGAAGAGAAGTTCAGCTGACCTGCAATCTCATGAGCAGATAAGCAGACTCCCAATGGATTTCAGGTTGACTAAAATGAGCAGAAGTCCATTATTTTGCATGAGAAATAATATACTCTGTCCTTCAATGCATACACTGTGATCAAACCCAACATTTTCATCACACTAAAATTCAAATAAAACCTGACTATTACATTAGACAAAACATAAATTCTGGAAATTGTACTTCTGGGTTGAATTTCTATAGAGTTAATGTGTGGAGAGAATATAACTCTTAAAAATGAGATTGATAGTGTTCAGATAGGAACATTTGTGTCCTCACTAAAAAGCAGGCCAACTTGCCTTTCTCTGAATATTTACTCATTGGTTAAGTTGTTTGAAACATATAAACAGATATATTAATATTATATTGAGAGATTGATTTTTATCTTGTTTCAATCTATAAAATATTTATTTCAAACAAAACAAGCTAGTTTAGGAGTTGAAACGTGGGTCTTCAGAGTGACATCTGAACGGTGACCTGTTAGACTAAACTTTATGGGAACTGGATCTTTGGAAGGGACAGTTCAACAAAGTAAAGTCAGGGCCTAAAAAGAGAAAAAAATGATTCAATATTGAGCTAAGTACCACAATCTTCCCTTTTTTGCCTCTTGATGGGAATCAGTGGTCAGCATCACAAAAAGTTTGATAAAATCATTTAGATATCTGGCCCTTAGAAAATTAAACCCTAAGTACCAAATAAGTAAATAATTAATCACCATCCAAAATCACTTTCCCAAAACCTTCTTCTTCTGGTGTCCTCAGAGGGCACTCTGAGTGCAGCACTAAACAACCTCCCCTAGTAGTGGCCTTTGGCTTCAATTTTCCATTGTCTTCTCTCTGAGTTGTTTGAATCCATCATAAACAGGGATACAAAGGTATTCAAATAAAATGTCCTCCTAAATTTTACAACTTCAACATCATTCGAAAGGACCCTGATGTTTTGGGCATTAAATTACATTTTTACAAATCAGATTGTGCAAAGGGCAAAAGCTGCAAACATGTTACACTATATTGTGTCATTCCTGATAGACTCTTACATGGGATTCAATGTTATGAGGCATCTAAAAGGTCCTCTTAATTGTTGCTAAAGGAAATTTAAATTCCTAGAAAGCTGACTTGCATTTTCCTTCTTTTGACCATGCAAGGCCCATTTCTGAATTGCCAGGCTACCATTCTATTCTCACAACTAGCCAGAATAAAACATAGGCACTATATAGTACTTGTTTACCCAGTGAGGCAAACCCTTATCTTTGTTTAGCTTGGCAATAAAAAAAAAAACTGAAATGTGTAATGGAAAGAAGCCTTTGCAGTAAAATCCTCCAGCAAATACTTCTAATGTAGCTTCAAACAAAAAAAGAGACATTCTTCATACCACTCTCTTAGCACTTAAGGGGCAGTGTTCTATTAAGCTGAGTAATGGGACCACTTATTAACTTTAACTTGTAACCAATACACAATGAATTTGTAATATGATTGTGCAATTACCAGCACACCAGCCTGGGGGCAGGAGGATGAGAACTATTTGAATCATAACCTCTGATGAACTTTTGAAGACTACTCCAGACTTGGTAGGTCTCAATTTTTTCTCCACTTTGCTTCTAGAAAAGCAGAGGAGAAAAGAGCCAGAAAATGCATCTCTAAACCCTTTTCAGAGGTAAACTAGGGCTCTTGACACCAAAGTACACATCTTTAACATGCTTATTATGCCCTGCGGTTATTTTATTTCCACCTTCTGATCTGCACCTCCATGAAAAAAGACCTGCATGAAAGAATAAAGAAAGGGGGAGTCTTTGGATGTGAAAGGAAACAACCTGGCAAAACCTTTCTTAGCAGGAACATTTAAGAATGGAATCTGATACAACAGGGATGCTTACAAAGGGAAGGAAGGTTTCCGGTCAACAAACACCTAGAATTTCTTTCTGCAGTACTGAAAGGTGAGGTTATAAATAAGAGAAAAATAACAACAACTAGGGAAGTTGAGAACCAAGCACAACACTAACTGGGTCACCTGGAAAAACACCACTACCTTTTTCCTTTGAGTCCAACTCTCATTGATGAATGCTTCTGAGGGGTCCAGAGAAGAACACACATACATAACATTCACACTCCACACTGGCTCAGCTTGGCTACAACAATAACTGGTACATCATGCAGTAAAATGGATGAAGGCTCACTAGCTCCAGGCACAAAATAAACAACCAGGACACTCAACTTCTCTATAGTTTTGAAACATATTGTATTACAGATCCAGAGATCATGAATAAGCAAATTTGCATTCTTTCCAACACTAAAGAGTTGAATAAGTCATTTTTCCCAGTCCAAAGCAAAGGTAAGGTTAATGCAACAGAATAGAAGGTGTTTATAATGTTAGGCATTCAGAAAGCACATGCATCATACCTATTGCAACATAAACAAATGGACTCGAAAAAACAATAGGACTTGGGCAGCAAAAAAAAACTGTTGCTTTATAGCAAGGTACACTTTATAGAAATGAGTATGGCAATTTTGGGGTTTAAGAATTCTTAAGAGGTGTGACATTAATCTTAAAGAAAGGCATAAAGAACAGAAGGAAAAACATCGGAAAAAGCCTACTATGTGCCATGGACTGCTAGCAGGACGGTTTAATCTCAGGATTAAAGGCTTCTGGTGTGAAATTTTCTGTAGGAATGTCAAGGCCCTATTGCTGTTGTCTGCCCCTCACTAACAGGACAAGCAAGGCGATGACACCAAGCTGCCACTGAGTGGGGAGCTCTGGTGATGCAATTGGCAGTGGGCCACTGAGGTTTGCAGGCATGCCACCCAGATTCCCTCCCAAGCACATTAGAGACCAGGGACAGTGGATGTGGTCAGTTGAGAAGGAAGATACGCCACAAGGTTGATTCCCAATGTCTCTGGTGTTGATAGAAGATGAGCACCTACCTAGAGTGATAGGATGTCTCCAACCCTTGTCTGCAATGGACCTTTAGCTGAAAGCCAAAACCTCTAAAACAAAACAGCAGGTGATCTTGGTAGTGCCTAAGCTATTAGGGGATTTTCATTTAAGACACTGTCATAAAGCAGCTGGAAACCCCCCAAAAACCTGTATTCACATATCTACTACTTATCTGGAGTCCAGCTAAAATATTTACCTGGGAAACACTTCGAAAATCAGACACAGTATCCCAAACAACCCATGTTTGTAGACACAAATATTTACAATGTGCCTTTATTATGCATTTACAAAGTTTCTGCTGTAAGAGATTGAATCTAGACTACCCTAGAGGTATAATAAAAACAAGCAATTTTTAAAATAATGGACTTTGCTCTTATAATATTCTCAGAAAATAGCTCCTATACACATATAGACAAAAACTCCAACAAGAAATAGTCCAAAATAGCACATGCCCAAGGACCTTAATGCATTGCCTTGAACCTTAATACATAACCAAATATCCAAAACTAAGCAAGTTCTGTAAGAGTCTGAGCACTTCATGATTCATGTACTAGAGTTCTACTGGAATTCTATTGGTTCATTATAGTAGTAATATTTCTTGAATAGCTAAAATCATCTTAAATGAAAGGGACCAACACATCTAAGAATTATTTTAAAATCAACTTAAGTTAAATTTCCCTTAACCTTCTTTTAGAAACCCAGACCAACTGATATGAGATGCCAGAAATTTAGGAGTGCCCTTCCCTAGGGAATTTTCAAAGAAAAACAAATAAAAACAAATCCCAATCTTCTCCTTTTCTGTTAATAGGTTGCCATTCTCACAGCTTTTTTCTTTTCTTTACCATGAAGTGTTAATAATTGTAAATGTCCTCATACTTGATTTCTTATTTGAAATACTTTATATTAACAAGTAAGTTTTTTATTGCATAACCATTACTTTCTCAGACATATTTGGTATTTTATATGGTTGACTTCTCATTCTCACTTGATACCAGCATTCTTGTTCCAGACAAATTCTCATTTGGTAGCTGTCATGGAATTTTAGAATTCTGAGTTTTACCAACTAAAGGGGATATTGATTACTTACCATATCCAGGAATGCCTTCTAAAGGGAAAATTATTCACGTGCATCATGTTCGCAGATCTTCTGTCATTAATATTTTCCTTGTCTCCTTTGTTATATGTAGTGATTTTCACAGATGAATTCCAACTCTCTTGTTTGAGCAGCTATCATGGGCAATTATTGCAACAAGTATTGATTTCCAAAAAAAAAAAAAAAAAAATCCCCCCCAAAAAAGAAAGAGCAACAACAAAAGCCCTTCCAGAATTTGAAGAAAGAAACATCACAGAGCACTGCAGGTATGGGTCCATCCATTTAGGTTCCACTAGTAAGTCAATACATTAAAATAACCAGTCCAACTACTAATCCTAAATGATGGCAAATATTGTCCTGGTAAAATCCAGCTGCCTTGAGTATAAATTAATGCATCCTTGGAGGAAGGACTATGGAATGTGGGAAGAAAGGAGTCAAAAGACAGTTTCTTGTTATCCTTGTTAAAGAAGTGTTAGAAGGAAAATGGAAAACTTCAGGCTGCTTTGCCATGCTGTCCTTTAGAAATGAATATTGCTTTTTCTTCTTTCTTAGGCACATATTCATGTGTGGTCACTTTAACGCAGTGCTACTGTCTAAGACGTGTCAGACAAAGACCTGGGCAGAGGGGCTAAAAACCATGTATAATTAAAGCCAACTTCTTCCCCAAATCTCAGAATTGCTGGTCTCCACTGCAAAAGTAGGAAGGCAAAGAGTAATTTCTGCTTTGTAGGACAGGATTACCACTAGCTACCATCATGACTTCAGAAGGTGCTGTCGTGATGAAATTCATTTCTGCTGCCTAACCCCATAATAAGGCTGTCTGCTCTCTTTAAGTAAAATGACTAAGCTATTGATCCTTTCACTGCAGAAATTCCCTTTAATCTGTTATTAAAACCATGTGTGGGCTTTTAATATTTTTGCCTTGTAAAGAAAATGAATTTCACAGCTGCAAGTCAAACGTGGTCTAAGAATTTCTTCCCCCACTGTCTTTCTCTTCTCTTTGCTCTCTCTTTCGGTTTTTTCTTTACCCCAAATCAGTTTCCCATTAAATGTCATTTACTCTGATGCTCTGATATCTTCTGAAAGATTCTCATGCCCAAGCTATACAGACCTTGCATGCTTTTAAAACACAATGGCAACAGGCTCCTGCTGGAGTCCCCCAGCGCCGAATTTCCAGCAGAACCTTTGGAATCGTCGCAGCCGCCTTGTCTGCCCTGCGCTGTGCCGCCCCAGCTATGAGGAGCTCAGGACACTTGCAGGCTCCCTGGTACTGTACATTAACTCTGCAGCAGCCCTGCTCCGCTGCAGACTGCTGCCTGACAGGGGATGTGCTGGCGTCAAGGGGGCCCTCTAGGTGGGTTCCCAGACACTGCAGAGTGGAGCGCTCCCTGCCAGCCTCCAAAGGAGAGTGAGTAAAAGGGGTTAAAGGAAGAGCTCACCCGCCCTGGAGGAGCAGATTTCTTTCAGTAAGTAATTACCAAGCAAGAAAAGCTAAACAGCAAGAAACCTGTAAATAACCTCACAGGGAAATGACACCTTAAACAGATAGATATTATTTCGGAGGGAGGTTTTTTTGATTTGTTTTCCATCGTATTCAATGAATATAAAGGGAATAAAATAATTGACAAATGACGAGATCTGTTCAACTCAGCTCTTTTAATAAAAGAAGAAGAAGGAAAAGAACAAAAATATGGGAGGTGTGGAAGACTTGCTTATTCCATTGGTAACCATTTAGCTACAGAGGTTCACATTCTGATTTTGGACAGGAAATCCTTTGGAAGCCAGTTCTGCAGAAGTCAGTTAGACTTAAACTGCAATTGAGCATGCCATAAAGCTGCTTGTTTGATTAGGGGGTGTGTAGATTGGTGGAGTGCTGAGATAAGACATTGTAATGCTTATAGGTGGTATTTTGTATTTCCTCAAGCTTGCCCCTTTGTTGCAAAAATTCTGTTCAATAATCCCCTGGAAGCACCCCATCACTGTTGATGCCATTTTGGAGAATAAAAGAGTAAACTTCTAATAGTAGGTTGGCACTTAAATGGTGTTTGTTTGAAATCTGTAAGAGAATGGGCTTTACAGTAGCAGTGTATTCAATATTAATGTATCACTTTTAACTTGAGTATTTAAAAATGATGCTATGCAATTGCTTAATATTAAATGGAATACTGGCAACACTTAATATATCATGCCATTATCTTCAGTTAGGATTTCCCCAGTGAGATCCTGTCATTTCAGAAAATATTACTCAGGGTTGGGGGGAGGGGAAATTCCCATAAATTCAAAAAAGAATAATATTTAGTTTTGAAAACTGCTACAGTTTGATCAAACTATGATCCTAGTAGTTTCATCATTCCTGGGAGGAGGAAGAATTGGTTGATTCCTTTAAAGGCAGTTTGAACTTTAGGTTCGCAAAGATGGCACCACAGCACAAAGGAACATGAGAATATTACTGGGAATATTATTGCAAAATCCTAATATTTCACTGGGATTTCCTGTAGACCAAACCATATCCTCCCACCTGATTTCTTTGAAGAAGCTCAATCTCTTCCATAAGATTATTTGTGATCTGATCCAAAACACTTTAGCCTCAATTTTTTTGTTGTTGTTGTTTTATAATATACTTTTTTAGTTGTAGATGGACACAATACCTTCATTTTGTTTATTTATTTTTATGTGTTGCTGAGGATTGAATCCAGTGCCTCACACGTGTGAGACAGGTGTTCTACTACTGAGCCACAACCCCAGCCCCTCAATCTGTTGTGTTTTTAAAGCTATAATGTTTGGAATAAAATATAGTAACTCAAATTTTGATATTACACAGATACTTAAATATTATAATTTAAGATGTAGAAGCACTGAAAATGTCCCAAGCCCTGTTCTAAGAGCATCACATGGCTGTTTCACTCCTCATCACAATACTATTAGGTAAGGACTGCTATTAAATGAGAAAGTTGAAGTGCTCAAATGTTAGGTAGCTTGCTAAAAGTCAGCACCTAGAAGAGTCACCATTTGAAATAAGAAAGTGTAGCCTGCATGCATTAACAGTACATTCTAGTACCTCGGTGACAGTAATCATACCACCCTGCATTGGTCCTATGCTTCCTAACTAAATTCCTTTTACGAGTATTAATTTAACCACACAGATGCATGATGAGGATAGTAAAACTTTTATCATGACATTTTGGAAATGATGTATAAAAAGATATTATTAGTTCATTGCCACACACCATGGCAGCAGAAGACCTAGTGGAGAATTTAAATTCCTTGAATCTGCTTAGTTTTCTTTGATGATAATGATTATGGACACCCATCTATTTCAAAACCTACATATACTTGTTGCATTATGTGAGAGAGTAGATCTCTATAAAAATTAGTAAAATGATGTAGAAATATATTTTCCATTTAATTAGCAGTATTTATTTGTCCTTTCTTTTTTTTTTCAGTCCTTTATATTCCCTTTTGCTTGTATGCCAAAATGTTACCTATCATATCACCATATAATAGCAAAAATACCTCTGAATCTTTCTCAAACACCAGGCATCTCAATACACAATAATTGTGAGCTATGTTTCCATGTGTGAGCAATGATATATGCAAAACACCATATAAATAAAAGACACAAATAATTTAGTCATTAGGTTAAAAGAGATTTGAAATTAAAATATATTTAAACTAAAAGGAGATCTCAACTGAATATTTAAACAAGCTTTCCTTACTTTTTTAAAAAAATTTAATTACGAAGCCAGGATAAGTAACAGAAAAGTGGAATTTCTGCTTGAAGGATACAAAATTAAAAATGTTATTTATTTCACAGTTCAAAGAACCAATACTACCAATTAATAATCACCCATAAATTTAATATTTTTAAAGACTTCAGACAAAATAAATAAATAAATATCTTAATTATATATATATATATATATATATATATATATATATATATATATATATATATAAAGGAAAAGGTTTGGGGTGGGGTTGTGGCACAGTGGTAGAGCACTTGCCTAGCATGTGTGAGGCACTGGGTTTGAGCCTCAGCACCACATAAAAATAAAGGTCTACCAACAACTAAATGTAAGTAAATAAAAAGAAAAGATTTGTTTAGAAACAGCTCACTTCTAATATTTTTATCTTATATAGATCAGAAACAGGGCCCTAAGGGATATGACTCACAAAATTACAGACTGAAACTTCTTAAGAACAAAAATTTTCATAAATATGTAACCTTCAAGAAACAACCATTAGGCAGATCTAATAGGTTTGTAACTTAAAAACGAGTTCTCAAAAATGAATAATGTTGATGAGACTAGGGTACTACTTAACCTTTTTGTTCTACTAAAGATACTTGTCTTTTCATAGACTATCTAAGAAATATTAGAATAAGCCATGAAATGAAGATACACCTCACACATTGTTGGTGGAACTGCAAATTGGTGCAACTACTATGGAAAGCAGTATCAGAAAACTTGGAATGGAACCACCATTTGATCCAGTTATCCCTCTCCTTGGTCTATATCCAAAGGACTTAAAATCAGCATACTACAGTGATGCAGCCACATCAATATTTATAGCAGCTCGATTCACAATACTTGAGCTATAAAACCAATCTAGGTGCCCTTCTACAAATGAATGGATAAAGAAAATGTGGTATATATACATGATGGAGCATTACTCAGCCTTAAAGCAGAACAAAATTATTACATTTGTTAGTAATGGATGGAACTGAAAATATCATGCTAGGTGAAATAAACCAGTACCCTGCAAAAAAAAAAAAAAAAGCCAAATGTTGTCTCTGATATGTGTATGCTGACCTTCTGATATGTGGAGGCTGACCTGCAACAAGAGAGGATGGGAAAGGTAAGAATAGAAGTCTGTTGGATTAGGCAAAGGGATGAAAGGATGGGAGTGGAGAGGGAAATAAGAAAGACAGTAGAGTTAATCAGACATAACTTCCCTATCCTTGCATTTGAATACATGACCAAGATAACTCTGCATTAGGTACAAGCACATGATCCTAATTAGAATAAGTTATACTCCACGCATGTATAATATGCCAACAACACTCCACTGGCGTGTATATCTAAAAAGGACAAATTTTAAAAATTAGAAAAGTAGACATTAAGGAAAAAAATGAAGAAGAAGAAGTAGCCATGAAAGATTAGATGTAGGGACAATCACAGGCCCATTATTTCAGTCAATAAAGAAGTGCTAATTATTAGTAGGGCTTCATATATTGGTACTGGTTTGGTGAGGTTGCTGTAGCTATGGTACAGCCTCAGCTTTAGCAGTACAGGGGCTGTTTATGTGTTGTTGATTTGGAGGTGTTTAATTTTTTATTCACATGGCAAACATTAGAGTTATTGGTCTTTCAAGGATAGTCATATTAGCTATCCTTGTATGAGAATGATGTAAGAAAAAATAGAATATCAACTTGGCAATAAAGTGAAAATTGCAAACTCAGAAGAAACCAAAATCACCAAGATTTTTACCAAAAAAAAAAAAAAATTGCCTGGTGCTCTCACAATCAGGAGAAGAAATATTAACTAGCCTGCATCCCTATGTTCTTTTCCAATAAAGTCCTTTTATGGCAAGGGGTTTTTGCTCCTAAGAGTGATAGTTTTCAAACTAATTTCCTGGGAATGTTGTGAGTTTACAAAGTTGTCTTAGAACAACTGAGAGGCAAAGGGGAGACCAGCCACCTCATGCTGTTTCCACCAAGGCTCTTCTCCTTTTGCAGTTTTCTTTTCCCCCAGTACCAGGGATTGAACTCAGGGGCACTCAACCACTGAGCCACATCCCCAGCCCTATTTTCTATTTTATTTAGAGACAGGGTCTCACTGACTTGTTTAGCGTCTTGGTTTTGCTGAGGCTGTCTTCAAACTTTTGATCCTCCTGCCTCAGCCTCCTGAGCCACTGGAATTACAGGAGTGTGTCACGAGTGTGCCACTGTGCCCGGCTTCCTTTTGCAGTTTTGTCTCAAAGACTGATTTGAAAAGAATCTAGTCTTCAACAAAAAATGTTCACAAAAGCATAACAATAGGAAGACAAAATAAGCACTCTTCAGGCACATTTTTATTGCAGTATTAACTGTTTAAGACCATTTCTTCTTCAAACTCCTTCATTAATAACTAAGTGACTAACTTAGACACTAGTGCTGATGCTGTCATAGTGTATAAAGACACACCCTAGTCTCTGAACTTGGGTGTTTCCTAAACACTTTAGTTATTTGTACTTACAGATAGGGAGGGTGTGATGACCTACTTCACTGATGTTTCCCTTTCCCTCCTTGAGTTTCACTTTCAGCACAGAACTTCAGTTTTAAATATTAAGATGTATCTTTCCATCACCCACTCATTCTGGTATGATCAATAAGCTCATATCAATGTTTGCCTCTTAACATAGAAGAAATAAAACTCTTCCGTATTTAGACATGATTTAGACATGATTTGGCAAGGACTTAAATGATGATATTTTGTTAATTCTAAATGAATATTATTATATGATATTTTAGGAAAACTCCCATTCTTTCAAGAGGTTTGTTTACTTTTTAAAACAAAACAAAACAAAACAAAACAACAACAACAAAAAAACCTTTGGTCCCTCATTTTACATATTTTGGTGATATAAGTATGTTTACATTTACAAATATCTCTGTATATTTTCCTGACACATTCTGCCTATATATTAGTGTGTGTGTGTGTGTGTGTGTGTGTGTGTGTATAATAATGTAGTATTAGGTTATATCCAAGGAACTAGACACTACAATCATTTGGATGTCTTGAGGGATATGACTTCTTACCTAAAGATAAAAGGCAAAATATTTTTACCTTTTCTATTAAAAATGTATGTGTACTTTACATACTTGTGTGGACATATGTGTAAACACACACACGTTTACACATACGTTCTTTCCCCCAATAAACAGATAAGAGTTGGATTCCATGTGTAGAGTGAGACTCAAGATAACTGCACACTCCCTACCCCACTCCTGCAGGAAGGGGATATGTGGAACCTCTTGCCACCCTTATCCTCTGGGAAAGAACAGCATCTTCCTATGTATATTTATAACACCAAAAACATTGTTGGCACTCAGTAAATGTTAACTAATAACCAGGTTCATCGTGATGACTTTCACTTCTGGCAAGGTCTAGTAGACTCTGAAGTCATGCTGTTCAGCACATTCATAACTGAAATAAGAGAAGACCTTCATGAAGCCATGGTTCCAATTGCTAGGTGTTGGGGAAGAGCATCATGCTTCAGCAAGATGCTGGTATATTCAATTTCAACATATTCTTTAGCCAAGGAAACAGTTTCCAATTGACAAATGAAAAGGAATCTGTTGAACACCTATTTGGATACTTTACTAAATTTTTTCATGATTTAGCTAATAAAAACCAGTCATTTTGGATCATACACAGCTTAAATCCTTTAATGATGAATAAACACATTATAGAAAAAATGGTGATCATCAATCACCATACATTTCACAATAGAAATATGTGGAATACTTGCAAAATTCTACGTTTAATATTTTTGGATGTCAAAGAAATAGAAAACCCAATGCTAGAATACAAAGAACACACTTAAAACTTATACTCAAAAATCAAATGTAGAAAAAAATCCACACCAAGTTTGAAGAAGAAAGTCAATTTGTGTTTGATTTTAGAGTCCTAAGATATGAATCCTTAGTCTCAAATTCTTCCTTTAACTTTTAGTGTAATTTTGACCAATTCCCTAAATCTCTTTGAGACACAATTTTCTTATTGTAGTATACACATTTTAGCAAAGTTATGGATTATTATAATTTTTAACTTATAGAGTTAAATTACAAAAAACTACCTTGTAATATGAAGAAGTCTTCAAATGTTATTCACATGTCTTTAAAATTTGCTTGTTAAAATATTAAAAATACAGATTGTTCATTTAGTCAACAATTTACTCGAATCAAAATGAAAAAAAGAAAAAAATGAAAAATGCTAGATGTTTCTTCTGGAATGAAATTATATTTCATTCTACTCAAAAGTTTTCTAAAGATTTTTTATTGTATTTCAGAAATACGATTTCAGAAATATTTTTATATCATGTCAGAAATTCAAAGGAATAAAAATCTTTCTCATATAATAAAATAAATATTAGCTTCAAAATATACCCATGTTATAAAGTAGTACGGATTCCTAAAAAATAAATTGGAAAAAATATCTGAGATGACACTGAATTAAAAGAAACCCTCAGGTTTACAGAATATTATTTTAAGTGTGAATTCATCGATTTACTTGTGTGTTAATATGTAAATTTATGCCAATCAGAGGAAAAGAACCAGAAAGATACACACCAAACTACCTCTAAGATTAAAAAAGAGATTTTTCACCTTTTACTTATTTCTAAATCAATATTTTAAAAATAAGAATATGGCCATGTATTATTTGTGTGATTGAAACAGCAATTAAGAGGAAAATATATTTAGCATTTACTAAGGAAGAACAGACATTTGTAACTGACATCTATTTACATATCAGAATATCAAACCCAACTTTCTTATTCTTGCAAGAAAGACTTATTGATACATATGAAACAGCAAAGCTTAAAACTCAAAGTTGAATAGTTGAATACAAAACATGGATTTAATAATACAAACATTCCACTGATATTATTGGTGAAATCAGTATGGAATCTTAAGGATAAACATAAATAGCTGATTTACTCTTTTTTCTGTGTCTATGTCAGCACTGTAGCTGAGGCCAGAAGCAGTAATTAGAGTTGATATTAAAAGGAAAGCTACTGTCTCCAAAAGAAATTAAATATCTGATCAAATGTCCTGATCTTGTGTATTAATATATTAGTAGTATGCTATTGTATTAATATTGTTAATATTGTTACTAATATGTTAATATTGTTACTATGATAATATTTTTCTCCAGTTCAAGTATGTGGGTGTCTGCAAGCAAGTAGATTCCAGCCTGCCCTCCAGCACCCTGTAGTCCATACAGCCTTTCCTCAATTATATCCAGAATTGGTCAGGCCAAGAAAAAGATTGTTTTAAGTAGTAGGAAGAGAACTGTATCTGTCAGGCATAGCTGCGCATTCTTTCCTGGGCCCAACTGATTAGATGCATACAAATAGATGTTCCCTCACTGATAAATTTCATTGGTATTTATTGACAACTTATCCTTGATGACAGTTCTTGCAACACTCATTCTCTCAGTTAAAAAGTAACATCATCCAGGTCCCGGTTCCACAGGTAAGGAGCTTGGAAGTTGCCCCTTAGTCCTAACAAGTTAAACAGCTGAACAAGCTGAAAAGTAATAACTCTTCTTAGATCCACAGGAGATGTGAGGTCATAGGACAAATGTCTCCGCTCAGAATTGGAGGGGAGGACAGGAGCATGCAGAAAATCATAACACATTGGAGCAGAAACCTCCATGGGAACCAGTATTGGGGTAGAAAAATCTAAATCATAATTGATGAATTTCTGGAGGCTATGGCTGACAATCTGAAGTTAAAACTCCTGGGGACTCCAGTAATAAGGAGGGTACCATAATTATGAGTTTTATGTCCAGGATTTCAATCAGGGTCTTCCGGGAAATACGGAGGAAAATTCCATCTCATTTCTGGCAAGAAGAGGGGAAAAGTCAACATTTTAAAATACTGCAGAATACATTGCTCTTCTTAACAAGGTCTTCCCCATCAGGAGAAACTAATTAACTAGAACCTAACCTGCTAACCTGCTGAGATTTTTTTTTTTTTTTTTTTTTCCTATCAGAGCCTAACTGACCTGGGGAAAGGAAAATATCCAACTCCACCAAGCCATGGTCTTCCATGTGGGAGAAGGGACATACTGAACTCCACAAAAAAAAAAAAAAGGGAGAAAAAAAAAATCTGAGAAATACTTGTGAGGCACAGGCTCACCAAAAGACAGACACCTAATTATTGAATTATAGAACATTTCCCCTCCCCTCCATTTTACCACTACATGAGGCTTATTTATTCTAGTCCTTTTCCCCCAGTATATATCTAGCTAAAGGAAAAAAAAATTAAGAGGAATACTAAAAGGCAAAAAGTATTTGAAGAGAAAGAGCAAGCATCAGAACTGGACATGCAGAGATGTTGGAATTACCTGTTTGATACAATAATGGTAGGTACATTTCATGATGAATTTTGTCCAAATACATAAAATAAATGTACAACACTATGGGTGAGAATCCTCATGTAAGCTATGGACTTTGGGTGATCACGATGTTATTGGAGGATCATTAATTAAACCAATGTATTGCTTTTTGAAAGATAATGATAATAGGCAGGCTATGCATTTGCAGGGGCTTAGGATACATGGGCCATCTACACTTTTTTCAATGTTTCTGTAAATCTAACATTGCTCCAAAACTAAAAATAAAATGTGTTTTAAAATGTAACATCAGAAGTATTAATCTGTCATACTTAGATGTCCAATATTTACACATTTTCAAAACAGTAGATATTAAAATCTACATCATTAATGGGAACAGATTCTATTTACTTCAGTTAACTATTGCTTGAAACAATAATAAACCCATACTTTTATCAAAAATGTTTGAGACATATTTTGAGAATTGATAAATATACACACTATCTCATAGCTTCTTTATTAATAAATGCAACAGAATTTAATGTTTATTTTTTAAAATGAAATTTATTCAGGAAATAATGCGAGTTCATCAAGGGAAACACAAAGGAAAAAGACGAATACAAAGAATAATCAAGTCATTCATAATTCTTTCCACAAAGAACAGTCGCTGTAGTTTCTTCTCTTCTGTATCTCTCTGTCTCCCCGACTTCTTTCCCACACCACTGACTTTTCATTACTGCAAAATACTTAACTAGGCCTCTGGGTTGGGTGAAGATAACTGCCTGAGAAAGAACTCTCTTATTTACCAGATGGCACAAGGTGGTGGAGTTAATCAAACCTCTCAGTCTCCTAGGCTTATTAGGGTAAACAGTTTAGTCAAAGGTGGTTCCCAAAGGTTTTTAATCTCCTGAAACCCTCCTGATGCAATTTCACTGTGGATGGTCTCTTGAGAATATTCCTTCACACTCTCCTGCTTCTAGCTCCTTAATTTTGATCCATCTTGGAGTCTGCCATTATATTTCTTTTAAAAAAAAAACTTTAGTTATATATCAATGAGTAATAATATATAGTAGATATATTTTCTATTCCAGGTAAAACTAAGAAATCATTTTTATTCATTGTTAAATGGAATAGGATGGATAATCTGTCATTTATATTTTCAATCTAACTTATTTCTTCTTTAATATACAGACATAGCAACACAGTCTTGGCTTTGGCGTTTTTAATTAAAAGTTTTTTGGGGGAGTGTGTTTTCACAGTAATTTTAGTGAAAAGTTGAAAGCAATTATATCAACTCTATAAGTCCTTTACCATTTAAAAAACTCAAAGGTCCCAAGCAGTAAGTCAGTACACACACACACACACACACACACACACACACACCATTGACAATTGATGAGTTAATTAAAAGCAAATAAGAGTATTATTTAAAATATATATTTATATATATATATATATATTTGTAACATGTTACAAGTATACACATGCATACACACAAGTATGTATTACTATTTCTTCCTCTTGTATTTTCTGTGTAGAGGCATTGCTACTCCATTTCTCTCAGTTATCTTTGCAATAGATAAAGATTATCATTAGAATATAACTACTTGAGTGGTGGGGTTTTTGGTCTGTTTTGTCCCTGTATATCCTCCACAGCTCAGAATAATATCTGGTGCATAATAGTTGCTCAATGAAATACGTATTGAATCAATTTTTTATGAATAAATCAGTCATTATGGCAACATGATTCTTTGTTTGTCTACAGCTCCTAAAGAACTTGCCTTCCCTTTACCCATATCCCATTCTGATAAAACCTGATTGGAGTGGGTGTGAAAACTTGACTTACTGCCACCTGATTCATTCACTGGGCAGCAAATACTAATATTCTATCTCTGGAATGTGAAAAGTCCCAAGTAAAAGTGAGACTGTTCAGTCCAAGGTGGGGTTGAACCAAACGCCATGACTGAGAACTATTATCTGCCACTGTGGGTCAAGCAAGAACTGATCACCAAGAAGAGGGTGGCAATTTCAAAGGAAAGATAGAAAAGAGCAGACAGACATGGAAAGAGAAAGGGATGACTAGATGGCCCCCAAAGGAATCACTTGCTGCCTTAAGGAGTTTTTAAATCCAACAAGCCCCAGCTACACGTTTCTATAAATCTCCATAACTTTACCATAACTATAGTTTCTTTCTTTTTCTTTCTTTCTTTTTTTTTTTTTTTTTTTGGTATTGGGGATTGAACTCAAGGGCACTCAATCACTTTGCCACATCCCAGCCCTACTTTGTATTTTATTTAGAGACAGAGTCTCACTGAGTTGCTTTGTGCCTCTCTGTTGCTGAGGCTGGCTTTGAACTCGAGATCCTACTGTCTCAGCCTCCTGATCTGCTGGATTACAGGTGTGTGCCACCGTGCCTGGCTCTTTTTAAAAACAAAACAAAACAAAACAAAAAACAAGAGTTTGTCTGAGTCAGTTTGTTCTTTTTGAAGTCAAAATCTTGATGAGTCACCAAATAAGAAACTTTGTATTGCTATTCCTAAATTCTTTCCTCTCCTCCAAAATAAAGCAATTTAAAAGTAATGCTACAAAGAAATATGAAAGAGTCACAATGAATCAAGTTGGCATTTGATTAAAAGTTATAGGGTCAAGAGGCTTAAGTAAAAACAAGTTATTTTCTAAAATTACATCTATATCCAGATGTTCTAGAGACTGTTATTTTTCTTTGACTGACAACTATTACGTCCCAGTCAAAATATTAGCTTCTTTTTTTTTTTCTTAAATCTCTTTTCATATTTTTTTCACTGCATGTCAGTTAGTTTCAGAGAAGGGGAGAGAGAGAGAGAGAGAGAGAGAGAGAGAGAGAGAGAGAGAGAGAGACCCTAGAAGGAGGATACACACTATAAATTTTTATTAGCCTTTAGGAAAATTCAGTACTCAGAAGGAGAAGTTCTTTTCTAGGGAGAAAAATAGAGCATCATATGATCATAAAAAAAATAAGTGAAAAGCTAGAAAATGTTCAGATGTATTAAAATTAGAACCAAAGTTTTGGAATAACTAATAGTTTCAAAATCAATATGATATAATCAAAACATTCTATGCATTTCATTGTAAAATAAGTTCAAGGCTAGTTATTAAATCTCAGTTTCCCACTGCACACAGATATCTTCTCCCTCACCTAGCATTTTCCACCTTCTGCTCTGCTGATTATTCTGTGCTCATGTGAGGGTGAATCCATAATGCTGAGTACTTGAAGCTATCCGTTAATATGCCTTTCTCTGTAATTGGAATATTCCAACCTTAGAAACATCACAATGGAGTATGCAAATCACTTAAGAGATGCAAAAGAGCAAAACAAACAATACTTGTCTAAAAGTGATGAGACAGAAAAATATTAATATGAAATCAAATTGTCTTGTTATATATCTTATACTTTTCTCCCTGGCATGCATGCTATAGGAAGGAAAGAATTCAATATCGAATATCATGAGCTCCTCTGTTGTTTTTGGTTCCAAGACTCAGAAATGAATAAAGACACAAGATCTTCAAATTTTCTCATAAAATAAAGCAGCACAGTTCATCAAGGGGTAAGATTACTTTTAGGATTTCTCTTCTTTTTGCACTGACCTTTGCCCTTTAGAATAGTGACCAATCAGGATTTGGAACAGAATTTTTTTAAATAGCAAGTAGGCCAATGAGCAACCAGGTTTTTGTTGTTTTGTTTGTTTTTCCATCAAAACCTTAGCATGTTTCATTGATTTTTTTAAATCACCACCTTGTTTTTAAAACACCGGAAGTCATACAGGAAGGAGAGACACAGTTGATGACAATATAAAATCACTTTTCTCCCATATATCCTTAATTACTCCCCAGCTAGAGGTGCAGGTCACTGGAGATGAGGCTACCCATGTGTGTGTGAGAGGACTGAATAATTTTTGTTCTGAAAGGAGATCAAGCAACTTTGCAGCCCCAAATCTCCAGTGGCCTCTCTTCACAGACTGCAGGTACCAGAAACAGGTGACAGTCCTACACTCCTAACCCAAAGGAGTCCTAAGGGAGAAGTGGGTGAAGAAAGGCAAAGGAAAGTCAAAGAGTAGATTGAGACAGAAAGACAACACTCCCAATACTATCTTCCACTCCCTCTATGAGTGACTACTTTCTACACCTTTACTGTGAATTTATTCTGGGATCGGACATAGGCATTTTAAAAATGAGACAAACATTTGGTGAAGTTTTAAATCATTTTCCTTGACTTTCTTCTCAAATATGAGAGATAGGAGAAATATGCAAGTAGAGATACAAAAGTGATAAGGTACTGTCAAGAACTTTTTAAAATATTTGTAAACTAGGGGTTAGGAATAGAGCTCTGTGGCAAAACATTTGCCTAGCACATGCAGGGCCCTAAATCTGATCCCCAGGATTAAAAAAAAAACAAAAACAAAAACTCTAAATTAGTATCAATACTTTACCATATTTGTTGAAATGCATGTGATATGTATCAATTACCCATTTTATTTTACTATCCCACTGCCTCCTTAAATTTTATTTAGGGGGAGTATCTTGTGACTTTCAGAGCACTGTTAGGAAACAGCTTTACAATTACTCAGATTCTATTACATTCAGGCAGAATCTATTTAGAAATTAGAATACCCACTCTAGATTACAATCCCAAACTCCACACTTCCCCCTCCCTCTCAGCTGAACAGGATAACTGCTTGCAGCGAGGAGAATGCCATGGAGGGCGGGGTATATCCTGGCTTATCTGCTGTTGCCACTGACTGCTCTGGGATTAGGGGCTTTGGGGAGAGAGGAAAAAAGAAAAGAGATCAGCTTTCCTCCTCTTGAATTGGCACTGCTGTAAGATGGCACCTCCTGTTGGGGAACTGGCAGATGTTGAAAGCTGCCTGTTTGTCTCGTGGGCACTTTTGTGGGTTCATCAGCAGCATCCCTGCAGGGTCCCCTGGCTGCAACTCCTGCGACTCCGGCAGAGCCTGTGTTCCAAGTACTGCTGGTTAATCAGCCCCCCACTAAGCCCTTAGTTTCTAGTGGTCTGATCCATGCAAACTCTTGCTGTTGGAGCCCAACTGCCTTTCTTAGATTGTTGTCTGGGGAAGGACAAAAAAATGGCTGAAGGTTAGGACTCCATCTTGTGTGTGGTGTGAATCTCCCACCACTGACGTCTCTTCTTCAACTCTGAAGTCATCACTAACGTGAAGATGACTGCAGTTCCCTTCCAGGAGAGGAGGGGAAGAATCACATCATTACACACTTCTCTGTCTCTCTTAAATATTTACATAAGTTCTTTTACAGGCCAGAAAGGGTTCACTGCCTTTGGACCTTGTGCCTGGCTGTGGCCACCCGTCTTGTGCTAATCAAGAGTCAGCCTGAGCAAAAGGGCAACGCAAGCACCAAGCAGAACCTAGCTGAGGTGCTAAATAACCAACCCTAGAACAGTCTACCTTGACCCTTCACATTCCAAGACAGCTGCTTTTCCTTATTGGCTTACCTGGTAAGTCAGGAGCTCTGAACTTATAGCAAAAAAGCATCTTAACTGCTAAAGTCCACAATGAAATATTTATTATAATCCAAATGAGGACCCTTCTCTGTAGGTAATCAAGTTAGACAGGAGAGGGACATTTGTGTTTTTTCACTTCTACTGTTTTTTTCTTCCTAAATGGCTGGTTGGTGAGCTCATCTGCCCCAAAAAGCACTTAAAAACCAGATGTTTAGGTGAATTTTCCGAACTGCAATTGCTATTATTGAATTGAAACAACAGCTGTGATGACACCTATGATAACAAATGGAAATGAAAACAAACAAAAGCTGCGTTCAACTTTTGAATCTATCATTTTTCTGTAGGCTTAGAACTTTCTTGCAGTTCATGGGGAAACCAAAGAGGCGTCTACTATTACATGATACTGTCAATATCTAGGGCAATGATCACATGCCATCTTAGAACATCAGAAGACAAATGTGTGTGACAAAAACACTTTGGAAGTCAAATTGAACTGAATGCTGACTTCCATGTAAGGGTTCAGTAAGGACCTCTTTCACTGTTCCATACCACGGTGTGGGTGTGCTTATATTAAATCACTTTCTGAGAAACACTAGGTGACTAATTTGTGACAACAATATGTTTGCAGACTAACACATTCATAAGAACAGCAGAATAATGAGCTAATTTGTAAATTGCCAGATGGAATTTACTGAAAGCCGGTGGCCTAAGCTATCATAATTGTCCTTTATACTCCAAGAAGACATTCCGGTAATCTTGCTACTCAAATCTTTGCTTTGGGATAAACAGGCCAAGGTATAACCAAGGCTGTTCCCATAAAGGTAAGCCTCTGGTGTTTGAAGATACTTGCACCTGGGACCCCTGAGTGAATGACATCCCATAATGACAGCTCATTCATCTGAACTGTCCTGGAGTCCATGTCACTGTTATTTTCTGGTGAGGTTGTGTTGTTTCACCAATAGTTCACAAATGCTGAGGCACTTTTCCATTTAAGGCCATACCTCTCTTTTTCCTCTGTTGGTGTGACCCCACTCACTGAAACAGATACCTTGTTCAAAGCACTTTTGATATTGCCTTTTCTGATTTGCTTTCCTTTTCCTAAATCAGTCTAGGTATGATTTTATCCCTCTTATCAACAGTCTTACTCCCCGACTTCTTCATTTCCTAAAACAGCTTGATTGATAACCTAAACCCCAATTATGGCTTTCTACATTACATTTCCTCAGAGCCCTAAGTGTAAACCATCTGTGACATTATTTAATAGAAGTTTTTTTTGTTCTGAAGAAAGTGTTTGGTGGATGGAACACAGGTTTTTAGTATCATTAGACAGATAAGAAATTTGTCAACGGAACTTTGTTTATTTTGGGCTCATTTTTTACCTTTCATGAATTTTAATATTTCAGCTGGAAAACAATATTGATGTGTACTCTCTTAGATTTGTTTGGTATTCACTTAGAAGCTATAGATTCATAGCACATGAAAGAATTCAATACACACTGGTTTTCCTTGACCTCTTCAAATGTTTGCCATCTAGCTGATGACTGCAATGGTGAGAATGTTAAAATTAGAAAGAAGGAAAACAGCAGCGTAGAAGCAGAAGGAGGTGGGATAAAGTACAATTCTCAAATGATTACTGATGTGAGTTGTCACGGTCGGCTGTGAACAAGGCCATGGTATGTTTTTTTGTTTGGTTTGCCTTAAGGAGAGCCTATAGATTAATTAGAGTAAAATCAACAACTCAAAGGAAAATGAGAGATGGCTTCAAATAAGCATCTCAGAAGAAGAACTACAAATTGCAAATAGCCATTTATATGTTGAATTTCACTGGTCACCAAAGAAACTACAGTGAGGTATTTAGTCTATCACAATGGTAAAGAAAAACACCTTTTAAAATGACTAAAAATATCCAATGATAGTGGATAGTGAATGGTAAGCCTGTTCACAGTTGGTGGAAACATGGTCTGGGAATGACCTTTTGATAATAAATGCAGCAGGTTTTTTAAAAATGTAAAACACATATACCATTTGATAAGAAATCCCATCTGTAACAGTCTATCCCACAATGACTGTGCAAATGAGAATGAACACACACACACACACACACTGTTTATAATATTTTACAAAATGCTGTTTCTGTCTCTCTGATCATCGCTGACTTCCAGTCTTTTCTGCTCCCCGCCAGTGATTTCCAAGTTCCAAACATATAACAGGATCAAGGATGCTTAAAAGTGCATATTGGTGACAAATGGTCAAAATATTTTTATTGTAATCAATGATACAGATTTACCAGATTTGTAGTTGACTTGTTTCAGAGGTTAAAAAAAAATGATTATTTTATAATTCCCACTTCTAAAAAGATTTTTTTGTACCCATTTAAAAATTTGAACCATTTCATAAAATAATTGATTTAACTCAACTCTTCAATCCTCTGTAAATCTTACATAATTTTTATTAGAAACTTGTATTTTTCAAGACTTAACATATTTAAAACATCTCACCAGGCACAATTTTGTCTTGTTTTATTTTTTTACCTCTACTATAGCACACATAGGGCATTGCTGTTGTACTTTTCCTAACATTTAAAAAAACAGAAAACATTGTCGTTAGAGGCCCAAACTGCTGTCATTTATCCCAGGAGTATAAATATTCTCCAATGAAGGTCCAAAATCCTGGTATTCTCATTCTTGGAGCCTGTTCTTCAATAAGATTCTCATCTTCTTATAATATAAAATGGGGACAGGGTAGATGGTATCTTTCAAATACAGAAACTATGCTTCTCATACCATTGCCACGTCACTTTTCCTACTGGTGGTGGTGGGACTACACTTCTGTAGTCATATTACCTGGCTTAAGGTGACATGGTTAAGCATATCTGTTAGTGAACTGTCTGACCTGGGCTTTGAGGAAGAAGAAATGGAATTCTTACATTTCAAATGGAGACTCATTGGACTGATAGCACAACTTGTTTACTATAAATAACTAAAATCCAACATTGAAAAGTAAAATAATACCTTGTTTTTCAAGAAAAAATATACTATACATGACTATAATTACTTCATATATGTGTATATGAAGTAATATATATTGCTACTTTTTCAGAGAAATGCCCTTGGAGAAAATCCTTCACCAGAATGAGTCCCAGATCAGTTGGTGTAAACCTGGCATCTGTACATTTCTGGTAACAGAAATTTAATCAATCTGTTCAAAAGAATACATTGTTTAACTGAAGACACTCTATTAATAAGTAGCATAAGGAACTAATTAGCTTTCTTCCACATATCATTTTGAAATATGCAATAGCCTATTGGAAATAAGACAAGAAGAATGAAATGATGCTAACATTTTGAGGGGGGAGGTTTTGTGCATTGAGGCTTACTTATTTCCTTTGAGATTCATAGCAAAGTAAGTACTAATATCTTGTGTTTCCTAGATGAGTAATCTGAAGAATCTAGAGGTGTTAAGTTACTCACCCATGGACCCAGACAGTAAAGGCTGAGCTATGATTGGATTTCCAAGTCTACCTTTGCCTACCACACTATGTTACCAGCATTGCCCCATTTAGATGTGGCCAGAAAGGACTGGTTGGAAGGGGTGCAATTATAGAAGTAGAAGATCCAATAATAATGACCATGAGCTCTGCAACTAGTAAGTACCAGGAACTGTGCTACACACTTGGCTCTCTACATTTACTATTCCTCAAAAGTACTACTATCTTGTACATTTTGCAGTGAGGAAGTCACAGCACTGAGTAGTTAAGAAATTCACCCAAAGTTGTACAGTAGCTAATAAGTCCTATGATGAGTGCATAAAATTTCATTTTCCTTTACTATCTACCCATCTACCTACCTACCTTAAAGAGCAAACAGTCAAATGAGTTGGATTACAATTTACTGATTTCATGTAACCTGGGGAGTGTTACTCGTGTCATTTTGTTAATAATATTTCACCCCCCTGCCTTTAGGATGTCAAAATGCCTTCTGGGGATATTGGAAGACACTCTACTGGCATTCTCCTTATGTCTATAGATACTTATAGAATAAGGCTATGGTTTGATTCCCAACCCTATTAATGGCTCCAATGCCTCATTAAAAATATCTTGCTTTAGTTGCTCTATCACAAAAAATAAAGCAACTAGGTGTCTTTGTTTAAAAATGCTAATATACAATTTGGGAAACATTTTATCTTGTCTCCTTGGCTTGTATTTTAGGGATTATTCATCTAGCATTGAGTGAGTGCCCAGCATCCTAGCCCCTCCCCTTTCCTATTTATTATCAAGCTGCAGCAGTGCAGCATTGAAACATTTGATCATTTAGATCATTAAAAATCAATCCAATGACCAAACAGTTCTGTACATTTTAGAAAAATGAGCAAAAGTAGAGTATTCGATTGCTATTATCTTGCTCTGGGTTTTCTTTTTACAGTTGCCAGGAAATTCATTTGGTAGAACTGATTAAACCACCATGCCAAGGAGAGAGGGGGAAAGCAGAGAAATGTAAACACAGTGAGCTTAGAGGCGAGGGCAATGATTTTCTTGGGACTGAAGTGAGATGTTGCTGGTGGAGGCAGGAGGGGGCGGGTGGGAGGAGAAATCTGGCATAAAGTGAGCATATTGTAATTTGGGGTATAAGAGATTCAAGATGGTAGGATAAAATCAAATAAAACGCAGAAATAATAGAGAAAAAAGGAAGGAAGAGGAGGTGAGCTATCCATGAGTTTCTCACAGACCGCCTGTACTGGCCAGTTTGGCTGAATTAATCCATGATACAGCACTGGGATGATGATAAGAAGCTGATTTAAGGATTTCAGTAAATAAAACTCTCTCTACAGCAGGAGAAGACAGGGAGGACCTTTTAGGCACACTGAGTTTCTTGCTTGTTAAGGTTTTTTCTGTAAGAATAATTAATAAAGAAAGGAAACAATCTATTTTTGCTCAAAAAAATAATGAATGCACACAAATTCACATATGTACCCCCCTATTTCTTATTGTAGTGTTCATACATATTCCCTCCTCTCACACAGGAACTGCCTTCTGCTAACAGAAGTGCATTTCCCCCCTAATATCTTTTAATGATTTCTTGATTAATATTAAAAGAACCCTCATTTATGAAATCACAGTGTGCTGACAAGGATGAATTTTAATGTGGGGTTTGTGTCACTGTGCCACTATTTCTAATTCCTCCCTGTGTCCTATTTAAAGTCACACTTAGCTCACACAGCTCATGCTTCCATAGAAAAGGGCAACAAAAATTACCAAGTATTTATTTGTTCTTATTTGCTATATATCAAGTCTGCTCTCATTTCAAGTGTGACAACTACCTAAACACAAGGGATTTAAAAATAGCATTTAAAGCATTATCAATAAAGTAAATGAGTCATGGAAAAGTATATGTACTTTCTTGGATATTAGACATAGAAGATGATGGAATATAAGAATCATTTAATTGCACAGGAAAGACTAACACTGATCTACAGGAAGGGACCCCCCTTGGGAGAAGTTTTACATTTCATTTATTCCATGTTGTGTATGCTGCTTGGGAGAAACTAAAATTCAGACAGCATTTACTTGCAGCCATGCATTTATATGAGATCAAGTAGACTTTCTCAATGGGAGTGGTAGCCAGCTTCCAAGAATGGCCCCCAATTACTCTACCTCCTGGTATTCACATCTTTATAGAGTTCCCACATGCTCTATTTCAGAGTTGTTCATCAGGCAGAGGTGACAGGATGTCACTTTCAAGATCAGATATAAAAACTGCACATGGTTTCTATCTTGGAATCTCTTTGTCTCTCTTCTCTGGGGGATATAAGCTATCATATCGGGAGCAGTCCTGTAGCAACAGATGCATGCCAACAATGACATGAGTCACTGTGACAGCAACTGAGCCTTAAAAGGACTATAGCCTTAAAATGACTACAGCAAATTGTGAGAGACCCTTAATTGGAACCAATAACTAATATGGGAGAATCTTGGGCCTTCACATGATTGAAGGTCATGTAGATGTATGTCAAAAGGGGCACATGTAGAGAGAGAATAGAAAGGGATAGGAGCAAAATTCCAGGAAAAGAGGTGTAATCATCAGTGTTGCTACTCAGCAGCATTCCCAGCTCTTCTTCAAGACATGTGGCAAGACGGCACTACATTGTCCCTTAGGAGTTGGGCATGGTCACCTTACTTTGGCTAATGAGATGTGAGAAGCATAAGTTGTACATGTATTCACACACATAAATGTATGTATATCTTATTAATTTATTTCTGTGACTTGATAAAATAAGACCAAAAAAAAAAAAAGGAAGAGAGAAAAGAAAAAGAAGGAAATGAGGAAGAAGTAATATATGTCACTTCTGGGGGAAACCATGAAGAACTGGTATATCTCCCTTCTCCTCTCCCAATGTGACTGAAAACTTTCTAGATGCTGAAGCCTCCCATCATCCATGCCCCTAAGTAAAGAGCAGAATGCTTCTCCCTCCCCAACCAATCTATCATGAATATATAGCAAGAGTGAGAAATAGACTTCTATTGCTTTATTAAGCAGCCAATATTCTAGAGTTGTTCATTGTAGCATAAATTATCACATCCCCACTAAACAGAGAGTAAATCTCTGGCTAAGAATTCACTCTATGGGGAAAAGAAATCTGGTATGAGTGACCTAACTCAACTATGAAGCCTGAGGTTCCTGAAAAGTGTAGCACTTCTGTATATGTGGTGGTGACTGGCAAGTCAACTTTCCCAGTCCTATCCTGGAAAGACAAAAGTTGTGTGTGAGAACTGAAAAAAAAGTGTTTCCACTAGATTCCTAAAACTTGTGAGCCTAAAATGAATCCCAGCTGTTGGCTCCCCCTGAGAGAACAAGAAAGGAAAATGCATTCTCTTTTCTGCTCTGCAGGTGAATAATGTGCTGGCACTGCCCTAGACAGAACACAGAATATTAATAGCTAAAACAAACTTGCTGGAGTCTGCTGCTAGGCAATAGAGAGACCAGTGAATGTGAGTTGAGGTCACTGGTAGAGCAGAGGCCAATACAAAGTGGCCTTCCCAGCAGATTCACACAGGGCAACTTCAAGGTGCCTCTAAGTCTCAGAGATGCTTAAGTCATAAAGGTTGTGTGAGTCACTGGCAATAATTCTTGAGACAATGGGCATATAGTTACTGAGATGGGAGAATTTTAATGTGACCTAATTTATAATCACTGGCTTAGAGAGAATGAATGCCTAAAAACTATCACTTTATTATTCACTCATTTATTTATTCACTATTAACTAATAATTACTATTGCTTTATTTATTGTAATGACCCATTTCAACTCCACCAGCATATTATGTGGCATAACATGGTTCTACCTCAATCAGGCATCCTCTTGGCAAGAGGCTTGTTTTAGCCAGGGATGGTTTAATCTATTTAAAATTGCCACTCACTATTAGACACTATAGAAATAAAACAAATTCATTGTTTGAAAAATTAGTGGCCTATAATTTAGTATAAAAGGACGTGGGCACCTGAAATTAGTTCTACTGAATTGACACTTTGAATCTTTGCACCTTTGAATTTTAGATGGGCTCCACTTTCAGAAACCCACTTAAACTTGCCTCCATGAAATACCATATAAACAAGAGGGAAGACGTGATGAGGGGAGGTTTTGAATGAACATAAAGTGAAGTTAGTAAAGCTGGAGAGAAGAATTCACAAGTGACTTTTTATTTCAACACAGGAGAGACTGTATAAGGGCCGAGGGCAAGGAGTCAGTAGACCCCCCCCCACACACACACACTATTTCTTTTTATTTCCTTTGGAACATTCACAAGGGTGGAGAATACAAGAGAATGGAAGGAAATAGGACTTAGATCACAAGCCTAATGCCTTGACAGAGGATTCACATGTTTATCTTACTCAAATATTTTATGAATTGAACCCACAGCTCTTTCATGAATATTTATGGAACCTTCAGGATGGCTTTTTATGATAACCTGTTGTCTTAGTTCACTGGCTGCTATAACAAAATGCCATAAACTAAGCAGCAGAACAGGCATTCATTGCTCACAGTACTGGAGGCTGAGGATCCTAAGAACAAAGAACTGGCCGATTCACAGGGGTCTAATGAGGACCCTCTTCCTCCTTCATGGGTTGCCACCTTCTCACTGATACCTCAAATGGTGAAAGGATCTCTCATTCCTCTTTCATAAGGGCACTGATCCCATTCATGAGCCCCACCACCAACCTAATACCTCCCAAAGGCCCTACCTCCTAATAATACCACCTTGAAAGTAAGAATTTCAATACACAAATTTAAGAGGGCCACATTCAGACTGTAGCAGTGGTTTAATTCTTGGGACCCCTATTCTTTCCACAAGCACTTTTATCTTTTCCCTTCTAGTTCTATTTTATAACCTGCATTTACATATTCATTTGTCTGTCTGTCTGTCTCCCAGCGAGACAGAAGCTTCGTAAGAGCAGATTTTATTGCCATGGTGACTGTTGAACACCCTCCCAACCATGCACTGTGGCTGATTGATAGTAAATATTCCATAAATATTTGTGGATGGAACAAATAAGACAGACACAAGAATAGCTTTAATATTATTAGGCTTCACTGATTAAAATTCCAATAGTGAATTGACCTTACCTCTGTATGGCCCACTTTCCATTTTAACTTAAATAAAGTACTAGAATGGATTGTGGCCCAGAAGTTCTATATCTTTGCAAAACCTCATTGATATTGGGAGGTTTTATATCCAGTTTGGATAATATAACAGCCAAATCTATCCACATCACTAAACCCAATCAGCCAGACTGTCATTCCTACTCTGATGCTATTTAGAATGTGCAATGAGCCACTGGATTCCACTTCCTAAAAACTAATTTCCCTAGAGCTTTTGCTCTATTATTTTATCAATGCCCCTGAGGTCAGAAACTATGATTTCTTCTCTTCTGAATAGTACAATGTCTCATTAAAACTTCTTATAAGCCTGAGTATTTCTTTAGAAATTCAAGGCAGTTTCAAGGATCATGAAGGACCTTTGGTTCAATGCCAGGTATATTTAGTGCTTTGAGAGCAACCGCACAGTCAAATTCATTAATGACCCAGAAACAATTAATTCCATATGTATTCTGATTCCTTGATTGACATTGTTTTTTTAAGATTTGGGGAAAAAAATCAATCTGAGAAATTTCTCAGAATTGTATGGTTTTATAATGTTTTATATATCCCAATAATCAAATTGAATTATTATATTTACACATGAATATGGATAAGTGTGATAATTCAATAATTAATATTTTATATTCCCTGCTTATACCCAAGGAGAAGAAAATGGGAAATAATCATTCATTCAACAAATATTTATCAACTGCCCCCATGTTCTAGAAACTGACATAGAGGTTGGGGATTCAGCAGTGCACTATGAACCAAGAGAGGGAAAAAAATAAAGCAAGTGATATCAGGAGCATGCAGGTTCTGGCTGAAGTGACAGAAAGCATGAAGTCCCCAAAGCAGGGCACTACTCATGGAGGTGAGGAAATAGAAGGAGAAAAAAATGTATCTGGATAAGAGCAGGAGTAGAATCAGAGGGGTAGCAGAATCACAGGTGGCAGGTGTTTATAAGGATGTTCATCTTCATTTTCAGGAAGACCAGAAGTTATGGAAGTGTTCTGAGCAAAGGAGTGACCCAACATGAACTAGATTTTAGTAGCTCCACTCTGCTGATAGATATAGAATAGACCACATCAGGGAGGTCAGTTGGGATGTGCCACAGCAATCCATTCAGGAAAGACTGGTGGCCAGAACCCAGCTGGCAGCCATGAAGGTAAAAAAATGGTCAGATTCTGAGATTTGAAATACAAATGGCTGCATTTGCTGACTGGATTGAATGTGGGGTGTGAGACACAGAGAGGAGTCAAAGCTAACTGCGAAGTTTGTGGCCCGAGAAGGGAAAGTCCAATGGAGCACCAGGTTTGGTAGGAAAGAGCAAGAGTCTTTTGATTTGGGATGTGTAGGTTTCAGGCACAGATTTGCAGTTTTGCTTTCTGTAGTTTCAGTTACCCATGGTCAACTATCTGAAAATATTAAATGGGAAATTTCCAGAAATAAATAGTTCATAAATTTTAAATTGAATGCTGTTCTGAGTAGCATGATAAAACCCCACACTCTGTGTCCATCTTTCCTGTCCAATGGCATCTCTTCATCCAGAGAATTCACACCATATGTGCTAACCACTAGGTAGTTACTCAGCAGCCATCTTTGCTATAAGATTGACTAGTGTAGTATCACAGTGTTTGTATTCAAATAGCTCTTATTTTATTTAGTAATGCCCCAGAGCACAAGAAATTGTGATTACCAGTGATGCTTGCAATTCAGATATACCAATGAGAAATAAAAATGTGAAAGTTCTTGACTTAATAAGGAAAGAAAAAAATATTCTAGGCAAAGTTCTTAAGATCTATAATAAGCACAAATCCTCTATCTGTGAAATGATGAAAAAAGGAAAAGGAAATTAATCCCAGTTTTGTTGTCACCCCTCAAGCTGCAGAAGTTATAGTCACCACAGTAAAGCAAAGGCTTCATCTAGATGGAAATGACATTAAATATGCATATAAATGTATAGGAAAAAACATTCCCTATGCAGGGTTTGGTACTATGTGTTGTTTCAAGCATCCATTGGGGATCTTGGAATGGTATGTGGGGCGGCTACTGTATATGATAGATATCTAGCCAGAAAAGGCAGGAAAGCAATCAAATATAAAAGTATGTATCCATAAGGAAAGGTTTAGACTGATGATAAGAACTTGATAGACAAAGACATAGAGACTTTAAGGTCATGTGATTAGATGAGATACAGGAGACATGTAGAAGGAAGTTGACAGAAGAGTGCAAAGACTAAGCTTGGGGTATGTCAATCTAAGATTTGGCAAAGTTAAGGAGTAAGCAGAAAAAGAGAATGAGGAATGACAAAGGGAAAAGGAAAAGACCTGAGAGTGAGATGCTTTGAAGTCTGCATAGATAGTATTGAGCAGAGGTATAAAGACATGGGCTCTATAATTTACATTTGGCTGCAGGATTCACAAGCCTATAAACTTTCATCTGGAATGACATTAAACTTATTTTGCATATTTTGGATTCAAGTAACTTATGAGAAAGAAATTAAAGAGGAGGGAAAAATGCTAGAATTGATGAAATCTGAAAGATAACTGATTTTAAACCTGTGAACTAAAATTAAATTATATTGGTACAGCCATTAAATTGTGTCATTGACACTATGCAATCAAACCTATCTTAATTTATAGCTGAATATTTTTTAGAAAATGAATTATTTGAGTTAGAATATTCTAAGGAGCAAAGAGATTCTTGATTCATGTTTTGCAGCATACTTATATAAGTTAAACTTATTTCCAGGCAAATCCATAATTTAAATAAGTTCTGGCCCATTTCTTACTTTCTGCTCTGATGAAATTGACCTGACCATGAAACACACATTAAGTTCAAAGAACACTCTGCACTTAGATTAGCCCCATAGGAACAGGCCATTTTAAAATGCAAATATGTAGATTTAGGAAGAAAGAGAATCATGCTGGAGTAAGCAACTTATTTTTAGAGAAAAACTAGAACTGAATTTTATGCCAATTATAATATTCAGGCTTTGTGTTATGATAGGAATTATGATTCTGTTTTGTGTTGGTTTTTAAATAAAGCTTAAATCAAAGAGTTCTTACAAGTATGGGAAAAGTGAATTTAAAAATAAAATAGAGCTATGTGGGATACGTGCAGCATAGCTTCTATTATTATACACAACCACAGCTCAGAACCATAACACAGTCTGTGTGCCCACAACTACAGCAACAACATGCAAAGTCACACACCATCCATTTCCCCCTTTAAAAGGGAGATAATAATACAGGCCCTGTTTATCTAATCATAGGAGATTCATTATTTAAAGTTATTTTAAAACCACAGAATATTCTATAACATCAAAGGTCAATTTAGCATGACTTCTCTTTGATGGGTGAACATTAAAAGGGCCAGTTGGTTTTCAGACACTTTCAAGGGGTTTATGTTTAAATCCACACATTCTCAAGCCACTAGGTTGATACTCATATCATTACAAATGTGACTTTTTGATGCCTTCAAGGAGGACGTTCTCATACTAGTCCTGCCTTCCCTATCTGGAGGTCATTAGTAATACATACATGCTAGACTAGCATTTTGAGTTTGAAACTGAAGAATTCACTCCAAAGTTTCCCAGGATGTTTTAGACAAAAATGAAACTGGCTCCAATATGTTTGAATTCTGAGTCGTTTTGGTACACTGTGACTCTCTAATTCAGAGGTAAAAGCCTTAAATGACATCATAAATTTTAAGGTTTGTTGGATATTCAACACCTCTTCCTGACATTTTGATGACCCTAGTGTAAATGAATCATAGGCACACAGATTAAATTCCCCATTGAAGTACTTATGGCTATGAAGCATTTAAGGAAGTCTTTTGTCAAAGAGTCAAGTGTGTATTGCTGACCCCTCAATATTTTCAAGATACTCAGTGGACAGAATCAGTCAGCATGTCTAACACAAGATGAGTGACCAAAAGTGCCCATGCCTGTAGACCATCACCAGTCTTCCTGTCACCTTGCACTGTGAGCAAGAGAAGCTCTTCAACAATACTGTTCACATTTCTGACTTGATGAGCTGAGACAACCTGATTTTACTATGGGCTTATTTTGAATGTAACCCTAGTAAGCTTGAAATTCTTTTTCTGCCTCCCTTACACTCTTAGCTAAATAGAAAGGAGTCTATACCAAAAAGTGTATCTTGTAGTGAAGTATATGTAATTTCCAATACATACAGTAAGCTTTCGTGGAAGTCTTTAAAAATGGCCTTTCAGGGGCCTAAAATGAGTAAATATATTTTTTATAAGTATTCACAATCTATCCCAATAGAAAACAAATAAGAAAGGCTTCTGACTTGCAAAGCAAGTTAAATATGTTTACAAACATGCTGTTATTTTTAAACACTGTTTGAGACCATACTTTACAACAGAATTTCAAAAAAGCATCCATTCCTACCAGCTTGATTCTTATTTCACTTTATACACAAACCTTTTTTTTTTTTTTTTTTTTGAGTTTTAAAGTTTAGAAGCATTCAGCACAGTATTTTGGTGTTTAAGCATTTTCTTTCCATTTTGAAAATGAGCCAACTATTGATGTGGTCAGATCTGAGACTCCTCAACCCATTAGAAATTATAACTGTGTGATAAATATAATGCAGCAATTTTACAAATTGGTAACTCATATTGAATTTAAGCATAGGAGTTACCTGTAAAAATCTATTTCCAAGTTTATATGTCTGTCTCTTTAATAGTGCCATGTTCCCAGCAAAGCTCCCGAATGAGCCACTGGCCCTTGTCTTTACAAATTTTATCCATGCAAAATAAAAGTAAACTGCTAAAGTTAACATCAAATTTAGAATACTAAAAGGTTTCCAGTAACATCTCTAAACAAGTGCTCAACCACTATTTTAACATGTGCTCAACCACTATTTTTTTCTGTTTGTGTGTATATGTGCCATGAAGTTGCTTCCATGGAGATTATAATTCTGCTTTTACTTTTTTCCTAATCTATGCATTTCAAGAGCTAAAAATAATGTTGGGAAGGATAGACGTATACATATTTTTTCCAAGATAAGAAGGGGTTTAACTTATCAATGTATTACTCAGACCTAATAATGGTGCATCTAAGATCTTAAGGTATTAGATAACTTTTCTTTTTTACATAAGATTTTGTACTTCTGTCATTTTTTCATTTAAAATACCATCTTGTTTGCTATTACTGAGGGCGCAGACTGTCTTCTTATTTGATACCAACATTCTGACTAAAAATATATCCTCTCACATGCCTAAAAGTTTCATTTTTAGACTGCTAAATTTCAAACCTTATATTGTTTATGGATAAATTAGGTACAGAGAATTGCTATGGCTGAGATCTCAGTCCCCTACCTCCAACCTTGGAAAGTTCAATTTGAAAAGCAGTGTGGTAGCTCTGCATAACAAAAGTCATTTACTTAAGTCTCTTCTGTGACTTCTACAGTAAATATTAGGCTATTATGAGGACTCTTAAATAAAAGTGAAAGCTAATATTGGTATATGCATGTCTGGTAATAATAGTACCATGAATAAATTAAGAGTCTGACAATACTTGATGGATTCTCACTGTTATGGCTTGAATTGTGTCACTCATGAGGATTCATTAGTTGACATCCTAACTTTTCACACCTAGGAATGAGACCTTATTTGGAAATAAGAGTATAGTTTAAGAGGAGGCCTTCTTTGAACAGGATGTGATTCTAACTCAATATGTCTGGTGTTCTTATAAAAAAAATGCATCACATAAAGAGATAAACACACACAGTAAGAAACTCATGTGAAGAGTGGAGTTATATAGTCATAAGCAAAAGAAATCCCAGAAGCCAAGGAGAGACCAGAAGGAGTCCTCCCAACTCCTTCAGAGAAAGCAGGGCCCTTCCCACACCTTGATTTTGAACTTTTTACCTCCATAGCCAAGAGACTACAACATACTCTGGTTGTTTAAACCACTTTGTTTGTCATACTTGTTACAGCAACTCTAGCAAACTCATAAAGCTCTCATTTCTCAATGCCCTGCATTCTGGCTTCATTTCCCACCATGCCATGAAGTGCCTTTCACCAAGTAATGAGCTCTTTTTATGTCAATGGGTTCATTCTACTTCTCATGTGTTGAACATCCCCCTCTTAAAACCTTTGGCCATTATTACTTTCTGATTTTACTTTTTGCTAACAGTGTTGAATACTCCTCATTTTATTCTTTCAACAAACCTTTGCTATATGTCATGCAAATAAAAAAATGATAATTCTTCCATGAATAAGAGTTTCTGAGCTCAAGGAACATAAAGTCAGGTGGGAGACAGAAGTAAACAAAGTAGAGCATAATCTTGCACTAGGTTCATCCTACAGGTTTAGGAAAAGATTCTTCTAGAAAGTGGTATATGAGCTGTAATATAATAAGGGGTTACCTAGACAGGCATGGAAAGTGAGAGACCTGAGTCAAAAAAAAAAAAAGAGAGAATATAATAAGCTCAAAGATGAAAAAATGCTCAAGGACCAGAGAAAATAAATGGTCATAACTGTGTCCAGAAGGCAAGAGAAGAACTGACAAGAAAATAGAACAGGGGTTTAATCCCAATGGGTCAGATATGCTGTTACAGAGCTTAGACTTTATTCTGAAAGTGACAGTTACTGAAAGGTTTTAAGCAGGAATACGTATACAAATTTATAACCATATTTACCTACTAGGAAACATATACTGAGTGTTGTATATGGAGTATACAAGTAGAAATTAGCACAGCAGAATGCTGTGAAGTTAGGAGGTGGTTGCAATATTTCAGATGATAATCATGGCTTATCCTGAAGTAGTATCTATGTGTATGGAAAATAGCATAAAACCTTAGAGAATACTACCAGTGGAACTGATATGCTTTGGTTAATGATTGGACATGGGAGGCAAAAATGAGAAACAAATTCAAAATCAATGACCATATTTCTGGGTTGTAAAATTTGGAGAAGTAAGCTTTCATTCATTAAGATAGAAACATAGGGAGGGGCAGCATAGTTGGATGTGATGGGAAGGGGCTGTAGGCAAGGAGGCATTCTTGAACCACAGAATGTGGACAGCCTTTGTGGATGCATCTAGAAGACCAACCTAGGGTCTAGGTGCTCCAGATGAAAAGTCGACAGCTACCATGGTTGCTGTGAAGGTATAGGCATGAATAAGACCTCAGGCTAATTCCCAAGTCTGGCTGCACATCAGAATCATTGGTGGAATTTGTGAGAAAGGTAAGTGCCAGGTGCTCTCTCTAGTAATTCAAATCATGGTGCTCTAGCAGAGCTAAAAGACTGCTCTGCTTTTTAAGGCTTTGCAGGTGATTCTGATGCACTGCCACACTTAAGGACCCTTGGGATAGAATGAGAACAGTGAGGGGTGACGATGAAACCCAGAAGAACTGGCATTTCAGAGATGGGCAAAGAATTAAGAACTTCAAAGACTGACAAACTGCAAGCAGGTAACTATGAGCCTGCAGAGAAAGAGACTGTTTTAAAAATAGAGAGTGGTCAGCTTTCTTGAAATACTGAAAAGCATAAAACAAAGACTAAAATACATTCACTGGTTTTTACACTAAAAATATTGGTATTTTCATAGGGGAAAATACAAAATTGGGAGCCAGAGTATAAAATCCTTTGGTTATTAAGGGAAAGAAGGTGGAAAGCAGAGGGAGAAAGAAGTGCTAGTGAAAATTTGTTTTTATTTTTGTTTCTTTTGTTGCTTAGATTTTTTTTTTTTTAATTGAGGGAAATGTTTTAAGGATGTGAAAATGCTAAAGCCCCAGCATTGGGAAGGTTGGTGACCCAAAAGAAGTGACAGGTAAGGGAGTAAATGCAGAAATGGTGTGAGATTTAAGGCATTGGTATGGGTTTCTGCCTCTAATAGAAAAAAGATGGAAACTTCCATGTAACAAAGGGAAGGGGTTTCAGTACAGGAGAAATGGACAGGCAGATGACTAGAGAAACAAAGGGAGGTTTGGAGCAGGGCAACTGCTTCCAGGTGGGACTAAAGACCATGAACTTGCTGTGCCACCAAATTATGTGGCTGAAATTTCCTCTGGAAATAGTAGGGGTAAATGGGGATATCACACCCATAGATCAATTCTGATTTGTGATGTTGTTATTTGGGTACAGCAGAATAACAATGGAGGTTTAGTAAGAGAGCAGTGTGAATATCAGAATACTGCATTGTTAATGTGATAAAAGTAGCTAGAAGGAAAGGAAGCCATGCTGAGAGCATGGGATATTTGAGATTAAGATCTCCACATGGGTTGGAGCAGTTCAGCTTTCAGTGACTAAAGGCAAAGGCCAGAAGATGGCCTTGGAGGTGAGAAGAAAAAGTAGAACCGGAGTTCCAGGTCAATGGTTTTAAGGAATAAGGAAGAGAGAGACTAAGGTTGTGGTTCTTGTTCTTGGTTGCACATTAGGGTCTCCTGGAAGCTATAAAATCTCTCAACACACAGGTCCAAGTTACCTGAGTATCTCTGCGCAGAGAACCAAATCATGAGTGATTTTGAAAGCAGACAGGTTGAGAACCAAAGAACTCAGTTACCTCTTTTATCTAGCTGGATTCTGAAGTCACTCAAGATGATGAGGAATCAAAGGGAACATTTTATTTTTTATACTCGGGAAAACATTAAAGGAGGTAAAGGGTTTAGCACAATAGCAGCATAGGGACATAACAAAGAGTTCTTAAAGTTCTTCAATATTTTGTGGTTTATTATTAAAAGATAAGTGAAACTAGGATAGCATTATTAGATTTCTTTCTCATGAGAATGTAAGAACATCTCCTATACACACATTTTCTTATTTTGCCCTTAAGATTCAGAGTTCAAGACATCACCACTTTCTTTCTTTGTGAAGTTCAATCTGGCAGGTTACTATCTGCAAATTCCATCATCACCTATCAGGTTGCTATCTTGGACTTGGTCTTTGTAGACAGGACTACCTTTTGCTAGTTTTTCAGTCACCACTCAATCCCAGAGACTGGGAGATTCATCAGATCCCTCCAGAGGCTGTGCACTTGCTTCACAAATAAATGCTCAAGATTAACAGAAATTCTTAACGCTTCCTGGAGTGAGCATTTTCAGGGAATGGCAGCCAGCTGAGCTCTTCTTGTCACCATGACGACCTCAGCATCTCTGAATTATAAGTTTTCATAGAAATGTGTCCAGGTGAATAAAAAGCTTTAAGTGTGATGAGAGTAGACCTACAAATGATGCTTTAGTTTATGAAAGCAGCAAGATAATGATTGGGTGTTCCTTGGCACAGTAGCTAATTCCTAGTAGTTTCTTGCTGATTAAATCTTCTCCTTATTCTCTTTCCTGCAATAACAGAGCACAGGCTTTCCTGAGAAGTGTAGGGTCACAAAAGATCTTGGTTAAAAACAGCATTAGTTGTAATGTTGTCTCTAGCATGCTTGGCTTTAAATTTGTAAATGAATTCCCTCCTACTCATGGGGTGTCCAAATTATTTTACTTCATTTATTCTCCCTTACCTAATCAGCAAGGAATAAAGATATGTTGTTAGATCTAGAAACCAAATTTTCAAAAATTTCTATGCCCTCAAAATATGTGAAATCTGAGAAATGGACTCCAGCAATAAATACTAATGATTTAAAATGGTAACTCCTGAGATTTCAGAATTTTGTACATTATCATTTATATTTTGACTTCTTTTATTTCCTCTGATCTTTATAGTAATTATGATAAGAATTGCCTCATTATAAAGAATGTGGCCTGTGACTTCAAAAGATTAAATTTTCCTGAGATTAAACCTGAAATTAAGTGGTTCACTATAATCCAGGATTAAAATCAGACAGTTGGATTCAAGAGTTCCTTCTACTATGATTTACATATATATATATATATATATATATATATATATATATATATATATATATAAATATATATACATAGACATAGTCATATGTTTTTTATGTATCTGAACACATGTATATGCATACATGTTTTATGAAAAACAATAATTTTAACCACTTGAGATGAATTTAAAAGGCCTTAATTCTAATCGACTGCTAAAATTCATACCAGAGTTATTATAACATCAAAACAATAAAACAAGCAAAGCCAAACAAATAGAATTCAGCTCCAGTCTGGCAAAAAGACCTCTCCTAAGATTGGTATTATATAGCTTATCTCCATTGAGGTTCAGCTCTCAAGTCTAAGACACTGGCTACCTTAATGTATAGCTATTGTAAAATCAACTATAACAATGGCCTTCCCTTTGTTTTAGACAAATCTCTATTTCTCTCCCTTTCTGCTTATTTCCCATACCCAAAAGAAGAAATTTCTCCCTTCAGCCCTTGTGTCTGAACCTTAAGGGAGCCAGGCTGTTGTTGCCCATGCCAGGTAACAGCTCAATATCACCTGGGAGAAGACTTGGGAATGATTAAAGTCATTAGCCTGAGACACCATTACCCAATTGCAGTCCACAGAAGGTCTGGAGGCAGGTGCTATGAACCTAAGAAAGTACTGGAAACCGTGGCCAGTGCATCATGGTTCCAGGTTTGGACTGGTGTCTTGGAGCTGGTTCTTTCTAAATTTAGTTCAGTTCCCCTTGTCACATCTCTTCAGTTTTCTTGTCCAGTTCTAGATTCTTTGTGTTTGTGGTTACCACCCAAGATGAAAATCCCTGTGGCCCTGCACTTACCATATTTCACCAATATTAAGATGCCACTGATCATGACATGCATCATCAATCAGTTAACAGTTTTCAGCAGAAAAAAAATAAACACTACCTTATTAAATGAGCACATCAATTGTGTGACTCATCCTAATCTCAGAAATGTTAAAATAACAAAATAATATTACTTCAAAATTGTCCAAACATAGAGCATCCTTGCTCACATCCTCATGTAGGGCAGTTTCTGTTGCTCCTGTAATACCTGATCTGTTTCGGTAAGACCTAATCCTCTCATTTTCCTGCATCTCTAGTACTGGGATATCCAGTTGAATTTTCAGTGGTGATAGAAATGTTCTAAAACTCTGTGCTATCCAGGACTACAGAAGCACATATTACACCCAGGCCACACTTTTTCTTCCTGCCCTAACTTGCACTGCTGTGCTCAGTGACAACACTCATCATGGTGACAATTTATTCAGATTCACCTACCCTTGATTTTAGAAACAATGGTCATGGACTTGTTTACCTCTAACTCTGCCTGCAATTCCTGAGGTTCTGTAGCCAACCCCCTCCAACTTTGAAACTTAAAAGTCTATTACAACTTCTTCTTTCTGATGAAATCCATTCTCTTCCTAACACTTAAACTTCCTAGCTCATCCTGAATTTGGTTATATACCTTCTTGAGAACAACCAGATCCCGAGAGTGCCAATCTCTGGACTTTTATAAACCTTGATATCCATTGCCTTTTCAGTGCATTCCAGGCTGCTAAGCCTTATTAGGAAAAAAAAAATTAAAAATGATTAGCCACATTGACTGGATACTCATGAATAATGTTATTGACTTTTACAAAGGGCTCAATATCTTTCAGGGATACTCTTATTCAAAACATTATTAATTTTTTCCATTATTTTTAAGTTTATGACTTTATCTCATTCCCGTGTCAACAGAAAATAACAAGGACAACAATGCTAAAATAAGCTAACATTTCTGAGGACTTATAATGTGGCATGCATTATTCTAAGCACATGTCTTTGATCATTTAATTCTTGGGAATATTATTTGGGCTGTGTTTTATTGGCCCTATTATCTTTTGTCATTTTACCGAGGAGAAAAAAAAAGTGTGTGTGTGTGTGTGTGTGTGTGTGTGTGTGTGTGTGTACATATAAAAATATATATGAATGGTCCCACAGCAACGAGACCTTACATGGAATGGCTCAACATCTCTCACTTGAAGACACTAATCATTTTCTTTCCTTTCCCTGTATTTCAGAGATTTAAGATCTCTTTCTGAAATTAAATGGATCTATGCATGCTCTTGATTCTATCTCCTTTCTATCCTTTATAACTTTCTCTTATTCCCATTCATTCTTCCACCTCTTGGCACCTTCTGCTTCCTGTTGCTGCTATCTATAGACTATTCCTCCCTTCTTTCATGCATGTCTGTCCCTTTCCACATTGGTCACAATTGTTCTTAACACTTTGTCTACAAATGCTCATTTAAAAAACAGAAAAACAAAAGTACTTTACTCAAATTTATCTGTTCTTTTTTTCCCCCAGACTCTTCCTTTTCTTTTCAAACCCTTAAAAGTTCCTGAAAGAATGGGAGGAAAGTGTGGGCCTGTGGAAAGGATGACTGCTGGCTGCAGTCAGGGAGGAGGCCATAGACATACCATGGCACCATTATGGTAGCATTCAGCTTTAACTTGTAACAAACTGAAAGGTCCATGTTGACTGATGCCCAGAGGAGTTATAGGGCTTCTGCTTCTTGTTCTAAACATGAGGACATTTGTCTATGTTTTAATGTTATTTAATATTTTTTATAACTGTGATTGCATAATCATTTCTCCATTTTTCCTGGTACTCTTCAGATGATAAAACTCTCAGCATCCCTTTAAATCCTCGCAGTCTGATTTCTACTTCTATCAGTTTTGATTAATAAATTCAAATTTCTAAAAAAGTCAACATGTGACCAAGATTCATAGCTATTATTATTGTTTATTTGTCTTAGCACTGAAGTATAAGATGATCAACTCCCCAAATACTCTTCCATTGCTTAAAATTTACTGATTGGAATTATACATCTTAGCTTGTACAGAATTCTCAGACAGGCCCTACTACCTTCAGCCCTGTTGTTAATAAATGATTATAATATGTTACATAGAAAGAGGGATTTCCATAGATTAAGATTACTAATCAGTTGATCTTAAAATAGGGAGATGGGGGGCGTGTCTAACCTAATCATATGACCCTTGAACAGGCAGAGGGTTTTCTTTGGAGGCAGGGGAGAAATTCAGAAAAATGAGAAGTATGAGGAAGAAGGTTCTCCATCTCTGCGTTAGAGATGATCCATAATACAGGAACCTGAGAGAGGCCTCTTGGAGGACAGGCATGGAGGACCCTGGTCAATATCTAGCAAGAGAGAGAACTATCCATCCTGCAACTGCAAGAAATACATTCTTTCAAGGGCAGAAATTAACTTGAAAGACAATTTAAGCTCCTCTTCAGAGTACAGTTGGCCAACACCTTAATATTAGTTTTGGGATTGAGTCTGAGCAGAAAACCCAGCCCTGCCATGGTGAGAATTTATATTAAAAAAAAAGATGGAGCTTTAAATTGCTAAACTTGTAAGCAATTTGTTGCTTATGAATAGAAAACCAGTATAGCCAAAAGTATCTGGATAATTTATTGCTGCATCCTTCATCTCCTTAGAAAAAAATGAGGGAGCATCATATAACTCCAAAACATCAATTTTTCAATTCTCCTCTAAAAGTTTTATTCAAGTTTTTAGTTTTAAAAAGCATAAGTTTCCTCTTTAAAAATTTTTTATAATAGTTTCTTTTAAAAATCAGTAAAAGCCAGGTGCCATGGTGCATGCCTGTAATCTCCGTGGCTCAGGTGGCTGAGGCAGGAGGATTGTGAGTTCAAAGCCAACCTCAGCAAATGCAAGGCACTGAGCAACTCAGTGAGACCCTGTCTCTAAATATAGGACAAAATAGGGCTGGGGATGTGGCTCAGTTGTCGAGTGCTCCTATTTCAATCCCCGGTAACCCCCGAAAATTTTGAAAAAATCAGTAGAACACTATTATACTCATGGATTCTTAAGCATTTCAAACTAATGGCTGGTGTTGTTACTAGGGTCTATTAATATATTAATGTTTTTTGGATTTCATAATATGACAGTTGGTTTCTGAAGCATTCAATAAAATGAGGTTCCTATAATGCAAACACTTAAACCAAAATTAGTGAGAGATGGTTTAAACAAAATGATTATATAGAATAATGGTGATGATTTTAAAACCTCAAGTTGCATATCTTAAATATATACAATTTCTATTTGTCAATTATAACCTCAATAACTCCTGCATCCACACTCTATTCTCAAAAAATTACAATGAGTAGTGAAAATACACAGAATTATATGTTTCATTATTCAAAGGCAATTGCTTTAAAAACAATTGAGTGACTTCATAATTTGGAAATTCTACTAAATAATTTTGGTTAAACTAACTCTAAACTTGCAGTTTGCAAAAAAAAAGAATTTTTTCCTAAAAACTCATAAGCTAAAATAAAATTACAATATAAAACATCAATAATTTAATGGTGAAAAGATGAGCATTATTTTGTTTCAGTATCAGTTGTAAAAAAAAATACATTAAGATCCAAATCATGTCATAGGTTATTTGCAGAATGAGGATAGAGTCAATATTTTGATTAAATAAATTAACTTAATGAGCAGTGAGCTAAAATACCAAAACAGATTGATAGAGGCATTTCAAGACCCTGAAAATATATATGCTTCTATTGGTTCCTGTGCTTCAAACATAAATATGATCTTTTGTACATATCTTAAGAATTATTCCTGATATATATTTTCTTGCTTTAGACTTTGCTACTTCAAATGGCAATACCTCTGCTTCTTTTGAAAAGCAGCTTGACAGACACACCAGAAGCGTTATATTTTGAATACCTTTAGCTTTTCATTCTCCCCCTCTTCAGTCCCTACGGAGAGATGTACTCTACAGCCTCATTAGGGAAGTAAGAACCCAGTTATGAATCAGCTTTGAGGATAGACATTCAATCAGCATGTTGCATTCTCCAGGGTAAATGGCCTTTACTCCTTTGAGGTAACCAATTATGATTTCTCAGATTAAAGCACATGGTGAGAAGTTTGAAGATGTGAATGATCTTTTAGTTGTCACTTCCCTGGGACCACCTACTGCTGTCAGAAAAGTCATGACACAGGTGGCACTGACATATTGTTGTTCAGACAAGGAGTGAAATATAGTTATACAGGTCATTTTAGAATGCACCCAATGATAGAGCTTTATTTTGCCTTTCCTTTTTCAAAATGGAAGCATATTCCAATTTCCTTGCCATAACTATTGCACGTTATTCTCGCCTAAGCCCTGAATTGTATGTAAACCATGTTTTCTTTCACTTTCCAGTGGCATTATGTGTTAATTATGTTAATTATGCTTTTACTTTGCAGATGTTATCAATGAATCCACCCAAAGGGGGGTAGGTCAGGAATGAGTCATTTTTCTTGTGTGTTATTGCTCTGAAGCTTCAGATTTTTATCTGAAACCACCAGTGTTTTCACCAAATATAGATGGTTATATATTGCAATGATTCTCACTGCCACTGTGAGGAGTGTTCAGTAGCCTTTGACTACTTTCTGAACATAAAATTAACCACAGCACTGCTCGTCCCTGTCATAGGTACTGTACAAAGATGGCAACAGTCCATGTACTTTGTGGGGCTGAGGGAGGATATATCTCTTGCTAGCCCTATCTACTCCTGCATCCATACTCTATTCTCAAATGAAAAATAGCTCAATTCTTACTTCTCACAGAGCCATTCTTAAGTTGTATAAAATAGTCTTTAGACTAATTGTCTACACCTACAGTTTATCTGAATAGTAAAGAGAATAAGAATTAAAATAAAACATGGCTGTTCTGTATCCACAGCAATTATGTTAATGATATTCTCCAGACAACTCTGTTACAGCTTTTTAAAACTTCAAGTTATATTTCCAATCTGTTAACTGAAGAAAATAATGTTGGTAATATTCCTGTACCATAAACAAGACAAAAGCATGTCGTGCCTATTTGGTACATGAGAGGGCAGAGCGCCTATCAGGCAGCACCGGTTCAAGCTTGTGTGAATGCTAGTATCTTCTTCTAAGCTTCTATGGTTTTCTCTCCATGCCTAGAAATGTCCATTAGAACTCTCTGCAACAGCTAAAATGTTTTACAGTGTAACTTTAAATACCCCCTAGTACTCAGTCCTGCCACCAATAGTAGGTATTTAAATGTACACTTATTAAATAAAAGTTGAAATATAACTTCTTTCACATGTGCCTACTAGATACCAATTTGGAAAGTGAATGAGACTCTTTTTTAAAGATAGGCATAGCACTTATCATTCTTTGAACACTGAACTTGAGCCAAAGTTTCTCTTTTCCCCCCTGCAATTATTTATTGAGGATCTACTTTATACCAGGCCCTGCCCAGGGTGGTAAGAACAGAATGATATGTAAAACAGGCGAGGTCCAAGACAGGTTAAGTTAGGACCTTGCCTTGTGGAACTTTCAATCTGGTATAAAAGATAGAAAAGGAGGAAATGGATAATTCCAGGATTTACTTTTATATAATCATACATATTATGTAGGGCAAGGACTGAGAGAAGAGGTAGGACTGTTCTTAGAAAAGGCTATCAGCAAAATCTCTCTGAATAAAGTGACCTTTGGGTGCTATGGATTGAATTGTGTCTGTCCACCAAAATTACCATGGTGAGGTCCGACCCTCCCAGTACCTCAGAACGTGACCCTCTTTGGAAATAGGATTTTTGCAGAAGTAGTTAATTAAGATGAGCTCATATCAGAGCAAGGATGAGTCAATCCAGTGTGACTTGTATCCTTATAGAAAAAGGAAATTTGGACACAGAGGCACGTGCAGAGAGAAAATGAAGAGAGAACACAAGGAGAATGGCATCTATGATCCAAGGAGGGGGTCAGGGAATGGATCCTTGCTTCAGGCTCTCAGAAAGAAACCGCCCCGCCGACACCTTGATTTCAGACTTCTAGCCTCCAGAACTGCTGGATGATGCATTTCAGCTGCTTGAGCCACCCAGCGTGTGGTATCTTTTAGAGATGGCCCTAGCCAACTAAATACAAGTAGACACTTGGGTGAGGAAGCCCCGTGAATTGTGTCATTTAATCCTCACAGCTACTCCGTGAGTTAGGTAATTGTGTCTCCATTACCAGATGATAATATTGGGTTTGTAAAGCTCAAGTAATTTGCCTAAGGAAATATTTCCTCTTATGTGGCTGAGTCAAGGCAGACATCTGAGTTGGCCTGACCACTGAGCCTGAATGTCTTCTTAATACTGCTCTTTGTTTTTGAGTTATTTTTTTCCTGAATCCAATCAAAAGTGACACAATGGCAATGAAGTAATTAATTTTATACATAAATAAATTATGTGAGTCATGGCTATACTGCAGCTTTTCAGTTAACAATTAAATATCTAGCAGAAATCTTATTTGGCTTTTTGTTCAAAATTAACTAGATATTTTTTGTCATCCCTATGTAAATACTAGTCTTTGGAGCACTGAGATGCACACACACACACACACACACACACACACACACACACACACAGATACCTCTGTGGGTAATGTTGAGATTATTTTCCATTACAGATTGACATATAATATGAAATCTGCAGTGTCACTCTATTAGCTTTTTCTCCACTGCCTCCCCTCTCTTTCATGGGTGCAGGAGAGCACTCAGATTAACTCACTTCAGTAGACGTCTGCTTGCTTAAAGTCATTTTTCCATGAGGGCAGATGATTCCTCATTAACAAATTTGTGCACACACTTATAGAATTTCACCTTGTCAAAGGAGCTCCGGTGCTCTCTGAAGAGTGTGGGGAGTTGACTTCTGGAAATGCAAGTATCACCCTTCCTCTCCTGAAGACAGAGTGGTAGAAAGTCCTCCTGAGAAGATAGCCAGTGGTTTTGTTTGCTCAACTGGTGAAAAGAAACCACTTCAGCGAGCAAAAATGATTCCCCAAATGAGAATGCCTCTACAGAAATGTTCTAAATATGGCCTGACTTTAATCAAGCAATGCCATCTGTTCGATGAGTGGCAAGGTCACAACTTTTATAATAAGAGCAGTATCCGATGCCAGAAATGAACATACAGAAGTCTAACTTCTACCCACACAAAACATGACTACCTGTGTTTTAGGAGGCATATATAGATGCTCCTTGATTTGTGATGGGGTTATATTCAAATCAACTCATCACAAGTTGAAAATATCTTATGAGTAAAATGCATCTGATACACGTAACCCACTGAACATCCTGTAGTGCAGATGATAGTGGTGCAGTCCCCTCTACAGAGCAAGTAGTTTCAAAATGACTAACTTAGAACTGTGGCCTGCTGTTGCTGCCCGGGAAGAAAAGATCACTTATTAATAAAAGATTCCTTATTAAATTTAAAATTCTAAAAAATACCAACTTTGTATATAGACTGCAAAATGATCAAACTTCAAAATTCTAAGTTCAATTTCTACTTAAGGTGAATTACTTCCATCCTAAAGTTGAAAAATAATGGAGGACGACCTGTTAGCTTCCTGTGTGACCTTTGTAGAGGGCACTCTGATTGGTCTGGTCCTGCTGCATACAAATTCCAGGTCCTTGACCAAATTTTCTGAAACTCAGTCTCCTCTGTAGGAAATGGTTTTAATAATTTCTATGTCTCATGTTTGTGGTAAAAATAAAATGAGTATATTTTGTGAACTGTATTGTTGTTAGCAAAAGGCATGACTTTTCTAATTACAATTAGTGGCTCCTAGAGGAATGAAAAATAATCTTGAAGCAGCTTTTGATTACTTTCACCAAGCTCATTGACAACACCCTTGCCTTTCACAATGACACTACCAATTATGTACAATTCCTCTTGCCATCTTGCAGAGGGGGAAATTACTGTTTCCCATAGGTTAGGTGAGTTGCCACACAGTGAATCTGAACCCCAGCTGATCTCCCTGCCAGAGACTATGTTCTTCAGGCTTCTTCCAACCCTTGCTTCCTGGGGGAAAAAGTATCCCCAAAGAGAGCAGTTTGTTTTTTACTTTATTATTGAAATAACTACTTTGTTCTTGTTTGTGGAGACAGAGAGTTTAGGATTCCTTATTAAATTTAAAATTCTAAAAAATACCAACTTTGTATATTGTACCCACATATCTGTCTATAACAGGAAAATTACTATTCAGAGTAAAAGCCATAAATATTACTGACTATGCAATATTTTCAAATACCATTCTGCTATACATTCCAAGGACCCACTTTTTAAATGTGGCAAGTCAGCACAACAATACTAAAAGTGTCAGTGCTAATTATTTTGCTACCTTTCTCAGAGTTCTTCACTAATCTTTTTATAAATCAATAAGAAGAAGGTTGATATCACTTGTTTTACTGTCATATATGTCATAGTGAAAAAGACAGAAGTATGTAGGAAGGATGGGAAAGAAACAAGAAAGAAAGTGATTTTAGAAAGGATTAGGTCTGATCAGTTTTGTTGTTTTATTTTGAGGTGATTTTCCTAGGCCCTCAAAGATACACATGAAAATCATTTTGTTTGTTTTTTTTAATTTTTATTTATTGGCTCTTTTATTTACATATGACAGTAGAATCCATTTTGAAGTAATTATAAAAGCATGGAATATATCTTGTTCTAATTCAGTCCCCAGTACCTCTCCTTCTCCTCCCCTCTATATAAAGGGAAGGTAAAGTTTGAAGAGGAATTAAACCACAGTGGATTGAGGGAAGTGTGCAGTGTTTTCTCTCAGAGATTTTACAGAAAATGTTCTTGGAAAGTATGAGGCAGACACAAGATGTCCCAAGGCCCTCGGTTTTTATGTTTTGGAAGATGAGTGAATTTGTTATATGGCATTTCACAGATACTGAGTTTCAGGATTCTGATTGGTGACTGAGATTCCTCCCAGGAGCACTATCTTTCATAAAGAATTCCATAGCAGATGGATAAAGAAAATATGGTATGTATACCCAATGGAATATTACTCAGCCTTTAAGAAGAATAAATGGATAAAGCTGGAGAATATCTTCCTAAGATAAATAAGCCAGACCCAACAAACCAAAGGCCAAATGTTTTCTCTGATAAGCAGATGTTGATCCATAATGGGAGGAGTAGGAAAGAATGGAGGAACTTTGAATTAGGCGGAGGCAAGTAAGGGAGGGGAGAGGGTGTGGAAGTGGAAAGGATGGTGGAATGAGACAAGTATTATTACCCTAAATACATGTATGATTATACAACTGGTGTGACTCAGCACCATGTAAACCAGAGGACTGAGAAGTTGTGCTCTATTTGTATAACATGTGTCAAGATGCAATCTATTGTCATGTATAACTAGTTAACCCAATTTTAAAAATAAACTAATTTTTTAAAAATTAAAAAGAATTTAAAAAGGAGTTACATAACGGATCAGAGATTTTGTTCTATTTCCCTTTCATTTTGGTGGAGAGGTACGACTAGAAAAATTCTTGCTAAAACCATCACCTAGAAGTCTCTTTTTATAGTACAATATATTTATGAATTTTTCTATTTCAGAAGTCTGATTTTTAGAAATATTATGTTAATGGTGATTTTGCAATGTATCAAAATACAGATCTGTAGTAACATTTCAATGACTATTTTATAGACTCTGGATATAATTAATCCCTTCTTTTGAAATGTATGTGGTTCTCTTTCATTATAAACAATGCTGTAATGAGCAGCATTTTTAGCATATAAGGCAAATTTATCTGAATATACTATACAGTGAAATTTCTGAAGGACAGATAAAATCTTGTGTTTTGGAAAGGTAATTGAGGGGACAGATTATTTGGAGGTGAAAGGAGACTGAGGACTCAGAAGCCCATAACCTAAACTCAGGCAAAGATAATAGATGTACAGATAAGGGACAGCAGAGAAGCTATTTAGACAGTAGAATCCACAGGATGTGGAGATTGATCTGTAGGGGGCAAAGGAGAAATTCCAGGAGAAAAAGAAGTCAGGGGTGACCTAAGCCTTGTGGCTTAGAAAACTGGAGAGGAGATAATGAATTTCAAATTGAACCTGCTGAGTGTGAGGTGCTTCCAGGCATCCCTGTGGAAATGGTCCATGGGCAGAGCAGAGGAGAACTCTGTTCCAGGACACAGACCAGGCCAAGGCCACACACGAGAGACAAACACAGTAAAATCTAGTTTTATTTCACATTTTTTTACTATAACATGCATCTCCATCTGCTCCTATTAGCTTTTCCTTTCACACCAAATTTCAATTAAACTGTGTGTGGGGATAGAGATTACAGAAAAATGGTTCTTAGTGTGTTAGCTAAAGTCACTGTATTTGATGTAACAGCTCGTTTTTAAGATTAATGTTAATGCCACAACCTTAAAGAAAACACTGAATACCGAATACTGAGTGAGATATGTGTGTTGGCGAATTTTTCAAATTTAAAACCAGTGTGCATATGGAACAAAATCATTATTAGAAAATAACAATCAGGGTAGCTCAGTGATAGTGTTCACCTAGCACATGTGAGGCTTGGGTTCAAGCCTCAGCACCACATAAAAATAAATAAATAAAATAAAAGTATTGTGTCCATCTACAACTAAAAAAAAAAATAAAATAAAACAAATGAATACAAACTCAAAAAAGAAAGTAACAATTAATCAATGCTCCCACTGAAGAAGACATTATTATAATGGCCAATATTTGTAGTGTCTTCTGTTGTTTTCTGTTTGTTTTCCGTTGCTAAGTATTCAACCAAGGGCTGTGCATGATAGGCTAGTACCACTGAGCTACATCCCCAGCCCTATTATATTTTTTAATATATTCATAAGACATGTCATTTTTACTGTATCTCGTAAAGTAGATAAGATTTTGTTCGGTGTATGTCCAATTTAGGTTCGGAAAAACTAAACCTCTTTTCTCTTATTTTATAGCTGGTAAATGTCCAAATTGGGACTCTAAACTCTGGCACTCCGATTTTAAGGCCAAAGTTCTTCCCATTACCCTTCAGTCACATTGTATCAATCAATCGCTCAATCATCCAATCTTTACTGCCTCTTCCTTTCCTTTCTCTACCTCCTCCTATCTCTTCTCATCAATATACTTTGATTTAATTGTTAATTTAAAATTTATCTCATCTTTGTGGCAATATGGTTTCAAGTCACTTTATGAGAATTAGGAATGTGCCTTTTGTGCTCCCGTACCTGAGTAGAGGAGAATGATCCTCCCCTGTGGTGCCCACAAGGAAGACACCACACGCCATGGCTGGCTCAAGTGCTCAGCACATCACCTGTCTGCCCTTCGGCAGCTTGTCCTTCTACATCATTCTCCAATCACCTTCAACTTAAAGTCCTGCCTGATAAGTGTATGTGCGACTCAAGCTCATACTGCTATTGGAATCATTATATTATTACTTCTTGTACCCAAAAGACAGATTTTCAGTGTGCTTTTTTTTAAAAAAATATTGATCCCTAAAAATTATCGTAAGGCCATTACCATTCTCTCACCACATAGTTCAGAGCTAAAACAATTATATAGTTCTTTATTTTCTTCCCTTATGTGTGATCTCTGTGCTTCTCCATTTTCAGAGATTTATAGGCAATTGTTCCCATGTAACGCAACTGAGAAGTCACATTTATTTTTTCAGGTCTTTTAGGCTGAGTATGATTTGGAGCCTCTTATTTTACTGGTGCAGTTTCCTTAATCGGGAAGGTTAAAGTGACTTTCTTCAGCTTCCCAATTTATTTTGGAAAGTCATTGTAACTGACAGGAGAAATCTAACCAAGCCAGTGCACACATAAAAGTTCTGATCAAACACAATTTTTACTTTTAGATGAAAGCTGTTTATTACATGCTTGGTGTCATTTTTAAAAATAACAGTTTTATTGACACATAATTGAGATAAAATAAACTGCATATTTTTAAGGCGTTCAACTTGACAAGTGTTGACATATGTGCACAGCAGTGAGAACATCATTAACAGCAAGAGGATGAACACATCCATCACTCGCAAACTTTCGTCTTTCCTTGTTTTCTTCAGAATCCCCACCTCCACCCTCCCCCTTTACAGGCAGCTCTCTAACCACTGGAGCCTCCACCTATTCCTGAAAGGGAGACTCCGCATTGTAAAAGCATCTAATTCTCTCCTGCTTTATTAGAAATTCAATTTTATTTTAGTAAGAAACACAAGTCCTGTGACAAAATTATCCAAGGGGGAAAAAACAACTTTTAAGGTAAACTGGTACAAACAAAAAAGTAAGGGAATGATGACTAAGTCAATGTAAAAGTAGGCAAAGTCCACAGGCAGAAAGTGACCAGCCAGTCAAGATGTCTGAGAAAGCAAACTGACATGTAACGGATTGTCAAAGAAATGAAAATTAAAATAACATGTATTCATTTATATTTATCTTCTTGGCAAAGATTTAAACAATATTATAACACCAAGAGTTAGAACGGGTTTTGGAAAGCAGACACTAATGTATTGCTACAAAAAGTTGAACACATTTCTGTATAACTACTACAATTAATATACCTTATTTTTGACCTAGTGACTTGTCTAGAAATTAATACTAAAGAAATCTCCAAACAAGTGAACACTGGCAATAAGTTGTACGCAATGTTAGTTGTTAGTATGTTGGCTGAATATACTTATGGTTCATCATATTATGAAATCACTAGTGGACATATAATTGGTGACGTTTATCTGTGGAAAGAAAAAGAGCAATAAAGAAAATGAAATATGTATAGAAGGATTCTTTTTGCATAGAATAAATATTTTGAGTATGTTTTTGGATATATAGAAAGAACTCAGCAAAGGGCGATATGACATTTCCCACAAGTTCCTTTTATGGATAAGACTAAAAATGTAATTTTCACATTCTTAAATTTTTTAAAATTTGTTTTAATTAGTTATATATGACAGTAGAATGCACTTCGATACATCATCTATAATGGAATATTATCTCTCATTCTTCTGGTAGTACATGATGTAAAATCACACTGATCATATAGTTATATATGTCCATAGGGTAATAATGACTGATTCATTCTACTGTCCTTCCTTCCCCCAGACTGCTCCCCGGCTTCACTCCCTTCTACTTAATGTAAAGTAACTCTATTCTTCCCTAGACCCTGCCCCCATTGTGAATTAAAGAAGAACAAAATCATGGCATTTGCTAGTAAATGGAGTAGGAGAATATCATGCTAAGCAAAATAAGCCAATCCCAAAAAACCAAAAGACAAATTTTCACATTTTATTGTATTATACATTTGATTCCACTAAGAAATATTTACTACACTTATAATTTAGAATATTGTTACTGAAATAAACAGTATGCATATATTCTTACTAAAGTTATATAGTTTTCCATATATCTTTAAACACATCCACCAAGGAAAAACTCTAAAAAACTACACACTACAAAATGTTAAGAGTCATTCTACAATTACAGGTAATCTTTTAAAACGTTGTTAGTGTGGATTTTTTAAATCTCTTTAATTTGTTATAGTTGTACAATGAAATACGAGTAGCAAACCTCCTCTCTTTAAGTAAAAGTCAATATAATAAAAACCATCACTTAATAATAGAAAATAATCTCTAACAATGTTATTCTCAAATGCTGATCACCATAATCAAGTAAATATGGTCGCTGTGAATCTTCTGTTCCCTGCCAAGATAGAGTAAAAGAAGCCTGGTTTATGTTCCCTTGTGGAAAAAAATACTGCAAAACTGGCCAAACATGTGAGACAAGTTTTTGACAGTAGGTGGCAGGTAGCTCTGCATACTGATAGAGAAGAAATTCTATGAAGCCTGGGTACAGTGGCCCAGCTCACCACCTGAGAAGGTTTCCTGGTCTCCGCATAGGGAGGGGTAGGCAAGCCAGAGCCCAGAGTTTCATTGAGATGATGCTGGGAATATGAGGAAATTAATGTAGATAGTTTGCTGGGCCCAGAAAGTCAACTTGGGGAACATCTGCACAGGCTCCCAGTGGAGTCTTCAGCTAACCACTGATCAGTTAGGGGAGGGCAGGAGTTTTAGGAAAAGCCAGGATGACCAAGGGGAATAGTGAACATTTGGTGTGATGTATATACATTTACCATCTTGATTTTTTGGACTTCACAAAGGTTATATACATACATCAAAATTTACTAAATTGTGCACTTCAAATACATGTAGCTTATTAAATGTCACTTTTATCTATTAGAATTTTAAAGAGATTTTAAAAATTTTAGTCCATTTGCACCAGTAAAGAAACACTGGTGCAAATGGACTAATAGGGTAGGGTCTTGCTCAACTTAGTCCTTTTGGTACTAGCACAATGGAACCACCATTGATCCAGTCATCTCACTCCTCAGTTTATACGCAAAGGACTCTAAAACAGCATGCTACAGGGACACAGCCATATCAATGTTTATAACAGCACAATTCACAGTAGCTAGATTATGGAACCAACCTAGATGCCCTTCCGTAGATGAATGGAGAGGGAACCTTTGGTAGATATACACAATGGAACATCACTCAGCATTAAAAGGGAATAAAATCATGGCATTTGCAGGTAAATGGATGAAATTGGAGAATACAATGTTAAATGCAGCAAGACAATCCTAAAAAATCAAAGGTCAAATGTTTTCTTTGATATGAGGTGATGGCAGAGGAGCATGGGAGGTGTGGAGGAACTTTAGATAGGGCAAAGGGGAGGGAGAAAGGAGGGTGCAAGGTGGTAGGAATGATGGTGGAATGAGTTAGACATCATTACTCCAAGTACATGTATAAGACAAGAATGGTGTGAAATACTTTGTATACAATCAGTGTCTTGAAAAATTGTGCTCTATATGTATAATATGAAATGATTTGTATTCTAACATCATGTATACCAAATCAGAATAAATTTTAAAAAATGTTGCAACATAAGAAAACAAGAAAAGATGCTACCAAAACAACTATATACTACTTTGAAAAATCCTGGCAATTCTCCTTACTGGATCAAAGTTTTCCTAAAATGTGACTATTTACTCTGGATTGATTCCGTTTAAGAAATTGGAATTCATTAATAACAAATAAGGCCGTAGGCCAGGATTGGGTCTGCCTTTTTCCCCACACTGATCATATCTCGCATCTTTAAAAGATACATGAATGTTCTGAACTCCAAGAAGGGGAGGATTACATGCCAAGAGAAAGGTAAAAATATCCGAGCTAGACTCTGGACAATTTAGAATAAGTCTTGCCTTATTCAATAGTAAGGGCTATTCTTCAATAGAATATTAGTAGGAAACCAGGAAAACCAAGTACCTGTGTTCCACAGGGCAGACTTGAGGACAGTTATGTGGTAGCTGACATTGGTACATGTTCCTTGAATCATCAAGTTACCATTGAGACAAACTTACCTATACTGACTGTTCTCAACCAGCTAATTGGAGGGAAAATATTACCTTGGCAGCCAGCTGAGGGGAATTTTTGGTTCTGCTGTGGTCTAAGTAATGTGTTATTGATCTATGATTAAACTGATCTGAAGGTCAGACTTCTAAGATTTCTTTCTGTCTCACATTTTGAATCAATTGTTATCTTTTAGGAATAGCTAGATGAGAGGCTCCTGACTTATCTTTAGTCCAACAACAGGAACCAACCTGGTGTTGCAGTACGTGGGCCACAAATACAACAAAATTAGTGCCTAAAGATTTTGCTTTGCAGACTTTTCCTGAATTATGGGTCCATGGTCGCGCTGCAATGCTCACTCAAGAATCTGAGTAACCTGCTTGTTTACACTGAAACCTAAGTTTCAGTGTAAACAATTATTTCAGGGATTACAGGAAAAATGTCTTATCTATTAATATGAAAGCTGACTGAATTTTGGTTTCTTTGTTGATATGTGTGCATAAGAGTGTGTTTTGAGTGTGTGTGTGTTAATCAATGAAATAGTGGGAGCTTATCTATCCTTAAAAATCTAAAAGATAATTCATGTTAGTGGCTTGGGAGGCTGAGGTGGGAGGATCAGAAGTTCAAAGCCAGTCTCAGCAACGTAGTGAGGCACCTAGCAACTCAGCAAGATGCTGTCCCTAATAAAGTATTAAAAAAAAAAAAAAGGCTGGGGATGTGGCTCAGTGGATAAGCACCTCTGGGTTCAATCCCCAGTACCAAAACAACACAAATACCATATTCTTCTCCCTGAATTGGGTTTTCATTCCATTATTATAAATGCCATTTGATGCTTTAAAATAAACCAAGGGGAACTTTCAAATGACAGGTATGACTTCTTCCTATGCAGGGTACAATACTGGAAAACAAATGAACATTTAAAGCCTATTAGAGTCCAGCTAATTTCCCCCTCAAAAGATTCAATGATTCAAAGAAAGTAACAAAATTGATTGATGCACTGTTTTTTTGGTTTTTTTGATGGACTGTATTTTTGGTACTAGGGATTGAATACAGAGGTTCTTTGCCATTGAGGTACACCCCAATCTTCTTATTTTTATGTTAAGACAAGCTTTTACTAAGTTGGCTGAGGGTGTCTCTAAGACGTTGAACTCCTGCCTCAGCCTCTTGAGTTGTTGGGATTATAGGTATTTGCCATTGTGCTTGGGTAAGAAATTGATATAAAGAAAGTAAGTAGTTTAATATGTGAAATGTTGCTATCAAAAAGGAGAATGCATCAAAAGAATTTCCAAGCCAGTCATGGTGGTGCACACTCATAATCCCACCTGTTCAGGAGGCTGAGGTAGGAGGATCACAAGTTCAAGGCCAGCCTCAGAACTTAGCAAGACTCTTTCAAAATTGAAAAAAAAAAAAATTAAAAAGGACTAGGGATGTAGTTCAGTGGTAAAATCCTTGCCTAGCATGCACAAAGACCTGGGTTCAATCCCTAGCACTACCGAATACAAAGAGTTCTAAGAAATACCCTCTGAGAAATGTTGCTAAACTCTAGGGAAAATATAATATATAATATACATATATAATATATATATATTCTTTTCATATATAATATATATAATCTTTTAATATCTGGAAGGTCAGAGCCCAGGTTCTTTGTTTCCTTGGTACTCAGATTTTCTATGGTCTAGAAATTTTCCTGTCTACTATTGGGGTGGGTTTATTGTAGATAGAAAGGATGAGGCTCAGGGACCCTCACCTGTATGAGCCTCTTCTAAAGTCAATAGAAATGGTGGGATGACATGCTTAAAGGTTTTAGGAAATCTGCAAGAGTGAAATACTTTAGTTGCAGAATTTTAAGACCTCTATCTATTTCCATTCCACTTCCCCTTTGGTCCAAGTGGTTTTAGAGTGATCACTCCAGGTCTTCTGGGGATCCAGCTAACTAGAAGTTGAGTTAAAGATGCATTTAATTTGTGGTTTGCTAGAATTACATATTTGTGTTTCTCAGTCTCTTTTAGGTATCTTTAGATTATTGTTAGGAGTTCTTTCATAGGAAAAACTCCCACAAACCCTACTAATGGCCACTGTGTTAACATTGGGATGATGCAGGCCAAAGGTTATGCTTATACTCCTATGTCCAGTGTTGCAACCACAGGAGTCTATGTGGCATGGAGAAGAAACACTTAAAACATAAGGTAAAACACTGGTATTTGAAGTTCTTCCAAATCTTACGGTTCAAATATGAAAGACTTTTGGTAAAGAGTTTTATGCATTTGACCAAGATTCTAAGAAAGTTTATGAAATAAGCAATAACAAATTGAGAAACTTGATTTAATTTTTCTAAACCACCAGTAATAAAACTTTGGATTATAATTAATCATACTACAGGGAAAACAGCATTATCGTTTTATTCTCAACATAGAAAATATAACCATGGTCAAATGAAGAAGCAATCAGAGAATAAATAGCCCAAAACTGTAGAGCTAATAAAATAATATCATAATCATTAAAGAGGTGCATTAAGAAATTGGTTTCTAAAAGTTAATTTTATAAGTTTTGTGATGCTTGTAGAATCTGTCAGTACATTATATTTGCTATTTTATTTTTTATGAATCTAAGATGTCATGAATGTTAAGAAAAAGCTCTAGCAATGAGCTTATGTCCCTAGCTGACTTGTGGTGTTTGTGTATGTGCGTATTTGGCATTCTAAATAAATATTCAATTATTACCTAATATTGCCTCTGTTGCTCCTAAAGTGGGTTCTCCTAGTTGTATAAAGCTTCGGGCATCATAAACCCTGGATTCACCCTCTGCCAATCATCATAGTCACCCTGAGATATGAAGAGGAAAATTCTTTCATATTATAGCTAAGTAATAAAAGACATATGAATCTATTATTAACTCCAAACTTTCATATTCAGTATTGTTAAGGGACTGATTCTTAAAATTTCCCAAGAATATAAACTGGTCAAAATCTATTTCCAAACAATAAATCAACCAACCCTATATCCTTTGTACTAGATTGCACTTAAATAAAAAATATTAAAATATGCCTTACAATGCATCTGCTTGATATCATTTACAGGTATAGGAAATAATTGAAGGTAAGACTAAAAAAGTTTGAGTGTTAAGGGTTTACAGATAAAAAGTATTGTTTTAATATTTTCAATTATGAAAAAATTAGTATTCAAAAGAAATCAAGTGTAGCAAAATACTATATAAGTGCGTGTACACTAAGAAAATTATTTGTTGTTGTTATGATTTGGATGTTATAAGTCCCCCCAAAGCTTATATGTTGAAGATTTTGTCCCCAGGGCATAGTGTTCAGAAGCCTGTGGGAGATTAGATCGTGAGGACTCTGACGTCATGAATGAATCAATCCATTTATAGATTCCTAGCTTAATGGGTTTAGGTGAGGAGCTTTATTATAAAAGTGAGCTCTCTCTGCTTTCCTGCTGCATGAGATGAACAGCTTTTCCCTACCATGTGCTCCCTGCCATGATATTGTGCCTGATCAGAGGTCTAAAAGCAAAAGAGTTAGAAAATCATGGACTTAAACCTCTGAAGTTATGAGCCAAAAAAATATTTCCTCCTTATAAATGAACTATTTCAGATATTTTGTCACAGCAATGGAAATCTATCACTGTTGTAAGTGCATAGTTCTCCAGAAATATTTTAAAAAATCTTTACATATAACACCAGATTTTCTGTTCCCAGTGCAAAGCAATGTGTTTTGAACACTTGTTTGACTGAATATTCAAACATATATAAGCTAGGAATGACACTGTAATAGGCTTTATATATTTCTTACAAAAATTGAATAAACTTGTAAATGATATATTCTGCAATTTGATCATTCTTATTTGATTTCATAACCCTCATTACAAAATGCACACAATCTGACATAATCACAAACTTCAAATCAAAATGGGAGCTTTCATTAAATTTAGCAAGTTACATGAATCATATATGAGAGAAGATAGGTATCATAGAGCTTGTGTTATAGATAACTCCAAATAAGAATTTATTTCAATATTGGTGAATTAATAAAATCAAACAACACTTTATGATTTATAATTATAATCAAACCTGTATCCACTAAGGATAGGATTATTATTTTTAAAACTGTGAGCTTACATTTACTGAATATCTGTAGGATTCATGCATCACTTCCTATTTTGTATATCTTATTTGTAGCTATATATTTTAAATTTAAATTTGAAATTGGGGACTCATAGATTTTTTTAATAAGAAGAATGGTGATTTCAAATATACCTACAGCTGTTTAACTATCCCTACAAAATGCACAGATTGTGAAACACTTGAAAGAATTAAAATCTGCCTTACAATGTATCTGCTTGAATATCATTTACAGGTATAGGAAATAATTGAAGGTAAGACTAAAGAAGTTTGGGTGTTGAGGGTTTACAGAGAAAAAGCATTGTTTCAATATTTTCAATTATGAAAAAATTAGTATTCAAAAGAAATCAAGTGTATCAAAATAATATATAAATGTGTGTACACTAAGAAAATTATATGTTATACATAAAGATTTAAATTCAAATTAATTTAGAAAATAACGTTGCCTTAAAAGATTACTTAATGGAACTATTAAACTAAACGTAACTTTTTAGTATGATTTCATTTTTGCACATATTTATAAAAAAAGATCATTATAAAATGAAGTACAACTAAACCAGCAATTCCCAACTTCAATCCCATATCTCATAATGCTAATACAGATATTATTCAATAGCACATGTGTACCTCTAAAATTAAACGCAAATTCTCCATGTGATTATATGCATATATATGGTTTTTATGACAGTGTTGTTGGATGGTTTAGACCCTAAAAGACTTCCAGAATTTCTAAAAGAATAAAAAACATAAACTGGACTATTTTATTTTCCAGATGGAATAGAGTACTTTCACCAAGAAAGAAAAAGAAAATGAGGTTCTAATTGTGTTGGTGATGACCCAACCCCACCCACGAATCACAAAATGGGAGGAAAAGAAAATTCCAAGAAGAATTTGATAATTTCAAGAAACAAAGTGCCCAGGAGACATCTTCACTGAACAATTCCCAAAGAGCTCATGTGTGAGCAGTGTGAAAATTCTAAAAATATAGCTCAGTGACATCTCAATAGTTCTTCAAAATACCAGACTAAAGAACAAAGTCTTATTCCAAGTCAGACTTTTAAATATGGGTACATGTTTTCATTACATAATAATTTCCAGTAGTCTTTGAGCCTATGTACACTTCAGTAACCAGAATACTAGGAATATGAGATTTTTCAGTGCTTAGAGGATAAACAGGATAATTAATTATTAATTTATTTTAAGTTTGTGAAAACTATCTTCAATGTTAACTACTAACCATGACAACTGATATGCAATATTTGGACCAACACTGACAGCAAGCCATCTGTGAATTCTGCTCAAGATACCATATCGGAGGTGCAGCAAGAGAAGAGTGTGAAAATCCACAAAAACTCTGACACAAGAGGCATTATTGAAGCAGTTCTCAAACAGAATAGGTTTAATGGAAGAAATTATGGCTGTGTTCAGTTGTATTATTAAAGCACAGAGAGATTATTAGAATTATTTTATATCTTTCTCATATCAAGGAAAGGAAGTGGCAAGGAAACAAAAGTTAGCAAGAATGATACTTTTCTCGAAATTAACCCTATGAAACAGAGAAAGAGCTTGTTCTATGGGTTGATGCTCTTTCCTGAAAAGACAGATGAAGCAGCAAGAACTTTCTGAGCTGGGTTTCTACACCAAAGTAGGATGTTGAATTCCTACATTCCTTTAGGAAATCCCTGTGAGTCCATAAATTCTATGATCCTGATTTATGCAGAACAACTGCATGTTACCACAGAAGACACCACCTAAAAGCAGGAGAACTGCATGAGCACCTCCCTTACTAGTTCTAAGGAAGCACTGAAGGCGAGTGAGGTTAAGAAACAGGTCTTTCTAGACAGTTGTGCACAAACTCCTGGATTTTCCTGCCAGTTGATTTGATGAATTTTGAGCCATAGCCTTATGACTTCCTTCTTTGAGAAAATCTGAGGCGAGATTAAAGCTCTTCAAGGCAACAGCATTATATAAATCCAAAGCATGTTCATACTTTGAAAATGTGCTCACAAGGAGAAGTGTGAGCAGAAGGAGGAATCTGAGGTGGTAAGGAAAAAGACATAAGCAGAGGCAGAGTGGCGAACGGCCTTCAAACAAGGATAAGAGTTGAAATTAGTGAGGAAAGCAAGAGGGAGCCAGTCAAAGGAACTGAAAGAATGAGTAATGGGAAGTTAGGTAAGAAAAGCTAGATAGATTACCTTGGAAGGCAGGATTTTGAAGTGATTAGAGATAATGGCCCTAGAGGAGATTGTAGAATTGAGATAGGAAACCAAAAGACAAGGATGGATACAACAATTCCTGAACCAGGAATAAGACCTCATGGGGCCCCAGCGGGGCAGTTATAAGTAACAAAAATGAGGCCTTTGCTGAAGCTTGGGCACTGTGTAACATTGGGCCATTGGAAAATATTTATTGCATAAATGAAGAAAAATAGTGTCTATTCTTGTATGAAACAATCATTAAGATCAGCACTTTAGAAAATAAAAAAAATAACTACTAGATCAAAAACTGTTGATAATTTCTCCTCCAGAATTTCTTTTCTAAGAACCACTTAGACTTCTGTCTACAAATTAAACAAGAACATTAGTTCTTAAGGTCTAAGATTAAAAATGAAAATTCTTCATTATGAATTTATTCTCAATGTACAGGAGTGTTTATATGAAAAGCATGGTCATGTAAACCACATATAATTTCTAAGAGGAATAAAATATCTAATACTTCCCTAGCTCATATATAACTTTTAACTTATATTTGATAACACAATTAGTCTTTACAGACATTCGTCTTCAGAATCCAGATGAATGAATCAGAAGAAGGGCTCAATTTAAAACACTTTTTTTCATTTAGTAAATCTAACATTTAAGTTGCCAATAAAAGAATTGTTCTTTTAGCATAGAAAATCCTCAGAAGTTCTTCTAATTTCTTTCTTCTCTAAATTGGTCCAAATTATCTCTAGCAGGAATTAATTTCCATAGGAATAAGGAGGCTGGAGTTAGAAATCAGTTCTTTGAGCTACATTTGTGTGTATGAAAGGGCTGAATTGGTATTCAGTCTATAGCCAGCAGTGACAGCTCTCTCAAACTGACTAAAGAACAATCTGGAAAAATTTATGGAGATCTTAAAGGACTCAGCAGCATTCAGCTAATATCCATTCTTAAGTACCATTTCAGCAACCCTAATGTGTCCTGTTTAAAAAAAAATATATATATATATATAGTGTACATATATGTACATATGTATTTATATTTATATAAACATAAATGCATGTGAATACATACACATACACAGATAAAACAACTTTAAATACAAAGGAAGGTTTCTACTTTCTATACTGTATTTAATGATATAATTCATTTCACTGTAATGAAACAAATTACTACATAATAAACAAGATCATTCTGTTGTCAATTTGAAATATTGAGTTCCTATATCTACGCACTAGCTTCTCCACAATTGATATTGTGTGGCTGTTTCAAATACCATGCCACAATTAAATAAATAAATAACAGAACAAACAAAAAAGTGCATATATAGCCAACCAAACAAAGGCCTAGCCCAAATGAACATGCTGCAGTTTTCATAAAGTATTATTTTTATGTATTGATTAATATATTTCTGTTTTATATAAATAGTGGTTAAATGAGATCAAAACTTTTCAAATACATATAATCTTTCATAGTTATCAGCTTCTCATATAGATAATAAAGACCTTTGACATCATCTTTAATGGGCACTCAATAAATATTTTTATTTTTATTTTCTTTAATATGAAAAAAAATTTACTTGTATGCTAACATCACATCGACATGGATGGTCACAAAGAGTACCCCTGCTAAGTGTGATAATAAATTTGTATCTTGACATTAAAAAAATAGCTAGATTTTATGAAAATTATCATTCCATTTTCTTTCCCACAAATAACATCCTACTTCTTCAAAACATGGAGGGAATGTAAGAAGGAAAGCATATACTCTCAAAGTCTTCCTCAATGTTCACAGGTTCTAAAATACCTCTCCAACTGTAGTGGATGTTGTGATCATCTACCTTTAACAACATAACCCATTTCCCTTGGTTTGGAAAGTGCTCTTTGTTCTTGAAGTAGGACAGAGACCCCATCCATTAAGCTTTTCCTCTTCTCAGATCATCAGGATGTCTGCAGAGGTTATCCAGGTTGGTAGCTTTCTCTTTGTAAATATCAGGTTTGTACACAATAAGGTATGATAGAGTTGAGTTTGTAAGATTGTTGTATTAAAATATACTGTTTTTGTTTTCTTGCTTAAAAAACAAAACAAAACAAAAAAACCTCCATGCCCTCCCCCTGCACTGGGTATAAAGCTCAAAGAATTTCCAAAATCTTTGTTCAGAAGAAGAATTGTTAGGCAAGAGCCACTGCTGAACCCGATAGTCAATAAACCTGCTTTCTGAAAATTCCTAGAGTGTCTGGCCTCTTCTGTCCTACTTCATTTGGCAGCCCAGATGGGACAGTGAAGCTTTTCTGCCTCTCTTATCTCTGGGTCTAATTTTCCCAGGATGTGGAGGACAATACTTTTCCTTGGTGCACCATAGGCTATAGGCTTGGCTGACTCACCTGCCCCAAAGAACTGTCACCCCAGAGCACAATGGAACCCATGAAGAACAAGAACCAAGACTAGGTAACTTAGAGCACCATCCAATTGAACAAGAAAAACACAGATCCATTAAAGGCATCCCACCTGACTTCCCCACAGAGGCCTAAGCTGGTGGAAGAGAGGCTCTATCAACTTCTAAGGGTCCCTGAGTAATCTCTGAAGAATGTGGAGCCAAAAAGGACCCGGGGAGTCACCCAAATAGTCTCTGTTCAAAATCAGCAAACAGAGGAGAAACATGATTCCCTTTTTGGTTGTGGAATTTTGAGATTTAGACAATATAAAAATTTTGCTTTGACCATGTCTATGTAAAGTATGTAAAGAAGACAAACAAGGGAAGAGTTTTGACCTGACCCAAGGGCCAAACAAATGCTGGACCCTCACTCAGTTCCATGGGATCTCATACAGTCAATGGTGGATTTTCACCATCCAATATCTAGGTGAAAGCTCCAGGTCAGGAGTTGATACTGGGCCAACAAGGAGCACACTAAGTTCCCACAAGTGAAAAGCACTGAGATGGATGAAGCAAATCTTGTCATAAGTGTGTGACACTGATACAGCATGGAACATGGGAGGCACACACAAAACACTTCTAAAGTCTTCTAAAATGTTTGTTAAAAAAAACTTTTAAAAAGGTTTTAATAGTAACTGTGGGATGAAGCTTACTCCATAAAAGTTATATACTTTACAAATTAAAATGACCAACCTTTGGGGTGGAGCAGCCACCAGAAGGATCTATGGACAAAAGTTTCATTGGTGAGGGCCTCTCAATAGTTATCAAAACCTCTGGACACCAAACCAATTCCCTTATTGGTTGCTGGCAAGAGATAATCTAGAAACAGCCTCTTTGTTCGAGAGCCTATTTGGAAAGACAATCCAAATTAATGTTAATTTAGACTATAATGGCCTCTAAGACCCAATGAAAGAAAACTAAACAAAACCTGACAAAGAAAAAAACAAACAAACAAACAAAAAGTCATTTTTCCTGTGAGTGCCAAAAGAGCACTCGCCATCTTATGCGCCACTCAACCTGACTTTGCCAAGACCACTAAAACAACAGGCTGACCCCTCAGCCCCCTCATTCCCAGAGACAACAGACAGTGGCCCCTTAACACTGGCCAGTCCTTTTTCCTTGATGCTCTCAGTGCCAGAGCCTTCCCCAGAGCCAAAAACTCCTCTATCTTTGGAAAACTTGTCCCAAAAGCCACTTCTGTGCCCTGCAGTCAATAAACCTGCTTGCTAAAGATTCCTCAGGTATCCAACCTCTTCTGTTCCAATTCATTCTCATTTGCTTCAGCTTAAGAAGTCTGCCTTGTCCAAGCATCTAATATTGGTTCCACAGGAGGGTATCAAAGTCCAGACCCCTCACCCACATGTAGGACAACTCTGAGGAGCAAGCCCACTCCCAAACTCCCTGAGGGCTCTACAAGACCTCCCCACACTACAGTGCAGACCAACTTCCCTCTAGCTCCTGCTTCTGCTTTCTTTCCTCTTCCCCCCTCTCCATAGATGGTGGTCCCATGAACAATCTCTAAATAAGACCCTTTCTACCTGGTTGGTCACTCAGTCTGTTTTTCTGGAAACATAATCCATGAACTAATTGGATGAAAACATTGAGGATGCCTCTGGCCATTCACGCTTTACAAGAGTAGGCTATTTAAAGAAAGCCACTGAAAAAAACGAACCTTAGAACAAATTTCAGTTTTCCATATTTTCCCTAGTAAACATCAATGTGCACTGATGTGTCACATAAGCATTCACACACACTAACTCCAATTCTTTGCATGCACAATGTTTATGCTGTGTGCTCAGGATATATCCTGGTAAACATGGAGAAAGATCCAAGAGAACTTCCCCTGCAAAGTACACAGAACTCTCATGACTGTTTAAAATAGATATCAATGTTAATATAATTAAGAAGAATGCATTTAACTGTACCCCTTTTTTTCTGTTTCCTTATGATTGTATGTTGTTCAATAGTAGAAATCTCAACTGTATTGTTTTATCTATTCTTTTTCCCTGAAGAACATTTATAAACTTTAACTCTTTGTTGTCCAAATCTCGACTTTTGCATGAATTGGAACTCAGAGAACATCCATTTTGATAGACATTTAAATTTGATTGCATGTGTTTTTTTATTACATCATGGAAACTGTCAAAAACTTAAATGCAGTTAATATAGGCTGACAAATAAGAAATGCTGAATTCTCTTACCTGGTGAGTCAGTGATTCTTTCCCAACAAATAAGCCTGTTAGGTAGTATTATATAGTACATAAATACTGCTTATCTGAATGTGAAGTTATTTAAAACAAATTCACTGATATTTAATAATAGTAATTAGTGTTGAAATGTCACATTACAGAAACATTTCAATAAAAATATGACACTTTATAGAAAGATTAATTTCTTAAACTGAAAGATATTATAAAACATTTCAAAACTAAAACTTGTAAAATACATCTATTGATTAGGTTCACACCGCTGCATATTGAACAGATTATTCTTCAATTATACGTTAAGGAAAAAAAAGTTTTAAAGGCAGTGATTAGAGATAAGATGTAACAGAAATAAACATCACATTCCTAAGGGATCATCTGAAACCACAGTGAATGTGACACTTGCATGTGGAGGTGGAGTAGGTGGAAATCATAAGAGGATGAGCAGAGCACACTACTCCTCAGTAGAACTGGAGGTGCTGCAGTTACAAGCCACAGAAATGGGGAAAGGGAGGGAATATATACAAACAACAACAACAACAACAAAAAACTTTGTATCTTTGTATAAGCTGTTAAGCCACAGGAATTTTCTCCGGTTCCGCTTGTCCCAGGAAATACTTCAAAATCATGAAAATAAAGAAAACAGTTTCTTCCAATAAATACAAAACTCTAAATCCAAATAAATTGATCACATTGTCTATTTACAGAGGAAAAATAGGTAGAGAGGAGTGGAGAAGGGGAAAGACAGAAGGAAGAAAGAAGGAGGAAGAAGAAGAGAAGAGTAGGGAGAAGAGAAGGGCAGGGAGGAATGAATAAAAGAGAATGACTCTTCACCAGCTTTGCTGGTTCCAGACTAAACTGTCATAGATTAGAGATTTGTGGGCTGCTCATGTATTGCCTGGCGCTGGAGCCCTCATGAAAGCATCCGCTCACAGGCGGACTTGGTGGTTTGAGGTGCTTTTTTGTAGGAGTGCCTCCTCTCCTGTCTGTGGGTATTGATTTGTATCAGGAAGGTCACGACTGGCTCTTCCCAGAACACTTGGTTCAATAAATGGGAAGGATTCACTACTTAGTGAAATTGCCCTGTATCTTGTTTTATTAGCTTTATGGAGATATGATGAAAACACCACACAATCCATCCATTTAAAGGGTATGATTCAGTGGCAACTAGTTGTGCATCCATTACTACTTTCTAGAACATTTTCATTATCCTATAAAGAAATTTTATACCCCTTAATTTTCAATCTTCAGTCCCCTGTTCCCCCCATTCCTACTGAAGTACTAAACTGCTTTTTTCTCTATAGACCAATCTATTCTGGACACTTCATATAAATTGAATCATACAATTCATACAATATGTCATTCTGGCTTTTTTATTTACTATAATGTTTTCAAGGTTCATATATGTAACAGAATGTATTAGTACTGGAGTCTCTTTTTGTTGAATGTATTCCTTGTGTGAATATATCATATTTGTTTATTCATCAGTTGATGGAAATTTTTATTGTTTCTACTTTGGGGCTACTATAAATAATTTCTGCTACGAACATCTGTGTACAGGATTATGTGATTTTTCTTAATTCTTCCTCACATAATACCTAAGAGTGAAGATGTGGTAACTGTTTAAGGAACTGCAGTATCTTGTATCTTGTCTATTCATTTCTCTTTGTCTTAAAATAATTATCTCAAAAAATCATTGCCAAATTCTTCTAATATGGTTCAATTTTCTGACGTATGTTTAAGCCAAAGCTTGGCTTTGGTTATTTAATGGATTAAGACTACAATTACCTGATAATCAAAAAGCATTTACTAAGTTAGGTGTGGAAGATCAGGTCTATAATCCTAGCTACTTGGGAGGCTGAAGGAGGAACATCACGAGTTTGAGGCTAGCCTGGGCAACTTAGTTGATACTCTATCTCAGTATAAAATAAGGACTCAGATGTAGTTCAGTGGATAGTGCTTGTCTAGCATGCATGAGGCCCTGGATTTAATCCACAGCATAGCAAACAATAAATAAACACACAAATAAATAGATTTACTAAGCAGCATGTGCTTTTCTTTTTCTTTTTGATACAACATACTATACATTGCCAATGAAAATTAACTTTAGAAATCCCTTGAAGTTAGAAGTACAAAGTAATAGTATCATTAAAATACCCTGTATGGCCAGGCACTGTGGTGCATGCCTGTAATTCCAGCAGCTCAGGAGGCTGAGGCAGGAAGATCAGGAGTTCAAAGCCAGCCTCAGCAATGGCGAGGTGGTAAGCAACTCAGTGAGACCCTGTCTCTAAATAAAATACAAAATAGAGCTGGGAATGTGGCTCAGTGGTTGAGTGCCCCTGAGTTCAATCCTCAGTACCCTCTGCCCCAAAAAAACCACCAAACCCTGTATGTTATTTTGTTGTTCTGGAACTTTAATATTAAACATGATATTGAAAAAAAACATGCCACTCTTAATAAAAATATGCAATATTTTACATCCATGCAAACACTTTATACTTTGTCAGTAATTCCAATCTGAGCAATACTTATTTAACCATTCAAGCATTTAAGTTAAAACTTCTCTTCTTCCAGGGATGAGAAAACTAAGATGTAAACAGGCTAAGTTGCTTCCAAATATTTATTTATAATCACAGATCTGGGTGGGACTTCCCAAGATGCCAAAGTTCAAGTTTATAGCCTTTTCATCTGTTACTATTCTAGTGAACAGAGAACTTATAGCCATGCCTGTTTTTCCAATTTCTACTCTCACCATTCCATTCTACTTCTCCCACCCAAATGCAAGCTTCCTTCCACTCATGCACACGCATACATAGCATACAAACTACAGACAAGGGTATACACACTCACATACACACCTCACATATAGAACACATTCACACGTACACACTCCACACCCAAACATCTCACACCCACATTCAACTTGTAGGCACATAGTATATACTCACACATAACACACACATACATGTGTGTGTGTGTGTGTGTGTGTGTGTGTGTGTGTATATATATATATATATATATATATATATATATATAATTTCTCACATATTCTACAGACACAGGGTGAAGTCACATTTATATACCTCACTCACCACCCCATCTCACAAGATACCTCATGAATACAACAAACAAAGGACATATTCACACAAATATAACACACATATACCTACCCACATCTGCATAAAATCTCACACACATAACATTCATATATACATACACTGCACATAAGCCTCATGCATGCATGCCATCAACTCACATACACATGCACATGCACAAATATTCACACATAAGGAAAGAAAAGCTGTGAATATGCACCAACAGATTAGGTGTTGGGCTAGATGCTCTAGGGAAATTCTTTCAGTAAAGTGCTAATGGTCCTGTTACATTCTTAACCTTTCTTTACATTCTCTCTTAACCTTTCTTTCTCCAGTGCTGGCCGGGTAGGTGAATCCACAGTATTCAATCTCTCTTGCTAGAAAGTATCTCTCAAGTCTGTGTATCATGTGACTGACCTGTAAGTTATAGCCAAACACAGGGATCTGGGCTTTGGGGAAAGTGGGCATCCCGGTGGCATACCTAAACCCTAAGTAGGGCATAGCAGGGGAGGAGCTGGGTGTTCTGGAGCCTTATTACCATTTCTAATTGTGAGAGCTTTAGGAGTTTTCTTAAACTCATAAACCTTTGTGTCTATGAGAATAGTAGAACCTACATCTGACAGCCGTTGCAAGGTTTGAGAGAAAATATACTACATAAAATATGAGGCACATGGTAAAAATTAAAAAATGGTAGCTATTACTACTACCACAATCATGTTTATCCCCATAAATATTTACTCAGAAATGTAGTTGCAACACAAGCTTTGATTTTAGAGAACAAAGTAGAAAAAAGTATTAAAAGCAGACTACTTGGTAATGATCTCTATAAAGAATATGATAACCATTTGTTATTTTATGAATAATTGTTATGAATAATAATAACTCTTTGCTATTATAATAACTAAAATTGAAGAGTGTTTTAGAAAGCATAATTTAATTCTCAGAACTATTAGCCCCATTGTAATTCCAAGGAATCAAACAATTCATACAAGACTTGTCACTTCTTCCCCCCATTTCACCAATGAGGATTTTTTCACTACCAATAAACTAAGGATGTGATTTTATCTTACTCTCTGAATCTTTAAAGCACAAATGAATTTATACCACTGAATATGTGAGAGTACTAGATAAAATTTTAATGAAGTAAAAATTTTATTATTTACTTCCTAAAAAGACAGCATCTCTATACTTGTCTCTATGAGTTTATATTAATTATATAAATCCACACTATATATACATTTACATACACACAGTATATACTCTATATATTTTAACTTGATAAGGAAATGTTGCTCACTCACTCATATTTAAATTCATACAGAATATTACTCAATAAAATGGGCTCACACATTCATTTTATTAACTAACTCACAATCAGATTCTAAAAATAAATACAGAGATAAATTAATCTTCTTCAATCCAAACAGTGCTAATGTATTTTGCATGTTACAATAAGGTTTTATTCTGAGTCACATTTTATTGTATAATTACAGTTTAATATATAGAAATCTGAATTTAACCAATGCTTTAAGGTAACTCCTCTTTGCAAATTAATTTAAACTTATTATCACAGTTATAAAACTATTTGAAGCTATTAAATAAATTTCACATTGATTTTAAATCCCTTGAGTAATGTTATAAGAGGGTTTAGAGAAAAACTGAAATTATTCCTTGCTAGATTACCATGAGGGTAAAGCTTAATAAATGCTTGTTGAAATGGAATCCATGCCAGTAGAGGAATGAGCAATTTTTACTTCATCAGTTTATCTAATGATGATATAAAAATCAGAGTGATATTGCTTTTTACAGCTTATAACTTCAACAATATTTTAAAAATCAGAAATTTATGAGTATTTTATTTACTCAAGTCTTACACCTAAAAACTATTGGTACTGAGCCGATGAATTCAAATCCCAGGCCTTGAATCTGTATTCTGTTCTATCAACCTAAGGACCTAAAATGGGGAGCTAGATTTTATAATGGGCAACTTGGTATTTGGTGATGCTCAAATGATTCCAGTGGTCAGTAATCATAAATTACTAGTGTCAAAGACATTGTTATGTAAGGTTTAAAATTCTGGTTGTTATTTTAACATATAGGCATAACACTTATAAGTATCTCTGTGTGTGTGTATTCATATACACACATATTCACCCCAACCTTTTTAAGGTGTGAGACTTCAGTAAGTAACACACACACACACACACACACACATATGTATATGTATGGGCATATATATATGGACATATACTAAAGTCTATTACTATTTACTAAGGATGTGCATATATGTGTACCTATGTGTGCATGTTTATGAGGTTTTTTTGTGTGTATTTGGTTTGTTTTTGTTTTTGAGATGGAGTCTTGCTATGTTGCCCAGGCTGCCTCTGAACTTTTGGGCTCAAGTAATTCTCGTGCCTCAGTCTCCTGAGTAACTGGGACCACAGGCATGCATCACTATACCTGGTTTGTATATTTTAAGAAAAATTTCATGTAACTTCGATTTTTTTTAAGAACAAGTTCTCACTATACAATTAAAAGTTAAACAGTCTAGGGAGTTTTCACCCTCATGGCTGATATTTATGCTGGGAAGGGATGTGTTTAATCAGTAAATAAAAGCAACTTTAGCAGATTTCTAACAAAATCTCAATGGGAGAAATTGCCTAGAGTGAACTACTTAGTAGGAAAGCAAATTCACTGGTTCCCTCATTGGCAGACACAGGATTAATAGTGTCTTAATCCTTCATTCCAAGAATTAGAAGAGGAGGACATTGAACAGAAGGGAAATGAAGCACTAAAAATATTATTGTGTCACACAAGGAGAGGAAGGAAATAGGCAGAAAATACTTCTAAAGCTAAGCACTTAGGGACAGAGCACTAGTAACAGAAGTGACTAATTGCAGTTTTGTTTCTTTTACAAACCAGCTGAGTGAGGAAAACTATGTCAAAAACCAAACCACAAGTGAGAAGTGCTTTTCTTTTCAAATGTGGCTTCCAGTAAGAATTCTCCAGTAAGAATGCTATGAGAGAAGAGATTAAGAGTCTTAACAGGTAAGGAGCCTTTAAGACAGTCTATTCAAAAAGATTGTTTTTACTTAGTAGTTTGTTCCAGCTAGGTCCTTTCTCTAACAGTGTTCAGCTACACAGACTATCTATACGAACTGCCTAAAGAGTTTTAATCATACATAAATAAGTCATTTATTATAATAGCCTCTTTTACACATCCAAGAGCCAGCCTTCTGCTATGGCATACACAAGATGGTCAGAGCTGCACTGTATGTAGTTGGCTTTGACTGATTCAAAATAGCATCAGTTTTGAAACTTTATAAGGAAACACTGAATTAATAACTTTGCATTTTAACCCATTGTTAATATATGCTTCTTATGATAGTATTTTACTCTAATATTTTATTCTAATGTTTTCAAAGTTTAGTAAGAACTCATTTGTATTAGTTTAGGCCTTAGACAAAAATCATTATTTTTCATTTCTTTTGTGTGTGTGTGTGTGTGTGTGTGTGTGTGTGTGTATGGTACCAGGGATTGAACCCAGGGTCGTTTAACCACTGAACCACATCCCCAGCCCTTTTTAATATTTTATTCAGAGGCAGGGTCTCATTGAGTTGCTTAGGTACTTGCTAAGTTGCTGAGACTGACTGAACTCATGATCCTCCTGCCTCAGCCCCCCAAGCTGCTGGAATTAAAGGCATGTGCCATTACACCAGGCACAAACTTGGTTTTCGTGGTAACTGAATTTAAAGCCATTTACTTTTACTCACCTTCTCTTTCAAAAACAAATGGCCATGAAAACTATGTATTTTTTTGTTCCATTTTCTCTTCAATTTCTCCTTATCAAAAGCAATGTCTATTCTAAAATTGAGGAGCCATCTGAGAGCAGTTATTATAGAGCAACTAAAGACGATTATATTTTAGCCTTTGTAAGAATGAGTAAAATCCTAGAATTCAAAACTCAAGTATTGAGAATAATACACTGGAAAAATAATGCCAAATTGAACTAGAGGGCTACTTTACAATTCTGATCTGTGGATTTTACTTAATCAAGAACAGACAACCAGCCAGGATAGCAAAATAATTATTGAAATATGTCTCATAGATAAATAAATGGGATAAAAGCTTCTGTAAAAATGCTCAAAGCAAGTTATATAAATTCCAAATTCTGCCTAACTTAGCAGTGAAATGGCTGTTTTAATATATGCCATTCATCATTTCTGACTATAATCCACCACCAAAATCACAATGCCTAGAGTAACCCCTACTGGCCAGTCTACTTTATGGTGAATGCTACAAGGACACAGAAATGTTATGGCTGCAACCCCATTAACAGAAGAGTCATTAAACATCTTTTAATCATTAATATCATTTAACATCATTAAGCCATCTAGCTCCTACAGTGACCCTCCTTAAGTCTGGCATGTTTTAATTTTATGATGTGAAGTTTTCATAAATATTAAAAAATTTTAATTCCTAGCAATGTAAATAATATTTTAAAATCAACAGATAAAATTACATTTGCTCAAATGAAATAGTGCTTTTCCCTTTACTCTTTTCTGAAGAGAGCAAATTATCAAATGATATTTTTTGTTCTTTTTTAAACTTTTTATTATTTTATTTTATTTTTAACTACGTGACACCAGTGGAAAGCATTATAATTACTATTACACAAATAGGGCACAATTTTTCCTATCTCTGTATATAAAGTATGTTCACGCCAATTTATGCCTTTATACATGTACTTTGTTGTTTGTTTTTGCATTACAATTCTTAATACACATATATACACAATTTTTGTATCTCTGATTGTATATAAAGTATGTTGACACCCAATTCAAGTCTTCATTCATGTACTTTGTATATCAAATGATTTTTGAAATCACCTTTACAGGTTGCATATACTTATCCAAAATACTTAGGATCAAAAATGTATCAGATTTCAGATTTCTGCCAATTGTGGAATATTTGCATATACGTAATGAGGTATCCTGGGAATAGGAGCCAGGTCTAAACAAAAAATTTATTCATGTTTCATATATACCTTATACACATAAATTAGTCTGAAGGTAATTTTAAACAGTATTTTTAGTATTCCTGAATTTTGACTGCAATATATCCTATGAGATCAGGTGTGAAATTTTCTCTTCATGGTATCATCTTGGCACTCAAAGTGTTTTAGATTTTGAAGCACTTTATATTTCAGGTTATTTAAATAAAAATGTTCAACCTTTAGGGGCTGGGGTTGTGGCTCAGTGGTAGAGTGCTTGCCTTGCATGTGTGAGGCACTGGGTTTGATCCCCAGCACTATAATATATATATATATATATATATATATATATATATATATATATATATATATATATATATATAAATGAATAAAATAAAGGTCCATCAACAGCTAAAAAAAAGAATATTTAAAAAAAATCTTTAACCTTTAACTCTGCCAAGTTAAGGACCTAGACAGGACACAGTATGAATCCAACAGGGGTGGTATCCTTAGGATGCTAATTTACATGACAAGTAAAATAAACAGCATGTTCCCCAAAACCCCCAAATCTCCTTGATATGGAGATACTAACATACAATAGGGGAAGAGAATAGAAATTCAGTGGATTAGACAAAAGGGAATAAAGGGAAGGGAGGGGATAGAAATAGAAAAGACAGTGAAATGAATCGGACATAATTTTCCTATGTACATACATGAATACACCACAGTGACTTTCACCTTTGTGTATATCCACAAGGTTGGTATCCTAATTAGAATAAGATATAGTCCATAGTTGTTGTATGTATTATCAAAATAGCCTCTACTGTCATGCATTACTAAAAAAAAATATAAAAATTATAAATAATTAAATATACTGAAAAAAGAAAAATCCAACATATTAGCAATTCAACCCACATGTCCTCCATTTTTTCTGCTGATAAAGTGTCCCATAAGACTCTAGACTTTCACACAAACACACACAGACTCCTCTTCTTATTGAATGTTCAGGTAACCAGAAATCACCTAATATTCTCTGAGCTAAAAGTAGGTAAATAAATTTGTGCATAAGGAATTTACCATGTGATCCAATTAATTTTTATATATAGATATCTAATCAATACCTACACAGAGTTTAGAACATTTCACACAGAGGGCAATGTTATCACTGCTTTTTGATCCACTGTATCCCTCTTGCCTTCTTTATTGGTTTACAAAAGTCAGGTTAAGATCATTGGGAGTGGTCCATGTCATTTGAGAAAGAAGATACAAATGAGCACTATAGCTCAGGGAAAAGCTAGGACCAAGGTTAGATGCAGAAGATGTTTTGCCTTTTTTTTGCCTGCTTGGGGCTGCTAAATGCATGAATGTCATATACTGCCATAGATTGCATTATTTGTAGTTTACCCTTTACCCCCATGAGCATCATATGACTTTTTAAGCATTCTGATATGGGAATATATTGCTCAGCCCCATTATCTGGTTGTTCACGAACACGCTTGGATCAATGGAAGGTGAATGGAAGTGACAATATGCCATTTCAAGGCAAAGACTTTAAGAAGCATCCTGGGCTTCCATTGACCACTTGCTCTTTTTCCTCTGCCTCAAGTGCAGAAGTCTCAGTCCCAACTGGCTATCCCTTACAAAAGGCTCAGCCATTTACTTTCACTTTCTTCTAGTGGATCTAAAGGTCCAACCTACTAGTTGACAGGGAAGCGAGAAACTAATTTAATCTGGAAAGGAACTCTTTTACATGAACTTAAGGAAACTGCTGAAGAATTTGGACTGCTCTTTGAAAACCTTACTTATCAATGACCAAGGCACAGGAGAAAGAACAAGGTATACTGCAACATCTGGGCCTCATTTTTGCCAACAGAACAGATGGAGTGATTATCATTAGCTTTATTTGTACAGATTCTGAATTTGTTTTTGTCAAAACTATCTAAATGCCTTTAGTTTCAGTTTCCCACTCATAACTGCATTACTCATAAAGTTTACTTTTAATAAAGACTTAAAATAAGAAAATTAAATACCTCTGGTACACTGAGATTGTCATTCTTAAGTTAACTACATATTTTCAAAAGAAGAAAAAAGCTTTCTTTAAAGGAAACTAATTTTATCTTCTCTTCTTACTTGCTTGTAATAAACCAAACAAGTCATTCAATGAAAACAACTTAAATCATTAGATACTTGTTATTTCACATTTTAGTTTTGTAATATTCGATACATGAAAACGATGGAATAAAAGTTGATATCAGGGTGAGAAAGAATCCTAGATTGCAAAAAGACAACTTTAATTTCTGCTATTAATTTTCTTCCTTTAAAAACATTTTGTAATTGCAGATATTACTAATTCTACCCAAACCTTTTTATGAAGAAAGAAATGTATGTACAGACCTCTAAGATTTTTTTATAAATAATTAAATTTTAACTTGGAAACTATTAGTCCTAATTTAGAATGCCTTAATTTTAAAGAAAGTATTATTATGAGCCAATGTTTCATAAACTTTATGATTTGTCTCCCTGATACTTCTAGAGTAAAATTATTTCTTCATTGCTTATATAGAAAAAAAAGAAGATTTAGAAATTACCCAACTTTGCTTATTTTAACTGATAATTTTAAAATAGAAAATCAATTTAAGACTTTCCCATCTGAAAGAAATATTGACTAATCATTTAACTTAATGCCTGATGCTTGCTTGGTTATATTTTAATATTTCTCCCTATTTACATTTTTTTTCTGAAGAAATGGACTCTTTTATCATATGTTCATCCTCCCACAGAACCTCATATAATTTCCCAAATAATGGCATCAATGTCGTAGGAGGATCTATTTACAACTCACTGCATTTTATGTGTCATTATTGGCAACAGATTCCTAAGCAACTGCTGTGAAGAGGATCAAAATATACAGCAGAAATTTGAACCATATCAAGCCTGAAGGACCCAGTGAAGGTTAAAAGGACACCACAGCCTTCAGCTCTCTTCTTTTTCATACCCTCATCTCACATTCAGGAAATGTCTCCATTTCCCCCTCCTTTACATTCTAAATAAAATGGAGATTTTATTTCAAATTTGAAGCCACAGTAACAAGTTTGTCTATTTTTAAAAAGAATTTCCTTATTTCTGATGTACTTTAGGAACAAACAGTCATAATGCTGACAGGAAATTTTTAGTCAATAAAATTCCTGACACTAATATTTTATTATTATTTGACCAAGTTCCTAAAGACTGATGTATAGAAAAATATAGAATCTCACATTTGCATTCTTTTCCCTTCATTTTCACCCTCCCCTCAACCAATAATCTTTACTGACTGATGTTTTGGCAGTAAGAGTGATGTAGAGACATATTTCAAGTCATCTAGTCTAGCCGTCATGTTGGTCTAGTTGAAATTATAATACAGCATGATCTGGGATTGACCAAGGTGCTTGCTCTGCATGAATACATTTATTTATTTATTTCAAACTTTTTTTTTTAAATTAGAGTTTTATGGTTATACATACTACTTGGGTTCATCCCAACAAACTTATATGCATGGAAATCAATTTCAGATCAAAATATTTCCTTTTCCCTCCCCCTCTCCCCCCTTGAATATATTTGTCAAGTAAAAATCCTATTTGATATTTTGACAAGTATAAACCATTTAATAAGAGTGTTCATATATATTATTTCATTTTAAGTTTGATAAGTAGTCAACAGTTGATTCATGAATAGCTTTGTCTTTTGTGCTAAATATTTAGAGTCCATGTAATGGTTAGTGAGAGCTATAGGAAGATTTCCAGGAAACAGTCATTTTCAGAAAAATTCTCTTTTGGACAGAGATTAATAGTATCCAAAGTGGGGTGTGCACACTCAAGGGTTAACAAAGCTATCCATAAGAGATGAGGAGGGAATATAAAAATGTGTATTTATAACCCCATATGATTTCTATTTAATTTTTATATTTGTTTGTTTTTTACAATTATTTTTAATTTGTAGCTACCTAAACAAACATATAAACATCATATTCACTATTCCCCGCCCCCACCTTTGCTGATGCTATGTGAGATCAAAATGCTTAGAAACTATTAGCAAGTGAATCAGAAGCACAAAATCAGTGAAAGGTCTATAAAAATAGTCCAGATAAGAAAAAAATTAGAGCCTGAAGCAAGACATTAGAAACAGAGAAAAGGGGAGAGACCTTGCATATTCTTGAGGAATCGTACAGATTAACTGTGAAGAAAGAGAAGGTCCAGAGAGAATATTTGGATGCAGGCTAGACTGATGGATCTCCCCATGAGGAAAGACCTATCCAATATATGCCATGGGCTTGTGAATAAGAAGCTATTTGTTTTTTTTTGTTGTTGTTGTTTGGTTGTTTTTTTTTTGGGGGGGGGGTAAAAATTTTGAGAGGGACTGTAGCAGAGAGGAGAAGGATGGAAGGAGAAAGGTAAATAGGTCATTCTCCAGACCTCATTCCTGCCATTACTCAACCCAAATGCTTCTGTTCTATCCATTTTTTATATCCTGGAGTTTCACACAAAGCTTTGTTTGTAATCAGGGGTTTTCTGACTTGCTTTTCCATGCTGGAGACTGAACTCAGGGCTTGGCACATGCTAAGCGCATGCTTTATCACTGAGCTACAACCCCATACTGGATTTTTAAAATATTAAAGTTTTGCTGGGCATGTTGGTGCCTACCTGGAGTCTCAGCTGCTTGCAGGGGAATGCAGGAGGATCCCTCCAGCCCACAAGCCAAAGACCAGCCTAGACAAGAGTGAGACCATATCTCAAAAAAAAAAAAAAAAAAAAAAAAAAAAAAAGTTGGAAAATGACTGGCTTAGAACTCAGTAACTAATTTTCAAAGAATACTTATGGTTGGGAGAAAACTTGCAAAAGATAAATATCTATCAATACAGCCAAAAAAGTTAAATTTTTATACTTAAGAAAAACCCAACTTTCTTTCTTTCTTTCTTTCTTTCTTTCTTTCTTTCTTTCTTTCTCTTTCTTTCTTTTTCTTTTTTTTTTTTTTAACAGGGATTGAACTCATGGGCACATGGTCACTGAGCCATATCCACAGCCCTATTTTGTGTTTTATTCAGAGACAGGGTCTCACTGAGTTTCTTACTGCCTAGCTTTTGGCTAAGGCTGGCTTTGAACTCATAATCCTCCTGCCCCAGCGTCCCAAGCCACTGGCATTTCAGGTATGCGCCATTGCTCCCAGCTCCAACTTCTTAAATAGGGGAAAATCAAAAACAAAAAAACATTTTGTTTTCCAGACTGTGATGAATTATTCCTCCCATTATCACTATCTTTAGGTATCGTGGTCTTCTATGGACAGGACTTTTTTGGAATTTTATTTCCTCTCCAAAATAAATATTACTAATGCCCAAAGAAAAACAGTTTTTCCAGCATGGAAAAGCAATATCAAGTCAGAAAACCCCTGTTTACAAACAAAGCTGTGGGTGAAAAAAAAAATAGTTTGTTGAATCACACATATCACCACCAATATGAGGTAACGATTGTTTTCATTATCATGGCCCCTTGTCTATGTATGGTGACATGTTCCCCAAATTGAACCCACTTTAAAAAAAAAAAATTGCAATGTCACCAGAGGAATATCAGCTGATCACCTCCCTGGAGCCTTCCCAGGGAGGCAATAGTAAATCTGCCATCATATGAACATGTGTACATAAGTTGAGCTGCCTTAGGGCATTCCAGCAAACAAAGTTTAAAAACAACCATGACCTTGTGACCAACACTAATGGACATATCTTTTTGCCTTATGTTTGTGTAGTTGCTGGAGTGAAGTTACAGTGCTCCAAAAAGTCCTTATAGTTGCTGACATTCCAAGCAACTTCAAGCTGATGGGGTCATTCTCTTTCCTGTGAATAGACTTTGTCTGCTTCAGGCCACTGAAACTCTTATTCTTCCCAGTATAAAATTTCTATCCCCAAAGCAATCTAACACAACTGAGAAAAAAGACCATGAATACATTATAGTCAGAAGAATTTCTCTTCAGACCCTCTAGCAAAATCTAATGATTCCTTAGTTTATAAATTATCTCTGCATAGAAGCACACTATTGTTGTGGCAAACATTATGCAAAAAATTATGCAAAAAAAAAACGTTATGCAAAAAAAAAAAACTGGGGTCTGAATGTTTGTGTCCCCTCAAAACTTGTATTAAAATTTCTTGTGTGATGGCATTAGGAGATAGGGCCTTTGGAAGGTGGTTAGATCATGAGAGCAGAGCCCCCATTAAATGGATGAAGGCCCTTAAAAGAGACACCCAGAGAACCCCCTGCCCTTTCCTTTATATAGGGACACAGCAAGAACATACCATTAATGAACCAGAAAGCATACCCTCATCAGTTACCAAATCTGAAGCATCCTAATCTTGAACCATTCAGCCTCCAGAACAATGGGAAATACACTTCTACTGTTTGCAAGCTGCTTGGTTCCTGATATTTGCTATGGCATTTCCGTTTCTTATTCTAAGAAATGACTTAAGTTACCATAAATGCAAAAAATGCTAATTCTTCTACCATTCCTGGAATCTGAAGAGAATTTAGTGGACCTCCTTGAAAATAATAATAACAATCCAAAGGCTATTTTAGAAAAAAAAAAAAAAAGGTATATGGATAGATGGAATTTGGTGTAGTCAATTGCAATACACTAAAAATAAGCTCAAATCTTGGGAATTTTTCAACAAGCAATAAAGTATCTCTCACTAAGTAGGATTTTTTTCTTTTATTCTAAGGCGAAACCAAACAGTTCTGTCACTGCATTTGGTTGCAGTTTTTGTGCATCTTATTCATAGGAATGCACAGCATGACTTACTGATACTGAAAAAGACTGCTGAATAGCAGATTTTAAAAAGAGAAAGCAACAAATTTGTAAAAGGTCCTAGTGATGATAGATTTCACAATTCCTTAAGAATCTGTCCCTACAACCCTCCTGATTTTTAGATTCCAAGAAGAATGAGAACTGTGGCTTATAATTAGTCTGACTGTGTCAGGGGCATGACCAATGTGGCTGGCTGACCTGATGTCAGAGTCAGGTCTGTCTTCTTACTAATTCCAGCTCTTTTCCTACATGATGGACTACAGCACCCTTTTTCTGAGTGCAGGTGCTGAGTTTCCATGCATGTTGCAAACATGTTGCAGCATATATAAGGGTGGGGCCTAAGGGCTATGGAGATGAATAATGTATATGTCTGGGTCAGGCAAGAGGAAGAAAATGCCAAATGAGCAAAAACAACAGAGTAATCGCATGAAATGGAAAATGTAAGTGAATATTACATCACAATACCACTTTGTGTCCAATTCAAAAATTCAATTTGCCAATTGAAGCATGTTTAGCAGGACATACATACTGTCAAGGTTAGTCTGAGAGTTGTCACTAGGTTTACCCAGCGTCTCTACCAGAGAATTTTATTATGCTTCTAAAGGCATTATTTTTTGATTCAGCTCTCCTCTGGGGCCTTTCCTATCTAGAGGCTTTGGCAATTTCACAATGATGAGAGTAAAGTTAAAATGAAAACTTTATATCTTGTATCAGTTGGCATGCTTCTGGCTTCAAGCAATAAAAAACTACGACTCGGCTGGCTCTAAAAATGAGGAAAAATAAAATCTCAGCCAACAAAATCCAGAGGCTGCTGACTGCAGGTTTGATTGAAGTGGCGTGACTGCTGCATCAAGGAAACATGTCCTTTCTGTCTTTTTTGCTCCACAACCTCAGGATTCCTGAGGCCAGGATTCCTCTGGCAAGCTCCCTCAGAGCCAAAGACAGCTGTCCCAGGAATAAGACCAGTTAGCTAGCACAGAAGAATCAATGCTTCTCTCCTGAGCATCTCCATTTAAGAAGTCCTTTTTTAAAATTTTTTTTTAAAGTTGTAGATGGGCACAAAATCTTTATTTTTATTTGTCTATTTTTATGTGCTGAGGATTAAACCCAGGGCCTCACACGTGCAAGGCAAGTGCTCCACCACTGAGCTACAACCCCAGCCCTAAGAAGTGCTTTTGAAGAACTTCTCTCACACATCCTTTTTTTAGAATTGTGTCATCGGCCTGGGTCAAAGAAGTTCAGTTTTAAGGAAAAATGGGAACAGAGGATGACCCTGATTGACTCCCACAATATACTCCCCCAAGCTGAGGACAAGGTTGCCTTCCTTGAAGAGAATGGTATCAGAAGAAACAATTATTTTCCTTAGCCAGGGAGGAGCGAGAGCAGAGTTGCCAGGAAGAGCAACCACCTGTGTCTGCTACATTAGATTATATATGAATTTGATTTAAATCCAAGTCCCCATTTCTAGTTTTTGTTTTGTTTTGCTTTTTTATTTGTTTGTTTGGTTGGTTAGTTCTGGGGATTAAATCCAGGGCCTCATGCATACTAGGCAATTGCTCTACCACTAAGCTACATCCTAGCCCATTTTTTAAATTTTATTTTGAGTCAGTCTTACTATGTTGCTGAAGTTGATCTGAAATTTGTGGTCCTCCTGCCTCAGCCTCCTGAGTTGCAGGGATTACAGGTGTGCACCACCAGCCTGGCTTCTGTGTCTTTAATAAATTGTGTTAGAAAAGAAAGGAGTCATTAAAATCACCCCTCTTTACTGGTCCAAAACAGGGAGTGCCTGGATTTGTTAATCAGGTTGACTTTGAAGATCCAGTAGCTATCAGTTCTCCCCACTTCCAGGAAACGCTTCTGTAGCCTCCAGGATGTCCTGTTGGGGCCCTCCTCCTAGGAGGTCTGCTTGCCTTCCAGTCTCTTCACTGGCTTTAAATCTTCTTCCTTCCTCCTTTTCAGAGCTTTCACTGGAAGTCTCCTCAAGGCACTTCTGAAGCTTCTCTGAACTCTTCCATGACTTCAAATAGCACAATCATAGGAATGTTTTTTTTTTTTTTTTTCTGATTTCACTTCTGACTTGGGGATAATTACTTGCATGCTATGCTCACACTCAAACTCAACAAATCACACCGAGCATCTTCACCTAATGCAGCCTCTCCTCATGATTTCTCTGTTTCTGTTCCTGGTTCACCATTCTCCAAGTCATTGGAACTGAACCTGAGGATGACCTTAGGTGTCTCACTCTATCTCAACCAGCATATTAGCTACTCATGCTGGTGTCTTTGAAACATCTCTAGTGTTGACCTCTGAATCTTTCCATTTCATGTGATTTGACACCACACACCTCTTACCCAGTCTGACCCCTCAACATTATTTTTTCTTAGACCACACACGCAGTCAGCACTCCCATGAAAGCCTTCCAGATGGATCTTCCTACAGCATTCCATGGACATCTGCCCACTCATTCTCTCCATCCTGTATTTGAGCTCACTAGCTCACTGGCATTTCACCAAAATTGTACCACATTTCCTGTGTTTGTGCCTTCCTCCAATGTCCTTTGCTCTGTCTGGAATTTTACTGTTCCCACTTCTGTGAAAATCCTACCTAACCTCAACTTTAAAAGCATTGAGAATAAATGCATCCTTAAGACCATATATGATGACTATAGCAGTTCAAATCTCCTTGTCATTTTTTAACTATGAGATTTGGGTACTCCTCTGTAATTGGAGGGAAGGAGAAAAAGGATAATACTTTCTCTGCCTCTGTTACTACAGGATCATTGAAATAAGCAAAAATTTTAAATGAGGTGAATATGTAAAAGCAAGTACAAAGGCTAGCACACTCTGTACCATAGAAAGCACATTATTATCATCCTCTTCAATGCCACAAATTCACAGTACATTTTGAAGCATTTTCCTGGGATTCCACATATTTTCATTGTTTTAGTGGTCAATAATAAAAGTAGTTTTTCCACTTAAAAACAGGCCTGCTGGAGGTCACTAGCTCTTTTAGGATATACATTTATATTTAGAAGACATAACAGAATTTTACACCCATTGACTCATTAGGGAATTAAAGAAATAAAAAAGCATTACTTGTAATGTGATCATATGGATGATCCTCTTTGATCTGATTACTTCAAATATACTACATAAATGCATAATTTGAAATAAATATCAACATAAGCATTGACTGATGAAGTCACCTGGCTATCTTCTGAAAGGCTAGTTTTAATATATGAAATAGTTCAAATTCAAATGTTTCTGGAGTTTGCTGTGGCATACTGGATATAATAGGAGCTATGGGTTTGCTAAGAGCCCTGGGCTAGGGGATATCTTTTTAACATTCCATGGAAAATTCTTAAGAACACACTTTTCATTTCAGATTTTCATGTTTCAATAGTGACCATAAGAATTTTTTTTTATGTTTTTGCATGACTGAAGACTTCTCCTGTAGTCTCAAAATTGTCTTCATCTTTCATTTGAGAATGTGGAAACATGAAATAAATTCAGTTCTGTATTTTACCTATTAGTGCCACCATTGAAAACACAGAATTTTTTACTGTATAGTTCAACCCCTTAACTTTATAGTTATGGATCCATAACAGGGTATGGTGTCCATTGCCTAAAACTAAGTTTCAGTTTTACATTATGCAAAATTAATTAGTGCTACTCTACTTTGTCAAGTCCGTGTCACCACATTCCCATCAACAAATGCAGACAAGGTAGTGGTAGCTTAATAAACTGTGACAGCATTATGGTAAAGAATGTGGATCAAATTACTTGTTTCTCAGTTTCCTCATGTGAAGACATGAGAGTAACAAAAATACCTATCTAGTGTACATTTTAAAGTGTATACACCCAGCATATATTCAGATAGTTTCCATAGATTCTTCAATTCTAAGAGAATTTGCATTTTTATGGTACAAAGTATGTACACAGATGGAGTGGGATGAGGAATAAGCGCTGGCCATTTAATCTAGCAACCATGACCAGAGTTAGACTATATCAGTGTCCCCATCTTGACTCTGATTTACCCACTCCAATTATCAACTATCAATCTAATTATCAATCTATAAATCAAGATCATATTCCTGTCTGCTTAGCTAAATATACAGCCTGACCTCTGAACTGGGGATCACAGGAAGAAATGATCAGAGATTCAAACAGCAATTCAGGCAGGCCGACTGCCATTTGGAAGAGCAGTAATGTCTGTAACTTAAGGAAGGGTAGCTTACTTGGCCAGCTTGACTCCTTTCTAATTGTCTTAGAGTAAACGGTACAAGATAAACACAAAAAATGTCATGTAGAGATTAATAAAGTCAACAAACATGTTAGTCATCTTTCCAAATAATGGAGAGAAATCAAAATTGCTTCATTATATTTCTTCCTTAAAAGAAAAGTTTTTAAAAATCACTCATATTAAAATTTTAAAAATCAATCATCATCTAACAGATTTAGCAAATGTTAGAATTTCTTGTCCTCAGATCCTTTATAAATGATTAAAACCTTCAATTCTCAGAGAATTTGCATGTAAGTATGTTGCTTCTAAGCTCAGGATCTTCGAGAGATCTAAGTTGCTCAATATCTTTAAAGCACGCTCTTGGAGATGTTTCATATATCCATGGACTCTCCCTAACTCTTGGAAAATCTTTAGGCTAAAAGACAGGGCTGGAGCCCAAGTTGAAGTAGAACCTACTTTCTGCCAGCAACAGCATGCCTTGCCAGGCTAAAAAGTTTGCCAAGACCACACAAACAGAAAATAAATAGTAAATTACATTTATATTTCTTTTTACAACTGGAAATCATTCTGAACTTCTTCCTAAAGTTGGAGAAAATGAAGAGGGGCCAAAACCAGAAACCATAAGGGCTCAGAGATAATTATTATAGAAAACCAACAAGAATTTACCTAATGATTCCCCAGGGCCACTCCTAGAAGAAGGAATGAAAGAAAAATGCTTACACCACCCACAACACAAAAATTCAATGCAGTCAGTGAACCAAAGAAAAATACAATTGTTAAATTTGAGAATAGCCTGATATCACTCCCTTCAAATTTCTAAATACTTGGCTATATTATAATGGGTTTTATACATATATTCATAAAATACCAACACCCAATTAAATTTACCACCCTGAGAAATGATAGCATCAGCAATTCTTTGTGAATAATCTCTCCTAATTTTTCTTACTGAAAATTTTTGGCTCCCAAGTACACAAAGGGAATTGCTCAACAGGATGTGATATACAAAGTCTAGGATCCATCACAAATTATTCTCTCTAGGAGGTAATCACTGCATGCATAAAATAAAAGGATTGTACAAGATATTTAAAATCCCATCCAGCTCCATAGTTCTATGATAGTTCTCTTCTCTCAAGTGCCAGAAGAGAAAACATTCTTCAGCTTCCCAAATAATAACCCTTGAGTCTACACATGTATTGACCAATAACTTGAAATAATAACATGAAAGTGTACCAAGAATTTACAGTTTGGGCCTGGTAATGTCTTAATTATATGCAATAACTTACATAGGTATTTTTCCATTTGTAAAATAAAGGTTTTGGAAAAGGTGATCCTCTTTACTTACAACTTAAATTTCTAAGAATCTATAATTTCATACACATGAATAGTACTTACTAGAAAAAAGCCTTCTACTTCATTCAGCAAGTATATCTTTGATCAGGAAGGTAAGTAAGCACTCTTTATATATTCTGGTGCTTTTAGGGACCTGGCAATGCTTTTTTGAGGTGGGACAATAATGGCCCAAGTATTTACCAAAGACTCAATAGAATGCAATTTATATTTTCCTTGGTTTTGTAGAAAACAACTATGTAAGCTTTACAACATTCTCCAGTATTTATATTATTTAAAGATACAGCTCACTGATTACTAGGATTCAGTTTTCTGATACGGTACTACATGTTTGCTTCTTTCTGAGTAGTTTTTGAAGAGTGAAATGGACCCTTTGAGTTACCTCTTAAAGGCATGATTCACGATACTAAACCAATCATTAACTCCTTTTTGAGTGCAAAACAACACAGGCTAATAGTTGCTTTGATGACTTTAATAAATAAAAACCCTATGGGAAGTACAATTGTGTCTTCTTCTGGGCTTCTACATAAAATAGAAAATTTCTATTAGCAAAGCCCTTAGTCACAGAGCTGGGGTTATAGCTCAGTGGTAGAGCACTCACCTAGTACATGTGAGGCCACTTGGTTCGATCCTCAGCACCACAAAAAAATAAATAAATAAAGGTATTGTGTCCATCTATAACTAAAAAAAAAAAAAAATTAAAAAAATTTTTTTAAAAAAATCCTGACCTACTTCCATCTAAGGGAAGCATGTTGCCATCTAGTGATCAGATAGGAGATTGCATCTGTGCATTTTCCACAAGCAGTATTTCAGGGTATTAATAGTTGGATCATACATTAGAATTTAGAGAAGTACAATAAGAATTCCTCAGGCAGAAACATTCCCTAGTTATTAGCTATGTACACCATTCTACATAGTCATTACTAAAAATATATGGGTTTTAAAGTAATAACATGGCATTCTTTCTCTCGTGGTCACTTTTTAGCTTCAACCAACCACTGGTTTAGTCATATAATTTCCCAAACAAATGGCTTTCCATGGAACATTTAATTTAAATGAACCATTCTTTTGGTTCATTGAATGTTAATGTAGTTTTTGAAACATAATTCCAAACATTGCTCGTAAAATACATTTACTTTAAAATGCTTCATTTTATTGACTCAAAGTGATGCCCTGCTAAAATGCTACACAAATTGTTGAATATTTAAAACACTGAGGAAACATTTAGATTAAATAAGTGCATGCTATTTAAAGATTAAAATACTTCTCAACAGGAAACCAAAATTATTCTACATCATCAGAAAAAAGCACCTGACTGTATTTCTAGCTTACAGTAATGTAGGTATCAATAGGATAAGATAATCCTGCCTAAGCCAGGCTATGCCCTACACTGTCTGCAAAGATTTTATCCATTTTCCCCACTCTGGAAAGTTCTAGAAAGACAGGTATCATGTTGGATGCATCTTTTCATCTTCACATCCCCTTCCTTCCCAAACCTGTCACCATAAGCACAATACCTGGTATGTTATAGGGACTTAGCATGTTTCAGCTTAAGGAATCAATAATACCTTATGTCTCTAAAATAATAATCTTGAAGATTCTATTCACAATGGAAAAAAATACACTCTTTTCTATGGTTCTCTGCTTATCTTCAAGATGTTCTCCCTAAAAGTGGTGTGTGGACTTGTTTGATGTTCAAAGTTCTACCTTCCTAAAATATTTAGAATCTTGAGTGTTCATGTCCAAATGGCTTCCCTCTAAGAGTCAGGCATTCTAGTTAATGCCCCACTTGATGAATGGAATCCAAAAGGCTGGGAATTAGGAACCCTTATTTTTTTAGTATTTTCAATGGATAGGACTGATGTTCTACAATAAGGAGACTTCAATTCTTTAATAGGGAGGATATTTTTCACAGTATAAAACAATCACTTTTAGTATCATGGGCATTTGGGTTACAATACACAGTTTAATACAGTGTAGTTCAAGAAAACCACCTCATCTTCAAATACTGAATAGAAAATATCTTCAAGAATACTCTCCACTGACTAGTGACTTCTAGGTAAGCTATGACATACACGTTGATACTGAATATAGATTTACCTGCATGACAAATAACTATGAGTAGGTTTCACAATGAGGCATAACAAATTTCAGTGAGAACATCCAGAACCCCATCCCTTAAATAAATATTCTAAAAATACATATAATGTCTCTGTGGAATAAAATTTTAAAAAACAAGGAGACTCTCTTTCTCTAGTATTGTTAAGTTGGATTAAAGACAGTGATTTTTCTATATCTGTAGTAAACATCATATTACTTCTCTTGAAGTACAAAGATTATCATAAGGTAAAATGGAATAATTGTGTTTTTAAACAATGTGTACATCCAGATCAGCATGCTATTCCTACTTATAAAGTCATAATTGTTTTTTTCCTAAGGTAATTGTGTCCAAGAGTTATTAAATTATCACTATTCTTTAATTATATGCAGTTGAAGGATAGGAAATGACAGTGGACAAACAGCCATGATATTTTTCATAATGAATCAGGGAATGTTTTCAATAGAAAATGGTTTTTGAGACCTCTAATCTGAGTTAAAATCCTTATTCTTCCGCTTTTTACTCAGAGCAAGTTACTGAACTTTTGTGTGTGTGTTTTTTTTTTTTTTTTTTTTTTTTCTTGTGCATATGGAGATGGTCTTTGTTCAACTTCACAAACCAAAGTTCTAATTTGGTCATGCACCAAATTTAAAGAGAGCAAAAATTTCAATGTAATTTTGAGATTTCTGTTAAGAAACACAATTATAATAAACACAATTTTAAGAGCCTACAGTGTGAACTTGATTTTAAATTTAGGGGGGTATGGGAGCTAACTCAGATTAGAGATCAAGTTGGATATTTAATAGCACAAGTGTGTTCTTTTATTTTGTGAAATAGAAGACTTGACTTATGAGCATGAAGAATGTAAACTTCATTAAATTTATCAAATAATGGAATTAGTTCTTTAATTACTAGTTTTAAGGCATAACATGAGGCATAACAATTTGGTTGTGCACCTAAAGGATTCCTTAAGAATGAATTTTATATTTAGCATTGATCTTGAGCTATCTGATATTTTTTAGAGACTTCTCATGTATTCAAAAAGATGGAAAACATTTATTGATTTATATTTTATTTAAGTCAACAGATATTTATTAAAGGCATTCTCTGTGCCAAGCATATGTTTGGGAATAGTCTACTTGTATTTTCTGATACAGATTAATTCAAGAGGTCACATTAAATTTGTGATAAGCTAATGAAATAGCATAGAGCTGCTAATAGCTAAAGTGTTTTATAGTTGCACAGAGCACAAAGAACAATCTAATTGAAGTCTAAAACTATTGTATAATAGAAGTAAATAAAATTAGTTAAAGTATATATAAGGCACATGCATTAAATAATATATTTTTGAGTGAGAAAGCAGTAGGAAAATGAATGTGAGTAGATTTAAAAGGGACCAAAAAATGATAATTATAGCTATATCTCCAAAACCACCTTGAAAAAGATTGTTTAAATAATTAAAAAAAAAACAGTAGTTAACTATTTGCACCTATACCCATAAAGTCATAGTTAAAGTGAAGTCATTACCATTGTAAGACATATGTACAGACAGACAAATGCTGGATAGAGCATATCAAAACGTGTCTCCATTATTTAGCACTCTCCTGCCAGTTATTTAATTTATAAACCATCAGCATCCTAGTGCTTTGTCCTCTCCTGATCCACTGAAATAATACACTACTTAGTAATCATCTAGCCTTCTCTAAGTGGAAGCTTAAGGTTTATTTTGAATGAATTATCTACCAGCCTGAGCCACGTGGGACCAAGGAGTGACAGAGATGCACACAAAGCCAAGATGCACTGACAACAATTTTCTGATGTAAAATAATGAGAGAAGTGGATTTCTCAGAATTATGAACTATAAAGTTTGGCCAAATAACATTTTTGCACAGTGTATTCAGAGTTGACACTCAGAATGGCAGTTCTACATAAGACTCTCATTGATCAAAGACTAACTTAATATGAGCAGAAAGTCTACTGATGTTATTTTTTCTTTTCTTTCCTTCATTCCCTTCCCTCCTTCTTCTTATTTTCTTCTCTGCCACCCCCCCACCGCCTCAGGAATAAACCCAGGGATGTTCCACACCAAGCTACATTCCTAGCCTTTTAATTAAATTTTAAATTTTTGTTGTTTTACAAAATGGGTCTCATTATGTTGCCTAGGCTGCCCTCAAACTTGTGATGTTCCTGCCTTAGCCTCATGAGGCCCTGGGATTACAGGTGTCTGCCCCAATATTGCTATAATGGCATTTAATAGAAGATTTAGAAATGGAATCTGAATTAGTCTTGAGTCAAACAAGCAATCTAGGGTGCCAGATCACTCCAATGTCCAACCATGTGTCCCCTCTGGCTCTTCCTAGGTTTGACTCATCCAAGCTCTTAAATTCTTAAATCCTCTATGTTCCTGGACCACATTGTTCACCCTCTAACACAGCTTAACATTTGTTTTTGTGTATTTATGATTATCTACTCTAGTAAACTTTCAGTTTGGGGGAATTGGAAATCTTATTTTTCTCTGTACTTGTGAATCCTACTAAGCATATAGTCAGTACTCGATGAATACTGAATAAGTAAACAAATGATACTATCATTGCTTAAAATTGAGGTGCCTGCACAAATAGTCACAACACTAAAATAATGTTAGTTGCCCAAGAATTGTTCAAACACCTTAAAGTCAATACCAAATGAGAGGGAAAAAGATAGTCTAATTTTCTTCCAAGAAAAGTGTAATGTTAACTCTAATTTGTGCTGGATTATTTTTACTGCAATATTTTTGTAGCTTTTTATTGTAAAAGAAATAATAACATTATTTCAAAATGTACTGAAGCTATAAATAGGAATAAAGAATATAATCCTATCACTCAGAGTTGGTATATTTTAGTCTGAATATTTAAAAGTGTGTAAAGAATTGCACTGTTCAGTTTTGTGACATATTTTAATTCAAATGTCACTTTTTGTAAATATGTGGGGGTACCACAATTTTTAGTAGTCTGTTATTAGTTCATATATCATCATCTCTGAAAATTTTTTAGCATCATCATAATGTTAATGAGCATCTTACTGACAATCATTTTGTCCATTTTATCTAATTATATTATCTAATTATTACCTGAGGACAAATGTCTAGAATTGCTATATCTAAAGAATATGCACAATTTGACAAAGAGTTTTAAAATTACTTTTGTAATTGTATCCCATTTATAGTCTCCCTCATATATGTGCACCTGTTTCCTTGCCCTTTCCTGACACTGGGTATTATCAATTTCTCTAATGTTCCCAGCCTATTTCCTGTAAATTTTCAAATTAATCTCAAAAAATAGGTTGGAAATAAGCTGATTCCCTGATTCTTTTTAAATGGGAAAAGACAACACTAGAAGTCAACATTTACTTTTTAGCCCATATATATTACTTGATCAGCCTCTCTTTTAATTATACAATTACTATCTGTATAATGCCATGGTAGAGCAAGAATAATAAAATTTTACTCCAAAGCTGCTAAAGCTGGAAATATTTCTTGTACTAAAGAGTTTCGGTATCATGGTACAAATGGCTTAAAGGCCTGAAATCTAACTGATTATCTGGATTCATTTATTACTTTTCCATTATAAAACAAACATAACATTCTAAGTTTATTTTATTACTTTAGACCACATCAGTAACAGTGAGAAATTTCCCTACACATACTACAAATAGGTAATCAGATACATCTGCGTTTGTCTTGCCTCCATAAACACTTCCTGGGGATTTGGTTAACTATAATCCTGTAACATGAACCCTCTGAATTTTACTCCAATACAAATCCCAGATTATTGGTACACCAGGCAAAGAGCTAAATGTCAAATTAAAAGCCGCCTTGCTTCTGTAATCAAGTTCCTGCCAACTTAAGTTGAAAGGAGATACATGAGAGAGATAAGCTAAAAAGCCATTCTACTATGTGTACTGCTCCTTTCCAATATCAAGTCACCAAATCTATAGTAATTTAAATTCCTATAGAAATACCTACATGGAATAATGGCTTGAATTCTTGACTTTTATAAAGGCTAAATATAAGACCAATTTACATTTATCTATGATTAATAATATGCATTTATATAGCTTGCATAAAATAACTGTTAAACATATTATTGCTTTGCTTTACACAAATATTCTAATGAAAAGTCTTATAATTAATTTCTGGAAGAAAGTTTTTTCCCCCTAGAATAAAAAAATAATCATCACATTTCCCTTTTTTTGTATCTTTAATGAAGCTCAAAATCATACAAAATATAATTTTATATTTATGTTTTATTAACTTTCCCATAGTTCATACATTTTTAAAAAATAGGATAGCTTAAATCATTTTTTAAAAAGAAAGTATGAAAATAACATTGCTTCTATATCCAATTTTGACTGCTTACAATGATGAAAATAAGATGAGCCATAAATAACCAGATATCAAACCCAAGAGACTCAGACATGCATTTGGAATTTTCTCAGAAATTCAAATGTGTTTAGAAATACTTGTGCACTATCATTTGCTTCTTATTTTCAGATTATACTTAAGTTTAGTCCAAGATCACCATGTCATTAGGTACTGTGACTTAGGTCATAGCTGTCTAACTAGAAAAAAATACCACAACAACCTTGGCTAAGTATTTAACAGTACTAGGCATTTCTCATTGTTGTGGAAATGAAATTATTAGCTCATATGTCAAATACAGAACAGAAAACACCAATACCCTTATTGTTCAATTCTGTCTAGGTGAAAAATTTACAAACTGAAACAAATGAACTAAGACATATTTCAAGTGACAAACACAACCACATTGGAGTGAGAGGGAGTGGAAATGAGGGAAGAGCTAGCCAAGTGGCTTTTGAACACAGGATCAGGCACACCAAACAAAAGGGATGCTAAAAAATTCTACTGCAAAGGCTTAAATCCCCCCGCCCTTCCCACCCTCATGGGTTAACAATCCTGACATTGCTTTCTAAAGCTACATTCTAGGATTAAGCAAATATGTACTGTACTGTACTGTGAATAATGGGTGCCATGTTTCTTATTGTTGGAAAAGGAAGTTACAAATATGAAAATAGAAAAGGGCAGATGAACACATCAGTGAGGAATTAGAATTGGAAGTATCATGTGAAATCACAGGCTAAATATGTACAGGTATCTGGACATACATCTGGATACAGATATGTGCATATTTATATATATAAATGTGTGTACACATACACACTTTACCCAGATCTCTCTGCTGGTAGGATCTGGCAGCAAAATCATCCTGCTAGCAACAAGTACATGTACTCCCCAATTCCAAATACCATTCTCAACTAATTACAACCAGCAATCCTTAGAAAAGTAGTTGATCCCAGGCTGGGGCAGGGAAAAATAAATGAGTTTTAGATATCTTTTGGCAAAAAGTAAGAAAGTATCAAGGTATGACATAACAAAGTAAGAAAGGAATCAACCTAAAAGTATCCCCACTGTGTAAATTTGGGACAGGATGAGGATCAAAATAAATAATGACATTAATAAAATTAAAGGTTTATAATTTACTAAATAAAGCATCTATGGGCACATAGAGAAATAAGCAAATTAACAAGAGAGAACATTCTTTTGCCTAGCAGAAAACCAATAAATGAACAAGGCTAATAAAGAAAAAAATGAGAGAATTATACAACCGACCCTTAGCAAATTCTAAGGTTTGAATGTTTACCTAAGATCATGTGTTGGAAACTTAATACCCAATAGAACAGTGTTGAGAGGTGGGATCTTATTAGCTAATCCTCATTAGCTAATGAGGATTCTGACCTTGTGAAGGCCATTATGAGGGCAGAGCATTCCATATAATGGATGAGTTTAACCCCTTCTTTCTCATCCATGTGATGTCATCTGCCATCTCCATGTTATGATAAGGCAAAAAGGCCATCAGATGTGGCCCCTAGATCTTGGACTTGTCAGTATACAAAACTGTGAGCCGAATAAATTTCAGTTGATCAAAAATTAATCTGTGGTATTCCTTACAGAAGGCTACAGCAGACTAAGACAGCAGCCATCATAATAACAACTCAGTTCAACAAGACTCATCAATATATTATAAATCATTTGAGGAATAACAAGACATTCATGCAATCTCAATTTATCATCCCATCAATGCTTTCCATTGAAAAGGGGGAAAACAGTAATTTTATAGTGAAGAAGCCTGTAACCAAATGACAAAAGCTAAAATGTAATGAAATTCAACAACAACATGTACCTCTGAATACAAGCACTTAACATCATTCCTGAGGTATTTAAGCCAAAATTGAATAACCAAAATTCTCATAAGTGAAAGCTAAAAAATTGATCTGCTAGGAGTAGAGAGTATTATAGTGATTAGCAGTAGCTGGGAAGAGTTGTGGGAAAGGGAGCATGACTGGAGGATGGCTAGCATGGAAAAGGGCACAGTTGGACAGGAGGACTACTTGTGAGACTCTTAGGAGAACAATAGGATAATTATGGTAGACACCATTAATTTTATATTTCAAAATAACTAACAAAAAATTTTAATGTTCCCAACCCAAAGAAATGATAAATATTTGAGGTGATGGATATGCAATTGCCCTGATATGATTACGTTGTATATATGTATTGAAATATTACACTACTCCATCAAAATGTAAAATTATTTTATATCAATTAAAATTAATAAAACAACTTTTCAATGTATGATCTGTATCTCATCCCAAAGAAATACAAAAGAGGTCAGACTGGAGAATAACCTGTGTATAGACTGAATACCTGTATCTTTCTCCCATCCCCCATGCATGTTGAAACAGTCATGCAACATAATCATATTTGGAGGTGAGGCCTTTGGGAAGTGATTAGACCATGAATCTGTGAATTGGGATGAGTGCCCTTGTAAGAGAGATCAGAGAAACTCCTTCATTTTTCTGCCATGAAAAAGCCATCTGTGAACCAGGATGCCATTGCTAACTAGATACTTAATCTGCCAAAGCACAGATCATGAAACCTTTTGACCTCCAGAACTGTGAGAAATCAATAAATTTCTGTTATTTATAAACTATCTAGGCTGCAGTAGTTTGGTATAGCAGCCCAAACAGACTAAGACTATTTATAATATATCTGGCCTCTATTTTTCAAAAATATTAATGTCACAAAATAAAATGAAAGATTCAGAAACTGTTCCAGTTTAAAGCATACTAAAAGGATGTGACAACTGATTGCAAAGTACTATTTTGTAGTTTTTCTAACTATAAAAATGTGGTTGGGAACTATTATTAAAATTTGAAATAGGCACTATAGATTAGACAGTAGCATTTTTATCATTGTTAATTTACTAATTTTGACCATTGCACCATAGTTATGTAAGATAATTTCATGTTTTGGGGAAGTACTAAAGGGCAAAAAGAGTATTGTGTAAACCATTCAGAAAAAAAAATGTATATATGCAAATGAGAGAGAGTATATGTGAATGGTTGAAGAGCTTGAGAGGGAGAGGTAGGGTGCATAGAAGATCAGGCTAAATCCAGAAAATATATAAAAAAAATTGTTAACATTAGAAGAATCTTGGTAAAGCACATCTGGGTATTCTTCATGCTATCCTTGCAACTTTACACTAAATCTGAAACCATGTTAAATTAAAAATAAACTCCGTTGTTAGTGAGAAGGTACTTAAACTTTTTGCCTGGCTTTTATTTTTCAGGCCTGATTATAATAAATGACTCTAAGAGATTTTTTTTTCTGGATAACAATACAAATGTTTATTTTTTTTCCCATGTCACTAGTTTTCATAATGTGTGTTACAGTCTACTTCTAGGTTATGAAGTCTACTTAGTGGGATTATAAATAGGCTATTTTAATGGGCTGGAATAGAAGAGAGAATATCAGAATATTCATACTTTGTAAAAGCAGAGTGCTTGTTTTCAATACTTGTATTATGATTATATACAATTATATGCGTTTGTTTGTGTGTCTTGTGTCATAATATAAAATAAATTGATTTTTCTACTTCCCTTAAAAAAGAAAAGAACTGAAAGCACTGTACCCTTCTCCTCTCAGGGCTTGCCTTTTCTGACATATTGGTGTACGCATACTCAATTTACCATTTTCCAATGCCTTCCATGAACTCTTAATGAGAACCCTCTGTTTCCCCAAAACTACAATAACTAGTTTTACAAAACTTATGATCCTTTCTGGTCTCCTTCACTTTTTTCTTCCTTAGAGAAAAACCATGCTTCCTGAGCCAGTAAAATCAGACACATCTTGAAAAGTCCTCAACAGTAGACAAGAATCCATACTGCAAATGACAGAATTGTTACATTTATTGAGAAGCCATATAATTTCTATAGTACTAACCCTTGTGATTTAATTTTTCTCACTTTTAAGTTATTCATCCTAAAATTGAACTTAAAAATATTGACACCTTCTATATCTTGACTCTTGGCATGTATTATACAATGTGTAAAATGATAAGTAGCAAGCAAATATTTATTAAAATATTAAGAAGCCATGCACAAGGACTACTTTACATAGTGGATTTATCTTGTGAGCATGTGCCTATGTAAAAATATATTTAGACACATGTAAAATAACCTGAGTTTTCAGGATATGGCACTATAGATTTTTCTGTTCTTGTTACAATCAAACAGTCAATTTAATTGCTTTCCTACCTGGAGCAACTTTGGCTTAAAATGTAATTTCTACACACACTATTTAGTGAAGAATGATACAATAGTCTCCATTTCATTTTGTTTTCTTTAAAGTAAAAATGTTAAAGGGATGAAGGGTGTTGCTAAGTTGTATAGTACATATATGCTTAGCATGTACAAGGTTCTGGGATCAATTTCTAGAACCTCAAAAATTAAATAAGTGAATAAAATAAAAATATACAACCTTAGAAATATGTACAGTTCTTACAAAGTGGAAAAATATGTTGACTTTAGGACTTATGAAGATAAGTTACATTCTGGTGAAATTCTGTAACTCCTTTCCCTAACGTTGCAAAGCATGCTCACCATAAAATCTTGCTTTTTGATATTTTAAGTATGTGGAGAACAACTTGAGTTTTTTTTAGTGATGTCTTTATAACCACCAAAGTACAGAAAGTAAATATATGCAAAACAGGAAATTGTTACTTGCAAAAAATCTCAAAACCAAAATAAAAGCCTGCTAAATCTTCCCATTATATCTGGGCCTTGTGCCCTATAATTTTCTTAATTTATCAAAGTGTAATTTTTTCATTTTTATTTATTAATTAGTAGTTTTTAAGTATACACAACATATTTAGATATATAGAAATATTTTTATTTTGTAAAATCATCCCTTTTATATTGCATAAAAGAATTATATACATCCATACTATTGTGATTTGGCCAGGTCCAAAGGACTTGAAGATGTTTTAAATTAAATCAAACCTTGTAGGAAAAAGTCTGAAATATGTATCAAGATCAGAAGCTCCAAATAATGAGACCTTAGGCCAGTTTTGCAGACTTACTCTCCACCATAATCCCATGAATGCCCTATGGCATGTAAGCCTCTTTGTACTATACACCTATTCTGTTCTCTTTCATACCACTATGCAGTTGAACATGTTGTCCACTCAATCATCAACCCCTAACTAACTAGTCATCCTTCAAAACAAACTTCATTGCCAACTCTTGAGCAACATCCTCCATCTCTCCTAAAAGGTCACTCTTTTTCTTCTGTCTCTTCAAATCCCTTTGCTCTTGCTTCTAACTCTTCTATGCTGTATTTTAATTATTGGTAATTATTGGATTTTAAAGTCTCTCACATTACACTGTCATTGTTTCTTTTTCTTTTTTTGTATATGACTCTCTCCATAACCTTTTTATTGTTTTCAAACAAATAAATAACAAAAGGCAACAATTAACCATAGGAAAATACAGATAATTATAAAATTCGAAAAGAAAGTGCATTTTCCAGAGTCATCTTCATGAAAGTTGTGATAAATGATTTGAACATGAAGAATGAGTGAGTGGTGGATCAAAAATAACAGTAGGAAGAGTGCTATAATTGAGAACAAGAAAGAGAAATAATTGAGAACAAGAAAGAGAAAAAGCCAAGATCAAGGAGTCTCAGCGTGGTAGTTAAAGAAATGTGCTACAGATCCCAATGACAGAGACCACAATTGGCCAAGGGCCTCAGCTGCTGCCTCTGAAACCCATTGCAGCAATAGAGCTAAGATGGTACAGCCTGAGGTTGGCTCCCTGAAAATGAGTAAACACAGACAAGATATTGACCTATTTCCAGGAAAGTGGGACTCCTCTGATGTCCACAATCTCTCTGGCTTGAAGATTATGACATGGCTTTGCCCAACTTAACCTCAAATGCCCCCACACAGTTGTTTTTCCTCTCATTGTTACTGAGAATTAAACCTGTATTGTGGTCTCAAGATTGGTTCCACCTATCTGGCTCCCTCACCCTTCTCTTTTACAAGGCACTTTCTATTATTCTTTTATTTCTAATCTCTTTTTAGCATCTGATTCTTGGAAAACTCAGCAACCACACAGAGAAAAGATGGTGTATGGCATAAATGGTGGTATTTTAAGCTGAAGGAGTTTGTTGGGACTTTATCATTGAGGACAACCAGTCAATTCAATACTTTGCCTCAAGGCAGGATAAATCTTAATTTCTTAACTGTGTGGTTTCAGTGACAAAGATTTCATAACTTCCTTTTGCAAATTGTTTCATAGCTTAATCTATCCTTCACATCTGCCTTAGATCTATACTAAATCCCTTATGATTTAAGGTCATTTCTTCCAGTTCAGTCTTCTATGGTGATAGATTACAGCCAACCATAGAAATGGTTATTTAACTAGGTCAAGTTTCACTAATAACAGGAATTGCCTCTCCAACATCCTGCTCCAGGTTTTTGCAGGGCCACTGGCCACTTTTCTTATTGATATGAAATTATGTCTTGTTAAAATAATATAATCATGGAATACCTGTTCTCCATGCACAGAAAAAAAATATTTCCTATTTGTAAGCAGAAAAACAAAGGTCTGTGTATTTATTTGAGAGAGGTTTTCATGATTTCTATCAGAAAGAAAAAAACGTTCCTAATCTAGTCTTTTAAGTACTCTGCCTACTTCTACTGATAGATTGAAAAACCCAAGCTGCAATTATTTAGATGAAACATAACATTTTATGCAATTTAAAATAATGGATGCATTTTTTTATGCCAAAGATTTGAAACAGAGATGGAAAGAACATGCAAAGCTCTGTTATCTTTCCAGATCTTGGCTTGAAAATGATAAAGGCATACATCTGACTACAACAAGCACACTGTCCAGTCCAGATTCTCCAAGTATGAAAATCAACATGTAAAGCTCCAGCAGCAAGACTTACCCATCTGCAAAAGCTTCAAAAAATGGGATGTACTTACCTAAAATAGAAAGAGAGATGACATTAGTGACATTCATTGCAGTTAGACACAGTGACAAACACATTCTAGAAGGCATTCAAAGCATCTGCTCCCCTCACTATTGCCAGACCCAGTTTCAGGGCTTTTGTTTATGACACACAGGCCAGATGGTGGTGTCTCTCACACTGTCCAAGTTTACTCTGAGTGTGCTTCCTAGGTATTTGCTCAATAAATGGTGAAAAAGATTATAATAATCAACTAACCAAGAACTGTGCTTTAATAACAACAGCAAACAACATCTACTGAGTGCTTTTTTGTTTGTTGAGTCCAGTGCAATACACAATGTATGCTTTTTTCTCATTTACCTGTCAGAAAAATGGAGGTTAAGTATGATTATTAACTGCATTGTAAATATGAAGTGAGGCTTAGTGAAGTTTATTAACTTGCCTAAAGTTACACAACTAGAAAGCGCTAGATTTGGATATCACATAGGCTCTGATTCCATAGCCCAATCTCACAGTCATTATGCTACTCTGCTAAAACCCAATGGGAAAGAAAGGTAATACCAGCAGCAATACTTGGTTAAGTAAAAAATTATAAAAATAGAACTGATCACACGTTTAGAACATAGAAGAATGAATAAGCTACTCAGTAATATCTGATGAACAAATAAAAGAATTAATAACAAACAAGTGTTATTTTTATTTAATTAATGTACACTGACTGCATTCCAACATGGCCAAAATTTGAGCAGCAAAGAGGTTCTTTCTATCTTCCTCTAGAAAGATCTAAGGCAGGTATCAGTGCTTTATTATGCTGATTACTGCAGAGGTGAGAACTTAGTATTCTTGAGTGAAAGGATGATAGATCAATCTGGAACAAATGTCCAAGGAGCTACAAGAAAAGATGGAGTTGCCAAATCCTCAAATGACATGTTACACAACATAAAAAGATGCTTCAATTGTTCAAGAACCAATTAGCAAAAAACTATTTACTAATTCTGTTTTCTTCAGGATCTTTAGTGGCTCTTTTGTAGAGATTCTGATTAAAAACAAAACATTAAAGAAAGAAGTAGCTGAGGGAATAATAGAAATAAAGGGACTAGGTATTTGAAAGAATATGGTAAACTGAAAAACAAAATAAAAACCTGGGGCCTCAAGATCATGGACAGACAGCCATCAAGTTGTCTCATATTTTAATATTGACAACATATTCAAATACTTAAAAATATTCAATACCAAGGCCAAATTGCTCCCTATAAGTGCAAGTCTTTACTTGCATAAGCTGGTATTAGAGTAAAATAAACCAAATAAACAGTACTTCATACAAATTTCCAAATGTTCTTTTACCAAAAACTCTGATTTTATTATATTTTATGTGTAAATATTCAGACTTGAGTTGTTTTCCTCAGCATTATTTATAGATTTGGGTTATATGGCAGATGTTATTACTAAAGTTAATTTTTTAAAAAAGAAAACTGATCAGGTTTTAAGCAGTTTTATTTACTTATTTTGAGGTCAAATTGAATGGATATAAAAAGGAAATCATAAATATTTGCAAATTTTAGTGACACGAGTGAAAGGAACTTTGTTTCTGGATTCACTATTTATCCTTAGAATAACTGGGCTCAGTGATTCAAAATCATTAACTGAGTTAATACAAAAAAAATGCATTTCATCTCATTTTGATAAATATTCTATAAAAATCTATGGAGCAAAGGTATTAGCACATAAATTAGGCAAGACATGATGGAATATGCTTGTTGAACAGAATGGCCAAAATTTATTTTTCTTTACCCACTACCTTGTGATGATACCAAGGTTCCTGTTAATAGTAGACATGTCAGTGAACAGATAAAGGAAAAGAGCCTAAATAAGATTCAGTTTCAAGAGGACCATTGTAGTCTTCAGATTTAGTTATGCCTCTTTTTCTCTGAATATTTGGGATCATCCTAAGAGATAAAGGGATATGAAAAGAAGACATCAAAGGCTGATGCCTTAAGAGTTGAAAGATGTAGGGGCAACTCAGAGATAGATCTCATTTGAATTTGTGCTTAGAGGGAAAAAGACTTCAAAAACAGTCATAATAATTCAGCAGACTAAAGCAGAAATATTCCCAGCACTAAGTCTGTGGCACAATTCTTTATGCCAACCTTACCCTTCATTTCCAAATATTTTGGTCAGACAGCACTTTCTTTTCACAAAACAATAAAAAATAAACCATTATCATCTCACTGGAAGTTCAATTGTTTGATTCACAAACTCCCAATAACTCAGTTTATCTATCTACTGTGAAGTAGGCAGATCAGAGCAATGGGAAGTATAGATTCTTTTCTGGCAAGATGGTTAAATCAGTTTGAGATGAGGTCAATATCTGTGCTTTACCCCGTGTCTATGCTTGATACAGTGCAGTGAGTTCTTGATCTGAAAGGAATTTTATTTTAATCTTCTTGAGAAGGCAAGACAAGCATACACAAACCAACTATTAAACCATGTGAAACAACGTATAATTAAATGTAAATTACATGGTAAAAACATCAATTGCTTTAGGAATTAAAAGAAATGAAGAAAAGATGTTTCAGAAGTCGTATAGGATTACAGTAATATGTAGTAACTGGATGGGAAGCCATCAGGAAAGCTCTGGACCTCTGAAAGGGAATGCAAGCAGGACATACTCTTGTTGCCAGCATGCATAGAGACCAGCATAGTGATTTCTGGATTAGTGAAGGAGCTACTCAGAACTAAGGCAAAGGCTTGGAGGGAGCAGGAGACTGCAATGATTCTGTTAAGAAGCAAGACCAAAGAGTACTCTGCATGCATCCACATTATCATTTATTTCTGCAAATCACAGACTGTGACTATAACAAGTAACATACATAGCAGTCTGCTTTTAAAGAACATTTATGAAACATTACTATTAATAAAGTTTGCTCACAAACTTTCATAATTATCTCAATAACTAACCCCAAAGGGTCAGCTCTGTGCCAAGGAGGCACTCTGAGATGCTCCTAATCACATTATTTTAAATTAGAGTGAAACCCCCCAGTATGCCTAACTGAATTCCACTGATTTATATGTAATCCACCGATAGTCATGTGGAAATATCCAATGTCTCTGGATCACCTTTTCCTTCAAACTTCAATGAACATCACATATTTATTGCAGAACCCAAGAACCCATGTTCCAATTCTGTTTCTGTGTTTTTTATAAAAGAGGAGGGCCAACTCAAAGATCATTATCCTATCCACCCACCTCTCACTCATATGCTCTTTTTCTATTCTTAGATCCTCATTGTACATTAAAGTTGCTGCCTCACGGCAGGAGAAACTGCATCTATTGCTATCTATGTGACCAAATGTTGTCACTGTTGTTTAGCACACAGTTACATGGTAGGTAGGCAACATGTTGATGGGATGACTAAATGGTTCCATTACTTATCTTATAGATTAATTACTCAGGCCAATGGTCAATCCACTCTTGTTTATGCCATAGTGACTCTCTGCATGATATGTATTGGATGTCAAAGTCTTTTCAGATGAATCACATAGAATCAGGACATGATAAAAAATGATGGTATGTATTTGATTCTATTATGTTAAAGTGCTTTAAAATCATATTTTTATTAATTTCTCAGCCATTTAAACTCAAAGTATGAAAGCATTATTTTAGAAACCATGATGTGCTAACACTCTTAGGTATTGTCTTTTTTAAAAATGAGGAAATCAAGGATGATTTATGTGTACATAGGAAAGAAGGGCAGCAACTTAAAAAAAATAGCCAACCTTACATTCTTCCTATACATTTGACAGTTTACATGCATTGTACATTTGATCCTCCCAACAATCCTGGGAACTAGGTACATCTGGGAAATGAAAGGTTTAAATTAAACCATCAGAGTTCACATACCCAAGAATGCTAGAGCCAGTATTCAACACAGACCATTTGTCCAGAATCTTCATATATAACTGTTAATCCCTAATTCACTTAATAAACTCATTTAATGATTATCCATCAAGTGAGTAATCAGGCGTTCGTTCTAGGAATAGTCATTGACCAACATATCAGGGCCCACATGGAGCTCACATTCTAGGGGAAGGACCAGAAATAAGCAATAATAGCTATATTACATAGTAAGAAAAAAAGGTTGAGTGCTGTGGAGTAAACCAAATGAGGAAATAGAAGGTGAGAGAGTTGACAGTGGAGAGGAGTGCATTGCAATGGTAGATAGGGTGTTCAGTATAGGCCTCGTTAAAAAAGTATACCTGAGGAATGATTTGAGTGATACTTGAACACATTTAAAAAAATATTTTTAGTTGTGGAAGGGGACAATACCTTTATTTTATTTATTTATTTTTATGTGGTGCTGAGGATAGAATCCAGTGCCCCACATGTACTAGGCAAGCGCTCTACCACTGAGCTACAACCCAGCCCCACATTTTTTTTAATGAGAAACCAGTAAAATTGAATATACAATAGAGAAGAATAATAGAAAAAAATACTAAAGCTCTTGGTTTTTATGTTTTTAAAGGCTTTTATCTCAATGTCTTATACTTTAGCTAACCTTGCAAATGTTTTATTTCTTCTATTATTTTGCAAGTTCCTTAGCTGGGATAATTGGACTCCACACATCTGTGATTGTGTGTGTGTCTGTGTATGTATGTATTTGGTACAGGGGATAAAACCCAAGGTGCTTTACCCCTAAACCACATCTTTAGAAATATGACAGAAAGCACTCATCCCAGTGGAAGAAGCTTCTAATTTTTCCTGAAAGCATCTTAGAGGAACTGGCCTTTGCTCTGGAGATGGGAGCAGAGCAGTATTATGTTAGACAAAGGGAAGAAAGAGACTAAAGAAAGTCCGCCATGTTTTCCACACAGCAGGTGGCTGGTTGGCTGAAGTGTATCTGAGTGTGTGTTGGAGGAGAGGGAAATAGCCTAGTATTCCTTTAGGCGGACATGGCAGTCATCTTTGCATTGACATTTTATATTAGATGGATATTTGAAAATTTGACTATGCCATGTTCTGCTCTCTGGCATGGGCTCTATAAAACTATAAGCATCATGAATACACAAGCAGAAGGAAAGAAATAGGAAGCACCACATACATTCCTACCCAAATCCTATGGCAATGAACTCTACCTGTAGCAGACCAGTTGTTGTTTGAGAACACTAACACTACAACCCTAAACACTAACCCTAAAAACTAAATGTTAAAAGAACTTCAGCCCCCACATGTGGTGCTTAGGAGTATCCTGGATTTACTTGCTTCTTATTTATTTGTATTTTGGAGGTTGAAGGATAATCAAGAACATTAAGAAATGAGGTTTGCTTTATGGACCCAAAGAAATCTATCTAGATTAAACCATAATGACACATGCCACTCTTGTGATACGAATGGCAGCATCAAGTCAACAGTCTTCTCTGAAAGACCTACATCAACAAGCGTTTAACTCAGAGAGCCTCCTTCATTAGCATAGACCATCACTAGTGAGCACGGATTTATATAAGGGTGAACAACATGATTTATCTGTCTCTGAAAACTACAAAACCATCTTAGCAGTTGCCTCATTTCCTTGAAAGTAGTGGTTTCACTTGGTAATTCAGTGTGAGAAGCCTCGAAGTGGGCAATCCACCGTGCTGGATACATGGTGTACTTTCCCTCTTCGTTACTGCACCTTCCATCAGCTCAAGCAGAACAGAATAGCTTTCAGTGTCAATGGCTTTGACCATTTGGTATCTCAAAGCATAATTTCTTAATCCTTTTATTATTACTCTTTCTCAACTTATCAATAGCTGGGAAAATATAAGTTTGTAAATCTAGAAAAATATTATATTTTCTTAGAATATACAAAAGGAGGTATAGTGTATAATCAAAAAGAATTTTTAAAGGGAGAAGGGAGAAATAAGAATCAGAAATATATGTTATTTAACAACCCAGAGTGGCAGTAAACTCTAATTTTATAGCTGGTAGTTACCAGTTCAGTATTTCAAAAATTAATACATACACATACATACATACACATGCATACACACATGAACACACACATGCACACACATACACACATATTTAAAAAGTTAACTCTTCTAGTGTCACCTTCCAAGTTTTTATTTAAAAAGCACCAATAGAATCTTCCTGGATCCCAAATTTTAAGAGTTTAACACTAACTTTTTTTTTTTAATCTGTGGAGTTGCTGGGCTATTAGAAAGGTGGTATGTAGTAGAAATTTAAAATGCAGACTTTAGCCTCAGAATGCCTGGTTCCAACACAGGTAAATCCAAAGGACCAAGAGCATTGTCTCTATGATGTTGACAGTGGTGGTAGTGGTGACTGCAATGACCTAAACAAAACCAAGGGAGAAGGGAAGGGTGATTTGGTGATCCAAGTAAGGGGAACCTTGCCTAGGGACACGGGCTTCTACAACTCTCCTGATGGGATCAGGTATATTTTATACCCTACTCTTTTCAGGTTGCATCAAAGAGCAATTTTTTTTCCCAAAATCTTTTGCAGGCTAGATAGATGCCAATTAAAGGTCAGCGTATCTCTCATTTGAATCACCTCTACTAGTTCCATCCAATTCAGACAGACTACCTCCTGAGAGAATCTTAATAGCTTTTTCTGCACAGGAACTATAGAGTATTGATCAGGCAGCCTCAGGCAGGATCCCTTGAGCTTGTGTAGGTAAATTTAATCTAATAGTGGGCTGAAATTCCAATTGCTCTCTGCAGGGATCCCTGGTCACAAATTTCAATACCCCGCTAGAAGATGTTGCATAAATATTACGAAACTCTATCCAGTTGCCAACTTGGAATATCTAGAAAACTAATAAAAGGGAGAACAAAACATTCAGAACTTCAGGGATGAATGCTTACACTCTCTATGAGTTCTGATTTTAAGTAAAATCACCAAATAAATGCCAATGCAACTAATATAACTTTTTAGTAGTTGGGTAACTATAAAAATATTTTGTGATATTACATCAATTTTCCAATATCCCAAATTTGGGCAAAAATATATTTGGTATTTTAATTTTCTTTCTATAAACCATATCACTAAGGTTTAATAAAAACCAATTTATTCATTTTTTAATCAATTAAAATGAGATAGGAATACAACTTTGCAGAGATGAAATAGAAAGATATTTCTTCATGAAGATATATAATAAATCAACAAATACATGAAAAATTGTTCAACATCTCTAGCAATTAGAGGAATGCAAATCAAAACAGAATATTTAATCTCATTCCAGTCAGAATGGCAATAATCAAGAATATTAGCAACAATAAATGTTGGCAAGAATGTGGGGGAAAAAGTACATTCATACATTGCTAGTGGAACTGCAAATTGGTGCAACCACTCTGGAAAGCAGTATTGAGATTTCTTAGAAAACTTGGAATGGAACCGCCATTGGACCCAGTTGTCCCACTACTTGGTCTATACCCAAAGGACTTAAAATCAGCATGCTCCAGTGCCACAGCCACATCAATGTTTATAGCAGGACAATTCACAATAGATAAACTGTGGAACCAACCTAGATGCCCTTCAAAGAAAGAAACTACATATACACAATGTAATATTACTCACCCTTAAAGAATGAAATTATGGCATTTGCAGGAAAATGGATGGAGTTAGAGAATATCATGCTAAGCAAAATAAGTGAAACCCAAAAATGCAAAGGCCAAATGTTTTCTCTGATATGTGGATGTTGATCCATAATGTGGTAGGGGAGGGGCAAAGGAAGAAAGAAGAAACTTTGGATTGGGCAGAGGGGGAGAGGGGGGAGGTAGAGGGGCGGGGAGGATGGTGGAATGAGATGGTAATTATTACCCTATGTACATGTATGATTGCATGAATGGGGTGAATCTGCATCATGTACAACCAGAGAAATGAAAAGTTGTGATTCATTCATGTACAATAAATCGAAATGCATCTGCTGCTCTGCATGACTAATTGGAACAAATTAAAAAATAATAAAGTTGTTTAAAAATGAAAGATACTTCTTCATGACTCACATTTATTGCAAACCAAAATACTATAGGAAGAAAAAAATACAAATTGGTGTCACAGTTATTTTTATGTTTAAAACACCCAGTAAATAAAAAAAGGAAAATAAATATGTAGGAATATAAATGTATTAGTGTTTAGAGTTATTTATATCTAATATTTTAATAATAATTATTTGTACTTAATTAATCTATATTGCTAGATTTCCCCCACCACATTTGACAGAATGTCAATCCTTACTATCTTTAAAACCCATTCTACCTGCCTCCAAATATCACTTGCTTGGGTCTTACTTACCAATCACTGGTAACTTCCCACATTGTCACTGACCACATAATGATCACTTCTTCATACATCCCATGGAATTCCCTACCTCAGTGGGAGAGACACAGAGAAGTGGAGGCAGAAAGTGGCATGAGACATGAGGTGTGTTCCTGGCATGGAGGTCATGGCAAATGTTAATGGATTCTCTAAGGACAGAAGTCCTAATCACTAGAGATAGGATGTCAGAGAATGATGTGGAAGGTAGGGGACAGGTGCACTGATATCACAACAACAACTGCCTCTGGCAGTGATTTTTTATTTGTTCTGCTTTGATAACTACCACTCTTCCTTTAAAAAATATTGTGATGGGATCCAAGAATTCAAAGGGCATCATGCAGGTACCTGACTTAAAAGTGAGCTTCTTAACATCTGGTATGAAAAGGGAACACAACACAATACAATTTGGAATTATTCAGAAAGTATCTATCCTTGTCACTAAAGTATCAGGTAGAAATATCCTGATATCATTAGGAAAACACTCTGAAATAGTTTACCATAATGTTTGCAAATATGGTATAGTATTAAAAGCAAGAAAATATTTTGGAAAAACACTTGAGAATAATCATCTACAAGTCTCCTGCACTTGACCATGAATGTGTATAGGTACATTATCTCATGTAAACCACAGAAACTGACTATTTCACATCAAGTTTTCTACTAATCATTGTACATCTCACTTCAGCTTTGATGCACAGCCATCAATGAAAGAAACATGCCTTATTTTTAAATAATTTTTATTGTCCATATCCTTGATGATTTTCAGACAATAATTAACACATAATTAGTTTCTCCCTCTGTAGAGGAAGTAACTTACACTTCAAATAACCCTTACCAAAAGAACAGATGATACATATAAACGTTCACAGCATTAGTGAGAAATGAGAGTCACCATGAGGCTTGTACTTGGAGAAGGAATTTTTCCTTTGCAACTGAAGGGGGATTTGGTGGTGTTTCCTTGTCCCCAGCAGTTAGTCAACAGCCGACTTCTCAGTGAAATGTTTCCACTTTGCACCCTTTGGGTTCAGTTGTTCAACCGGTTACAGTTAGTTAGATTAGTAACTGGTTGAACAACTGTAACCAAAGAGTACAGATTGAGGTTTTGGTTGTACTAGAGGGAGGTTTGCTAGTGGTGCTCAGCAGAGTTCTCAGTCCTCTTCAATGTTAGGATGAATGACTTGGAGCAAGATACATACATTCAAGAGAAATGCATTAAACATCAATTCACTATTCAGTATTTGCCTGTTAATATGGTGGGAACTGAGTGAACCAACAGAAAACATTAGTTATATGTCCCTAACACCAAATGAGGAGAAAGAGAGAGTGTCAAAGAGGGAGAAAAGGGGTAAGGGGGAGAAGGAGAAGGAGGCAGAGAAAAAGACAAGTTATATTAGACAACAGGAAGTTTAATACATGGCCTGTGGCTAGAAAAATCTAAATGAAAAAAAAAATATTTCAAGGAATATGAGGAAGGTAGCTTTCATAATTTACAAATTTTTCATCAGAATGAATATTCAATCATTTTCAACACTATGGAACATAGATCTTGGATTTTACTTTCAGTTAATTAAACACACAATATTTTGTAGGTGACATAGTGACAAGTCTTATTTAACAACACAAACAAGAAAATCCAAAAGTCCTGTTTCATTCAACTGAGCACAGGGCTCTCATCTCACAAAGGCTTAGGCTTGATTTGGATTCTTTGGGAAACTCATTCAATCTGGGTGCCATTTTCCTGTAATAATTATTTCATTTCCCTAAACACCTAATAATTCTGCAATGGACAGATTTATGCATCAGGATATATACCTTGCTTATTTTATCATCTGAATTCTGAAGATTCTCCTTCAATTATGCAACAGTGACTGATAATTTGAAAAGTTGCTGGCACAGTACTTGAAAATAAAAAAAAAAATGTAAAGAAAACTGTTATTCTCAGGGAACCCACTTATTCCTTGGATTGCTTTGCTATACTCATAAATACAATGATACTATCTGGTGGGTATTTTTTTTTCTATTCAAAACCCTGATTTTTCCCCCCTTTTCATACAGATAAGCAATGAACATTTACAAGTCTGTGTGTCTATGAATTGTATCCAGGAGGGTCCAATTCTGAGCTTACATGATGTCCCAACTTTTAAACTAAGTGACAATGAAGACAAAAAAGGATCACAATCCAATTTACATACAAGATGGGAAAATGGGACCAAGATTCTTCAAAATATTTTCTTTGAAATATATGTCTCTCTCCATCAGATTTATTTTGGTTTTCGGAAACTTTGTAGAACTAAATACTCCAACTGCTGATATTAGTCAAAGTTGTTTAAAACCAGGCTTCCCTTATTTACAAAAAGCAGTTTTTATAAGACAACCATCACGAATAAACACAAAAAGAAATGAAAACTTTTCCATTTCTAGCAATTCACCAGAGTAAACTAGCTGTATATTGAACACAGCTGTTTCTGAGAAAGATTTCTCTTTTTGGAGAATTTAATATTGACTGTGCTCTTGTGGCATGAATATAGTCAATGAAAGATTGCTCTGGGCTTGATAAGAAGAGAGGCCAGGAGTAATTTGCTCCCACAGGTCTTTCCCTTCTTTAATAACCAAACTGCTGTCTAGAGCCTCCTGAGTAAGAGTCTGTCATTTGTCATGTCAATTACAAACAAAGGAAACGTTCTAGGACTTCTCTTGCCACTTTCCTCAGCCTGGGAAAGACACAAACCTAGCAGGCAAGCAGCTCTAAAGATAAAATGGAAAGTAAGAAGGCAATCCTCACATATAAACACAAAAAGAGCCTCTCACTCCCCATGCTTCTCACTTTCCACCAACCATTAAAGGCTCTTTCTCTGCAAATTGAATTTTTTTAAAAAGAGAAAGTAGGACATATTTGTCCAGGATATAGTGTGTGTGTGTGTGTGTGTGTATATATATATTTGCACAATATAATGTTACTAATAATAAAATTAGATGATTTTAGCAACTCACTTAATAATTTAATGAGACTTTTCTGGCTAATTTGCTGAAGAACCCACTTGGGTTGCTAACATTAATCGTTATCAGGTACTTGACACTGGGAGAGGAATTGTCTACAGTGCTCTACACGAATTACAGTGTTTTTTCTTTCCCAACAACAATCCAGTAATCACTTTTTAGACTCCTGCTTGTCCTATACAAAATGAGGGATAGTGGCACGATGTTAAAAGGAAGCACCCCGGGTTAGATTGTCTACATTTGAATTCTAGCTGTGAGGAGTTGGGGAAATTACAAAATGAAGATAATAGTATTACCAATTTCGTAATGTAATTCTAGAGAATAAGCAGACATTTGATTACTTGGTCCATTTCTAGATCTGTAGTTTAACCTCTAGTACTCTTCCAGGGTTATTTGATATTTTCAAAACTTCAGAAAAGAAGTATGGATTTCCACATCCCCAAAGATAACAGTGCCTTAAAAGCCAGCCAGTTGGATGGTCAAGCCCCATTTACTTGGTCATGAATGAATACCGCTTTCCGACCAAACATATTCTTTCACTAGAGCTCATTTCTGTTCTTTTCACTGCAGCTTCCCTCGGAGGCAGAAAGGGTGGCCAGCAAGCATTTCAGTGTCACACATCCCCAATGTGGTTTGGCCACATTAGCTCAAGAAGAAAGCCTGGGTTGAATGCTGGGGTCAATGAAGAGTTTTTTGGGTTTTTGTTTGTTTGTTTGTTTTGTAGTTAGCTCAAGGTTAAACTGGCACAGACCTACCTTCATAAGCAACACTGGGAATCTGAATAATTAAAAGCTAGGGTATCAAAAACAATGTGATTAAACCAAAGGGCTGGAATAACGGAAGCCTGACAGTCTATACTCAAGTTATAAGGCTCTCCAGAATAAGAACTAGAATATCATCCTCTAGGCAACAATGAAAACACAGGTATAACTGATCCAGGTTTTTCTCTCAATGTGGGTTAGAGGTTCCAGGGATTTGACTATGTTGCTTACATTGTTAGAAAGAATTGAATTCTACAATGTGCCATTTGTCAATTGGGTGTGATTCAGGTTTATAGAGATACTTCCAATACAGTAGGAAGGGCATAAAATTGACAGGAAACACAAGTCCCTTTTCTGGTTCTCATTCCTTAAACATACTTTCATATATTTGATTAAATAATTTTTTAAAATATAAATTTGATATTTTAAAAGTATCTAAACCTAAGTAAAAGTGCAATTGTAATAGTGATATTCCATTGCTTTTATGAACAACAACAAAAAAATTGTATTCATCATAATGAGAAACTTCAAATGAAACCAGCAATATAACCATAACATCCAGGAAGATTTCCAACAGAATATCATTGAAAAAAAAATCATAGGAATATAATGCAAGAAGTAGCATCTCTGCTTTGTTAGAGAATTTCTTTTACAATTCTTGACAACATAGTTTTTGTTATGAGTAGTAACATCATAACTTTTAAACCTGTACACCTCCTTAGCTACACATATTAGAATGAGGCATGACTCACTAGAAATTATTACATAAATAGCTTCAGAAAAAAAAAACAGACTGGCTCATGTCCAAAGAAAGAAAATGGTAAAATAATGGAAAGACTTTGCACCTATTTGTGAATTAATTCTTTAATTCAACAAACATAGGTTTGTACAAGCACGGAAGGGAATCCAAGAGAAGATATGAACCTTGCCTTGAAAAAGCTCACAATCTGAGCAACTCACCCACAAGATGGCAGCTTCCAGATGTTGGTCTATTACTAGACTGACTCCCAGGTCAAATCAAGCCTGTAGCCAATTGTTGAAAGAAGATTTTATGGAAACCCTATCCACTTATTAATTCACATATTATCTGTGGTTGCTTTTGGGCTATGATTGCAGATTTGAGTACTTGGGGCAGAATCATTATTCCTCCTAAAATATTTACAAATTTGGTTCATTACAGAAGAAATTGGTCCCATAATCTCACAAGTAACTTAACAGCTTAAAAAATGAAAATTTACATGATTACTATCACATAGTCTGATGCTCTGGTAAAAAATACAGACATTTATCTAATATGGATTTTTATATAAATTATGATATATTCATACAATAGGATACTCTTGAAGAATGAAGCTGCTTTTGTAGATAGATACAAAAAGGTATCCAGGAGAATATACATGTGAAATAAAAACAAGACACTTACATGGTTATTATTTATACAAAAAAAAGTTGTCTACACACACATTTTTTACATTCCTTGAGTATTTTTAGAAAAGCACATAAAATTAATAATCTTCCTCCTACAAAGGGAATTACTAGATTTTTTTTTACTAGAAATTTACATCATTTTGTTAAATAGCCTAAAATATATCTAACAGTAATTCCACATAGTGTAGTATGTGTGCAAACATGTGTGCTCAGGCAAATGTGTGATAAGGATGCAGAGTTTTATTCTCTATTATAAGAGCCATCTTTGATATGAAAAATACCTTAATATAAAGCCCACATTCTAAATATAATTACTTAACTAGAATATCTAGGACTGCTAAAATATGTTGCACTAAGAAAAATTAATTTGCATAATAAATATTAAAATAATTTTAATAGATGAATAGAAGATGTTTGAGTAAAGTTTATTAATTCAAAAATTGTACTTTTATGACTCATGAACAGGAATGTAGAAATCTAAATGTGTCTTAAACCTGAGTTACCATGAATTCTTGTGTCCTCTCACTGTAAGTGGAATCCGTCACCAAATTCTGCTTCTATTTCTCCTTTAAGAACACTGCACCATTGGCCTGAAGAAATTTATGGTATTCCATAGTGGATAAGGAGGTGGGAGTCTAGGGAACCTTTGAGAATAGGCTGGATGATGGTCTGTGCCTCCTTAATAATAAAAGCCAACAGGTTGCCAGAATATAGTCCAAAATGTGCTTATCTTATTACATTACACATGATGGTTTGGCTGTAGGAGAGTAGACTCTTGTATCTTACTTCTTCTAATTAATGTTGGCTATGATATTCACTGGAAAGAATTTGATAAGTATGAAGAGTCAAGTTGCCTATGTCAGTTCACAATGACTAATTTTAAAATAAATGGCTAATCTTGATAAAAGAGTATTGCCTAAGCCTCAATTAATGAATGTTCCACTAATTTGCACTGAGGATATGAAAGTCACACTGGGTAAAGTCAAAAGCTTTGACTCAAAAGTCTGCATTTTTCATCTAGTGCATTAAAATAATCAAGGATATACTGTCACTACACCCAAATGTATTTTAAGCAACACTAATGCTAAGTCTTGTCTAGTGTTAAGAAGCTGTGAATCTGATGGTAGAATCATAAAATTTCAGATGTAAAAGGTGCTTTAAAGAGTATCTATTTCATCTGCCCTCCCTTTGCATCATTTTATATAGGAGAAAATGGAGTTCTCATGAACATAAAGGAACTTGTCTACATTGACCCAGCTAGAGACATTAATGCCCAAGCTTTCCTCCTGCAGGCTCAGAAATAGAAACTCATATTGAAGAAGTGAGGAAAAGTGTTTAATACTTTCAGCTAAGCACAAAATTCCTGAGAACTCCTCTATAAACACAAAATCTAAACTGCTCAGAAGAATGGCACCTCCTTCACCATAACACATTCTCTGAAGTTACTTCACAGCTCAAAACCTAATACTGACTCCCGGGAGGTTTTACTAAAATAGAATTTTCTGGAAAGCAAACAAACCTTCCAAGGCAGAATATGGGATTTGAAAGAGGAAAAGGACTAATGGTGCCAAGAGCTTGCTGCTGAGAATTTTTTGGATAGCAAGAAACACAGCAGGGAGTAGCAAAAAATGAAAGTTACAGATGAAGCTGCTCTTCAGGCACAAACTCAGTTTCTGATGAATCTTGTTGAAAAATCTGGGAGCAGCTGAACAGAAACTTAGTCCAGAGGCAGCCTTGGGGCTGGAGTGCTCAAGGCTCTTCATCCAGTGTAAATAGGGCCACTTCCTCTTATCTTTGCACTGCAAGAGGAGGAGGATGCAGGACAGCAGAATACTTGAAGGCTCTTATGATGGGAGAATCCATCACCAGGTGCAGTGCAGAAGAGAGCAAGGTTAACTTAGATGTTAACACAGTTTTCATAAAGAAAGGAAGTTACAGCCATAAAAATACAAATTCTAAGCCTCTATTATTGTATACAAAGTTCTGCAGAGGAGGCTACCTAAGGGAAATATGGGAAAAGAGGCTCCAATCATTGTAGCAGGTTTACTGATTCCCTTCTGTGGGAGGGCACCTTGTTGTTTGGAGCTCTGTGATTGTTAGGGAAGGAGAAGTCCTTTGTCTCCTTAGAACTTCTGATTCTGGATGAGACAGGATAAATACACACATATACATATGTCACCAAGATATAAACAATTACACAAGGAAGCAGAGCTGTGCTGGCTCAGGGCCCAGGGAAGGGGGAAACGTTCAACTCAGGCGCTGAGTCTAAAATGAGGCATGAATGGCTTGATGGAAAGGTCAAATCATCAGCTCAGTTTCATACATGGGACCCAGTTTATCTGCAAAATGCTTTCTGCACTTCTACTAAGTGTGGGAGGCAGGAAAGTTAAAAATCCTTCCTTTCAGATATGGTAGCAACTGAGTATGTAGCTCAATGGCAGAAGAGCCCACTTCAAACGTGCAAGCCCCTGGGTGTGACCCCCAAGTCTGCTAAATAAATAATAAAATAAAATATGATAGAAAGGCCAACCAAAGCTTTTGAAGCCTACATATATATAGGGAATTCAATCCTTATTCAAAATAAAATGTTGGGATTCATGCAAATGACAGAAGTCAGTATTCTGCAAAGTAATAATTAATAAGAATGTCCACCCTAATCCCTCAAAGTTTCATTTCCTAAAATAATTATACCTCTTCTATAACAGAGAAAAGAAAAACCTAACCTAAAGTAACAAAAGATATTTAACTTAATGTCAACATTAAAAATGAATAAATAAGACCCAATCTCATATTATATGTCATAGCTATAAGAAATGGTAATGTAAATTTAATGTCACACTCAATTAACCTTTGGGAGGAAAACTATTTCATCTCTTTAGTTCTAATGCTGTTTCCTCATCCATAAAAGCAAAATATCTCATTCATAATAATTCTGACTATTTTGATATTTGGAAGTCATATACCCTATTTTGAATCCTATCACAAAGTAATGGGTTAACCATTAGTTACCACCTGTGGAGCACTGAGTACATGAGGCCTGTGGTGGAAATGTTACAACCTTTTTAAATTGATACTAATAATAGACTAATAATGTACCACAACTCTTTATACATTTCACAGGGAAAAAGAGACTTGAAAAACTTGAAGTAATTTGCCCTTGCTCCCAGCAGAGACACCAATCAGAGTATGGTAACCAATTTTATACATCACCTCTCAAGAGAGTTCCTGAGTGTCTTCTCAAATAGGAATTACTGACAAAAAGTTACATGCTCAGGCAGTGAGTATGGAATGTGTCTCACACTGAGTATTTGCTATTAGCAATGTCTGAGCAATCTTTATATGTCTTAAGGGAATTCTTACAACCACATTTGGAAAGTTTTCTTCATTCTGATGCATCATACTCCCAGGAAATTTTTGTTGATAAGAAATATTTATTTTTTCCCAAGAATTCTCATAAATACCCTTAGTTATCAACCCATAAATCTTTTTTACCCTGCAGCTTTTGTCCTCCATTAAAAATAAAGTAACTAATATGCCCATTCACATATTTAGCCAGGCTGTAAATCACACTCTCTGTTACATAATCTTTCAGTTCTTTCATCATACTTTCTTCTGCTCTCCCCACTCCCTTCAAATAGTTTACATATTTTATTTGCATCTAGGATTGAGTTGCTGTGGTTCAGTTCTGCAAAAAGCTGGTTGGGACTGGCTCTCAGAATAGAGTGGGAATCATTTGCTAGAGCTACATTTCCAACTTTTATCTAGCAGGAGCCCTGCTCTTAACACCTTCATCATTGTAGGTTCTGAGTTCCTGCAGGGATTTTTGAGAGATTATTATTAATTCATGATAAGTCTTCCTTCTTTGATATTTTACAAATATATTACTTCTTGTTGGTATCTAAACCCAGAAAATGGTTGAGGGAAATGCTTATAAACCTTTTGTAATGTTCAGGTTATATTTGTTGGCAATTCTCATTTTAAAAATCTTCTTCAGTAAGGAAGGGGAAACAGCCAAATGACATTTGTGGTCCTTTGTGGATTTTACTTATCCCTGTGCTATTTCATTAGCTCTCATATTTGACTGCAATTTCCTTTGCCAATTACATTATCAAAATCAAGTACATTTCCTTCAGGTCTTTTCAAAGTTTTCCCCAGTGTCTACAAATTTGACTTCTGATACTTGAGCCTCATTTGACCACATTCAGATAGTATAAAAACTGATAATTTGTCTACTACTTTTAAGGTATAAATTGATATCAGACAGCTACAATAATATTAAATTAAGTCATCTTGGAACAAACCATGAGTAAAGAAAAGCAATTCCTCATTATTTCCAGCTCCATCTCTCTCCATTATATTCATTCCCTTTCTATAGTACTAAAATCTTTTTCTGCCCTTATGTTCTACATGATCTCACTCTATCTTTAGACATACCAGAGACTAAATTAATGTAAACATAGAAGTAACTTTTCTGTTGTTGAATAAATTTGTTTCTATGAAAATTCAAAATTTGTTATTTCTCATTAAAACCCCAACACTGTTGCCCTGGATTTATGACCCTACTGAAGTCATCCTGCATAAAAGGTACTCACACACATTTTGTCCAGTGACATTTAAGTTATTTTTAAAAATAGATAGAGCATTATGATATATATGTTTTATGGTTATTAATGAAGCAAGTTTAATTCTCAAAGTATGGTATATAAAATTAATTTCATAATTATTGAAACTAGAAGGCAGAGGTTCTGAGTAAGTTTCTAGGATTTTTATTCCAGGTATACTAAAATTGGTGGACACTTTTCATAGACATGGTATACATAATCTGTATTAAGTTATTTATAAAGAGTCAAAAATTAGAATTTTAAGTGAATTTTTGAGTGAATAATTCAATATTCATATTTTACTATAACACTGTGGGATATTTGGTGGTTAAAATTACTTATCACCTATGAATTTAAATTTCAAGTGGTTCACCATGGACATCGTTATTCTCTGGTTAGTACTTCTGTGACACAAGCATCTGCTTTAAGAATTTTTATAGTCTTAAAAATAAAAGTCACATAGCATTGTTTAAACTGAATATAATAATTCAAAGGAAAAAAGAACAAATTATTAATGAACATTTGAAAAGATAGAAAACTTTGCCAACAATCAGGAGGTCAGTAATTAAAATAATGACACATACATATATCTAACACATAAGCAAACGTTTTTAAATCCAGTAAAATCAAATGTTGCAACAATGTGATAAACAGTCAACTATCATACCCAGATTGACAGAGAGTAAACTGGGGTAGCCATTTTGGAAAGCAAGTGAGGATTATATAGGGAAGGTGACAATCATATTTACTTTAATACCCAGCAAATCCTCTTCTAATCAAGTACCTCAAAGAAACTCCCCCAATGTGCACCAGCAAACATGACAAGGGTACATGCATTTGTTCATTTCACGAATATTTATTGAGTGAACAGTGCTGTTTTCTTAGGATATGTCTGGGACTGAAACAGAAATTCTCCCTAATTTGATTGGCATATTCCATACTGTTTGTGGTACCAAAACAATTAATATCATCTAAATAACCATCCTAAAGCAACCGATAAAGTAGCATGAAATCATAATGGAACCAAAAACAAAAAAAGACAAAGAAAAATACCCTCTATTGAAAGAAAAAGGCCAGCTCCACTACCTTTACATGATATGTGATTTACAGGAAATCTAGAACCATGTAAAATATTATGTAATAATTTAGACAGCCTATTTGTATGATTGTAATTGACTGCATTTGAGAAGTGGGATTCAAATGCTGAATAAAGAAAATTTCAATTTTATCTATGACTTTAAAAATATAAGTATCATAATAAAAATGTAATTCTAATTGGTCTGCCTGTATGATTATTAATCTCTGAACTTTTAATATTTTTAAAAACTGTCTATTATATCCACAAAAATAATTTTTCCCTTTTGCTAATGTCTAAAAGAGAAATTTGTAAAAATGATGGTTCTACCAATAACATGACCTAATTAGTTTATCAGAGGGTGACTGGTAGCCTACAGGATAAACACAGCATAATGGAAGAAGATAAATCTATAACACTAAACAATTAACACAATCAGGTCAACTCAATAGGCATTATTAATATCTACTAGCACTTCCTTTGCTTTTTGTTTTTAATACTGCACTTCTGAAACAAGTCACATGATTAGAGGAGCTGCTGTGAAGGCGCAGTAGTAAAGACCCATTGTGTGTTTGCCAAGCTACCTGCATCATCTATCATTCAACACCCATGGAAATGAAAGGACAGGTTAAAGTCTCAGCCTTAGCCCTGCTTGTAAATTTACTGAATTAACCTATTCAACCACAATGAGTTTATCATGGCTATACAGTTACATGCCCAGATTTTAATGAACTCCTATGGAAAACCTATACAGACTACACTTACTAGCCTCTGAGAACTTGGAAAAAGAGCTTAAACTTTCTGTGCCTCAGCTCCCTCATTAGTAAATTGCAAATATTATTAATAATAGTTCCCTAAAATGTTTCTGTTATTTGCTATATAGAACACTTATGCTGCACTTTCTGTGCGTCATCCATTGACACAAACTTTGTGCCATTTTTAAAATAAGTAACCTGATCTAAAAGCCATTTTCATAGTGTTTAGATTAATGCATTATATTAAGGTATTTATATTTGTCCCAAATGTAATTTAGTAATTTCAAAATAATATGGTTTAAGATTTTTAAAAATTCTGTCACAATTCATTCTGAGTATTGTGGAGCACATCAGAATCGACTTATACCTCCATTTTTATGTAATCTTAGAGTAGATCTAATGAGTAATTACTTAAAGTAAAAATATTTCTGTATTCAATATATCATTGAAACACAGGGAAAATATTTAATTTAAAATTTTCAATTAATTACACTTCATCTAAAATACAAAACACTAATAAACAGCATGAAGTTATTTATTCAAACACAATGCAACTCAAACCAGAAGCTACATGAAATCCCTACCAGCTCGACCCTCATTCTGTGCTTGTTTTTGCATTAGTGTTCTGAAAGACTCATGGAAGCAATATGTTACTAGTAGAAATTGCCAAAGATTTAGCATGGGAAAAGAGTGACGAAGAGCCTTCTTTCTTTGGGATAAAACTCTTTGATTTTGGTTTCCATTAACCTCATTGCTAAGCATGCTAATGTGTGTCACTGACAGGGAATGAGAGGAAAATGCTCTCAGGCCTCCCTTCTCTGCCAGTGGATCACATTAATTGATCCCAGGAAAGTTTCTCATTTTGCTGCCTTTCCCACATCAAGCCTTCACCTCCTTCAAGATCATCATAGGCATCTCAAATCAGCATGGCCTTCATCTTCAAGAACTTGCCCATATTCCTGCAGAGAATATGCATTAATTCTTATTCTCAGAGATGCTAGCATTTCCCCTGCTTCAGGGATCTATAATTCCAATGAAGAGCGGAACCACTGAAGGATTCATGTAAATTAGCATCTCATATTATGACTCACTGTCACCCTATTATTATTTCTTATAAATACCATGCTTATAATGAATTTAAGAATTGTATTCCTCATGCAAGATAAAGACAGCCACGATTGGAGAATTATGCTTATTTCTGAACTGATTTAAAAAAAGATGTAATGCATTTGAAAAAAATATTTAAGTGAAATATTTAAATATGTGTAGGAGACTAGCAAAGATTATCAAGGTGAATACCAACATCCCAAACTGCATTAAATTGAGAACAGCACTTCAGGCTCATCATGTTGGCTTCATTTTGATATAGAAGGCATCTAATAGTCACAGTGATAAGGAACATTCTAGTTTGTTTCCATCCCAGCTAGAACTTTGTACTTACTCACAAAAGTAAGAGAATTGATAATAGACAATCAGTAGCACCTGACTCTAAAACACCACAATGTTCTACACACTTTCTGCTCATCGTTCCTTCAGTTCTCCATCAGCCACTCTAAGTCCACTTTACATTTTCCAGATAAGGAAACAGGCAAATCTCAGTTATTATTTCTATATATCATCAGATCTCAACATGCATAAAAATCTCATAAGTATGCTGTTAAAAAAAAAGACAAAGCAAAAACAAACTTTCTAACCATCCCCATACCCTACTCTAATTCAGCACAATTGGATTGGGGTAGACAACCAGCAATCTAGTGTTGCAATCTCCATTCTCAAGTGGTCTGAGTACCAAGATCGGGAAACAGGACTGTAGGTTATACGCTTTCCAACAAGACTCCCAGGGAGCATGAATGCCTCATTGGGGGTGCATGGGTCATTATTTTCACAAGAAATGTCCAGATAGGACATTCCATCTCCTTTCATGTCTAAGTAAGAATATTTTGGTCTTAATAAATTTGATTCCCTATTTTCATCTAAAGCTTAACTAAAACCAACTATATGGATGTGCTTTTACTTTAATTACATCACTTTGAATCAAAGCCATGACACTGTCTTTGAGAAGACATTCTTCTTTTCACAATGTACCTGTCACAAGTTAGAGGACACCTCTCTTAAGTTTTGAGGCACCCAAAATGCAAATTCTCAAAATCTTTCTTCTGCACAAACATTGGCTTAAGTAAGGTTTATAACTCTTCAAGGCGTATCTGAGAAATTAAAAAATTTTTGAAGAATGCTCAGGCATAGCACCCTTTACATCATGAGAAGAGTCTGATTTCTTCAGAGCCCTCATAAGAGAAAAGAGTTCTGAATTCTTCAGCAGAGCTAAAATCTCAGAATAACATTTGCATCGTAAGTACAGTTGTTAGGAAGATCTTGAGATTGTGCGGCATAAATACTATTTTCTTATTTCCACTAAGATGTAGAATGAGTTTATGCAGACAAAGGAGAAACAAACCATTGTTTTCTTCATCCATGACTACCTGGCTTTCCCAAAAGTTGGAAAATGTCTTTTAAATTGCAGTAATATGAAAAGCAGTAAATGATAAAAGAGAGGCATGCTTATCAGAACTGGAGTATGCCGGTATCTGAAGCAGTGCTTAAAGGAGTCTGAAATGAAGAGTTCTAAAAGCAACTGCCCTTACAACCAGCCAGTTACTTGTGGAACTTTAAAAAAAAAAAAAAAGAGTGGCTTATTTCTTGTTTTACATGGGAAGTCATAGGAGGGACTTTGTGCTTAACAGGGTAGAGGCATTAAATCATCTCATAAACTAAAATGAAATTCACACCCAAAACAATGGGATCTTTCTGTACATGTAGCCTGTGGTATCCTATTTATCAGTTGGCTCTCCAGGGGAAAGAAAGCCCTTATTTGTAGACTTTGTTGATTTCAAGCTGTCTGATTTCAAGCTGCCAAAGTGATGGCACTAAAAGTGGAAGGCTGGCATAGGACATTATACAGTGTCTCCATTCACAGACACAAGAAGCTAAATAACCTCAATGGCACAGATATTAGTAAAGTAATTAGGTAATAATGAGTGTTCAGTATCCATAATTTTAATTGTTCATAAAACTGACTTAATTACAAGATTATATAATTTAATATTGATTGTGTTTACCAACAGTTCTAACAATTCTCAAATAGATAGCAATTGGCTCCCATGAGCTGGTTCTACGTGATTCCAGTCCACCAATTGCATGTATCTCACTCCAAGCACAACCTCACATCTTAATCTGTTTTCAAACATGACCATTTGTGAATTTACAATATAATTTACTTAAGTAGAAAGATATACCCCATGAATACACTAGATTTAATAAAATTCAATATCTCCATGATTTTATAGATTGACATAATGCCATAATAGTAACTGTTGTATTCTGCTACCTTTCCTATCCTCTACTATCCCCCCTCCCCTCCCCCCCTCCCATCTTCTCTCTCTACCCCATCTACTGTAATTCATTTCTAGCACTATATAGTTTTACTAGTAAGAGATTTTATTTATTTTTATTAATTTATTTATTTACTTTAATTTGGTATATATGACAGCAGAATAAATTTTGATTCATTGTACACAATTGCAGCACAACTTTTCATTTCTCTGGATATACAACAATGTAATGTCACACGAAATATGCAGTTATACATGTGCCTAGGGTAATGATGTCCATCTCATTTCACCATCTTTCTGGTCCCCATGTCCCCTCCCCAGTTTTCCCTCCCCTTTGCCCCATCAAAGTTCCTCCATTTTTCCCATGCCGCGCTCTCCTCATTATGGATCAGCAACCACTTATCAGAGAGAACATTCAGCTTTTGTTTTCTGGGGATTTGGCTTACTTCACTTAGCATGATATTCTCTAATTCCACCCATTTACCCTACAAATGCCATAATTTTATTCTCTTTAAATGCTGAGTAATATTCCACTGTGTATAAATACCACAACTTCTTTAGCCATTCATCTATTGAAGTGCATCTAGGTTGCTTCCACAGTCAAGCTATTGTGAATTGAGCTGCTATTGATGTGTATTGATGTGACTTCATTACTACAGTATGCTCATTTTAAGTCCTTTAGAATCATCTAATCCAACTCCATTGAATATTTTCCATAAGAACCATTGGGGTTGCTGGTCATACTTCTCCAAAATCCCCAAATTACCACTTTGTTCAAGGAACTACATTCAATTCAAACTCTTTTGGCTCTTCTTTATAACTTCTACCAAATCTGTTTTGTTTTGTTTTGTTTTTCTATACCTTCTCCCAGCAAACATCCAGCATACCCAGTCATCTTATTATCTTCTATTAATTCTAGGTTTATTCTTCCTTCTGAAGCTATTTAGCTTTGTCACATGTAAACTCATTTTCATTTTTTAGCTTTTTGAACAAGAATGGCAAATTACTTACATGCTTGTTACAAATGGTTTCAGCTATAGACTTAGCATCTGCTTTATGTTTGCTAGGTTTGTTTTTGCATTTTGAGAAGGGTACTTGCTATGTTGCTATGATTTACACAGGTTCCTGTTGAGCTCCAGGGTTCAAGTGATCCTCCCATTTCAGCCTCCAGAGTAGCTGGGACTACAGGTGAACCATGCAGCACCTGGCTCAGAACACTGCTTCATAAGCAAGAAGCCCCTGGGTGACTGTAACATCTTTAAAGTTTCACAGTCAACTGATTTACTGACTAGAAATCAAAACTTAAAGTGAGAATAAGACAACATGAAAGACAAGATCTACGAGTTTAGTAGCTATAAAACTGTAAAGAGTTAACACTCAGTGCATGGAATACCACAGCAAAATAACAGGCAGGGCCAACATTAAAGAGAGAATGATGGAATAAGGAGAACTGATTGGTGAAGGGAGACTTCATAAAGAGGAAAGAGCTAAGCCAGGTGCTGGTCCTTCAAGTTCAAGGCCAAAAGTCACTGAAAAATGATTTACACAGAGCCTAAACAGAGGCCTAGACAAGGTTGAAACCCTCTAATATAGGATGTCCTTTGTTTGCTTGATAGGAATCACTTGGGTTCCACACAAATGTAGACTCCCAAGCACTGGACTCTTAGAGATTATAGCTTAGTAGGATGGATAAGGCTTGCAAATCAGAATTATTAACCTGAAAGAAACTGGTATAGGAGAAAGGGACTCAGAAATGTCTTGTATGGGGAGTAAGACCTTCAGATCTAAGTTTTAAACTAATGCTTCTAAATCATACCTATTTTTCTTAGTTCAAGTTTAGTACTCATTGAATCTTATCTGATGATTACAGCCCACGTTGATCTCTTCTTTGTTTTATATGTCACTGACTTGGAGTTTGACTTCTACAGTTACTGATTTCCTATGCATTATTCCTTTTTTTTTTCTATTGCCAATCCCCAGGAGTAGAAATGGCTCATCTCACTGTATCCCTAATAATACACAATGCATGCATAAGCACATAGACACACAAGTAGATCATTTGATTCTATAAATTCTCAGCACTTAGTTCTGCTTCCTAGGCATGTTCACGAGGAATATATTAAAAGCCAACATTTAATGAGTATGCCAGTTCTTCTTGGAATTACTTTACATGTGTTAACTCATTTACTTTACTCATCAATCTTATGAGATAAATCCTATTGTTGTCCTAATTTTATAGATGAGGAAACTGAGGCTTAGTAATTTTCCAAGGTAAATTGGCCCCAGATCCCATGCCCTTTGTAACTAACCATGCTGTTCTCTCTTCCTGACTCACTGGAGATGTTGTTTAAACAATGAAAATATGTTGATATATATCAACGATGAACTTTTATTTCATAGCAGTGATTTTTTAAATAATTAGGTCAGAATCCTCAATAAAAGAAGCTATTATAAACTATAAAGCAGTCCAAAATACTCTAAAAATTCCTAAGCTAAAATCCACATCTTGCTAGAAATGCCTTACTGATTTCCACCAGGGCTCCTGATTAAAAATCTCCTCTGTGCCTTCACATTTCCATTGAGAGTCACACATCAAGAGAGGTGCATCCTTGGTTGCAGCAGCAGAAATGACAATACATCACAGCCTCAAAATCTGTGACAAGCCCAGCCTTTTGACAGTCTAGTGAGGGGGTGTGCATCTTGAATATTACCAAATGTGTCGTGATCTTTGTTCCCCAAATACTCCCTTTTGGATAATGAAACAGCAGAAGACACTATTCAGAACAATAAAATAGGTTCTAATATTCCCATACACTATAATTAATCTTCATTCAATCAGAAGAAGTTCTGTTCAATCTATTGCTTGAAATGAAATGCTAATAAGGCAAGAAAATGTGACTTTAGGACGAAGCCAGAAAATGGCCTTCATTTCTCTTCTTTTGACATGAATAAGATGCTTTTGATCATATTAATGAGTGAGAAATGCACAAGTCTCTAAAACAAGATTTAGTTAAATTATATCCATCCTTGGAGATGAATAACCTGAATTTAAAAGAATAATTTGGTTGAAAAAAAGTTGTAGCACATTGTAAAAGTCTAATCTTTTTAAATTCAATTTAAAATTTTCTAGAACACTTAAAATAGTTATTCTCACACATTTCCCCTGTTTTCAACATTTTTTCTCAATCCTCCTATTTCCTTAATTCTATCTCTTTACATGTTCCCATGATAATTTTATTTATTCTAGACTTCTTGCTTCTCTAAGATTGTTTTTGAGCGCTTGTTGACTGCAAGCTATCGGAAACCTAAGGAGAATAGTATGATCTATTTCAGGCAATATTAAGTAAATAAATCTTTTGGGTTTCATCAATTATCTCTTTGCATTTACTAACCAGTTTAAAGGGCTCACAAGAGAGATCTGTAGTGACAAATAACTTCAATATATTGGATATTTTATATATTGGCTATTTACACTCCTTGTCTAGAACATTACTAGCTATTTGACTTGAATCTAATTGTGCTCAGTATTCTCCTGCATACTCTAACTTCTTGTTTTTCAATTACACACTAGAAAGACAACAGATACATACATGGAACATGTGTACTTTTTCCTTTTCTATCTCTTTATGCTTCTGAAAATTTAAGGAATAAATTTAAGTGGTTTTGCATCTTCCACAGTTGCTTTACTGTTACATAGTTACAGTTCAAGCTCCTTTAAAAATCAACAATCTTTATAATTACTTTAAAAGCTGATCACGATGTGGCTCAGAACTGTGTCAAACACTGAGGGCAATGAGATCACATCAAAGCCAAAGTGATCTTCAATTTCACAGATAAGGTCTAGGTGACTAGAAAAACAGGAAATGAGGAGCTGCCCACACTATCAGTGATTTGGGGTGATAAAGAGGATACCTTAAAATGCAAACATAAAAGGATTTCCTACAGCAGTCAAATTCAAAATTCAAGCTGGAAGGTAGTAATGACTTATGGGTGCCAATCCCCAGGCTTCTGGTTTTTCTCATAAGCAGTGTGAGATTGTGGGCAAATTATTACCAGCTAAACATATTTTCTTACCTATGCAAGACAGTGAGTAAATACCTCATAGAATGCTGCAGGCTAAAGGAGATATTATACACAAAGCATTTAATACAGCGCTTAGCATAGAGTAAATACTCAAGAAATTGGTCTTTTGTTTTATTTCCAGGATTCAGATTACTTTTATTAAGTTGGACAGATAGAGATAATGGGCTTTTGTTTTATATCTAGGATTTAGATTACTTTTATTAATTTGGACACAGAGATATGGTGATCCCATAAAAAAAAGAAAAGCATAGGTTGAAGTATATGAGATTTTATCATTTACCTATAAATGTGTACAGAAAGTAAATCAGTGTGAATGCATTGCCCTTGGTGGGAAGAACATGAGCCTATTCAAGCAAATACTTTATATCTGAATAGTAGAAGAAATCCAGTAATCAAAACACAAAACACCGTATGGGTTTCCCTGGTGGAAAATATTTGAACACTTCCTTTAGAAATGCATTCTGGGACCCACTTAAGTAGCTGTTCAAAATAATATTGTATGAATTTGACACGACAGCTGGCTTTGAAAAGGTGCTTTTAGCAAAAGCAGGACACTGATTAACTTTTATCCTTACAGTTGGTTACATTAAATAATTTTATCCAGAGAAAGGAGTGAGAAGCTTAAAATTCAGGTCATGGAGCATTTTGTCAGGCTTTGTTTCTGTTTTCCTTCATTCTTCCCCTCATTTAGCAGAAAATTATGGGCTATAAGGGAAGCCAATCAGGGTATGCTTTTCAGATGTCTTTTATTCCTGATTTGAAGAAAGAACAGATTGAGCGATGGGGGATTACAAGAGACACCAGTTGGTGATTTTTCTTGGGCCTTCTAATATCTGTCTGAAGATTGTTCCAGAGAAGGCTGCCGGCTCGGATACATACCTAACTAACCAGTGAGAGCCAAGAAGAAACAGGCTGAAGTATGCCAATCCCTTAGATATAAAGGTTTCTATGGAGAGATCTTTCAGACACCATTTAGAGACCTAAAGAATGTAAAACCCAGGATAACTTCATCAAGATTTAATCGCACTCTGACAGAGAAAGATTTTTTTTTTTACAAAGACAGGTGTTGGCTGGAAAGTAAATATTTTTGTTAATTTGCAGTTAATTATGAAAATTTAAAAATACATATTAGGAAATCCTGAGGCCAGTTTGCTTGTATTGGCTTGCCCGCAGAAGGCTGTCCCTCTCAGTCCTCACCACTTCAGTGGGTGTGACACAACAATATCTCAAGTTAGGGAGAATTTTGAATGTCTGGATGCCATGGATCACTGGAAAGAATTGCATAGGCATGGCCTTATTCCTAGGGCTTTTGTATCCATGGGATTTTGCTTTTATTTTTGCTGAGGCCCAGGAAAAGTAAAAATATAAGACAATATTATACTACAATATCTAGTAGAATTTAAAATAAATAGAAGAATTTAAAAGTCTGAGTCAAACACAACTTTCATCAAACTCTAGCTCTGGTTTTTACCAAATCTGTCACATTGGGCAAGTTCCTTAACATTTTTAAGGCTTGTCTCCTCAACCATAATATTGTGGGATAATAGTTACTGTCATGAAATATTTTAACGGTACCTTGAGACTCTGAATACCTCACCCAGATTCTTTCTTTGCTGTCCCTCTCTCCTTTCTCCCTATTGCCATTGCATATATTGTTCCTTGGCTTTCTCTTTTCTGTTTTTCCTGGGGTTAGGAGTAAAAACCTAGGTGCATGTTACCTCCTCAGGCAGAGCTGCCCAACCTGACCCTACCAGACCTCAAGTCAGTCTCTGCATTCTCCACATTTCAAGAATTGCTATTTTCCATGAGTTTTGTTTGCTATTGGACTAGGAGGGCTAAGTCCGTATCCCCGGACATCTTCTTATTCACCCAGGTATTGTGCCTACCACATCGATACATTGCAGATGCTCAGGAATGTTGTGGAATCTTTTTCACTAACAGCAAAAACACTTAAAATGCTAAGAAAAAAAAAGATCGGGGTAAGCAAAACAGTAGGAAGACTTTCTGGAAGAGGCTATTCATTGCCCCCAAAAGGAGATATTTCACTTGAGAGGAAGGGGGAAAGTTCTTGTAGTCAGCTTGAAAATATGATGATCATAATTGGTGGAATACCTTGCATGCCAAATTGATTTGTAGCCTGGTTCTCTGTAAATGTTAACAGTAAATCTAATTTGAAATGTTATTTGCAACACATCTTAATTTATATCTTAAGTGTTTAAATTTTAAGAAGTAGACTATGATGCTTTTTATTAAGATCTCTTGAACTCAGGAAACAATTAAAACCCTAGGAGCTTTATTTAAGTAAAAATAGTCTCCATAAAAATGAAGGTTATTTATTTTTTCACATCAGTAAAAGATCAGGTTCCCCCAAAATTATTTGGAACAAGGAAAACTTTGATTTCAATCAATCTGTAATCTACTATGTGACTCTCAACAAATGAGGAATTTCTCTGCATCTCAATTTCACTCTAAAGTGGTTGCTAAGACCACTATTATCATTTGGATCTTAAATGACCTTTCAAAGCTCATGTGTTGATGAGTTAGCCCCCAATTGATGGCACTATGGAGAGATGATGGAAATCTCAGAAGGTGGAATCTAGTTTGAGGAAGCAGGTTATTGAGGTGTATCTGCCAAGGGAACATCAGAAACCTCCCTTTCCTCTCTCTTTTTCTGCTTCCTGATCACCATAGAGTGAGCAGCTTTGTTCCATCACACTCTCCCTGCCATGAGCTATGTATGTCTTGGCCACAGTAATGGGGCCAGGTGACCAAGGACTAAAACCTCTGTAACTATGAGCCAAAGTAAACCTGTCTGCCTTTTAAGTTGTTGATCTCAGGCATTTTGTCACAGGGATAAAAAGCTAACAATACCACCCCGAGGACTGCTATGAGGATTAAGTGAAAGAAATAAAGAAAAGAAAAAGCATTACAAAGTATATAGCAACGTGCCTGACACTCAGGTGACACTGTTAGTTTTTTCTTTTCACGCACACCTTGCACCTCAACACATATATCTTCTCTAAAGTCAATGTCTTTGCAATAAATATTTTATAAACTTAATATTTTTCTAACACTATCATTTTAAAAAATGAGTGTCAGACATTAGATCAAATAAATATGTCAGTTATATAAAATATTTTTGCATAATTTTTATATGAATCATAGTTTTGAACTATTTTTGTCCAAAGTATATAAGATATTTATTGCTATGGACTGAATTATGTCCTTGCAAATTCATTTGCTATGACCGTATTTGGAGGCTAGGTCTTTGGGAGGTAATTAGGTTTAGATGAGATCATAAGGGTGGAGCCCACAAGATGGAAATGTGCTCTTACAGTAAAGACCCCAGAGAGCTGGCTCTCTACCACCTGAGAAGACAGCTGACTACAAGCCAGAACTCAAACATGCTGGCACCCTGATCTCCAGAACTGTAAGAAAATAAATTTATGTTGTATCAGCTACCCAGCTCAGGCCATTTTTGTTATCGTAGCCTGAGCTGATTAAAGCACTCAGGTGTCAGTGTAGGGTAATTTTAGTTATAACTCAATATTCATGCAACTTTAGCTATAGGAATAAAATCTATGACAGAAACATCAAAACTTTTCAACAATATAATATAGTTCCTTTATTCATACAAACATACATTTTGCAAGACACATATAAAATATGTGAATATATTGAATATAATCAATTATATGACCACAAAGCATGACTCATTGATCAATTTATAAATATTAGTTAGGTTGACTGAGTGACTGAAATGTCCCTGGCAATGCACTAACAAATAACCTGTAAAGATGAACCAGATACTTTCTTATCTCTACTGAACCCATAGCCCAGCAGGACAGAAAGGCAAAACATAGTGACTATGTGTGATAAATGCTCAAGATTGTAGCTATCATAATATTAAAAGCCATTCTTATACTTTAAGACTGTTTTTCTCTAAAACTATCTATACTGACTTCATCTAGATTAATCCAATCATTTTCTCCCAAAATTTTTACATAGGGATACATATTTGGGAGACATCTAAGGCAGAATAAAGTTTTCCACATCAAGGTTAAATACACCAACAATGTTAGAAAAAAAAATAGACATAGGTAGACATAGATTTTTGAGTCTCAGCTCCTGTCAATTTAAATGAAAATAGACAGTTGGTACAGCATATGTTGATTCCTTAAAATCGGAAATAGACTTTCCCAGCAATATGCCTCAGGGAAAATAAAATGTGTGGGCTGACTTATTCACTTATATTAAAAGGAAGTTTCCAGCTGAGGTTTGATTACACTCCTGAAGGAAAAAAAAAAAGCAAAAACACTGTAATGAGAAAATCACAATTACTTTTTCCTCAGGAGTAAAGATTTCTTGGTCTGAGAACTTGCTTCAAATCACTGGTTAGAACATAAACAAACAACAAAACTTAAAGGGAAAGAAATAAGAAAGGAACTCTTGGAATAGCTACTAAACCTGAGTGGGCACATCTTGTGTTCTGGAGTCCAATAGACTCTTTGAAGTCCTGGCTTTGAGGCTGACTAGTTATGTGATGGTGGGAATGTTTCTTATCCTCGTTGAAGCCCAATTTATTCAGCAGTAAGATACAACCAAAAAGACTCCCTCATAGAATTGCTGGAGAATTTGGTGAGATAATGTGTTCCAAGCGTCTGAATTATAATGGACTCTCATATTGATAACTAGTTGTCATGGTTTAGATATGAGGCGTCCCCCAAAAGCTCATGTGTGAGACAATACCAGAATTTTCAGAGGTGAAATGATAAGATTATGAGAGCTGTAACCTAATCAGTATATTGACTGGGCAATGGTCGTAGGCAGGTAGGATGTGGCTAGAGGAGGGAGTTCTCTGGGACATGCCTTTGGGATTTACATTTTGTCACAGGTGATTAAAGCTCTCTCTCTTTCTGCTTCCTGGTTGCCATGTCCTGAGCTGCTTTCCTCTGCCACACACCTTCTGCCATGATGTTCTGCCTCAACTATTGAGTCAGCCAACCATGGATAGAACCTCCAAGACCATGAGCCCAAAATAAACATGTCCTCCTTTAAGTTGTTCTTGTCAGGTGTTTTGATCACTGTGGTAAAAAGCTAACTAAAACACTAATAGTAATGATAATAATGTTTATCGGAAAGAAAAGAAATAAGAAGGAACAGCAATTTGAAAGACTGCCAGTGGTTTAATTAAAGTGGACTTTTTACATTTTGCTTCTTTTTACTTTCACTTTATATATGTGAGCTAATAATATATAATAACCTAAATAAATACTGAGTAATTTCCAGGTATTCCAGGTCTTATTTCACTTAGTCCATAGTCAATAAGCCCAAAATCCCCATTTGACAGATGAGGAAGTTGAAGCAGAGACATATTAAATACCTGGCCTAAGTTCACACCTTTTAGAATAGATGAAATCAGAACATGAGTCCAGATCTATCCTGACTCTGAGTTTCATATGAATATGAATAAAACATAAAGCATAGTATTACATAAAAAGGATTCTACAACAAATCTGCTTATTCTGCTCTTAACCTTCTATTCCAACTTCTAAAATAACCTGAGAGGTCTTAGGTTTGATTTAAAAATTAATTCAAATAGGAGGTTTCCCCTGAAATCCTAGGCAAGCAAATTCTCTACTCTGATGTTTCTCTCTCCTTTCTCTCTCTTCCAGGTATTCAAATACATGATAATAAGAAACTATTATCTGAACATGCTAGGGCATAACAGGTTGTTCTTTCTCTATGTGGTAGCTCAATGAGACCTTGCTCTTGGTCTCACCATGTAGTTCTACTCTTGAATGTTTGACCATGGCTATCTTATGTAAACAATTAATAATCTTAAACTATTAATACTTAACTATTAAAACATTGTCTGTGATGAGTGCAGTATAATACAGTATATAAAATAGGGTCTGAATGTTTGTCTTCTATTCATACTGTATAGCTAGTGAAACACAACCACTGTTTGACATTTGATTCCCCCACTCCAATTTTAGTAAAGTTAGATTTAAAATGAATGGTTGTAGTTGTGATGATGTGATAATGACGATGTGACTGTAGAATGCTGGATGTTATAAGTACATATATTATTTTTGTAAATGTGAAAATTTAAAAAGTGCTCTTTTGTTCCAGATGTGACATCACATCTTATGCTTAGAATGTGCATGATTCCTAGATTTTATTAGTGTGAAGGTATTAAGAGGCTATTTTCTGAAAATGTTATCCTCTCCCCACACAACCCAAAATGCTTACCACAGTTTTACAAATGCCATATTTGATAATCTGACATTTGTGAAGAAACTGCTGACCCATTAACTTTAAATAAAAGAGTCACAGAACAAGGGAGAGAGACATCTTTTCATTTAAACAGGTAGTCTGGGAGGCATCTCAGCCTGATGCACAGTCCTGCCTGGACTGCATGGATTTTACCGTCAGGCCTTTCTAGTCAGGCCATGCTATTTGTTGTGGACCACATTGGCTTCTAAGCTTCCAAACTAGAAAAGCATCTACTCCCCTGGCTCTCAAACACCAAAGCTTTGTCTTGAAAAAGGTGTTGCTAGTCATATAGAAAAGAACTAGAAGGTTTCATACATTTATGAAATGAACATTAAAGTACATTTTCCTGAGTTAATGAATTCTCTCTTATCCTATATTATCAACTGTTTTAAAAGCTTTTAAATATCCATGATTTTATGTATGACAAAATTCTGTACTTTTTATTGTGTTACCAGGGATTGACCTCAGGGGCACTCAACCACTGAGCCACATCCCCAGCCCTGTTTTGTATTTTACTTAGAGACAGGGTCTCACTGAGTTGCTCAGCACCTCAACGTTGCTGAGGCTGGTTTTGAACTAGCAATCCTCATGTCTTACCTTCCCATGCAGATGGGATTACAGACAGGCACCACCATGACTGGCTCAGTGCTTATTATATCAGAAAACTAAAATAAAGCAATCTATTATACAACACCTAATTTTAAAAATAATTATTAAAAAAAGTAAAATCTAGAAACATATGTGTGCTAGTGGAGATATCTTTACTAGTGGAGATCACTGATAGAGTGATATATTCTTTACCTCTTGAATTTGAATTGTCTTCAGATCTGGAAATGCACATGAAAATAGATCTAAAAACTCAATGTCAGTCCAAAAATGTTTACTCACATAGTTCTGAAACCTTTGTTTTCTTATATAATTGTAGTTGTATTTAATTCTAGCTATATGCCCAAAGTGAAATGAGGAGTATTTTGGACATATAAGTATTTGTAGCTACATCACACTACACAACTGCAATTTTAATAGGAAACACACCCACAAAAGCCATTCTTCAGGATAAAGGAGTCACTATTCAATGAATGATTTAGCATCTTGTAAAGGTCAGAGAAAAAAATGATAAATCTGAAGAAAACAGAAAAACATAATGAAAGGACTGGGAAGGAGAAAAGGCATCAAATGTTAATTAATGCACTTCCAGATCACTATCATAAAGTTGATTGAATTGAAGAAAAAAAAGAAGCACAAACCAGCTCATTAGGAAGTCATTGCCATGTAGTGCAAAATGAATACACTAAAATCACTGAGACAAATTATTTTTCTTATTTCAAACCTAGTGTGTAATGGAGACCTTAGAAACCTGAAAGCGTGTAGAGTACATTAACTGATTGTTCTCATCACATTCTTTTCAGAAACTCTCTAATGACCTTGGGAGAAAGTTTTCATTGGAGAAAAGCAATTGGAAAGGGGGAAGTTAAGAGTTCCATCTATATTTATATGCAAAACTTGGGATTTAAAAAAGTTTAGTTAAAAAACGAATCTCAAGTGTACTGATACAACTCCTGTGAATTTGGGCACATAGGTAAACTAGCATTTCTACTCCTCAGACTCAATAGAAATGTATATGGATTTTAAACAAAAGATATGCTACAATATTTATAGCAGTAGCATTTGTAATAGCTTCAACCTATAAGTTGTCCAAATGCCCTTCAGCAATAAAATCAATAAATAAAATTTAGTGTGCTCCCACAATGGAATATGGATGATATTATAAGTTCATGTTGAACCAAAGGAGGAAGATCTTTTTTTAACAAAGTAATGGAAAGTACAAAAAGAGGCCAAACTCCATTCTATTAGGAGTAAGGACAGAGGTAGGTATTCAAAGAAGGAAGAAGTAAATGGACGAGAACAGGAGTGTGTGGGCTGATAATGTTCTGTTTCTTGATCTGGGATGGGATTATGTGGGCATGTGGAGCTGTACATTTATGTATGTCTTTCTGCATATATGCTGTGCCACATGGCAAAATTACAAAGAAAATAAGTTACTGAAATAAATGAGTGAGTTGCCAGAAGGTACATATCCATCAGTTTACAATACGATGGCAAGATAATGCTTTTCCTAAACCTAGAAAGTTGCTAAGGAATTTGGGAAAGAAAATTAGCTCATAATGAGATTTAGAACAAATCCTAACATTTGCAGAGCACTCTACCTTTGCAGATCCGCAGCATGTGTCACAGAGGGCATTATTTCTGGCAACATTATATTTTAGGAAAAAAACACTAGCACTAATCCTGGAAAATTATTTTTACGAGTTTCCTAAAGTTTCATTGAAATTATCTATATCATTCTGTTATCTATATCAGTCTGGTTTGAGACTATGACTTCACCCTTGAATAAAGCAGTTTTAGAAACAATGTCATTTTTCTAAATCACTTCAGTAAGGGCTTGAAATTCTTGGAGGTTTAATACACTTTTTAAACTGGAATTGTCGAAAGATCTGGCTCCATTTCTAGCTCTTACAAATCTGATTTTAAGCTTCTTTGTGACCCTAACAGTAGTTACATTTACAATTGCTCATCAAAATCCTTTTCTTCTTGGGTACATGGTTATATTTCATTTCCTAGCCTCCTTTACAATTAGCTATGGTCACATGATTCAAATTTGGTGCAGACTCTTCAGTGCTCTTTGTTCAGTTCAATTATCTGGAGTACAGACATCCTCAATATGAACCTTGGAAACCATGCAATAAGAATGGCAATCCTAAGTCCCTGGATTCTGGGTTTAAAAAAGGGAAAGAACAGATCTCTTGTATTTGCATCATATATTTCCAATAGCTTACCCTAAATCATATACCCCAACAGAACATTTTGGGGCTCCAAAATAAAATTGACCAATTATTTTCTTGTGAGGTACAGTGGGGTTCTCTATCCTCTTTAACCCTCTTAATACTTCTATATCCTTGATCTGATGGAGAGTTGGGGAATATTTTAGCAAAACAGGGCAACAAACTATCAGTTTTTAGGAAAAGAGACCCTGTCTTAGGTTTTATTCCTTTCTTAAGACTCATGGAGTAGGTGATAGGCTAGGAGTCAAAAATAAAAGGGGGATGCTGTTTGGAATAAAAAGCTGGAGTAATAAAGAAATAAAAAGTGGAGTAATAAGGAAATGCTCTGCAAGATTTTTCTGGACTCCCAGACTATGCATATTCTATCATGAGTAAAGTTGAATTGTCTCTGGTAATGGCCAGTAATTGTGTACCCTTTCAGAGATGATGGGGAATGAGGACTGGATACTTGTAAGAGGAAAAAGGAATAGCTTTCTTGTAAACATGAATAGAAACAAAGTTACTGACAAGAACTTTTTCTTTTTCAGATGAAAGGCAAAAACACTGAACTTTAGGTCCTTTATAAATTATTTTATAATACCACTCTTAATTTCTCTGGACATAAGATCATTGCCATGAGACCAATTTATTATGCCTTCTGAAACCAATTCAAAGGTCAGAATAATACACCTTCATAATGTAGTTGCAACTAAAGCCCTCTGAACAGAAGCTGACTGTGATCTTTTAGATGGCCAAGACGAGGAATCCTTCATCTTCACATTCTAGGAGGCATCCAGCAGACTATGCAACAAGATTTTAAAAGAGACAACACTTAGAGTGAACCTTGGTCTGGGACCATACTTCCCAATCCAAACAATACTGCAGAACTGTAATATAATTCATTCTCAGCCAGAAAACTTGAGCCAGCTGGAGAGAGGAGAAGAGAAGCCAATCCTCCATCACTGAGAAGAGGAAACAGGAGGAAGGCAGGAAGTGATGGTTTGTTGACACTGAACTGGGAAAAACACAGTTAAATGAGGTGATATTATGGCTGGGTACGAACCAAACAAACATTCTGCCTCAAACCAAGGAAATTTTAAAAATTAGGATATAGTTACATTTAATAATATTAACTATTAGTTGGGACAGATGCATTTATTTTTAAGTTTTAAATGCTGTCCATTTTATTAAAAACTTTTATTTTCAGACTGGACTTTCACATATGCAGAATAGTTAAAAGTTGAAACATGTATCATTTCAACTAGCTCTACCTTTGAGATTCATTTAACAAGCTATTTCAGTCCAAAGGGATTATAGGCTGTTGTTAATCAGCAAGTTTCCTCATTCTCCCTTTTCAGTTTTGAATCAGCTATAAATAGTCTGCAAATCTGCCCATTTGATATTTTCTGCTGCTTTCAGAGTTTAATTTCTACACTGCTTAATAAAGCAGAATCACTTTGAATTAAAGATCAGAGAGGTCGCATTTCAATTATTTCAGTCATGTGCCCCATAGACTTTGTGTGAATTTTGCTAAACCACTCATCTATGAAACAAAGAAAGTGAAAGTCTCAGTAGTGAAGAAAATGAGTAACATGTTATTAATCTGAAGTTAGAATTATTTGTATTCAATTCTAAACATAGTTATATACAGGTAGTGTAATCTGATTATTTGTTTGAAAGCCCTCCTGTCATATTGCATTTCATTTCTTATTATAACTGTTTTTCATTAAAATTGCTTTTCTAAACCCATCCAATTTAACTATACCCACTGAACTATAGCAAATACTGCTAATTGTATACCCAATGTCTCTATCCCCTTCAATCTCACTTGTGTGAGTCTAATATTAGTCACTTAATAATATATCTAGTTAAAAACACAAGTGACCCAGTATCTCTTAAAGCTAAGTGTAAGCTGTACAAATAGATATAAAGTCATGGTTCCTAGGAAATTCCTGCTTTCCTGATTCAGACATCATTCCTTCCTGCTTCCATGCATTTCCTTTCTTTACCCTGTTTGGAATGAGGGATCAGTGCTAAAGGAGAAGCAGGTACACCACCCGTGATCCTGAGCTAACAAGGACAGGTCAGAATGCTACAGATGGCAGGCAGAGAAGACAAGATGGCTTCCTCCAAACACCCTTTGCACAAGACAAATAAAACTCTTAAATGGTTAAATAGCTGATAGTTTTCTCTTACTTATACATGAATGCATTACTAACAGAAATACAAAAGACCCTGTGATGATTTTATATTAAGACTTTCTGGCACACCTGACCTATTTTAAAACACAAACATTCTAAAGGAATTGGTGCCAGGCTATGATAATTCAAGAATTGCCTTCTACCTCAAGTTCATTATATGGAGACAAATTAACTTTGCTTTTATTGGAGAAAATGTTTCCTTCAATCATTTCTTTCCTTAAAAGCCATTTTTAAAGTAAATATACACAAATTATCTACAAAATATTATCTTGAAATTACAAGAAGCAGAAATATTTATAGGTCTAATTCAATTCTTGCTTCTTTTCCTAAACTATTAATTCATTTGGTATAATATTATAATTGAATGTTGTTCTTGTACTTTGTGCACATCAGCTGTCAAGCTAATGTACACAAAAGGTTTTTATCCAGCATGAATTTAACAAGTAAATCCCAATCCTTGCCACTGCAAATGCTGACAAACTGAATAAAATTGCTGACAGTTTCCAAAATCTGTCCACATAGGTCAGTGCTGTGCAAGCATCACTGCAGGTCCTGGTGGAAAGGCTAATGTACTTGTGTGTGGTTTTTGTCTTTTAAATTTCAAAATAATGAAATTCATTACTTAGTTAGATCTATACATTTCCTGTAATTTTCGGGTGACTGTATAGTGTGAATTTCAATAAGATTCAGCCCCTCTTTCTGTATTTGATTTAATCCTAGGATTAAAAATAAACTCTCAAGTTTATACATCCTTCTCTCAAAATCTGTACCTTAATCTATGCTAATACCTTCAGTAAAAAACATACTTTATGATATTATTGTCAGATTGTATTGTATATTCCAAATGTCAGGAGATTAAGATACAGAAAAAGGCTGGGGGGGGGGCGGGGGAGGTGGGGGAACATGAGACAGAATTTCCTCCCTACCAAAAGGCCTTTGTTTTCATCAGGAAGTTATTCTGGATTCATTAAACAACTTAATTTACAAATTAACAAAACTCCACTATGAAGATCTGATTGAAGAAGAGGAATGGAAACTTCTGACCTTTGGATCCTAATCCCCGGATCAGCTTTTTCCATACTCTCCCATTAAATGCTGAAAATGATCAGTATCAGCTTTCAGATTGAGGTGAAGCCTCTCAAAGTAAAATCTTGTATTTGAATGGGTTGGTAAAAGGAGAATCGGTGGTAATTAAATAATAAAATTGATTTAAAGAGGCTTCACTTCTAATCCCTGTTGGATAAATACAGACCAAGAACCTATTTATGTCGACTAAATAGATAGAATCATTCATTATGTAAATATGACCTTTAAAGTCATATCACAGCTATAATGTGAATAATATGCCCATGAATAATTGAGGATTGACAGCATGTAATATTTATTAAGGGCCTTTTATATGGATTTAAGTAAATCCACTCCACCGACCCAGTGACGGTATCCATTTAATGATTAATTCAGCCTCTAATACGATGAGTAATGTATCTAGAAGAGTGAACTAGAAATTGCACAAAGGAGATTTCAAGATGAATGAGACACTGTCCAGTTTTCAAATAGTTCATGTGGTAAGTTCCTTGGAGAGAAAATAATAGTTCTTTACAGGAGGGAAAGGTCAGTCTCACATTAGTGATCAGGAACTTGAGCTAGGGATGTGAATTGGGCAAGTCTCTAAGGCATGGATTTTGGTAAGTGATGATATCAAAAGGAGAGTGTTTCAGGTATGTGGAAGGGTAAATAAAGTTAAAGGACAGTGAAAGTTCAGGAAGGTAATTCTTTCAAGATGAGATGCCTGCAAAGGGTGAGACAAAAGCCTCCAAAGGTAAGATAGGACCAGGAACTTGAAGGGCTCATTGAGGAGGTTAGATTTTTTGAGAAAGAGGAGAACAAATGGGCCAGATGTAGTATAATCAGTCTGAGTTCCTTCCCCAGCTCCCAAAGAATAAAACTATTCTACAAAAGAATCAATCAGATATAACTTTCCTATTCTTGTATTGAATACATGAACAGGGTAACTCTGCATCAGGTACAACCACAAGAAAAGGATCCTAATTAGAATAAGTTATACTCCATGTATGTATAATATGCCAAAAATACATTCTACTGTCATGCATATCTAAAAAGAACACATAAAAAATTTTTTAAAAGAAAACAATGTATAATTAACTGTACCAAAAAAAAAAAGAAAACAAAAAAATGGTATAAATTTTCTAGGATTAGATTCATTTCTTCTGCCTCTGCTTATGATTACGTGGATTAAGATGCTATCTGTTAACATTAAAACTAAGCCAAAATCTTACTTTAATTCAGCTAACCTGCTAAGTGTGCAATTAAATCTACTATTTTTATGAGAACCCAATATTGAAATGTCAGCTGACCCAATCATCAATTTTACCTTTGTAAATGGCATCTTTAACACACCTCCACCCCCCGCCCTCTCTCTCTTTCTCATTCCTGTTCTACTTCTTCCTTTTCAGTCTCCACTTTTTTAATCATTTGACCATTGTGGGTAAGTATTAAGAAGAAAATAATAAGTAAAAAGAGAAAATATCAATTTTATTTATTTTAAAATAACGAAATAATGATTTTAAATTAAGCTATTATTGACAGCCACTTCTTGACTATGACAGAATAGCACTGAGTTTCAAGTCAAAGGATCAGGAATAAATCTGTACTAAATAGGAAATTCTTATGGACTCTCATAGACAGAGTCTTCAAAAGAAACAGATAATCTGAACTGCCTCTTAATTTCATGGCCTTATGGAAACAGACAATTATCACAGAGACAGAGGCAGAGCTATCATGCTAATATCTATATATATCTATATATAGATATATAGATATATAGATATATAATGTATATACATGTAGACATATATGTGTGTGCACATGTGCAAGCACATGCATGATGTTTTCTACATATTATATGTATACCTATACATTTATACATATGTGTATTTGTGTATATGTGGATACATGTATTCTTTCACCCACCCAGGTACTGATTTTGTTTAAAATCATTCCTTTTTCTTAAACTATACTTAATTCATGTTCATGGTTTTAAAAAAGAACCAGTAGGATAAAATATAGTATCTTCTATTCATAGCAATGGACTCAATGGAATATTTTTAAATATGTATAGGAAATGACATTCAAACTGCAAATTATAAAACTGGTTTACTCCCTTATATGTACTTGTCTTAAGAATTCTCAATTGAATTAAATTCCTTCAAGTAAAGATGCATTACTTTAAAGTGCTATATTGTTGAGGTGGGCTCATAAAGAAAAAGATGTTTGACTTTATCTGCTGTGATGTCCTTGTAGCTCTGGAATATGAAAATGTACAAATTATCTCATAAAGAAAGGTTTGATGTTCTAACCATTTTCTAGGTGGATATGAGAGAACTGTCAGGTGGAAGTGAAGGATGTTGAGATAATTCTACATATTCACTCATTGCCATTCCACAGTATATTCCTTACACTTATTTTTCTCTCTCCCATTTCACCCCTCCATGCCCTCTTTTCCTTTTGCAGAGAAGAGTCACAGTAACAAACATAAGGAGACCTAAATAAGTTATACACATTTTCTAATGTGGCATAAAATTACACTATTACATATAATTATATTGTTGCAATAAAAATAAATTTTAAAAAACAAGGGGAAAAAGAAGTTGAAAATATGCAAGGAAAAGATGAAGAAGACTTTCAGCAATTGACCAGACCAACTTGAATCAGTTCAGTCACACACTCAGGCTTATGAGGTTCAGACTGCAATGTCTGATTAATTCTCAAACTGGCTTTACAGAGGTCTATAGAGAGCACACCACATAAGATGCTGTGGAGGAAAGCCTTAATAGGAATTGTGAATTTTTATAAGTACTGTGCTCATGAAATACTTCAAACTCCATAAATCTTATATTGAGGTTTTAAGCTCTGTCTACTCAGAAAACCAGATTTATTCATTGCCCATAGGATATCTGCTTAAAAGTGATACTTTCAACAGTCCCTGTTTCCTGAAGTTCTGTGAAAAAGTTATTCACTTGAATGTCAATGAAATAGTTAAATCCCATCTATGCATCATAGAATGATATTGCAATGATAAAATATAAACCATAAATATGTGAATCACTTTCATAAACAAACTATGAGATTAGACTGAACAGGAATGTAAAGAAATGTAAGCAAAGAAAATATTTTGTTTTCTATTAATTATACTCAGGAAATCTGCACCCCAGAGTTGATTTTAAATTATTCAGCTAACTGACTTGAAATACCATCAACACATTCTAAGTTGTAACACTTGAAGGGTATCTCAGTATCTCTATTTTTTTAAAATAAGCGGTGATAGGATTTTTTAAAATATTAAATTAAGAAATTAAAAAGCTTTTGCAACAAACATATAAACACACACACACACACACACACTCACAAAAGGTGAAAACAGTGCACAGTCACATACCACTTAATGATGGAGATGTGTCATCAGTTCATTTCATCACTGTGCAAACTTCACATAGTACACTTAGGATGCACTATATAATATAATAAGCAGAGCTTCCTACACACATAGGCTATTGTGGTAAAGCCTCTTGTTTCAAGGCTACAAACCTGTACAGCATGTTCCTCTAATGAACACTCTAGGCATCTGTAGCACAATGGTAACTATTTGTATATCTGTACATATCTAAACATAGCAAAAATAGAGTAAAAAAACTAGATGATAGGAATTTTACAGTTTTGTTATACTGTTATAGGATCACAATTGCATAGTCTTTCATTGATTAAAACATTACATGATACATGATTGTATTATATAAATAATACTGACATATATTTTGCATTGTTTATGAAAGTATATTCCAGATATTTAATTTTTTTAAATATAAGAAGCAAACATTACAGAAAATGAGAATACATGTCTTAGGAATGAAATGCCTTTACAATAAATTTTAAAAACAAAATAAAAGGATCTGAATACAGTTGTTTAAAATAAAGCCAAGAATCAAATTTATGTGATGAAAAAAGAATACACATGGAAACAAACCTACAGGTAAACATTAAGATCTATCAGGTAGATCTTGAAAGGATTTGAGTAGAGAGTTTCAATAAATGTAATTACAAAAGATAAACAACTTGACTAACACTCCTCCATACTGAAAATACTATCAATATAATACTTAATGTTTTCCAAAGAGAAGAATATTTTGAGAAATTATTATGTTTAATGTGGCTAAAATGATACAATATTATTGGGGCATTGCAACTTAATGTAAAGTCCTTTGAAAGCAATGTGATAAAATGTGTCAGAAATTATGAAGGAAACAATCTGTTTGACATAAGTTAAATAAATACATAGTGTAAAAAGCATGTTTTAATTATATATGTAAGTTATATATTATATATATAGTGCATATATATGTGTGTGTGCAGAAAATATATTTATAACAGCATTAACTGCACCAGCAAAAAATTAAAAATATTACAAATATTTAACATCTGGAGAATACTTATTTCAAAAGCAGGATTATAATTGTTTTAAAGTGTTCTTATTTTTATTTTTATAGTCTTCATGTTTTTATATTAATTGTATTACTTTGGCAATTAAAAAATATCTGTTGATAAATACATGAATAATATGACATGAAAAACAAATACAAATGTGTTAACTTGTGGACTTTTTCACAGAAAGTAGAAATTGTTAAGAAAATAATTTAACATTGTTATTCTCTTTTAAACTCTACTTTATAAACTAACTCTGCATTTATGCAATAACAGCTAGTTAATTACAGCATTGTATTGCCATCCACTCCAATGACTTTGATGGCATAACATAAAGCTTATGTCTTGAAAGGATCCAATGTAACTCAACATGATGTAAAACCACAAGAATGGGATCAAAATTGGAATGGGTTCCACTCCATGTATGCATAATACGTTAAAATCCATCTTACTATAATGTATATCTAAAAACAAAAAAAAAAATTAAAATATAGCCTTGGAGGAGAGGGCATATGAGAGAATCTGCTTTTAAAAATGTTAAAATGTCATTTTTATGAATATTCCCGCCTTTGTATAGTTTGGTGTTTTACAAAGTTGTTTAGGCCTGTGTTGAAGTCCTTGACTTTGTTTTATTTTTGTTTTATTTTTATTTTTTGATATTTTTTAGTTGTCAATGGACTTTATTTTATTTATTTATATGCAGTGCTTAGAATCGAACCCAGTGCTTACAAATGGTAGGCAAGCACTCTACCACTGAGCCACAATCCCTGCCCCTGATTTTGTTTTTAATAAGGTGATAAGTGAATGTTGGATAGAGAATCCTGCAATTTTGCCTAGAGTAATATCTGAAAATTATAAAAGAAAATAAAAATTGTGACCGAGGCAAGTTACCTACCCCTTCTGTCATTGTCAACATGAAAGTGATGACATACATACGTCTTTGACACTCTAACAGGCTACATTAAGTGTAAAAAACCACTTTATACTTAATTAATAACATAATATTTTCACTAAATTTAACAAATTTTTATAATACAATAAAAATTTCAAATGTTTATAGGAAGACTAAAAATTATACCAGCTTTATGTATTTTCAAATATTACTTCTCTCTCAAATCCCAGTTTTTCAAAGGCATAATTAGTGTCATATTTCGCAATACACATTTTTCTATATTACTTGAAACACATTTATTCAGAAAATATGCAGTGTCTTAATTTTCTACATAATGAATTCAAGATTCATTATGTTCTGGCTATCCGATATAGCATGTATATGTTATAGAAACAGTGCTATTTAAAAAAATGTCTCAATCTTATACAGACAGACACAATGAGCAACGTGTGGGACATATGCTGACCTTTTTATCTAAAATATTTATTGTATACCATATTTTGTTTTTAGATTTGCATATTACGGGGAAACAAAATTAGAAGGACAAATCTGGAATGGAATAAAAAGGGGGGATTCCATTTTCCATAAACTGAAGAGAAAATTAAACAATGTAGCATAATATTTTTTGCTCATTCTAATTAAATATATTGGTAAAATATACAAAACATAATCACAGACAAAAATACATAATTACTTGTTTTCTGAACTAGAAAAGGAAACTGCTTTGCGGCACACACCTATGTGGAAAGAACATCCTCAGTAAAAATAAACCCTTACCAGTGATTACCTGTGGCCAGGAAGAAAAAGTAATAGAATTGGGCAGAAGTATTCTAGTGGTCCCATTTTTATCTTTAATGTTTCCTTGCTTGATCTCAGTGATGCTTACATGGCTATACTATTATCTCTTCTTTCTATGTTACTGAAATATTTAATAAATTTTAAATAAAAGTACAAAAATGTGTTTTGTACATGAGCATATTTAATATGTATCCCAAATATTATTATAATATTTAAAATAATACATGTTATGATCATTTATGTTCACTCCAAACCCTTTGCACACTTCTTACTCATTTATCTTTCATCCATTTAAACTTGTATCAAAATATATTTTTTAAACTTGACGAAAATAAAGTTAATCTAATTTTGGATTAGTGAAAGCTTTTTTATAAATAGATGTGTCACATAAAATTTTCCAAAAGGAACTTTTTGACTGTGGTTTTATGTCAAAAATCAATATAAAAGAATTAGATAACAAATAGCAAACTGCTCAAAATAGTTTTGCAGAGAGAAGAGAATGGTTCATGTGCTAATGGGTAAATAAGACACCAACATATAATATACAAAAGAAGAAATAGAAGATTCCTATACAAATGTGAAAAAAAACGTGTGACCACAATACTAATCATCTGAAAAAGATATTATTCAACAGCATATTTCTTTGTCAAATATTTATTAACTCTAAAAAACTTGTGTCAGCATAATATACAACAAGCACTGTTGGTTAACATTAACTTAAAAGAAGATGTTCTTTGACTCTACAATTCATATGCTTCATCATGAAGCAATAATTCAACGATTAATCTTCAAGGATGTTTGTTTTAGGATCCTTAAAAAAATCAAACATCTAATATTAAAGAGAATCGTTGTATAAAGGAATATAAAATGGTGTTATGGAAGTTTTTTGAAATAATGTAGCAGTCTGAAATAATGGAAATATAATCCTAACTTGACCTTTTTTTTAAACTATTGTTAATTTAACTGAGCCTAAAAAGATTTCATTGGAAGTTGAATTTTGAATCTGAATCATTCTGACAATGTACAACTCAATTATATGATTTTTTTTTCTTCATACACTTTCTGGAATAAGAATCAGTGGATCACTAGAGAAAAATCTACATGAGCAATTTATGAAAGGAGGAAATATTATATTACTGTTGGTGTTCTAAAACTGAATAAGGAATTCATCCATAAATCATTTAGTATCTTAATAAGTATTGGCTCATTTTTTGCTAAGAGAATTATTAGCCATCTGAGCCTTATTTCCATATAGATAAACTTCTCTCATTTATGCTTTGTTTTATAAAGTCATAGTCACTCATATTTTATTCCAAAATGGTAGAGAAAAGATAATGGATTCTTTTACAGTATTATCTTCTGTATACTCTGCAACAGTACACAAATATCCCAACCATTCAAATTACTGACCAATTTATAGCTTGTTAATAGTGGACCATTTCTGAGAATTCAGATGTTAAGATATTTTCCTTCCTTTTACCATGTTCAATGCTTTGAATGAAAGATTTTACCCAAGCCTATGGAAAGTGTGAGACAGAGTCATCCAGATGAAAACAGAGACCAGTACATTAGTGCAAATAAATTCGAGATTCCTTTTCTCTCAAAAGGAAATTTTGTGGGAACATGCATTCAATAGCTAAGAACCAAGTTATACTGCTGCTTTAGTGGCTTTATGTAATTATTCAGGTAGATGAACACAGCATTTTGTACCATAAAGTCAGGTGTGCAAGGTTGAAAATGGCATGTTCTCTAAATATAAAAACACCCTCATTTGATATTTATGAAATATCAAATTGAGCCCATAAGGATTTAAGCAATTGACCTGAGTGATCTCCAGTAGCTAGTGAAATGAAAATCTAGATACACAGTTAATGACTCTGTTCATTCATTTCTACACAACTGCTTCTTGAATTTAAGGCACCTGGTATAAGTCAAAGTCAGGTATGCAAGGTTGAAAATGGCATGTTCTCTTTGTGCTCCGAATGCAGGGTCAGCACAAGAGAAAAATATAACAAGTGGCCACTGAGCAGAAATATTGAATGGATGACAAATTTTCTCTAGTCTCCTTCCAGCCCCACTCTCAGATGCTCTGGGTCACACTCAAGAGCCCATGCTAGTCTACATCATATAATCTGTGTCTAGGTCCCACTTATCCCAAAATGTGTACTTTTCTGTAACACTCTGGCCATATTTTGTACCTAGTCAAAATTCAGAATCAATTCTTCAAGGCCTTTCGGCCTCTATGTCACTAAGTGGCTAACATACACCTTTCTTTTTCATTTTCCTTTCCTTTCCATATTTTAATTGTTTGTCTAGGCAATAAATTCACATTACAGAAGCTCCTGAAATTGGTATTTAAAAGCAGAAAAACATCCAACTGATGCACTAAGAGCTCTTAATATGATTATATTTGTATTATAAATATTTCGGTGTTTCAGAATAATATAGTTCATAGAGAAAAACTGAATATTAGTTGATATTAGTTTTACATTGTCTTTCAAAGAACTTCATTTTCCCCTTTTAAGTCATTGGAGAAAATGAAATTTTAATTAGTAACCTGAAAGTTACTAACCACATCTTTCAAGTCCCATCTTTAAGCTTTCCTTTCAAGCAACCCGAAATTATATTCTTCAAATAGTTAATAAAACTTTCACAGTTGGTGAAATAAAGAAGAGACTAAGAAAAGAAAAACTTGGCTAGGGAAAATTTTTTAATAGTATGTCATCTAAATTTAATAGTACATTCTAGTATTCTTTTGGGTTTGAATGCTTCAAATGAATTCATAATCTTAATGGGTTTTTATACAACCCAGAGATTAGAATCCAACCTTGATGTTTAAGGAATGCATAGAAATAATGTGTCTTACATTGATTGATTGATTGATTCTGGAGATTGAACACAAAAGTACTTTACCACTGAGCTACATTCCCAGTTCTTTTAATTTATATATGTGTTAATTTTGAGACAGGATCTTGCTAAACTTAGTGCCCTCAAACTTGTCATCCTCCTCCCTCAGACTCCTAAGTCATTGAGATTTCAGGCATGTACCACCATGCCCAGCATCTCACTATTATTGTTAATGATGACAATGATGATGACCATCTTTTTAGTATGTAATCTGTATAAAGAACATATCCCTAAGAATTATCATATTTACTCCCCAAGACAACCTTCTCAACCTTGTCATTTTCGTTATTTATCTCCATTTAACAAATGAGAAAATCAGTGTTAAGAAGGATTAGACTTATTCAACTCCTGGCTAAAATAAAACAAAGCCTTGCCTTAAGCAACCTCAATTCCCAAACTTCCATAATTTTATCTTTCCTTCAAAACAGTAAGCATCATCCATCTAGGGATAAAGTTTTCATTTCTCTGTACCAGGTACGTGGTTATCGGGGTTTCTAAATTTAGTGCAGGAATTTCACTTAGGTAATGTCCTAAAGTTGACAGCTCTATTCCTTATTTAGAAACTCTCCTCATGGTTTCATTTTGAAAAAAGAATCATTCCTCACAGAAGTATTCTTTCACTCTGCTCTCAATGTCACTGAAAACACTTGTCTTTATTACTCCCCACAAAAGAAATTATAGTGGGAAACATAGATAATATTTATTTTTAAAGGAGATAGTGCTTAACAAGTGGAACAATTCAGTATTTCAAGCCAATATTACAAATACTGAAAGCTATACCCATCGCTGAAGTCTACCGCTTAGGACAGTGCAAACAAATCTTACAGGAGACCACTGCCGTAGCACGAGAAAAACCCCTGAATTGGTGGGTGTGGCAAAGTGGCTCTTGATACCAAAACCTCAGAAATGTCCAACCAGTACAAGTTAATACATGATAAATGACTGTTCTACAAATGGGGACTGAAGCAATGGCACAAAATAAGCTGAACTCTTTTCTTTTTGTACCTAGTCAAAATTCAGAATCAATTCTGATGCCTCTTCTCTTTTCTTTCTATCTTGTATTGTGCTGGAGATCAAACGCAGGGTGTCAGGCATGCTAAACATATGCTCTACCATTGACCTACATACTCAGGCCCCTTTATTCCTGATCTAAACAATTATAAACGTATCCAAAAATAACATCAGATGATCTTAAAATGGAATCACACTTCCAAGTCATGACATAAAATTGGTAGATAAAGAAAAAGTGGTTAAATATTACGATATTTAAAAATTTTTAGAAACAAATAAAAATGGCTAGGGGACTTGCAAAGACATTTCAAGGGTCAACTAGAAATGGAAAGCTGATCGTTAGAACCAGTTACCAGAGAAATGCAAATCAAAACCACAAGGTTATATCCTTTTCTACCCATTAGGATAGCTACCCCACACACCCAAAAAAGAAAATGTTGGTGAAGATGTAGATAAATTAGAACTCTTGTGCATTCTTGGTGGAACTATAAAATGACAAAACTGCTATGAAACTCCTTTTATACTACTAAATTTCCTCAAGATGTTTAGGAAAGAAGTAACATGTGATAAAGCACTTTAGGGAATAAATCCAAAAGAATTGAAAGCAGGATCTCAAATAAATATTTGTACATCCATGTCTACAACAGCACTATTTGCAACAGCCAAGCAGTAGAATTAACCAAATATCCATTAACAGATAAATGGATAAAAAACTGTGATTTATACATAGAGTATGCTATGGTTTAGATATGAGGTATCACACTAAAAAATCCTGTGTTAATGCAGGAGATGAAATGATTATATTATGAAATCTGCAATTAATCAGTGGAAGAATCTATTCAATGGGTTAACAACTTAATCCATCAAATTTGGTAGGAACTGTAGGCAGGTAGGGCATGGCTGGAGGAAGTAGGTCACTGGCGATGTGCCTTTGGTGTTTATACTTTGGCACCTTGATCCCTTGACTTCCCGATTGTCATGAACTGAGCAGCTCTCCTCTCCCGTGACCTTCTGGCACGGTGTTCTTCCTTACCTCAAGCCTGAAACTCTTAAGCCCTAAAAGGAAGATTAAATTGTATCTAGTATATTATTAAGTTGCTCTTATCAGGTATTTTGGTCAAGGCAATGAAATGCTGACTAACACAGAGTAGAATATTATCTAGTCTTATAAAGAAGAACATCCTATCACATGCTACAATATGGGTGAAACTTTATGCCAAGTTAAATAAGACACTGACCAAAAACCAATACTGCAAGATTCCTCTTATACAAAGTCTTTAAAATAGTCAAATTGGCCAGGTGCAATAGCATATGCCTGTAATTCCAGTGACTTGGGAGGCTGAGACAGGAGGAGGATCACAAGTTCAAAGCGAGCCTCAGCAACTTAATGAGGCACTAGCAAGACCCTGTCTCCAAATAAAACATTTTTTAAAAAATGGGCTGTTGATATGCCTCAGTGATTAAGCACCCCTTTTATTAAAAAACAAAACAAACAAAAGCAAAACAGAAAATAGTAAAATAATAATAGATATTATTATTCACCTATACTAATGATGAAACATACAAGTAGATCATACTCAGAGATGCTGAAAGTCTTTATGAGAAATCAGTGGACCTTACAGAACACTATTTACAGTGAAATAATTTTGGAGGCCAATTTCCTTATACCTTAAATGTTTAAATGAATAAAACTTTGGGCCAGGTGCAGTGGCACATACCTAGAGGCTGGGGCAGGAATATTGCAAGTTCAGAGCTAGCCTCAGCAAACTAGCAAGACCCTAAGCAACTCAATGAGATCCTGTCTCAAAATAAATAAATAAATAAATAAATAAATAAATAAAAGGGGCTGGGGATGTGGCTCAGTGGTTGAGCATCCCTGGGTTCAATTCCTCAGTAAAGAAAAAAATAAATGAATAAAAGTTAACCAATTATTTCACTAGAAGAAATATATTTTACAGATAAAACTTTTTTCAGTTTTACAGTGATAATTAAATAAAATAATGGAATTACCTAGCATTGTGTTAAATCTATACAAATTATTAATATTCCTATTATATTTATAAAATACACACAAAAATCTTGGCAGGCTATACCACACTAAATTAAGAATAGTTACTCTGGTGAGAGCAGATAAAAAGCCAGGGCAGAGGCAAGGCATTAGAGGACTTAATCATGGTTATGTTTTGTAGAATTTATTTTTAACCATAAACATCTACCAAACTCATGGTTTAAAGATGCTAATTTCAATTTTAGTTAATAAGACTCAGATCAAACCTTCACAAACATTAGGAAAAATCCACAATTCTCCTTTATGAACTTACTATGCAGACAGTTTTCCCTCCTTCCTCTTGAGAATTCAATAAAAGATAATAGAATTTCTCTATTTCTCTCTCATCCATCTCATGCATTTCCAGAGCCTTTATAAAGAACCATCAACACTGTATGACTGGACATTCAATGACCACTGAGCCACAACCCCTGCACTTTTGGTTAATTTTTTTTATTTGGAGTCTCACTAAGTTGCTTGGGGCCTCACTAAATTGCGAGACGGTCTTGACATTCACGACTGAACCCTGACTGTTGCCAACTTAAAGGAAGTCTGATGTTCTTGTCTCTCCACCCTTAGGAACCACATCCCCTTAATTCGAGCTGGAATCTTCAAGAGTTTTCAGAGACATCAGAAAATATTGTCCAGATGGGAGTCTAAATTTCCCACTATCTGGGTGACTTTCTCAGTGACTCTTAAAACTTAAGACACACATTTAGACATGTTAGTGGGCTAAACTGTGACCTCCTAAGACATGCACATATCTTCATTCCTGGAAACTGAATTTTCACCTTATTTGAAAAAGCATCTTGGCAGATGCTTGGCAGAATCTTGAGATGAGGTGGTCATCTTGCCTTATGCAGATGGGACTCTTATCCAAATGTACTGAAAGAGATATGTGGAGGAGAAAACGCAGAGCAGAAAGTATGTGAAGATGGAGGCATAGATTGGAGCCATGTTGCCACAAAATGAGGAAGCTGGTAATTACCAGGAGCTGCAGAAGGCATGGAAGAGATGCTCCCCTAAAACCTTCAAAGCAAGTGCTACCCTGCTCATGCCTTGATTTTGAGCTCCTGGTATCCCAAACTGTAAAAATGATCCTCTCTTATATTGCCTCCTTTTATTTTTGTCAGTTTTAACAGTCAATGTATCTTCATGGCACCCTACATATTGCTGAAAAGACCCCACTTTCCTTCTGTTGGTACTGCCAATGTGGTTAATCTCAGTCATTTTCCACACTTTGTAATCTACAGCTAAGACTCGTGAACTTGGGATGGGAAGACATTTCTATCTTATTAAGCTTCTATCAAAATGCAAAACTACCTAAAGAAATAACTTTCTGAGTTATATTATTGTGGGGTGCCCTCTATGCTACAGGATCTGAGAAAGGGTGAGAAGGGGAAATGCAAGGTCCAAAAAATTCCAAACACCACTTCTAAGTACTGAGCATGTTTCTTAGAATGACAGATCAACTCCTCTATGATATCAAACCATCAGAAAAACAAAGCAACTAATTATATTCTGAAAATGTTAGAAATATCAGAAAATGACTTTCAATACACAAATCATGGTTGTTTCACCAGATGCCTTTCATTAAGGAAACGGAATGACATAAATTTTCCTCATTTGTGCTGTAATTAGAGTTTCAAAATATGTATTTAGTGCTGTTACAGATTCTGCTAAAAAGTGTTCAGAGCATGGCAGTGGAAAAGAGATTGACCTAAGATGACTGACAGATTTATTTCCCAAAAGGTCTTTAAAGTTACCAATATCCTGGAGGAATTAGAAGGGTCAGAATATGGCACTAATCTTTTGTACACTCATAAACTGGAATATCTCAGCCCATGAAACTAATCTCTTCTCTCAGGAGCAGACTCATATTGGAGAAGCTCATGGGACTCTTGAGCAGAATCCAAATTCCAATTTATTTCTTTTCATTGAGCACCACAATCAATGCTTAGATCACTATGCTTCCAGAAGCCTGACTTAGTACTTTGCTATATAGGAATTTGTAGAGAATGCTATACAACAATGAAAGCTACAAACGGGAGATTGTTTTGTGTGCATGAAACCAGAACACAAGCCAAACAGACATTCAGACAGGATGCTGTTAGCTGAATAAGTAAGATAATTTGAACGCTTAATAACTGCTTAACCAACAGTTCCTCATTCATGGACAATGTTAGAATATGTGCTTCAGATATTTCTTCTATAAACCTCTTTGATGCCAGCTCAGACTCTGAACAATTCTACCATCACATTTGCCTATAAACTTACCTCTTTCGAGGTTCACATCTCCTCTCTGATGCATCAAGCATAGATGTCATATGTCAACTCAAAGGGCAAGAATCTTATTTCTCTTATCCCTCACCTTAACCTTTGGAGTTAGTTGTGACAACACTATTAATTGTAGACAAAATACAACAGAGGAAAAAAATTAATATTGTTATAATGTAGCTTACAACTCTTGATCAGTTAACAAGGTCATCCTTCATTATTGCTAGGTAAGACAATAACACAATGAAAATGACTATAACAAAAAGCTGGTGACCTTAACATTTCAGGTGGCCCCTAGTATAAAGCCTGACTTTGATGTGTTCAAACAAGCATAAATATAGAACTCATGACGAGATCTACAAGGACTGTAAAATCTGAGAGGAAGCTTCTAGAGCTGCCCTGCTTAAGAGATTTAAAAGCAGACAGATCAAAGCATGTGTCATTAAAAATCCTGCTGGTTGTCATGAAAGAAGGGGTAAAATTGTAAACCCATTCAGTTGTATCCATTACTGTAATGACTTGGAATAGGCTAGATGACAAAAATGAAAGGTGAGTAGTATGGGGCATAATAATATTAATCACAGGTCATATGCCACTGGTATTGAATCCTTCTTTTGTGCAGCAAAGACAGCTTTTTTCTTTCTTTCTTTCTTTCTTTCTTTTTTTGGATAGCTATGGTAACAGGTTTTATTTCTGAGTGCCTGGTTTCCTGTCTGCAGACATCTGAGTAATACATCTATCCCAAACATTCATTAGGACATCAAGGATTAGTCAAAAAATAAGATGGACATAAGCCAAAAGATTTCATGCTAAGAAGAAAATATATATATCCACTGAATAATCAAATCAAATTTTGAACAGGTTAAAAGCAACACTGTCATATCATAGTGAATCTCATCAGCTCTCATATCTCATACTTTCCTTCATGAATAGAGTGTTGTAATTACATAGATAGGGAAATGAGAGTTTAGAAATACCTACATGTTCAGCATGCTGAAAGGGAATGTCTGGAATAGATAGGTTTTCTTTTTTAGAAGTTGGAGCTTAGGGCTAGGCATCATGCACAGGCCTGTAATTCTAGCTACTCTGGAGGCTGAGGCAGGAGAATTGAAAATAAGTGAGACCCAATCTTAAAGTAAAAAATCAAGAGGGCTGGGGATGTAGCTCAGTAGTAGAGGGGCCCTGGATTCAACTCCTAGTGCCAGAAAAGAAAAAGCAGAAGTTAATGCTTAGGATAATTTCTGGGTGAACCGTCTTCTTGGGTGAGGCTAATTATATTTGTACGCTCTGTAAAGCCTTCCACTGACAGTGTTTTTCTTAGAGTACTTCCCTTAAAATGCATTCCTCTTCAAATTGATGCTATGCCTCTTTTAAACGGGCCACCCTGTATATTTTGAATGAGCTTTTTTCCAGTAAAGAACCATGTTGATGTAAATCTACGTTGGCAAGAGCGTCATCAGAGTCAGCTGGGAGTGACAGGCATGTTCCAGCCAATTCTGGACAAAGTGTTGAAATCTGCCTCCAAGGCTACAAGAGCAAATGCACAGAAGCATGCCCACATCTTCACAGGGATGACGTGCAGTTCAGCAAAGCCCTGGCTCTGTTAGAACATAAAACACGTACCAGGAGCATTTCTTGAAGGGAAGCCAACCAATCAATCAAGCAAGAACTACATAATCCTTACAGGTTAAAAGGTGCCAGGACTCGCCTTTTTCCTTGAGGGTGGGGGAGAGTTTGTACATGTTGCTTTGCAGGCACACTTCTTTTCTAAGATACAAGAGATCATATTTCTGAATAACAGCCAGCCAGCTCTCATAACATAAATCTACAAACAGACAATACAAACCCACAATTCACATTCCAGACAGAAATCTATGATCTATCAATTTCATATGTTTTTAATTTACGATTGTGATAATGAAAAATTCCAATATAAATGTTAAGATATGGCAGTCTTGCCATCCTAATTTTTAAAATATTTTATGCCAACACATTAAAACCTACTTATTTGATTAAAGTAATAACACTGTTATAATTATGTGGATAAACTAGCGTGGAAAGCACAAGATATATTTTTTTTCAAAATATTTTTTCCACTTACTTCCCCAATATCTAGCCTTACATGTTTAAGAACAGGACTTTGTGCCTGACTCAGAGGAAAAAAATGTAATTCATGTTTAAAAATGTGTCTCAGGGCTACTCATTTGGAAACTAGCAATTTCCCAGTCTCCTTTCTGCATCTTCTGTCATATATTTCATCTCTGCAGTATAAGAGGTATATGGTACAGAGGTGGCTTTTGTCAGACAAAAAGGTTGACATATAGTCTGCTGGGCGTACTTGAATAGCCCAATTCCCATTGCTCCTCCCCTCCATTTCTACAAATGTATCACAAATGCTCTGAAATACCTGGAATTAAATGAAACAAACAGACCCAAGAAACTGACCAACGCAGAGAGTTTGTGTTTGTTTGTCTACATGGTCTCACCCAAGTCCTTTCCTTTAATGCACATCAGTTATCACAAGAAGCCCAAGACTTCTGGGTTGTTTCTCATCACCAGATGGTTCTATAAATCCCCTAATCTGGTTTAAGTACCCAGCCCTCTCCCAATCCCACATTCCCTTCAATGTGGCTTCTAGCAGTCATTCTACAATCTCCTGGTTCCTCAGTGTCTTCCATGGCTCACCCTTGTACCTTCTTGCTCTAACACTCCTGCTGCCCATTTAGAGTGCTGATTTCCTTCCAATGTTCTAACATAGTGGCTGTTTTCCCTTCTGCATGTTTGTACCATTGCTCTCAAAGGAGAAGCAGGTGTCTTTTTTGTTCTTCTCCATTACTTCCAGACCCTCATATTTCATTGGCCCTGAAATATCCTTGAAACTCATACTATTAGTCTGCATCCCTCCAGGTACGAGAGTCTTCCATAGAACTCCAGGTCCATCCCTCTCAGTGCCTAAAGATTCCAGTACCATCTCACTCAACATAAACTCTGACATGATGCATAATGATTATAATTGCCTCCCCTGGTCTCCCAGTTCCTTGGTTTCATTTCAGATGATCATATCCGTAATTCCACTTCAGCTACCTAATTTTCATAACCATAAGCAAGTCCTTTCCATTATGAGTAACTTACCCAATAATTACCATTAAGCATCTCTGGATACTTTCTTTCTTCTAGCTCATTCTCTCTAGCACTATGACTCTCCCAATTTTTCAAATTCTTAGAGCCCTACAATGCATTTACTTTACAGTTCTTTAGTTACCCTCATTCATCGTGGTCCTCTTTTCCTTAACTGCCCTAGAATAAATATGGCATGTGGCATCATGACTCCATCTTTGCACATTTTTCAATTCAGACATAACTGGAATATCTCACTTCAGTTATATCCAGTCTTCTCTCACCTCTGCCTTTATGCCTAAGCAGTCAATAACAGCTGAGGAAAAATACAGCCATAGCAACTTTGAATTTATAAGTACTAGCCTAAAGTGGGTTTTTAGTATTACTGGGAAATGCTACATTCCTATAGCCAGTGTGTTCTCTCTTCCTGTGCTGATCAATCATGTCACTTCCTCTCCTCTCCCTTCAGACCTCCAAGAGCTCACCTCTTTCTAAAGCTGATTAGCTTACTAGTTTATTACTTAGTAGAAGCAAATACACATCTACAGCCAAATTTGCCAAGCTGTTGGCCTTCTATACCCATAGACTTTTTATCTTTTTCAGAAGAATCGTTGCTTTCATTAAGGACACCTTCTTTGCTGCACTAATACTTAAGATCTCTCTGCACCCTTATCGATTCTCCTGTAATTCACTGTAATCTATTATGATGAAATATCCTCCTTCCTATGAGTTCTTCCTCAAAAGCATAAAACACATTGTGAAAAACTACAATTAACAACACACACTTGAGTCACAGCTATCATTCGATTATCTCCCTTATTCTCTCCACCTTACTTTACAGCAAAACTCTGTTAACTATAACCTTTACTTATTCCATCATCTCTTCAGCCTATATGATGTATTCACTGTACAAGAAGACTTTTACCCCCAAAGTCAAACCTCTGAGTAATCCTCTCCCCCACTGTATCAAGATAGGTTGTGTGACCCATAGATTATGGCACAGTGATGGTGTGTCACTTCCAGGTCTGTGTCATAAAAGTCATTATGCCTTGACTTCTGTTATGTTTTAGATAGGAGGGGTCCTCCAAAATCTCATGTGTGAGATATGGCAAAAATATTCAGATTTGAAATGTTTATAAGAGCATAACTTAATTAATGGATTAATCCACTGATATGGATTAACTGGGTGGTAACTACAGGCAGGTAGAATGTAGCTAGAGGAAGTAGGTTACTGGATTATGTCTTTGGGGTTTGTATTTTTGTCCCTGGGGAATACAGCTCTCTCTGCATCCTGGTTGCCATGTCCTGAGCTGATTTCCTCTGCCACGCCTTTCATCCATGATCTTCTGCCTCACCTTGGGGTCAGAGCAATGGTGTTGTCCAACCCTGGACTAAATCTCTGAAACCAGGAGCCAAAATAAATTTTTACTCCTCTAATTTGTTCTTGTCAGGTATATTGGCCACAGCAATGAAAAAGTCAATTAAAACAACCTCTTTTGGATCACTTACTCTGGTTCATATCGTAAGGATACTCAGCCCTCTAAAAAAGCCCATGCAGTGAGGAACCAAAGACTTCTGCCAATAGTCAGAAAAAAAAAAAAAGCTGTCCACAGACAGTACTATTTTGAAAACTGATCTCATGCCCCCAGATAAGCCTTCACTGATAGTTGACTGCAAACTTTTGCAGGAAATCACCATGTGCCAGAATCACCATGTTAAGCTGTTCCTGATTCTTAATTTCAAAAACTATATGACATAATAAGTGCTTGGTTTTAAGCTGCTAAGTTCTGGGGCACTGAATCATATATCTCTCAATTCAGTCTGGTATCATCCTGACTGTAACAAAGCCACATGTGCTGTGGGCCACTAAATGTCCTCCATATGCCAATGCAATGATCAGTCCTCAGCCCTTGTTTTAGTAGACCTACGGGTAACAGTTAATGCAACTGACCATTTTCTCTTTGAAATAGTAGGTTTACTGGGCTTCCAGATATGACTTTCAATTTTCCTTTTTACCCCACTGGTCTCTCTTTCATGGATTCCTCTGCTGGTTTTCCTCATCTCCCTGCTTCTTAATTTTGAAGAGCTCCAACTGTCAAAAATCTTTCCTGTATGTACACCTGATCCCCAGGCAATGGCATTCTAGTCTCACAGTTTTTATTACCTTCTCTATTTTAATGACTTCCAAATGTTGCTCTCTAGTGTCCATATCTTCTCCAAGCTTCACACTCATATATCCAATTATCTAAGAAATTATATTTATTCAGAAATTTAGGAGGCATCTCAAATGTAAATCTTTAAATGTTAGTTTAAAACTAAACTCCTGATTCACCTCTCCTAAATATACTCCTTCCACAATCTTCTCCACCAGCTTAGCAAATGACAGGTCCATTCTATCTGTTTCTGGGGTGCCAAATTTGGAGTCATTCTTGATTCTTCTTTCTTACCCTTCAAATTCTCCTGGCTCTGCTTTTCATATTATAGACAGAATTGTGACCTTTTTTTTTTCTTTAATCACTTATACCTCATTAATTTTTCTTTAATCACTTATACCTCAGTATTCTAGATCATAATCTCACCTGTTTTTTTAATTGGTCTTCCTGTCTCTACCTTTTCTCTGCATTTCTATTTTCTACACAGAATCAGGAATGATTCTTCCAAAGCTTAAGACAGATGGTCTCTTCCTAAGGCAAAAACTCCAACTACTAACCTTTTCACCTTGATACATCACAGTTTTCACCATGGAAATCCCAAAACCTTAATACAGTTTTAAAATACGATATGATCTGACTCATGTATATGGTTCTGACCTCATTTATATAACCCCCCCTCCCTCAAACATGCCAATCACATCCTCTCTCAGGGCCTTTTCATTTGTTATTTCTTCTGCCTGAAATGTTCTTTACCAGATAATCATATAGGTCACTCAGTCATTTTTAGACCTCTGTTCAAATGTCACCTTAGAGAGTCTTCCCCAAAAATCTTACATAAAATTCTATATCCCTTTATTCTGCTTTTTTCATCTTTACTGTGTTTATTACTCTCTAACCCTTGGAATATTTATTTGTACACTGTCTTTTCTCCTATTAAAATGTGTGCTCTACTGGGGCAGAATTTTGTCTATTTTGTTCAGTGCTCTATCCCCAGAAAAGTGACAAGTATATATCAAATACACAGAACTTATTTTTTTTAATCAATAATTCCTTTTGAAAGGATAATAGGATATTTATCTCTTGAATTTCACTCTGGAGAGTTAGTCTTGAAATAGAGAAAACTGTCTTCAGAGCAAGATGGTTTTGTCTGCATAGTCCATCAGAAATGCTAGATGTGTTCTGAGATTATACTCTTACAATTTAGTAAAAAGTTAGGCACAGTTCTCACATAAATAATGCCTCTCTTCTATGCCTCAGAAGACAAGTGCCACCAGTGGAATTAATATTCCCAATGTGAACAAAAATACAATTTTGTATTCTGCTATTTCAGAAGGATTATCTTGGAAGAAGTAGCAGGCATTAGCTTGCTGAAAGATGTTTTAGACTGGTCTAGTCAGACTGAGGCCTCACTTTCCAACTATTCAGTGTTTAAGGAATACGCTTGTGGCTTATCAAGCTTAGTATGAGGTAATAACTCAAAAGTGTCACTTCCTTTTAGGTAAAGTGAAGCTGTTAAGAAGATAAAATTGATCATGATTCATTTAAGTATATAAGTCCCTGGCTGGGGGAGGAGGGAAAGGGGTGGGGGGGGAGGGAGAGAGAGAGAGAGAGAGAGAGAGAGAGAGAGAGACTCTTCAAAATCTGATTCCAGTCTACCTCCATGATCCTCTTCCCCAGAGATATTCAACTCACCAAACCCGTGCATACCTCATATCTTCCCACACTGTTCCCACAGTGAGAGGGACTCATCTCCTTCAGGCCATTTTCTCTCTATACTTCTATCTAGTTCTCTCCCTGCCAAAACCTTCTATGCTTTTTGTCCATGTCAGATTCCTTCCTGGACCACATTCTACTTTTTGTATCATGTCAAAATGAAACATAAACCTAATTAGGTTGCCATGAATATTAAACAAGATAATCTAAAATGATGCTAAGGAAGTTGCTTGAGACTTTTCATGACCACTGCAACTTAGGCATGAAGTCTGAGTGATTCCCATAACCAGATGGTCTTGGTTCTTAGTAATGATAACTACTGTTTTATAATTATTTGAGTAGGGATACTTGATTCCTCACTAGATCATAATCCTTGAGAACAAATACAATGGACCAAATAGTATCCCATATACAATGTACACAGAGTAGACACAGCAAATTACTTGAAATAAGCATCTAAACTTCATAGGCTCCAATCACACTCTGTGCTCCATGCATACAATTTTTACATTATTACTGAATAGTACTTTATTCTTTTCAAAAGATCTTTGTGTTAAATATATCATTTAAACTTTAAATAATATTATAAAGCACATATGCTTTAGAAATAGTTCTATTCATAGATGAACTTAATTATGGTCCATGGAATTTAAATGAGCCTCTAGGACTCCCATAGTGAGTGAGCAGCAGAATCAGGCTAGGCTTTAGATATCTAGAGCTCCTCTTGTATCACAAGATAGAATGAGGTGAATCAGTTCCTCCCTTCACAAAGCGTGTTCTCTAGGCAGGCTTTTCTCATCTGGGGCTAATTTTGCTTCCCAGTGGACACTTGGCAGTTTGCAGATATTCTAGATTTTCACAATAGGGCAGGAATTACTGTCACACAGTGTTTAGTGGCCACAGCTGTTCCTAACCTCCTACAATGCACAGGATAGCCCCCAGGACCAAGTATTATTCTGGCCTGATTGTTACTAGTATGGAGGTTGAGAAACTCTGCTCCAGATCTGGCTCCACAATGAAAGGCTGTGAAGTATCCACAGAAAACCTTATCAGAGATGGTCGAGGAGAGACTTTAGAATGACAGACTGAGCTGGAAATGCCAAGCTGAGGAGTATGAACTTGAGCCTATAGATCCAATTGATTAACTATGGCTGGTGGGCCAAATCCAACTTATCTTTTAAAAAAAGAAGGTTTTATTGGAACATACTCAAGCTCACTTGCACAGATGTGGCTGCTTTTGAACTGAAATGGCAGAGTTGAATATTTGCCACAGAGGCTATATGGCTCAAAAGTTCAAAGTATTTTCTTTCTAGCTCTTTGAAGACAAAATTTTACTCACTTCTAACTATAGACAGTAGCAGAACTTTAGGATAATTAGTGAGATTGTGTAAGGAGGGCATCCTTAAGGGGAAGGGACTGATGGCATAAAAAAAGTTAAAGAGATTATTGAACCAGATCAAAACACAACACTAAGTACTAAAGTAAATGGTAGTGTTTGGAAAGAACAAAACATCAAGAGGTATTAAAAGAAATAATCCATTGTATAGTGATGCTGCCACATCAATATTTATAGCAGCTCAATTCATAACAGCTAAATATGGAACCAGCCTAGGTATGCTTCAATGGATCAATGGAAATATACATAGTGAAATATTAGTCAGCCATAAAAAAAGAAATTATGGCATTTGCCAGTAAATGGATGGAACTGGAGAATATCATGCCAAGTGAAATAAGCCAATCCCAAAAAACCAAAGGCTAAATATTTGCTCTGATATGTGGATGCTAACTCACAATAAGGGGTGGCAGGGATGTAGAGAAGAATAGAAAGATTAGATTAGACAAAGGGGAATGAAGTGAAGGGAGGGATATGGGAATAGGAAAGATAGTAGTATTATTTGGGCATAAATTTCCTACAGTCACATACAAACATATAACCGATATAATTCTATATCATGTTCAACCAGAAGAAGGACAAGAAGTTGTATTCTTTGTATATATGTCAAAATATATTCTATTGCCATGTATAACTCTAGTGAATACAAAAAAAAAGAAGAATTCATAGACCCAGGCAAAAGGAGGGCAAAGCAGAAGTCAAGCATGATTAGGAGTGGTTCACTGAAAAAACAGTGGCCCAATAAACAGAAATATTAAAAAAAAACAAAAAATAGAAAGCAAGAACAGTATGCTTGCTTGTGAGCATGTCAAATTTAAGGTAAGAGAGGATCTTTCAAGTGGAAATGTCTAGAGGAGACATATGCAATGAAGCCAGTGATATGAGGGTTAAGAATCAGATTTTGTAAAATGAGCTGAGAGCAGAGTTGGGGTACAGGTCAGACACACATGGATAGGGAACATATTAAAATGAGGTCAAAGAGCTAAGTATATAACTGGGAAATGAAGACAATGGAGGTGGAAGAGAGAGATCTCACAGAAACTGTTAACATATTGAATGAAACAGTTTCATGTAGGGTTGAGCCTTCATATCAACTGCTAATAATATATAGCTATGGCTGACACTGAACATATTGACTAGTGATCTCCCATGTAAAGATAATACTGCCTTTAGTTGGCTTAAGTGTGCAATTGCTCATCGGTCAAGAAAACCCTGTAAGTGAATGTTAGAGAATGCTTCTCCTTAATCATTCCCAGCTGGTACACCCGTGACTTTCCTTGAAGCATTTATTAATTTTATTCCAGGGCAAATCATAGTCCCCTGGAGTCCCTATAGTAGTATAAAAGAGAGAAGGAGGTGATGAGTCAAGATGTTCCTTTGAAAGTCAAGTTGTTTTCAAAGGATGGCTTTGGCATCACTTGCTTATAATCTTGGCATCTGGGACCTTTCCGCAGACCTACTGCAGGTACAGGGCTGCCTTCAGGAGTGTGACTACACAGTAACACAGGATTCCACTCTCAGAAGGGCTCTGTGTGGGATTGAATGTCTGTATTCCATCATGAAATTTGTAATTTTTTTAAAAAAACAAAGGGCCCTGGATTTTCATTTTACCTAGCCCTGCTAATCATGGAGTGACTACTGTGTGAATATTCCAGCCTAGAAATAAGTTCTCCATAATATTATAGTGGTGTAAAAAAAATTGATTCTTTGCTAATCTCAGCTTTCACTTATTTGCTTGGAGGTCCCCTACTTTAAAATACAATTTGTGCCCCTTAGAAGTAGAACTTTGAATATGCCATTAGCAAGTATGATATTGAATGAGACAGTGTGCATCTGTACAGCTACCAGATTGAAAATTAAAAGGCAGGGTACTAACACTGTACATGCAGCTTAGGAACTGGAATCACCCAAACCAAGTTCATCAGGTGAGAAGAACCTCTGCAAGAACCAATGTCCCTCTTCCTTTCAGAAGCACCAATGATTCAGGGGCCACTGATTTGTTACATTATTTGGTTTCACTTCTACCAAGTTAATTTCAGACATAGGTGGTGTTCCTTATTGAATTTTCAAAGGTGGAATTAAATACTAAGATGATTATTTCCTTTCCAAGTTCCTTTCAGTTATTCTTATTGCTTTAAGGAAGAAGACTTATTTGGTCTTTTACATGTCTATGTTTCTAACTAAATGCCATTTTAAACAGAGAGCAGACCTCAGACTTAGAGTCTTTCACTGATTACAGTAATTAGATAAACTTGAATCTATTTTGCCTTTTATATTGTATTTTTTTTCACTTATCTTCTATGCATGGTAAATGATACTGGTTTCCAATTTATTCCAGTAATGATGTAAAACTTCAATTTTACACCTATGGACCTTTAAATAAAATGTAAATCTACTAAAAATATTAAATGCAAAGCAGTATGAATGGTTTACGGATGGACCTGAAGCTGTGAAGGTGAAACCAGAGAGATCATGGCGTTAATGACACCGCTATTGTTATTAGTATGGGGACTTTATTAAAGTAAGTCTGGTTCTATTCATAGGAGAGCCATACAAATTGCAGCCTTGTGCGTCATGAGCCTGCAATTCATATATGTTTTAGTTATTACTACCCATAAATCATATGCTGTTCTATTTGGCACTCACTCAATAGAAGGTCGTAAAAAACACACACTGCACAGAATAAAGCAAGTAAAACAAATACTATAAACCTAAAGAAGGTAAACAAACAAAAATTATAATCCAAGTAACCTTATTATTCAGAAAATTGCTTGCTTCAAAAGGTCAACTACATGTATTCACCATTATAACTATAAATGTAAAATTAGCTATGTAAGAAAAAGAACAGGTACTCAACTAATAATACAAAGAGGAAGTCACTTTATTTTAATATTAGCCAATTTGATCAGAGGGCTGTCTCATAAAGGTAATGGAAAGGAAATATGTTGGTTTGAAATTATTGCAATGCAAAAATTAATATGTATTGAACAGTGGACAAAATATTTATTTTAAAATAATATTTCTATGAAAGCCTCTTCAAAGAGATATTCTATTATTTAATTTTAGTTATTCTAAAGATCTACTTTAGAAAAGTGGTGTTTAGTTTCTGCTGAATAAAATTTCTCCAAATTGTCATACTAAAAAAAGAACTCTGGAGGTCGTTATTTCAAATTTCTCCTAAAAATCTTGGCATTTCTTATGAGCTTAGGAATTGGTATATAATTTAACCAGCATGAATTCTAAGAGATAATGATTAGTCATCAGAGTTTAACCAGCTAGTTATTCAGTAATTTCCCAAGAATTTAAAATATATTTATGTAGGATTTTTTTTCAGAAATACGAAAAGGATATCATTTCCAAAGTATAAGCTAAATATTACTAAAATGCATATATATGACAAATTATTGTAACTCTATTATACACACATTCATTCATACATACTAAAGTCAAACTATATCAATTAGGTGTGCATAAACCCAGAATACATACACACACACAGACTCACTGGGTTTGAAACTTCTTTCCATATGGAAATCACATGTATGGATTCCCTTGAGTAAGTTCTGCACAAGGAGTCTAGTAATGGAAGAGAAGACAAGTTCTTCAGTTGTTCAAACAACAAATACTTGCTGGACTCATACAGTTTATACCTGGAACTTCACAATGGATGTAAAGATTGATGGAAAATGAGGTTCTGACATTTAGGCACAGTCCATGGACATAGTCAACACATATAACAGATACATGAAATATAAGATATCATAAGATAAAATGGCCAAATAAATGGAAAAAAATTGTGCTTGAGAAATTCAAGGAAAGATATCACTGAATGAAGGAGGCAATTTGGGTCCAATGCATATTTGCTCATGAAAACTGAAAGTCACACCTCCAATCCCATTGTTTTTATTTTCTTTCCTCTCATTTAAGCTTACATTTTACTTATGATATACTGAACCAAAGAAAACAATCTTAGAAATGCTATTTTAAAGAGAAAAGACAATAGCATTTGCCTCTGGTCCCACATCCAGTTCCATCCTAAAAGCAGATATCTACTAAGCCAAAAGGACTATTCAGTCATGGTGGGATCTGGCATGAAGGTTGGAGATGACAGGAAGGAGAACTGTTCAAGGTAAGATTGGCCTTGCTCCTCCTGTCTGGCCACCTGGTCACTCAGAGTCAGCCTGTGAGTCAGCCCAGATCTGGTTACCAAGCAGTTTGCTGCTCTGTTGCTTAGTAACTTGAGCTTGTGGACCATCATTCCCAGCTGGCTTTTCTGGAACCAAACTTTCATAGATTTCTGACTTGATCTTTCTTCTGAGACCTGAAGTCTGTCATGCTTTTTTATGGAATCTCTGATAATAAAATTATTCTCTGATTGGTTTTGCTTTATCTAAAAATCACTCCTGTAGTATTTAAGAATCATTCTGAATCAGAATGTCCTTGACCCTAAAGCCCTTCTTCATCAAGGACATATATTTCTCCTATGCATACACATATATTTACCAAAAAGAAGGATGTCTACTTTCAAAGCCACATGTATAAACAAACTGAGACTCCATACCAAGCGTTCTGTTCTACCTTTCTGTTAAGTACCATTTTATAAGATCTTTGAATATTCATCATGATAGTTTCAATATACAGGTAGGATAGGATAATAAATGTGAAAGTGACTTTTAGCCTAAACAGAGGTGGTAGTGACAGAAAGAAAATAGGACAGAGAGTTAGCCAGATGTGGGTTCAAGTTTTGACTCTGCTGGTTTCATGATATAAATGAATGATCTTGGTTATGTATTTTTTTGAACCATAAAGTCTGCATATAAAAAGTATAATGGATAATATTTAAATTCAATCCTAGTTGTTTTGAAGGATTAAAGTACATAAAGTACTTGATACACGCAGGAGCTAAATTATTCATCATGATGGTATAATAAATATAAGGTTTAAAACATGTTACTATGAAAGTGAGGTTTCAACTTTTTAAGATTTCATTTTGAGGATAAGTACTTCAGCTGATATAGTTAGAGAAATTTGTGCCCTTGAAATCTCACAAGATGATCTTTCCATTCTCATACACAATAATAAAGATAGATTTGTTAAGATGACATAAAATTAAAAATTAAGAATTAGTATAATATTTATAAATGTCCATATTTTCTACCTAAAATCATGGCTTCCAGTTGATGTCCTAGAATAAAAACTATTAATTCTTTCTTTCTCTCTCTCTCTCTTTTTTTTTTTTTTTTTTTTTTTTTTTTTGCAGTGGTGGGGATTGAACTCAGGACTGCACACATGCTAGGCAAGGCAAGTGACAGGCTAGAAGCCTATGCATGAGTCACAAAATTGTTATAGATTTATGTTTGTCATTTTTACCTGGCAACATCTACTTCATTCTCTTAGAGCAGCAAGCTGGAACTTGTTTTTACTTATCTAAAATGTACTCTACTTTGTTATCAGTTTGTAAATTTAAATAATAATTTTTTTACTTGTAAATATCAAATGTCTTTATAACCATATGATTTTTGAAAACAGAGCCTAGACTTCAAAAAGGTTGAATAACTAAAGTCAAATATCAAGTGGGCTGCAGAACTGAAAATACATGGTTTCAACTATACTAAATCAATCACAGGTTTAAAAACATGATTTTTTTTGTTGTTGTTAAGTAATTGCTTTCCTGGTAATATTGAATTTTCTTCTTAGTTATCTAAACTCACAAGAACATTTTATTTACAAAGAATAATTTAAAAAATTAAAGTCAAAATTTAAATTATTTAAATGAACTTTGATATTCAAGTTTTTATTTTCATCTCAAAATTTCTACTGTTTTCATGGAAGAATATTCTTTTGTTTGAAAATATTCTCACTACTATTAGCAAGGCTTTATTTGGTACAGATAGGCTTAATATTTTTCTCTTTCTTTAAGATAAATGTCAATAATCACCAGAAGTACACAGGAGTAAGCTGTTAGGGTATTCAATGTTTCATTTTTTAATCAATAGCTAGTTGTCACATTATAATCACTGTAATGTTATAAACATTACAAATCAATTGGCATGTTCTTTACAAAAGCCTATCTAGGGTCTTCTGATTTCAGGTAAGGTTAATAATGCCTTCCAAATGCCTTCAAAAAGCTAAAGACACCCTCAACTTGCAGTGCCCTCATGTACCATGATTCCCATAAAGCTAACAGCAAATTATAACATCAATACAACTTAAGTCTGACTGAATGGCCCCTCCGAAACATGGGGAAGTTACTTCCTGGTGTGTTCCCCAAATGATTCCCCTGGAACTTTCTCTCCACCTCCTGGTGTCATACTGCATACAGCCCTCACCTAGGTTCCTGTCTTCCAGATGAACACCAGAAATGCTTTTCCCTGGATACTTTTACCACAAAAGACATAAAAATAAAAGGTTTAAAGATAAGTAGGACAAATGTAGATGTGGAACAAAGGAGAAAGGGTCCTCAAACAAAATCACTAAATAAGGCCTTGAAAAACCTACTCAGTTTGTGTATGTATGCGTATGTTTGTGTTGTGTGTATTTTTAACCTCAAACTCTAAATGGTAGGATTTCTCCTTTATAGGTAACAAATGATTTCTTCCCCTTTCTATGACTTCAAGGAAATTTATAGAATAGTTCTTCCTTAAGCAGCAATAAAAGCAACCACAGTTGCTAAAGAAATAATGACTCAAGAAAGCAAATGTTTATTTTGTTATTTTATTTTTAAAATTTTTTATTTATTTATATTTTAGCAATCTAGGGATGAAACCTAAGGTCTCATGCATGCTTATCAAATGGCCTACCACTGAGCTACACCCCAGCCCCAAATATTTACTTTTAAACTTTATACCTAATGCTGATGCTTGATAAAAAGAAATTTATAATGTACAAAAATGATTAAAAACATTTATCAAGCTCCTTCAAAATCTTCAGGATCTCCTCAAAGTCTCTTGAAAGAGACTTTTCAAAATACAAATTTTAATTTTAAAGGAATTATTCTGTTGTTTAAGAATGTTACTAAGTACTTCTACGTTTAGGTATGCTGTATGTAAAATCACACATGCATATACAGAAATTATAAATATATTTGAGTATTACCAGGAACATCATGTTCCTCAAAGAAATCATATTGCCTAATAGCATTTATGTATACTATAAAACATCTCCCTCCATTCAATATATTAAGCACAGTATGAAATAAAATATTTGATATGAGAATCTTCTCATCTAATTCTTAATCAGGAATATAATCCCCATCACATTATATCAGATATAATATTCAGCTTTTATCAAATTTGGAATTTTAAAATGTTTTTGAGAGATAATACACAAATAACCAAACTTGAGGGACCTTGATGAGTGCTAGCTATAAATATTAGTTATTAATGGTTAATGTTTCTAAAATAGCTTGACAATACATTGTAGTTTAAATGGACTATTAAAATTCAGGAAATTGCATCTTCATCTCCACTATGACAAAATGACTCAATGTATTCTGTTGTGACTATATGTTTGCTTAGATTGAAGTATGATACTGAATGTCATAGTTAATAATATTCTAAGATTCGATAAACAGTTGACTTTTTAGAGCTAAATGAATGTATACTGTTCCATAGTTTAAATGAATGATTCAGATCTATGTGTATCAATACAGCTAAATTGCCATACTATAGAATGAAAAAAAGCAAGTTGCTAAAGGGTATATATGATAGTTGTTCTTTTTTACTCCATAACATGGCATTGTGAGTTAATTGTAAACAACAAACAGTGGCACATTTGCATACACATAAAAATAAAGACATGTAAAGAAGAACACACTGACTTCAGTATCCTCTGAGAAGGTAGAACAGTAGGTAAAGGATGAGTGATGGCTTTAGCAGAATCCATTACACTTGATTTTTTACCAAAGCAGGGACTGGGGATACATCTCAGCATTAGAACATTTGTCTAGCATGCTAGAAGCCCTTGGTTTAATTCCCCAATAACGAACACATACACACACATACACACACAAATTGATACAAACAGTGATAAAATACTGAACATTTTTAAAAGTGATGGATATTTGACCTTGTATAATATAAATGTGAAAAATATAGTGATTTAAAATGTCTATAACTAATAATAAATTACTTTGTAAAATAATGTGGAATAAAAGTGCAAAAGTGTGGTAATATAAATATGACTACACAATAATTATCAAAGACTAAAAACAATCAGTTCTAACTCACTCGTCTATGACTTTAATTAGACCTAACCCAAAGGAACTGTGTTAAAAATTCAGTGAAGTGAAAACCCTAAAAGATATATAGAATTTCCTGTTTGATTTTTCTGGAATAAACCTGTATTGGAAGTCAGTTTTCTTTAACAAAGATTCCAGTGACCTTGGAATTCCTGCTGATGTCGGAGGGAATCCCCTAGTCAAATGAAATCAGAGTCCTGTGTACAATCACTAGACAACAATGTTTCATATATTAAGTAAAAATGGTCAGAGTGAGAGCAAGCATGGATGAAAAAGAGTTCTAATCTAACACACAGTACCAGGCCAAATACTAGTGTACTATAAGTATGGGCCAGTGATATAAACACTACCAATAAGCATTGAGAGAATAGCCCAGGCAAGAAGTACTTCAGAAATTTAAAGAAGGAAGAGATTATTTCAAGATGAGAGAAAATGAGGAAATCAAAGGCACTTGAGAGACTGTGGAAGGCAGCAGGCAGAGAAGGGACACCTGCCCTATGATCCTGCCTAACACCGCTCCTCTCTACCTTCCCCATTCTCACAGTCATAAGACAGAAACCCACTCTTTGAATTCTTGGTCTCACCACATATATTCATGCCAATCCATTCACAAACAACTGACAGGGTAACCTGGAAATTTAAATATGATCCTAATGGTTTACACAGACTGAAGCTGGAGTAATGTACATATAACACATAAGAAGGAAATATTAGCTTATGACACTCATGAAGTACCAGTCCTGTGTGACACATTTTAATTTGTACACAACTGTACTTAATAAAACCAAAGCCTCAAATAGATACCACTTCCAGGAATTTGAGTAAACAGAGAGATTGAGGTTACACACTCTCTGCTGGAGTCACATGGCGCCTGGAGTATTGGGCCAACTCAGTTTGCTGCTCTGTAAGTGGGTCATGAAAACCCAAATAAAGCCTAAATAAGAACAAGCATGATTAACTCCGTAAATACAGTGTATAAACAGGTGAAATAACGGGGGATTACTTAAGGAAAGAGAAGACTTTTTACAAAGCTCAAGGATACTAAAATGTTGATCAATGGGTTTGTTCAGTAGATACCTATTACGTATCCACAACTGGCCATCACCATGCTGAGCATGGGTGTACCAAGATGAATAAAACAGTGTTCTGGCTCTCTGGTGGGTTACTCCAAGACTCTTGCCTTAGGGGCTACTTAATGCAAATGAGCAAAGATTCAAGCTGAGGGGTTACCAGAGCAAATCCTGGACCCACAGATAACAGTTGTAGGAAAGAAGAATTCAATTCTTCATAATCAAACTCTTTTCAATCAACAGGTCTATTAAACAACTCTCCTCCAAAAGGCATGAGGAGAGGGCCAAGAACTTTTTATTAGGGATGTTATTCTTGGAATTCCATGATGATAGAGGATGAACCAGGTTGCAATTAACATACTAGAATGGAGATGGGCTAGCTACACATCATATCTGTTTTATCTTATTCCTTGGAACAATGTTGAGATATGTTTCTCAAATTCCTTTGCAAATTAATGTGGCACAGAGATGATTCTAATGAGAATACCATTATGTATGCTTGTAGGACTGCCTCACAAACATATATGATACCCTCCTTGCTCCTTCTCCCTGAACTCGGCTGAGCCTGGGAACCTTGGGAATCATGTTAGCAAACAGCAGAACTACAAGACGGAAGGATCCTTGGTCCCTCAAGCACCTAAATCAAGCTGCTTCCTCACAAATAGCAGAAGCAAGAAGTAAATAATCACTAAGGCAATCGACTGAGATTTGTTTTTGTAGAACAGCAACATCACCTTAACTAAAACAGATATCTGTCTTGTGACATGATTTATTTTTTCTACTAGAATGTAAATTATTTTAAACCAAGAAATGACTCTTATTCCTCTTTGAGCACAAAATAGGCACAAAACAAACACTTCAAATATATGCATATCAAATGAAAGGAAATACCAGTGGTAAGACCTAGTATTGTGAGGCAGGATCATACAAGGCATGTATTGAAATAGTTGATAACTTAGGGGAAAGCAGAAGATGTGAACATGGTGGTAATAACAAACAATAAGTTAGCAAGTGTGTGTGTGCGTGTGTGTTTGTGTGTTTGCAAATGTTTGTTACATTTTTTAAATTCTGTGTAATGCTTTGTAAAAATTTTGAAAGCAAAAATTGGATGATATTTTTCAAAGGATGCCTCTGCATATTATGAAAATCTTGAGACGCATTGAAACAATATGGAAAATTTGAGAGACTCTTTCTGTCTCCTTTGCTGGATGGTTTTAGTCCATGAGATATACTGTTTCCTCTTGAGTTAATTGGGAATCAATATGATATTTCTTTTATTATCAATACCCATTGCTCTCTTTGTGACTCTCTGATCTGGCTGAGACCTGATAGAACAAAATGAAATATTGGTTGAAATCATGCTCTTGGAGTTTTTCCAAACAGCACCAGAAAAGGAAGTGCCAGAAATTTCAGAAGAAAGCCTGTTTTCATGAGATTTCCTGCCTTCCTTACATCTCAACATGTCCAAATAGTTCAGATAACCTTCTGTTGAACTCTAGGTTGCTTCACTCAGACTAGAATCAAGCAGCAGAGTTCAGACTCATCCACTCAACCATGGGTACAATTTAGGAACTATAACAATAAAGCAACTCAACCAAAAGGGACAGAGGATACCAAACTTCTGGTCCTGGCTGACTATGAGCTGAAGCCAACTTTCCTGCTTTGGCACCCGACGATGCCTGGTCTTGAGCCAACGCCCTCCCATGGAGTATTTCCCTGTGTTTGTTTCATTCACTGCTTATCACTGGCAAATTTTTCAACAATATTTTCCTTATAGAGAAATCATCATTTTCCAATAATTTTTAAAATTGAAAAATCCAATGTTTTAATTTTCTTCTGACCATTATATACAGCTAAACCCCCATACCATCTAGTTTTTAAAATCTTGGAAGCAGTAAGAACATTTTCCCCAACTATACACTTAGCTATTTAAAATTAAAATGTTGAAATTGGACATGGTTTTGCCAAGTGACATGCCCTTTGCTTCTTCTGTCATCTTCTTTCATCTGTGATATGAATGCATTCCTGGGTACAGCCATGCCACTAGGTTAAATCTTGATTCTACATTCTACTGCTTCCTCCCTTAAAGACCTGTTTCTGTTTTTTTTTTTTTTCCATTCCAGGCATATACTTTCATTTGCTATAAAAAAAAAAACCTGTATAAATATGATTCAGATAATTTCTCTTCTAATGCATTCATTATTTTCTGTTTGCTATACTGCTTCATTATAATTTATAGTCATCTTATATGTCACCTATCACTACCTAAAATTAAACAAGCAAGTATCCCAGAGCCTCTTCTCAGTCCAAAAACTCCAAAAAAGCTTCACAATCGTTTTAATCAGGCATTTTGTTTGTGTTTTTTTTTTTTTTAAGTAGGAAAACATCGAGAATCCTCCTCCAGAAAAATACATGGAGGAATATGCATAAAACAATTTCAACCATTATAAAGATAGAAATACTCATGAAGCAAATTAAAATACTGACAAAATATTCAAACAATCCAAATTTTAAAAACACAATATTACTAAATACTAGCCTGCAACTTTCTGCAGACTTCCTAATTCCTTTCTTCTCTCCTTTAGAAGAGCTGGTTTGACATTATAAATACAATGAAGTCAATAGTAAGGAAGAGTTTTATGGGGACACATATGACACACACATATGTGTACTATGAGCATCTCTGTTCAAGCTGAGATATTGCAGAAAAGGGAGGTAAATAGATTTTCATTCCCTACTTTCTGATTCTTTCCTAAGCTGTTGGAGAACCTGGCAGTGATCTTAGCTTAAGAAACCAAAGAAATGCCACCACATAGGTATGGGAGTAAACTGCATTCTTATTTGACATCTGTAATCCAATTTTCTTGTAGGAACTTGCACAAGGAATTGAACTTTGAGAATCATTCCCCTCAACCTCTCTAGTTTCCTGTCTCAAGGAATCCTGCCCCGACTTGGACATTTATTTGTGGGATTTCTTGTTAATGTACATTACTACCCATACACCACAGGTGAGGAATGATGATGATCCTCCCTTCCCACTCCCGAAATTAACCACGGGAGGTGCAAAATAACCGAGGGTGGGGGGAGGTTACCATTTCCGTGTGATCCGTACAAACCTTACCATGTATGTGCCACGGTGAAACGACGCTGTTTGGGGATGTTGCTACTGAGAAGCATCCTGCGCAGGAGCCTGGGGGAATTTCTCGGAGAAATCACTGGGGAGAGCTTGGGAGAAACGGATTTCCTCGCTGTCTTGGACTTCTCATGCTGCAACAGGTTTTCCCGCAAGGATTTCACAAGATCCTCGTTCAGCCATGGGTTGGGACCGTGCGGATTATCCACTTCAGGTACTGTTAAGGTGTCCGGGCTTGTGGTCTGCTGAGCCATTTTCCTGGTCAACTTTGTACAGTTGGCAAAAATCCAGGGCAACGTGGTTGCCTGGCCTCTTTCCAGTGATTCCCTAGCTTGCTCGGAGTCTGGGAAATGTCCGGGAAAGCAGGTCGGATCCAGCTGCTGTTAGTTCATTCGGCCTCAATCTCTCAGTGGAGACGGGGCTGCGTGTCGACCAGGCGAGCGCACCCCCTGCGGAAGCCTGTTCAACGTCACCGTCCTCTCCCGAGCCCCTGCCAAAGATCACTGACGAGCTTGCAAGGCAAAGGAACATGGAGGGAAGCCACAGCGCTGGCTCGGCTTTTGTCAGCGCTACAAAGCAGCCTGTTAAACTATTGGAACTAATGCGCCGCAGCTGCTCGAGTGACTTCTGCTTATGTACATAAAAAGTCCTGGGGGGGAGGGCTTAACCATCAGATGCCTGCTGCTCAGTTGTTTGGCCAGGCTTTCCATTTGCTTATTCCTGAACCCAAAGGAAAGAAAAACTTTGAACTTGACCTTCCTCTCCTGCAAGGGCTACTTATCTCCCTACAGTCTACGTTCATAAAAGAAAATTGCTAGCCCTTTGTGTTTTTTTTATAAGGGAAGAATAAACAGGCACTAGCTAGGCAGGAGAAATATTTCCCTGCCTACTAAACTCAGTCTCATGCACCTTATTATAAGACAAATCCCAAGAGTCCATTTCATCAAATGGACTCCGTCCTCCTCTAGTTAAAAACTACACACACACACACACACACACACACACACAAAAGGTTTCAAAATATTACACGTGAAACATATTACACGTTGCCGTTGTGTTCCACAACCTTTTTAATGATGGCCCTTTCAAAGTATCAAAGGACAGGATTCAGACCATGAATGGTGTTTGCAATCTTTTGCATTAAAGCTCACACCCCACCAGAGGGGCAGGTGGTTTTCATAAAAGTAATAAAAAAATGATTTTAAAGTTAAAAATTTTAAATTAGCTAAATGATTTTAAATTAGTACATATGTTAAATATATAATTTTATGTATTCAACCATTAAAGGGAAAATAAATCTAGCTTTTCATAATTTTAGTTTTGCATTTTAATGTATGATTTTAATTTGTGATGAATTTAGCTTCTACAGACTTATTCAGAAGAGGTTCAAAATAAATGAGAAGAAATTACTTTCTGTATGGAAAAAAGGAAAAATCTTGTAACAAGTGAGTAAGTGATAAAGCCTAAGACTCATTATATGGATACTAGAAGTGCAGACATTAGAACAGCTCCAGGGGAAACCCAAACCTTTAGCAGAAGAATCAGAAGAGAGAGGGGAATAGGGGAAGATAGGAGGGGAGAGAAAGGGGAAGTGCTGGGGACTGAGAAAAAATTATATTCCATCCCCAGCAGACTGGTGATGTTACAGACAGTTTAGGGTTGAAATCAAATTATATTTTCAGGGTCTAATACTACTTTACATTTTTTTTAAAGACATAAAAACTTAAGAAAGAGCTACAGAATGCATCTATGCAGAATGGAGACTGAAATAGAGTCAGTGACTTTTTTGGAGGGAGGAATTCTATGATTACTATTAGGCCAATTGTAAGTTTTTCCTGTTTCTCCTCCCCCTCCACACACTGCTTCACCTTAAGCTTCAATTTTTTATAGTGTTACAGATAAGGAGGGATATTAATTTCTGTTCACACAAACATAGGATCAACCCATTGGTCCATCTCTCCTGTTGGGGTACCTATAACAATTCATAGGGATCTATGTGTCATGATTTAATCAGAGTACACTATGCCAATATTTAAAATTGAAAAACCAGAGAGAAATAATAACTACTCCTTAACAGTTTTTATAAATATGATTTCAGCAATGTGCAAAGTTAAGTGGCAAGGTTCCTTAGTGAATGTATATATCTATATAAACATACACCCATATATAATATATATCCTGAACACATATATATGCTATATGTTTATTATTATGTATGTGTATGTATAAAGTACATTCCTACATACACATATATTTTCAAAAGTGGGCAGAGGAGCTCCCAGATGCCTTAGTAGTTGTGCACAATAGGAGTACAATGCTTCCTCTTAAAGGGCTTATTTTAACATAATTAAAAGGCTAGAAAATGCATAGGAAAACACACCAGAAAAACTGGTTAAGTGACATAATGAGGTTTTGAAAATGGTATGTATATGTGATAAAAGAACTTTGTTATACAGATTGAAGATTGGGATGTTCAAACATTAATGGAAAGGAAGATAAGAAAGATTTGTACCCACCAGAAATGAAAAAACTAGAAAGTACAAATATAATAAAGAAGCAAATTTTGGGCAAAAAGATAAGAAAAAGGAACGAAATAAGAAGGAAAAGAAACTCTGCAGTCACATAGTCAAAAAAGAAAAGAAAAGAAAGGAAAAAAGATCAAAAAGATCCAAGAGGATTGAAGGGGAGGGAGAAGATATGGGATAGAGAAAGACAGTAAAATGAGTTTGATCTAACTTTTCTATATATGTATATAAATAAACCACAGTGAATCTCACCATCATGTATGTCCACAAGACACCAATTTTAAAAAACTGTAACTAGATATTTAGCAGAAGAATCAGTAGAGAGAAGGGAACAGGGGGAGATAGGAGGGGAGGGAAAGGGAAGTGCTGGGAACTCAAGGAAAATTATATTTTATGCTTTTATAATTTTGTCAAAATAAATCCTAGTGTTATGTATAACTAAAAAAATAAAAATGCAAAAGAAAAGAAAGGAAAAAGTAGATACAAAAATTGTTCAGGTTCAAAGAAAACAATTAACATTTTAGAATAATGTCAATAAAAAGCCAGTATACAACAAACTGACATGGAAAAAATAAAATCTTCAAAAAATTTCTCACTTTTTCAAGATTCATTTAAATTCAACATATATTTAGGGGCATTTACTTTGTACTAAGCACCATACTGAGTGCTTAATGCCTTTCAAAGAGGAGCTTGATGATGCCCTTGCCAGCAGAGAGCTTGTAGTCTAGCCACAGGTGATTAGTACAAAACCACAGACATTCAGAAATATAGCCCAAGGACCCACACAAGAGCCGTTGTTCTGGAGATGTTTAAATGTCTGCTTTTAAAGAGACCACAATGACTCTTAATGACTAGTATAGAAAAATATACTACTTAGAATAATATGGGCTTTTTATTTAGAAATTCATTAAGTTCAAGAGATCCCAGATTCTTCTTCTCGCTTTCAGTGGCCTCCTATAAGGCACTTACGAAGAACAAACTGTTTACATGGTGGTCTTCTCATAAATGGTATTTATATAGGATGCTCATAGAGACTTGGCACTTTGTTGATGAGCACAACTAAGCTGAAATAGAAGATAAAACAATATTCTGTTAAAATTCCATTGGGCCGGTGGTTAGACATGGACTAAACCTAAAGGAGGGCATTCTGCAAGTCTCCCATTGTTTTGGTGGGTGTTGAAGGGCTCTATCACAATAGAGCAGGATTGAGAGCCTCTTCACAGGTCCCGATATCCTATCATCATCATTAGATTAATTTCCTAACAACTGCTATTCCCTCAAATGATGCATGCTGCTTTTTAAAAATAAAAATTTAATTTTTTTTCACAAATTCTTTGCTAAGACCCCTTGAAACAACTTGAAAAACCCAGCTGTGTTGCAAAGTCAGACTTGAAAATCACTGCCTTAGGAAATATAAATTTGTCAAGTCCTGATGATAAAAAGGTGGGTGAGTCTTGGATAGACTGGCCATGTCCTTCATAGTAAGGCAGAGGGTCAAGAGGAGCTTTGCCAACAGGAGCACTCCAGAACCTGCCTTTTGCACAAAGTCTCTTTAAAATTTAGCTACCAGAAACTTGTCTAGAAAACACTATACTGTAAGTGACAGCCAAATAAGGCTGTAGGTTTTTACAAGTGGAAATTTGAAAGTGGGCGAAGTATTTTGATAAAATCACCCACGCCTAGAACAGCAGATAATATCTCAACTTTATAAAGTTTTCCTAGATACCTCTTGGTGGGTTTTCAGATGGTTTTTTTTAGATTATTCAGAACTTGACAACATTTTGTTTTATTAATTATTCATTGACAGTAAAACAAAGAAAACACGATTTAAGCAGAACAAATATTGGAAAAATATACCCTTGTCCAGGTAACTGCAAGTGCGGGATTTCCCACAATTGAAAAGAAACAATTGTGTGGTTCATTCAAAAGAATGGATAAATTAAAATGATTTATACTTGACTAAAGAAAGCATTGTTGGCTTCTCCTGACTTTGTTTTAATTAGGTAAATATGTATTATTATGAGATTGTTTTCAAATTGCCCATAGGATGTGGTCCATGGAAATGACCACAGAGTGCTCGCGAGGTTGTTGTCTAATGGTTAAGAGGGTGTGGCATGTGTTTGGAGCTGAAAAGCTTGTCTTGAACCCCAGCTCTGCTCTTTACTATCTGTATTACTTTGTGGCTATTCATCTGTGAAATAGAATGAGGATAATTATGAGGAGGAAAAGGAGGAGGAGGAGGAGGATAACTATTATGTAAAAATGATGCAAGGATCAAATATGTTAATACTCATGAAATAAAATGTACTTTGGATTATACAGAAGAGAGTGAAAGGAAGGGAGGGGGCAAGAAGATTAGTAGAATGAATCAGATATTATTACCCTATGTGCATATATGATCACATGACCATTGTAACTCTACATCACGTACAACCAGAAGAATGAGAAGTTATACTCCTTTTATGTATGATGTGTCAAAATGCATTCTACTGTCATGTACTACTAATTAGAAAAAAAAACTTTTAAAAAGTTCTTGATACACAATAAGCATCCAGTAAATGATACCAGAAATGTACACTTACTAGATACAAATTATGTGCCTGGAATTTTACATTTTATTTGATTTAATTATTGCAATCAACCTAAGGGTGGTTTTTCTTTTGTTTTGTTTTATGCTATTTCATAGATGAGAGCATAGGAAGTTATAGAACTTGCCAAAGGGCATCATAATTCAAACATCAGTAGATGTGGGATTTGAAGTCTGAGGTGACAGGCCTTTGGTTTTGATGCTATACCACCACACCCCAGATAGAAAAGCTGCTCTAAAATTTAAAATCAATTATAGCTATTTCTCAGGAAAATAATAGACACTTGAGGGTTTTGAATTCTTGGTCCAGTTAGCACTAAATTCTGCCCTTGACTGTACTCAGAACACACACCGTGACAACCTGTGAAGGCTGCCAAGTCATGGAGTTCGTATAGAGGCATGGTATTTAAGTAAGGGCACCTGGAGGTGGAATTCCTGAGGGCTTCCCCCCCCCCCCCCCCCCCCCCGCCATCTATATGCCTTGACTCCTTTGAAGGGAATAAGTTTTAAACTCCATGGTAGTTTTCCACTTTGCCAAATAAAATCTTCTAAAATTACTTGACCTCAATTTTCATCATGATTTATTTTCATTTAGAAAATTATACCATCTCTTTATCTAAAAGTTCATCTGAACATTGTAGGACATAGCTTTTTCAGTCTTTCTCATCATCACTGAACTTTAATTAGTTTCTAGGCTAGTTGGAAGAGTAAAATGAAGAGGGGCTAACTAAGCAAGAATTGCAAGATAAAATATCTACATGAATAATAGAAGATATATACAACCCTCCCAACAAAGAGAATATACGATAAAAGTCAAATTAACAATGGAAGTTATTGATGCTTCAAGGGTCAAAAGAAGTGTCCAAGGTGGCACCCATCTGTAATCCCAGCTGCTTGAGCGACTGAGGCAGGAAAATCTCAAGTTCAAGACCAGCCTCAGCAACATAGTGAGACCCTGTCTCCAAATTTTTAAAATTTTCAACGGACTAGGGATATAACTCAGTACAGCGTTTATCCACCATGTGTGAGTCTCTGGGTTCAATACTTACCTCCTCAAAGAAGTGATGGATAAATATCTAAACAGAAATTCAATAAAGAACCAGGGCTTGAATTAAATCTTGAAAGATAATTTTTTGGAAGGATAATGGTAATAAAGTTTAAGGAAGGTGGATATTTTGGGGAGGTAAGGGATGTTGCATTTTTAGACTCTTTACTATGGAAAAAAACAGTAAAAAAATGTATTTGGTATGTGGATAAAGAATAGAGAGGGAGTTTAAATAAGATTAATGTGCTGGCAATATGTACTATAATTTGAAATCAAATTATTTTGAAGGCTATTTCAATAGCTCCTATTCAATATAAATTTGTGTAGAAATGTAAAGAAGCTAGGGAAGTAAAAATCACAAGAATTTGTTTACTGGCTTTCTAGGAGTGCAAAAATCAATATAAAAAGTCAAAACTTGGACATTTTTTAGCATAATTAATTATACATTCCATCTTATCAAATATGGTAATCCCAGCTACTTGAGATTACCTAATTAATCATCAAAGCCTTATAGTATTTTAAAGTTTTTTAAAATTTACTGAACAAAACAAATGAATGTCTTGATTTACATGACAGTTACATTTTGAGCATATAATGTATTCTTCCAAGCTCAATTCATTTTAATAAAAATCTAGTTAAATTTTTCTAGATTACAATTAAATGTTAGATATCTATTGAAATAGTAAGTCAACATTTTGATTGAGAGAAAAGTTAACATTTTCTAAGTACCAACTCATATCAGCAATATTAACACAGCATGTTTATTTTATTTGTGAAAAAACTGCAATATAAACAAGGCAAGAGCTTCTACTTTTCTTCCAAAACATTGACTTTTTGAAGCCAAGTAATAGAAGAGCCATTGCTAATTACTTTCCTAAAATGAAACTCAAAATGCCCTCTCTAAATATTATACAGTAAGTTCAATGCCACTAAAAATTTTAATATATTATCATACCCTCCTATTTCCAAACCATCTTTCAGTGGGAAGGATAACCATGCATTTTGGCCTTTAAACTTGCAAACCAAAAACAAATAAGTAAATAAAAGAGAACCCTACATCCCACTCTGTCTTTAGGCTATACCTCAGCCTGCTGAATTACTGAAAAAGTCTCCAGATTGAAGTGCAGCACACAAGTGCAGTAAGCATAAACACTTTGATTTATTACTTACTTTGAGTTTCACAATCATTCTAATGAGGTTGGCATTCTTTCCCATATCTTAAAGTTGAGAAAAATTAGATTTCAAAACAAAGTTAAATTACTTCCTCAAGGTCATGCACACCCAGAAAGATCCATATCTTCTCAAAGTCAAAAGCAAGAGATCTCCAAACTCCCCCAAATTGTTCATTGTGTCACAAACAGCAGTCATAGGTAGTTGAAAAAAGATTTGGAGTACTCCTTCAGAGTCTTTGCTCATAATGAAAGTTAACAAGAAAAAAACAAATGTTTGATTTCCTGGTCTACACAATAGACATGAAAATGAACAGAATCCAACCTATGTCCTAAGCTCCTAGGAATACGACACAACAGTGACTTATTCAAAACCTGGCACCAAGGAACCCACTTCCTCATCACCCCACTGGCCCCAGGAGAGGACTTTTAGATTCTTTCTCAAATTAGCATAATATAACTGGAAAACTTCCCTCAGACCCTCACATAGAATCCCCTTCTCAGTCATTCTGGTTTTTTGATATGGTTTTTATGAGACAGTGTATTTCACTGAGAGTGTCTGTAATTCAGGGGTTTATAACTGTAGTTGGAATTTTTCATATTTAAGGTCTTTTCTCACAAGCAAATCCTATTTCCAGGGATGACATTATTTTTTCACACCTAACTAGGAGGAACATTCTGAAACCTAGATGTTTATGTGGGGCACTTTCACGAAGGGCATTATATGAACCAGAGTTTTATTCTACAATTACCAAGCTAAGTCACCTTGAACAAGTTCATTTCACCTCTCTGGAAGTGTTTTCCAGTAAGAAGTTCCAGGTTACTGAGGTTTTAAAACTCGAAAAATGTGTGGTCCAGTGGTTTTTAGCATGTTCAGAGCATACACATTAAAAGGGTGAATGATATGACATGTGGATTATATCTCAATAAAGTTGTCTTTAAAACGAAACACATTAAAAGAAAAAAGTTGCATTGAAATAAAAAAAAGAGAACAATGAAATATACATCAGATTCTAGTCTTTGACTGCAAGTTTCACTTGTATGCAATTTAAGAAAACCCATTATCAAGTTCCAGATGATCTCTTTCACTTGCACAGGAGGTTGATGAGTACTACAGACCATGCTTAAGAAGTGTCAAGGAAAGGATATATTCAAAATCATAGGAAAATGAGAATGGGAAACAAGATAGTGCCACACTAAAGAGTTGCCTTCTTGATGTATTTACGGCCCTGAAACTTGTGAAAATTCCTTCCCTAACTGGGTGAAAAAATTTGTTCTGACATCTGAGTCACAGCTAGGGAGACAGAGTGGGAGAGCAATGCCTAAGTTAATTTAATATTTGGAATCAAAGCATTGTTTTGGTTCTAAAATAATGAAACTGCAGAGAGAGGTATATTCATTGTTACATAAGAAGTCAGATTTTCAAAACTTCGGGGCTTAATTAACCTTTTAGGCGATAAGAGGAACCTCTGAACGAACATTTTCCAAAGTATACCCCACCAAAGACTCGCTTGGGCTAATTTTAATAAGTGTTGTATAAATTTTTTTAAAATAGCATTTTATGATTTGAAAAATAATTGGACTGTGTTGAATACAATCAAGAATTACCTCACAATAAGAGCTCTATGCCATTTAATATGTTAATGGGATTTATGGATGAAGACTTGCTTGGCTCTGAGCCCACCTGTATGCTCCAGCATTTCCAGAGATGAATGTTTCCAGGAACTCAACTGGACTTACTACAAGCATCTCCGTGAACATTGCTGATAAATAATATGAACTTTCCTGGTCTTCTGGGAGGTGTGTGTGTCACTCATGGACCAGCAAGAGTATCCAGTATCCATGCACTAGAGTAAGTAGGGATGGACAGCTAATAAAATCTTGCAAATGAGGGACGATAACTTGGACCCAGGTGATGCTACTCCTTTATATGCGGCCATTTGTGTAGTGGTAAATCAGCTGCTGACATTTTAATAAATAATACATTTTAAAATAACTTGTATTACCTAACATTACATAACAAATCAAAAACAATTTTTTTCATAAGAGTAAATATACTCTAAAAGTTTCAATTATATAAGAAGACTTTGCTATGTTACATCTAGACTTTCAAGATAAGGCAAGAATGAGTTAATAGAAATTGAAACAATTTCTTTTGCAAGTGTGATAAAATTCTCTACCTATTTCTTTATTACTAATTGAAATCATAAGGCAAATTTTAAAACTGGTAGACTGCTTCCTAAATGTAACATACTTAATTATTCTAAAGCATTTAATGGGACAAATAGTATGTACTTGGTTCCCTTGGCACAGTAGGAATGCTGATGCTTGTGTATCTGAAGACAATATTCGTCCTCACAGTCAGCTGAGACTTCAGCTCTAGCCTGCAGTGCCAAATGAATTATTGCCAAGGATGGCTACCATTACAAGTTTCATGACTACTTAATCAGGAAAGTGTGTGTCTAGGAAATCTATGTCCTATAGTTCATGGAAAACTGCAAAGGCAGACATATGCTTTTCATTCTAGTGCTTTCCAAGAAGTTATTCTGACCTGAATATGTTCAGATGGTTAATAAATTCTGATTTTTATCCTAAAAGTATTATTATTAGTGTGTGTGTGTGTGTGTGTGTGTGTGTGTGTGTTGTGATGGTGGTGCTAAGGACGGAACCCTAGTGCTAGGAAAACACTCTACTACTGAGCTTCACTCCCAGCTCCTTTCTGAAATTATTATTGTAACCCCAACAAAATAAATAGGAATACCTATTACACTATTATTACAAAGTCAAATAATCCAGTGAGTCTAATAACTACCATTTATATTCTAGAATTATATAAACATTACACAGAGCCAACCAGTAATCATTTAATCAATTACAAAGAGAAAAACATGTGTGACAAAGACATGATCTTATTGCACCCATAGTGAAACCCCTCAGTCTGAGATGCTGTTACCTTATGATCCTTGTGCTTTAAATGCCCAGAACATGGTAAGTGTTTAGACACTTATCAAAGGTGAAGAAGTTGGGAGAAAAGGGTTTGGTATAGTTTGTTTTAGCATTTTGTGTGTGTGCTTTTAGATAGTTAACAGCTTAAAAATACAGCGTGACCAAGTCAATTTACACTAATCTTTTTATTAAACATCTAAAATGTTGGGAAATCTTGTTAGGCATGCTTTTCATTTCACCAATGTACTTACTTTAAATTATCTAGGTAATATATATTTTCATTGTAAACATTTTAAAAGTTCTGTAGAAATCTGAAGATTCTATAGACACATCCCCAAACTCAGCCCTCCCCACAGGTAACCTGGCATGTGCCTCTCTTCCTGGAGTTCTGTTTTCCATTATAGAGATCACCAGTCAAATGCAGCTATTCGCTCTTGAAATGCAGCGAGTAAACTGAGATCCTGAATTTTAATTTTTATTCCATTTTATTTATTTAAATAGCCTTATGTGACTAGTGGCGAATATAATGGACAATATATTGTAGACCTTCATTCATGAGATTTCATGTAATTTTACGTTCCCATAGAAAGGTATATTTCTGTTTCCTGAAATGTTTTGAAAAAGTATCATATTTAATAATCATCTAGTAACTTGCTTATTTTCTTCAACAAAAGCTCATCTGTCATTTTTAGCTAATATGTATTAGTCTGTAGTATGGCTGTTTCATAGTTCATTAGCCAGTTGCCTATGGAAGAGAATTCAGATTTCCATTTTTTCCTACTATTATGTACAAAGAACAACTTTGCAAATCATGGGTCATACCTTTCATTGGTAACATATTTGTCTTAAATAATGGATAGTTAGAAATAGGATTCTAAGTGGTAAGATATCTACATTCTTAAAATCTTCATTAAAACTGCCAAATTGTTCTCCAAAGTGGATGATTCAATTTATACTCCCACCAACAGTGCTTCAATTCCCACATTTTCCCCCTCAGACAGCCTCATGTCACCATCAATTTCCCTGCACTAGTTGTCAAATCCCTTCCTCCCTCAAGAATATCTTCTATTTTTTATGTTTCTAGTGTAGAAGAAATTAAGAAGAGCATCAGTGGCTACCATTAAAATTCACAGAAGGGGGAAGGTATTTTTCGCTCTGCTTCCCAGTCAGTGTTCAATTTTAGCTCTTTAGCAGTTTTCATTGACAAAGCTTTTCCCAGAAGTGTCTCTAATATGACAATATCTACATGTTGTAGAAGGCTTTTGAGAAGAAAAAGGCATTAACTTTCTTTTTTCAGTAATGTTCTGGCGCTGCTCAGTAAACTATCTTTTAAATTGCTTTTCCTATAATAAAGATGGATTGTGCTGGGCATTTATCCTTCCTGCCTGCTCCCTCATTTACACGTCAGCATGGAAGCTGAAATGGCTGGCCAGGACTCTTACTCTTTTGTGGAATTTTTCCCCTGAGCAAAATCAACAGTCTACAGAGAAAGAATAAACTCACAGACTTATTGGATTCTGGTCTGATAGTAACGTCACTGCAGCATCCTTAAGTAAACAATTTCTGTGTGATTAAATGGACGCTTGGCTAGAATTCTAGTCCTGACTGTGCCATACTTGTCCTTTAGCTGAGTCAAGCCAACCATACTCTAGTTCTATGTTTTCTTATCTGAAATGATGGTGACAGAATAGATGACCACAGACGTAGCCAAATCAAAGTTGCAATGGACAAGGGAATGTAGTATCTATACAACTACTGGTTGATCTTTTTGTTTATGTTAACAAGTAGGACAAAAGTGAAACAACCAAAAAGTATGATTAATTTCACTCATTTGTCATTGACGAGGGAAATTTCTTTGCTGATTTCAAGAAACCAATGTGGCATCAGTGAATATAGAGGCGGGAAGTTGGGAAGAGATTCACTGTATTGTATCATTGTATAATGTTTCCATCAAACAGATGCAATAAGAAAATGCATCAAGAACATAAATAATGTCATGAAATTATCAGGAAGGGAAAAGTTTAGAGTAATTTGTATTTCCTTTGTTTTTAATATTAATATTAGTTGAAAGTTCATATAGTTTTAAATAATTGATGAGTTTAACAGTCTTCTTACCAAATGCCCAGATGATGAAACACAGTTTCTTGTTAAGTTAGATAGATCAGCTCCCAAACACTGCTGTTTAGTAGTTATATGAGTTTCTTCTAAGTGAAGAGCCTCTTTTGTGATTTTCTTAAAACTACTGTTTTTTTGTATTAACTTTTAGAAGTTCTTTTTTTTGGAGGGGGGAGGGAGCATACAAGGAATTGAACTTCAGAGCACTCTACTACTGAGTCACATCCCCAATCCTATTTTGTATTTTATTCAAAGACAGGGTCTCTCTGAGTTGCTTAGCACCTCGCTTTTTCTGAGGCTGGTTTTGAACTAGAAATCCTCCTGCCTCAGTCTCCCAAGCAGCTGGGATTACAGGTGTGTGCCAACACACCTGACTACTTTTAGAAGTTCTTTAGAGTTTCTAGATAAGATGCCTTTATCAAATATATGTATTGCTAATGCCTTTCTTGGGCATAGGTCCCACTTTTTAAGAGGAGGCCTGACAAATCTAGGATTATCATATAGTATGTAATAAGTGCTCGATAATTGGTTTTGCTCAAAAGACATACTGACATATGGAGATTATAGTGAGCCCTGGATTCTTAAGTCACATGCTGCTTTTATATGGAAACATTTCAGAAAAGGAGGTCCTTCCTTTTACCTTTGTATCATGTTTTACTCTTTCACAGGGCCACAAGTCACCTACGTTAGTGATAACCAACTTATTTTTGAAATACAAGACCTTGAAGTTAAGAATCACACAATTTGGAGATTGTAAAGGAATTTAAAGACCTGTTGGTTTTTTCCAACTTACCCATCTATGTCAGTCTGTTTTATATGTAATCCTAGGCTGTTTCCGTTCCACCAAAGTGATACAATTTATGAATTCATTTAAGAAATTGTAGATTGTAAACAATTGTGCTCTAACAATTTTTGAGAATTTTATAAACAATATGTTGGGAGACCTATAGGAGTTAAAACCAGGTATGAAAGACAATGAAACATATCTTATTTGTGTGTGTGTGTGTGTACACTAAGGATTGAACCTAGGAGTGCTTTACCATTGAGCTACATCCCAAGTTCTTTTTATTTTGTGGATACAGGGTCTTGCTAAATTGAGGAGACTGGCCTTCTACTTGTGATTCTCCCACCTCAGCCTCCTGAGAAGCTGGGATTATAGGTGTGCACTACCACACCTGGCAACAAATGTAATCTCTATAATAGAATGAGATAATCTAAAATCTCCTTTTTTGCTCCATGGGATGATCTCGGCCCTCTTTGTCCAAGCATTGGGACTTTCCCAGCCCCTTCTTCTCTTCCTTCCATAACTTGTCTCTGTTTTTCTAAGTAACACCTGGATGTTAGTACAGATGTACTGATACATTATCCCATCCAAAGGAATATAGTTCATATCAGCCAGGAGTTTCTAGAAACTATGTCTGAACGTACCAGAGAAACTATAATGGGAAGATTTCAGGCACCAGCAGAAGTCTTGAAATCCTTCAATCTATACCTACATTTTCAATCTTGGCTATATATTAAAATCACCTGAAAAGTTTTCTAAAGTTCAGTGTCCAGGCCATGCCCCAAAGAAAATCAGGAAGAATCCCTAAGGGTGGGACCTGGTCATCAGTCCTTTTGTAAAAGTGGTAGAGTACTCTGAAGTTCAATTCCTTGTAAAGCCTCTTAGATGATTTTAATGTGTAGCCAAGTTTGACAGTAATGCAGCTTGAGAAAAATGAGCACTCACATCTATACGTTAAGGTCATTCATTCCGCGCAGTCCTGATAGAAATGGCCATCTGTTTTCCAGAGAGGAATCAGAGTCCATTAAGACCTGTGAGACAATCTTTTTCTTCTCTGGGCTACATGGTCTTGCTCTACTCTCTTAGGACTACCTTCCTCAGGCCCCTGTTCCAATCTTCAATCCATTTGTGCTTTTCTAGTCTAAAATATTCATTTTACATGAAAGGGTATTATCCATTTCTAACTACTTTAGAACCAGATATAATTCATACATGTTTATTTACAAAACATAATTTGATATTTGGCTGCATTTTATCAACCCTGGAACCACTCAGAGAGTTGTTATTGATGTTCTGTGTTAGAAGTAAAAAAAAAAAAAAAATGCCAGGCAACTTGTCTGAGCTCAGAAGAATTTTAGGACTCATCTGCATGAGAAGTAACTGCCAATCAAGCAAGGGAATAAGGAGTTCCCTCCCAAAACCCACAGCTCTCCAGGAGAACCAGGAAGTGCATGCCTCTGATTCCAAATGCAATTTCCAAATTAAAAACAAAACCACAAAATTAAAAAGAATTGTGCTTTTTAACATTGACAGTTGTAAACCAAAGTTCTTAGACCTTTGTGGATGAACAACCAGGATCAAAATTAGTGCAGATGATATTTTAAATATAGTGGAGACTCAAACTCCACTCAGTTCTTTCTGACTCAAATGAAAAGGAAAAGGCAAACAGTAAAATCTTACAGTCTGTGACTGAGGGATGTAATGAAGGGCCGGGCATGGAACAGGTTGAAACATGCAATAAACCACGTGTCCCTCTTGACATTTGGTAAGCAAATTAGCATTATTTTTAATATTTCAAAACATGTTTGGAATTAAGCAAGATTTTAGGGAGCCTATTTGAAAGGAGTAAACATTGTACCATTTCAGTCACTAAAACTTAAAACAATATACAGATTTATTTTGCTTACCCATAATTGTTGTCTTAAATTAATCTTACTTTAAAATGGACACAATATTTTGAAAAGTTTTATTCACTACAAAGTTATTCTTCTCTTGGAATTGGCATGATATTTACATTTTTTAATACTGGGTACAAATATATTATTTTATAACTAAATCCACATTTTTTTTTCATTGCATAGGCAGAATAGGAAAAACACAAGGGTATGAAATAGAGAAGAGTATGATATGACTACTATCCCCAAATTTAGGTATTTGTAGCTTTGATTTGCAACTACTAGCAAATTTCTCATGATAAAATTATCAATAGAAGAATATTCCTAAAGATTAGCACTCTATTGTTTGGATTTATACATTCAACCCACATACACTGAGCACCCTCTCTGTTCCAGGAATGCATTTATGTGAAAATGGCACAAAGATACATAGGTCTGGATTGCTGTCCTCTCTCAGAAAAGAATGTGAACCACTGTAGAGCAGCCAAGGGTGGTGAGCTATGAAACACTCCTCCCCTTCTTGACAGTATTTCAGATGACGAAGATGAGGAAGGGGATGCTATTGTTCATGCTTAGTGGGCAGACAGGTGGCAATTTTAAGTCACTTTTAGGCAAAACAATCTGTAATAGCTCTTATAAGAATGAAAACATAATTAGCTTCTGCATGCTTTAAAAATTAATATGGATCTTCTTATCATTTTTTCACGTCACATGCATAGTGAAGGACAGTGCCACGTTTCTGCAGGCTGTGCTCCAGCCTTCAGCTCTGCGGAATCAAGTATGTGGTTTGCTTGTGATGCAACTCCTGCGTTTGTTGCCAATGACAACGGTTGTTTCCTTCATTAGGTTTCATATGGTTGGTCAGGTTATGTCATGAGAATTGTACTGAGAAGAATTATGGATGTGTTGAGTGCCAGCTTTGTGCAGTGAGTACTTTGTGGGGTGAGGAGTGGTAGCTGTCAGGGTTGCTTTTGTCAGGAAAACAGAAGTACAGACTCTGGGGTACCCTACGTGAGTTTTGCACGTCATCTGGCTTCTCCTTTTTCCCACCTGGCATCTATTTTCCAGCCTCTAGAAAATTGCTTATGTGTGTACAGAAAGTTCCATTGATCCATTCTCTTCTGTTGCCTTCCACATTCCTGTGGCTTCAAGAAACCTTGAACCGCAATCTCCCTCTACTCTTAGCATGCATTACTGAGAACAACTTTAAGTCAACTATAATTTTCAAGAGATTCCGAACATGGATTTGGAAAGATAAGGTGTTATTGAATTGAATTAAAATAAATTCAGGCTGTAGTCCAATTGCTTCCAGCTTTTCCCCTCCCTCTCTGGGTTAACAAGTGTTTCCAAAGCCATGGGGCATTAGGAATCCTGAAGCAGCTAATTAACAGTGCTGATCTACATCATATGAAGCATGTGTGCTCCAGCAGCTATAAAACCTCATCTTCCTGAGGCTATTGCAATGATGTTGGAGCACATAGAATTGTATTTTGACATTCTGCTCCCTGCCTGTGGCAGAAAATAACCTTCTTAACAGGCACTTTAGGCAAGGGTAGTCCTTCCAGCATTAAAAAGAAAAAGTCTCATTGCATGACCATGAAAAAGTAAATGAACATTTCCTCATGTTCAGACTATGACTCACAGCTGGCCTGGATGAAAGCCTGAGGCATTCTCTTGACACATTGTCCAACCAAGGGACATACAGGATTGGTGAGACATTGGGTTTCATAGCTTTGGATCAGCCATCTTCCAAAAGGCAGCTATGTAAATAAACATGGCACCATGTAAATAAACACAAGTGATTGAAAAAAAAAAAAAAACTTATCAGTTTTTTTTCAAAAACATCGGACAAGTTGAGTTGAACGGGCTTCATCTTGTATAGATTTGCGTGTAAGTTATGTGCTTCGCTAATAAAATCATCTGTCACACTGATGGAAATGCCTTATCTCTTGCCTCCAGCTTATAATTCATCTTCCATAATGTTATCTAAAATGGCTTTCTAAAATGTGTCACTCCTTGTGAATAAACTTGACTTTTTATTTTTTGGTTTCATGATAAATAACATGCACATTTCTTATGCTGTTTATACCAAAGCTATCACTACCGGATTCACATCTGTATAATGAATGATGTACCGGGTGGAATACAGTGTACCAGGTAGAATATTGGGTGTTCTAATTCTATAGCTGCAGAAATTTGGTTTCCAACATTTCTGGCCCCCTTCAAGCCTATTGAAGTATCTACCCAATTACTTGTCTCTCTATTGGATTCTTTGTTCTTTCTTAAGGTGTTGCTCAAATGCCACTTGTTTGGGGAACCGTTTCTTCACCTCTCAGGCAGAAGCCACTCACCCCCTCTAACCCTTCTGTCATGATACCACAAGGATAGGTCTGGAGTTACCTTTTTGTCCCTGATATTTTTATTGCCCATAATAAATGGAAAGAAGGTAATAAATGACTGAATATAGGAATAAATAGATGAATGGATAAATGGATGCAACTGTGTCACTGAACTAGATCACTCATAAAGGTTCTTTGAATTCTGTAATTCATTTTGTAAGATTAACTTATTTGTTCAATTTTTGTTTAACTTTTTGGGAGGGAGTACTAGAAACTGAACCCAGGGGCACTTCACTGCTGAGCTATATCCCCAGACCTTTTTAATTTTGAAACAGGCTCTAAGTTACTGAGGCTGGAATTGAACTTACAATCCTCAGGTCAAGGTCTCCTGAGTTGCTAGGATTATAGGCATGCACCACCATGCCCAGCTTCTACCCTGATTTATTTTAAGGAGGAAGATTTAAAGTGATAACCAGGAAATAAACCAGTTAGCAGCTAAAATTAATATTCAGTGATATATGAAATGCAAAATGGGATTTTAACTTACCCCTTGCATTCATTTGTTCCTTAACTCAATGCTTCTTATAAAGACAACAGAAGCATCACATACCAAAAAAAAAAAAAAAGCTAAGTCTATTTAAAAGATGAATTCCTAAAATTAGGAATTCATCTTTTAAAATGGATAAATAAAGACAAAAGCTGGAAATGATACTAATATGCTAAAGTCGTATATGAAACTACTCAAACATGCTAAAAAGTGAGCTGAATTAAAAGTAGAATAGAAGCAAAGTAAAGTACCACATTTGTTTCTAACAAAAACAATAACAAGCTATGTAGAAATTAATAACAATAATAAGCTATGTAAAACACCCAGCACTTGCAGCAAAAAAGAAGGCAAAAAATATATTTGTAGGAGGATATAGTAGAGGACTTTAAAATGATGGCTTTGAAATATTGGACATCACAACATCTGATTTCAAATTATGCTACAGAGTTACAGTAACAAAAATTGCATGGTACTGGCATAGAAACATATACATAGATCAATGGTACAGAAAGGAGACACAAAAGCAAACCCACACATTTATAATCATAATATCCTTGGACAAAGACAAAGGAGCTAAAAGCATACATTGAAGAAAAGACAGCCTTTTTAACATATGGCCCTGGGACAACTGGTTATCCAGATGTAGAATAATAAAACTAGATCTCTATCTCTCATCCTGCACAAAATTAACTCAAAATAAATCAAAGACCTAGGAAACTATGCAACTCCTAGAACAAAACTAGGGTCAACACTCCAGCTTTTAGGAACATGCAACAACTTTCTCAGTAAGACAAGGGAAACTCAGGAAATAATGCCAAGAATTAATAAATGGCATGGCATCAAATTTAAAAGCTTCTTCATAAAGGATACAAGTAGGAATGTGAAGAGAGAGCCTATACAATGGGAGAAAATTTTTGCTAGCTACTCTTCTGACAGAGGATTAATATCTGGAATATATAAAGAGCTTAAAAAAATTTACATCAAAAAAATCAGATAACCCATTTAATAAATGGACAAATAAATTAAACAGGTACTTTTCATAACAAGAAATATAAATGGCCAATAGACACATGAAAAAATGTTCAATATAATTAGCAATTTGAGAAATGCAAATCAAAACCATGCAGAGATTTCATTTCACACCAGTCAGAATACAAATAATAAATGCTGGAGAGAATATGGAGGAAAATGGAACACTTTTACACTGTTGGTGGTAGTATAAATTAGTACAACCACTATGGAAATCATTATGGAGTTTCCTCAAAAACTAGGCATGGAACCACCATATGACCCAGCTATGCCAGTCTTTGGAATTTATTCAGAAGAATGAAGGTCATCATTCTGCAGTGATGTATGCATACCCATGTTTATAGCAGCACAATTCACAATAGCCAAACTATGGAACTAGCCTAGGTGTTCATCAACCCATGAATGGATAATGAAAATGTGACACACATGCACAATGGAGTTTTATTCAGCCATAAAGAAAAATGAAATTATGGTATTGGAAAGCAAATGGATGGAGCTAGAGACCATCATATTAAGCAAAATAAGTCAATTTCAGGTTAAGGGCTGTATTTTTTTTCCTACTATATGGAAGCTATAGAGGAAAAAGGAGAAGAAAGAGGGGGTTGTGTCTCCAAAAAATCAAAGGAAGATCAGCAAAGGAAAGAAACCGGGGGTTGGGGAGGTGAGGAGGGAGGAGAAGTGCTAGACAGTGGTATTGTCCAAATTATATTGTTATATTGTGTGCATGTATAAATAAGAAACAACAAAGCCCATTAATACACACAACTATAATGCACCAATAAAAAGTGTGGGGAAAAATGATGGCTTTGAAGAACATTTAATGATTTAGAAAAATGTTTGTGGTATAATCTTCATTTTGAGAAGAAAGAAGACAGGGTTTGAAAAAACTGAAAAACTATTTGCAGAGGATTTAGTGTTTTTGTGGAGAGTGCCTTGAACAGGGGAGGAGGTGAGTGCAGGGGGCTTAGGTTGGTGACAAAGTTTTGGCTGTCTCCGGGCAAGGGCCATTGTGCATGGAACATTGCAGCTATGACTGGAATGTCTCCCTAGGAATGAATCTTTGGAACCTGGAAAGAACAAATAGCTTTAATTAAAGAGATGTTACATAGAATTCTGTACAATATGAGGAACAAAGGGAGAAATTTTTATGTCCAGTTGGAATGGATACAAAGTAGAATCATGGCCTTGGGGTGCCTGGGTAACAATGTCACATGCCAACATTTGGAGAACCTTAAGAACTTCTGAGTCTGGGGAAGAATAGTAGTCCCTCAAGGAGACCCCCTTCATTTTACAGATTACAGGTATGACAATGTGAGGGGAAAAAAAAAAAAAAGAAGTGGGTCACATTAGATTGGGTAGAGAGAAGTGATGGGAGGGGAGGGGAGGGGAGAGGAAGTGGGGAATGGAAGGACAGTAGAATAAAATAGACATTATTATTGCTGTGGGTATATATGTGACTGCATGACCAATGTGATTCTGCAACCTGTATACTCAGAAAAATGAGAAATTATATCCCATCTGATTCAAATGTATGATATGTCAAGATCATTGTACTGTCATGGGTAACTAAATAAAACAAACAAACAAAAAAAGAATAGTGGTCCCTCAAAGAAACTACCTTTGGGAACTATCAGAAATGATGAGATGGATCGTTTAGGAGAACCACTTCAGCAACTGTGGGCAAAAGCTAATAAAATTTGCACTATTATAACTAATGTAATCTCCTTTGTTGGTACATGCTGGAAAGGTCTGGCAAAATTTAGCGTAAATATTTTTTTCTTAAAATTTATTATAAAGGCATAGGAGAGGAGGATTTAGAAAGTTCATTCATCATAAGCTTATTATAGTGAGGTGAGATTTATGAAAAGAAAATTTTTTAAAAAACAATAAAACAATAAATGCAATGTAATTTTAGACTTCTTTGACCTTCACAGTAAAAATACTATTTCACTGGAAAAAAAAAAGATGAATTCACTAATCTCTGAGCTCTGTTACAATTTGCCTGGTGTAGAAAACCTCAGTCATAATAACAACAGGGGTCTTAATGGGCCTAGCAATATTTCATAAGAGAAAAAAAACTCAAACCTGGGAATCCTCACCTAAAGAATTGTGCACTTAGGGTGATAATGACAGTTGTTCCAGGTAGTGGAAACCCATTCTAGGAAGAAAATTCACAGAAATCTTGTACTCAGAATTAAGAGCAAGGGGTGGGCAATCCAGAGGGGCAGGCAGATGACTCTTTATGAAAGCTTGTTTCTACACAACCTGAGCTGTTCTGTGGCTGATCTCACTGCCTCAGAAGGCATATATGACATGTGTTTCTATGACCTCAAGAAGAAGCCATCAAAAATTGGCTAGGGGATTGGAGTTGTGGCTCAGTGGTAGAGCACTTGCCTAGCATGTATGAGGCCCTGAGTTTAATTCTCAGCACTAAATAAATAAATAAATAAATATGGTATGTCCATTATTTAAAAAAAAAAAAAAAAAAAAAAAAAACATGTGGCTGGGTAGATTCTGTGCTGGATAAATGATTAGGACATATGGAGGCTACACTTCTATGTGAAGACACAAGTCTGGCTTTTGTTCAATGAATAGAGTGTTCCTTAGAATTATTATAATTAACTTAATTATTTAATTTCCTTGAGTCATAGTGGTCATGTAATTAGTCATTATATTTTAAACTCTATACAGGTATAAATCCATTCTCAATTTGAGTAAAAAATATACTCTAAGTACATGTAAGTGGTATTTTAATCTAGGATCCAATGAAAATCCTTAATTTAGTACATTACTTCTGGATCTTTGGAGGTCCTCATCTTCCACAACTCCCTCTAATCCTTCTGGTCCTTCCGGGCTCTTCAAAACAGGTTCATTCTTCAAGAAATCCATCAGACCCAGCTTCAGTTTCATCCAAAACCAAATTTATGTTGCTCTGAGCTCAGAATACACATAACTGCAGCTCTAATAAATATTTTTATGCCTATGAGCTAATGTGATCCCCTATTCAGTGATCAGTGGAAATTAAAAGGCAGGAAGAGATTATTTTGTCTACTTTTCCACTTGATGGGAGTGCCACTGGAAAGAGGGTAGGGAGAAGGAACTGACTCCATTCCTGTCTCCTCCAGGCCAGACATGTGACACAGACACACACAGCCTCGGTGGGCTTAGGAGAACTGGAGAGGAACAAAAATATCTCTATTCTACAGACAGAGAAATGGTGGCTTATGGGGGATGGTTCTTTAGTCAAATGTGGAACCCAGATTAAAACACAACTTGGCAAATGTTAGCTTTCTCCTTTTCAAACGATGAAGCACAAGGGAATGATGATGTGAACATATAAATATGTTTTATTTCACATTTTGGAGAAAAGAGGCCGTTCAATTTCATTTTACAATGATCAACCCCAAATTAAGATTACATTGGAAATATTTTATTCCACATGCATTATTTTACACATTTCAAAATGTTCAGGGCTTTCTGTAAAAATAATGTCTTAAAAAATTGACTTTAAAGATTGAAAAGAAAAGCAGACAAGTGAGTGCCTAGTAAAGAAAGATTGCTTTAAAATCAGAGTATTACAGAGTGTATGGAAATTTCAAAGGGTAGTGAATATGTGTTCTGATGCCCAAAATGAATAACAGGATGTGTGACTAAAGCTATTGACCTACGACCCGCTCACTCACCTCAGAACCTACGGAGCCGCTGACGTTACTTTTCTTTTTCTTTCTCTTTCCTCTTCCTCTCTTTGTCCTTATTTTGTATTTCACCCTCTGCCTCAATTCTGCTTCCTCCTTTGCTCTCTGTCCTCTTATCTGCCTCTTTTATCTTATCTTTAATTGAACCTAATATAAAACTCATATTATGAAACTAATGAAGTTAATATGAAAATTTTTGTGTATCATGAAAGACTATCCACTACTATGCTTCATGTTAAGCCAGGTTGCTATGATCTGTTATTGCCTCCAATAATAATTGTATTTTCATCAGGCAGCACGATACTTCTAAGCTACCTGCCCTCCTGGAATGTGTGGGTGTGATGAGTCAGGGAGGGCAAGAGTACACTGCCAATGCTGTCTGTGCAAGGAAAGTGTCCCTCAGTTCTGTCTGAGGAATACTTTTAAAATGTAGGTTCAGAGCTAAAACCATCCATGCAGCAGCAGAAAGATGCCCTATGGTACTTTATGGGAACAATGTCAATAGAATGACACCCCAGAGAGTACAAGTAAATCTCCTGTTTAAAAATTTGCAGTTAAAAGGAACTGAGTACCTCATAATGCACATACAGTCTTAGATACGCTGTCCTTGGGTGGAGAACACATCAGTTGTTAAAAGCCACAAGAACAAACATTCTACTTGATCTTAGCCAAAGGCTAAAAGGCTCTGAATATAATGGTGGGAGTTCACGGCATTCAGAGCAACACAAAGCAACCTTACAGAACCTGCCATATGAATTCTGGTTTTTCCCAGTAGATGGCATTGAATGCTTCCTTTAACCTTACGGATCTGTTTCAGAATGAAGAAGTTGTGCTGCTAACCCTCCTCCACACAGAGTGGAGAGGCCATGCACAAGTCCCACTCCCCCACCTTCACCAATAGATACCAAATTATCCCTCAGACCATTATTTTGCATTATTTAAATGGTCTGTAGTATTCCTTCTATAACCTTTAAAAATATTTATAAAGGACCTTTGCAATTACAGTCACAGGGCAGGTCCCTTGTAAGAGCTATAAAATTAAATACTCAGGTGTAAGCAATAAAATAAATTCCCGCTCCCAAGGTTACAGTTTCAGAAGGGAAGAGATAGTCCTGGGCTGAGAATCAGGTGTGTGATTAGCATTAGGTCCTACCTCTGCCACTTGCTCTCTAAATGACCCTAGGGAACTCACTTAAGCCTCCTCCACTTTCCCTCTTGACAAATCTAGGATGCTGTGGTTTGGATGTGGCTTGAGTGTGTTCCCTCACTCAAGTTTCCACCCCCATGGGGAGGTAGGAGGCAGGTGGAAACAGTCTGTGGTGTTTAGAAATGGGGCCTCTGGAAAGTGATTAGGAATAGAAACACTTGTTAGGGCAGAGCCTCCAAGACTGTATTCTGGTGGATATATAAAAAGAGGGAGAGAGACCAGATACATAGGTACAAATATAAGCCCCCTGTCTCAAGCTGATACCACCACCACCGGTTATCGGTGACAAGTTTTGCTTTCTCACAGGATGAAATATAACATTAGAGAAGCACATCAAGGCAAGCATATAAAACAGGGTTTATTTAAAAAGGGGTAACATGACACTTCTCCTGGGAAGAAGAAGGGGGTTATAGCTGACCTGGTATCCCAAGAAGTGAGAGTGTTCTGTATCTTTTATACATCCTAGATTTTCTTTGTTCTCCTGCTCTTTTCCCCCTTATCTCTTTCCTTCTGCATATGTGACTAGGCCCAGGAGATGCTCAGGTGAGATGGCCAAAAGGTAAGAAGCAGATGGGTTGGAGGAGCCAAGATGAAGTGGTATGGGCAGGAAGGGGGCTGGGGTGCATTAATTAACAACTTTTACAACTCCCAGTAGGGAAGGACATTTACTGGGACAGGTTACCTTAGCACCAGGTTGGAGCATGGGAATGTTATCTTGATAAGGGTGGAGGAAGGGCTCTGAAGGCATTAGCATTTCAATACCTCAGGTTTGGTCTCCAACTTCCCAGATCCAAATCGCATTTATTCTCTCATCAAACCAAATGATTATCTGATTATTTATCTATACTGATGGGCTGTCTTTAGTTCTGCCTTCATAGCCATGTGGTACCCTGAATATACCTCCGGATGCTGCCAGCAAGAAGACCTTCACTGGATGTGACTCTTTGAACTATGAGCTAAAATAAACTGCTTTCCCTTAAACCCACCCAGTCTGTTGGTTTACCAGCAATGGAAAATTGACTAATTCCACAGATTATATCCACCTCCCATGTTGTTGTGAGAATAAATGAGAGAATGTGTGAGAAAGTGCCTAGGTGCTATGTCTACACAGAAATAGAGCATGGAGTCAAGAGCTTGCGCAGCCTAGGACAGAATGCAATGCACACTCCCAAGACAATGAATAAAAATATAAGATACTTCCCAGAGGAGAGAGAAAGCTGTGTGAGGAGGAAATGAAGGACTTCCCCGGGGACAGAGAAAGGAAGACTCATTAAGGATGAGCAGTAAGCTGGTATGCATTATTGCTATTGTATTGGCTTGCAAAACTCAGAAATGCTACATAACAGGCCTGAGGCTAGGACCAATTGGTGACAACATCTACATTTAAAACCAGTTTGCTCATTTTTATTAATTATAATCCCAGGCACTTGAAACACTAGGGAAAAGCTTTGAGGCTTTGTTGAGGGTGGGGAGTGTTGGTGAAGTAGGCATGAAGTGAAAGAAGAAAGTAGGAACATGATAGGGAAAGAACTATCCAGGGATGCCCAATGCATGTGACACTTGGGGGGCTGTGAATAGAAAGTCAAACTGGCATAGAGATTTGTACAGTGCAGGACAAAGGATAAGGAGAGTTGGCACTAAGTAAGTATATATATATTTTGTACTGTGCAATGGAGTCTCATTGCAAGTCTTTAAACAGGGGAGTGAAATTAAGGAGTGGTTTTAGGAAGATATGTTTGAAACCATGTTAAATAATTGAATGGGGGAGAAACAGAACAGAAAAGCTACTGACATGTGATGATGTGGGTAGGAGAGATGAAAAGAAACGAACCAGTATAAAAGAAGAATGGAGAGAATATGGTGACTGGTGAAAATTGGAATTGGAGTTGCAGGAGGCGGCATCAGTAAAAAAACTGCAGGCTTCAAGTTCCATGGCAGAAAGAATAATGACCATCTTGACAGAACTGCAGAAAAGTCAAGAGGCACTGATTTTTCAGCAACAAGTCACACTAACAGGACAGTACAATGAAATGTCCAGAAGATCCTTAGTGGGAAGAGAGTGAGAGATCTGAAAACAGACTCACGAGTCGCTGAGGATTCCTACTTAATGCTATGGGTGGGCATGGTTTCCACAGGAGCCGCTGTGAACCCAGACACAGAATGTTTGAGGAATCACTCCTTGAGAAATGTCCAGTGTCCGCCTGTGAACACGGAACACTTTTACTTGTAACAATGACAAAATGTTGGCTCAGGAATTCTGTTTTTTAGCTTTATGTGAAACTCTAAATGGCAGCCAAGCACCTAAAGGGGCAGAACCAGTCTTATGATTTATTTCAAGCTAGCTTGATAATAAATGTTTAGTTAATAAATGTCCTTAGGTAAATTCGAATTTTATCTGAAATCTGTTTTCACTGTAACCAGGTGGTGAGATTACAGGGAAGTAGCTAACTCTTACCAGCTCAAACTTCATTAGCAGTTACCAACGTGTAATGGAAAGAACCCATTAATGTTCCTCATCAAACTGGCTTAGGTCAGGTGCCAACACAGCTGACCATGAAGATCCAGCCTTTGAAGGAATAAAGATTCCTTCATAATGGCTCATTATATAAGACAAGGAAATGGTCAAGGAAAGTTCAAGTCAAATGATTAATCACTTGACCTGTTCATGTCATGTAAATGGGGATTCATACCTTCTGATCAACATCTGCCTATTTAGCAACTAGAATGGACAAAAGGGAATGTTTAAATGAGTTTTTCTTTTTCCTTGGGGCTAATATATTATACTGTGGATATATATATATATTGCATCGGGGATTGAACTCAGGGGCATTTGATCAATGAGCTACATCCTCAGCCCTATTTTATATTTTATTTAGAGACAGAGTCTCACTGAGTCATTTAGCACCTAGCTTTTGCTAAGTTTCTTTGAACTTGCAGTTCTCCTGCCTCAGCCTCCAGAACTGCTGGGATAACAGGCATGGGCCACCACATCCAGCAAGAACAATGTATTTTTTTAAATGTTAATATTTAGCATAAAGGGTGATAACCTGATTTAATCCCTATTTTAGTAGATCATTGTGAGCATACAGGAGTCTAAACAGCAGATTGCCACATGGTGTCTACCAATGCAGGACACTGCATTCTTGCACAAACACACTCATACACAGACAGCCAGACACACACAGACTCTTACACAGACATGCAGACACACAGCAATACACACATGAACAACCCTAGCTGTCTCTAAGGAAATCCAACAAGTGCTGCAGCTGGCTTCCTCTTCATTTTGAGAACAGGTTTTCCTTTCCTTGAAGAGTAATAACTATCATGGAAGAAATAGAATGAGTCACACAATGCAAAGATTGGTGAAAGGTGCCTAAATGTGCTTCTCCAAGCCATTATCAAGAAGGGACAATAGAACAAACTTTTTCCACCAGACACCTCCAGTCCAAAGAGTCTAAGCCCGGCTCCAAGTTCCCTGCACGCCCCAGTAAGCCTCAGAGCCTGCTCCCGCTGTCCTCCAGTTCCAGAGCCAGGTTTCCTGTCTTCCCTCAGGGCTGCTGCTCCACTGACCTATAAACCTTCCCTGTAATTATGCCCATCTTTCTTTCTGCAATATTTACCACTCTTCTTGTCCTGATGTATTTTTTAAAATGCTGTCTTCAAAACAGAAAGCTTTGTAAAGAAAACCTCTAATAAAATGGAGAAAAACAAACACAACATAGTTAACGAAGGTATTTAAAACCTTAGGAATCACTTTAAAAAATGGGAATGAATGATGACTTGTACTAAAAGTGTTAAAGAGGTCATCTCCAATCCTTCATGTGACTTTAGAGAGAATCCAGGAATGAATTAAAGAGCTGATGGACTGGGACAGCGGGCAGCACAGCTGTTCCACAACCTGGAGCAGAAAGGACTGAAGGGGGTTCTGGAGAAAGGCTGCCCACATTAAAACTTGGCCCATCTCCTATGACTCCCTGTGTCCATCCGGAGGGAGTGGTGTCTGTGAATCTGTGAGACTCAGTTTCCTTGTATGCAACACAAGGACCCTATCCTAGCGGCACTGTGAAAAGAGAGCATAAGGCTTTGCCTCATCTGCTCTCGGGAGGCTTGCTGCTGCCAAAAGCCAGTAAAGTCACAGAGGCTAAAGCCACTGGACAACCTTCTTTTCCAAAAATGCTGATGAAGCACTTACAGTCAGGAAGAAGCAGCTCCTTCAAAGCCTAATGGGTTTTAGTTCCCCTGGACACCAGCCATATGAGGGACTCTGAATATGAAATAAACTGACAGGGTCGTTGATTCATTTTTGTAGGTACAGAGGAATGGAAAAAACAGTTCTCAGAAGGCAGAGGAGAGGGGAGGGATGCTGGGTGTGTCCTCTTGTTCTGCCCCAAATCTGTTCTTGCTAAAGGAAGTCTCCAAGGCCATTCAATTCTGGGGCAAACGTGTAGAAGTGGAAAGATGTGCCCTGTTTTCTGAAAACTTTTGAAATTATCTCAACAGGAAAATTTATTAAATAAATTACACCAATGCTATTGAAGTAGAATTACCACACTTGACTTATAAAATGATAGAGTGGAGGTCAATCACTCCAATCCACTCTTTAGCAGGAAGGAGACTTGCTTCGGATCCTGCCTCTGGACGGGGCCCTGTCAAGCACACAGTATCTATGTCCATGCACTGTGGTGGCTCAGAAGTTGGTGTTAGGAATGGATTCTGTCAGCCCCTCCAAAGAAGATGATGAATCCCTAGTTCACATAGTGTGGCTTTATTTAGAAATAGGGTCTTTTCAGAGTTACTCAAGTTAAAATATATTCTCTATGGCTCTCGTCCATATAGGACTAGTATTCTTATAAAAATGGGAATTTGGACTCAGATGTATACATAGGGAAGGCTCTAAAGACAGACAGGAAGAGGCCAGCTATCCCTAAGAAGAGAGAGAGGCCTGGAGCAGCAACTTCTCCCATGGCCCTCAGGAGGAAACAACCTGCCAACACCTTGATTTTGGAATTCTGACTGCCAGAACCATGAGACCATACATTTCTGGACTAAGCCACTGAGTTGGTGATTCTTCATTACCACAGCCCACAGAAGCTAATACACTTGGCGATCAGGATTTCAGTCAAGCAAAAGACCGAGAAGGAAGGTTTGGTTTCTTGAGAGGAATTTGCAGATTATGGGAGTCACCAACTTTGAAAAATAAATCAATTTCAAGTATTACCAATCATGCGAAAGTCCATAGAAATCCAATTATACAAATTTACAGTCCAGAGAGCGGGACAATATTTAAAGAATTATTATTCATAGAAATTTAAGCAGAGTTTATGAATGGGAAAGTAAACAGGGGCCTGGAAATCTTGTCATGCAGGGTTACAGGCCCAGGGGTGAAGCCAGAATGAGACAGGCAGTCAGTGTAGATAGGTAAATCGAGTCAGGTCAGGTCAAGGAGGCCAATTTTGAGTGTGTCTGGGAAGTTGGAGACTGTCCCCTGAGGGATCTTATCAAGAACCTACCCCCCACAACCCCCCCAACCTGTTGCCAAGGTAACCTGTCCCAGGAATTTCCCCTTCCTACAGGCAGCTATAAGGTTTTGTGTCTTTGGCTACTCCATCCTGCCCTTCCCCCTTCAGCCCACCTGTTTCCCACCTTTTGGCTATCCCACCAAGCATTCCTGGGCCTAGTCACTGGGCCTAGTCATGTAGGCAGGAAGGAGAAAAATAAGGAGGAAAGGGAGAAGAACAAAGGAAGCCTAGGACATATAAAAAGGGCAGAACACCTACCTCATTTCTTGGGATACTATGATACCAGCTTGGCCCCTTCTCCCTCGCAAGAGAAGTCTGTTACACCTTTTTAAATAAACCCTGCTTCATATGCTTGCCTCCGCATGCTTCTCTAATGTTCAGACTTCAACATGTGGGGAAGCAGGACTCATCACCGATAACCCGCGGTATCAGTGCTAGGAATGAGGCTGCATGGGTTTGAGACTCAGGTCTGGCATTTGACAGGTGTGTAACCTTCAGCAAGCCACTGGCACACACTGAACATCAATCTCCTCCATGGTTGCTATGTAGACACTTGGAAGCAATGCACTGAGAGGCTAGTCCACAAATGTGACTAGTAATTGAGTTTTAGCCATGTTGATGATGAATCATGGCAGATGATGGCTTGAATATTTAAGCCATTTAAAGGCAAGCACCCAAAATTTAAAAACATGGGTTTATTTGTTTGCTTTTCTATCTTTTTGGATAGCACTTATATTTTACTTTTATGTAATTCCTTCCATCTGTCTTATTCTGGAGCATTTCATTGCTTTGAAAGAGATGTATTCAATATCAAATGTAAACATCGTATCTGAGAATATGGATATCTCTCTCAGCTATCTAGTTAGGTCCAGACCCAGGAAAGGACAAAATATTCCATGCACAGAAGCTGTTCTTTTCATAAGCTTTGAGAGATTTCAAAATAAGGTTGCTGGGTGTCTGATTTGAGCCATATCATCACAATGCCAAATCACTTTGGAATAAATTGGGTTTATCCTTTTGACTTTTATTGTTCAGAATTGGTTTCAAGCTTGGTAATTCAATTTCCTTGTCACACATATCTGCATTTTATATTGATTTGTTGGGCCAAACCTGAAAGGCAGTACTTAGAGGATGTATGGGAGACATTGTCTAACAAAATCAACCAAGTCAGGCATGGTGAAGCCAATGAAAAATAGACAAACACTCTATGAGGGGAAATGGGAGATCCTTCAGCTTTTGGGAAACATAATATTTATTATGAGAAAGTGGAGAAATTAAATCAGGTGTTATTATCACAGATGTGTCTAAATTTAAGTAAAGAAAATGTGCTGAATATAGTCAGCTCTGCACCAAGAAAATTTCAGGAACCAGGTTGGGAGAGTGCCAACCTCCTGCACAGTAGAGCAGGAAGTTAGAGTCCTTGGGCAAATGAAAATAACCTGGGAGTTAGCTTGTTATATTGGAGCCATTGAGTCCCCTGTGCTTTCTAAAATATTATGATAGCCCAGAATTATATATGGACAGGTGAAATTTTTCATTAAAACTGATTAACAGGATAGGAAATGTGTGTGTGTATGTATTTTACAATTAGGTGATCGAAAATTATAATGGGTGAATTTTAAGATGGTTATATATAAATTCCAGATTAAATATGAGCTGAATGAAAAAATATAATTTGGTCATCCTACTCCATATAAGTAGAAAGAAAGAAAATGCAGAGGTGGGTATGGGAGGAAGGGAAGGGAACATATTAATACTCTCAAATATCCTCGCTCAAGGGTGGGCACTATTAAATAAAATACTGGGTTTTTTTGTTTGTTTGTTTGTTTTGTTTTGTTTTGTTTTTTGTACTAAGCACCTAAAGTGAGAAAAATTTGGATGAAGAGAAATATAGCTGAGTAGGAAAGAGAGAAGAAGGACAAACAAAACAGAAGACTAGCAATTTTAAAGTGGAAAAGACAAGGCAAGTTACTTTTTAAGAATCGTAATATCTGAATACTATTCCATTCCACATTACTTGTGACTACAAATTCCACTTCTTCAAAGCATCAAAACAGTCTGCTAGATACTTACCTATCATGTGTGGACAAATACTCTTTTGTTCCAGGAGAGGGAATGCTGGGAAAATTAAGGAGGGGGCTGGATTCCACCTTTGGCCTTTGTGGTATGGAAATGGAGATCTTGGGAGTGGCTGTGAAGGAACGTTGAAGGTGAACTGATTCTGTTAAAGCCAACTTGGGGACTTGTTGTGATCAGGAGACAGACTCTGAGCCACCCTGGCATTTTTAAAATGCTTTGGAGACAACATGGGACTTTTCATAAACTGTACAATAGGAATGTGAGCCAAATTTTTCTAGAATCAGGAAATTGCATGAACTCAGTTGACCTCTATGAGGAAATTTTTCCATATCCCACAAACAATAAAAACCTTAACTAAAGTTTAATGTGGTAGCAACCAGAAACCCAGTTTCCTGTACTCCTAGAGCAACCAAAAGTTCATATTTGTGCCCATGTAACTGCCTTCCCTACCCTCCACCTCTTGTTAGGCAGTTGAACAGTTCAACCTGGTTGAGTTCAGCAGATCTCAACCTGAGAGATCTGTTAATTGCAGAGAATTATCAGAAAGACTTTATGAGGATATATTATACAAATAATAAGGAAACTTGAAAGAAGTAGGAACACAAAGCAAGATTATACAGTAAGAATCTTAAGAGAATGAAAAAAGTAGGAGGATTTGATGTACTGAACAAAGGATGACATCTCATTCTTTACTGGGTGTGTAAAGAATGAGAACCTGAAATGCAGGTTTGGTTATTAAAGCAAATTAGTAAAGGAAATTTATAGTATTGAAAGAATCAATGCTCATTAGGGAGGCAAAAAAGAACAGGAAATGTTTACAGGTAACTTTTCTATTCTATGCTTGGGTGACTAATGACAAATATAATATAGTAACCCTTGGACCATATTATACAAACAGCCTGTGTGAATGAAGTTTTGTTTGTTTTGTTTTTACTAGGGAAATTGTGGGGCTTAGATAAAGCATAGATTATCTAGAGAGACTTTGTGAAAGTTTGGCAATGTGGTATCACTATCAAGGCAACTGATATTACTCTTTGGATGATCTGGATACCTAAGGAAAGATAAGGATTCTTTGAAATTTTATTCTAGATGCAAATTTCCAATTGTCCTCCAACCTAGCGGCACAGGTCTCTAAGTCACTTGTTCCTGTACTTTCCCAGAACACATAATATTTCCACCAGATCATCTTCTCCTCTCCTAACTATAAACCAAGCCTTCGTGAAAGGGAAGACTTAATACTCCATCACTTAAATAAGGCCATTCTGGGGTGAATTGTTCAGTAAATAGTATCTGGAAGCAAGATTTGTGTAGAAAGGAAACTATAGTCATTAAAAAACAAAAAACAACAAAAATAAGACTGTTGATCCACACGGGGTCTTTTTTCTTGCCTCACCATTTGGGATAAACAGTTTCAACATACACAAGATGTTTCCAAATTAGAATCAAAGTTCCCATCGTGGTGCATATGTGACAATACTAACCCAAGCCTGTCCTCTAGTGGCCAATTGGAAGAACTACCAAAACTGGTAACGTGGGGAAAGAGGTAAATTGAAAGAAATTACATAATCCATGAAAAGATTTGCTTATTTTCCTTTAGAATCAGAGAAAATAGTTAACCACCTACATGTTAAATTAATATTCCATGTTTAAAATGTTTGTGTTCTTAATGAGTCAAAAATGCTACATGAGGTACAAGTAGTCCCAATTGCCTGTCCAGTTTGTTCTTTATAACCTAATTATAACAATAGTACAGGAATATTTCAACCAATGACAAATTGGTATAACATACAAAGCCCTTTTGAAAAGTGAAAAAACATGATGAGTATGAGAAATTTGTTTTTCTTCACTATGGTTCACATCTCTAAATAAGCTATGCCATTAAGTGTCTAGAATAGTGGGTAGGGTGCAGAGTTCCCTCAGAGCCAGATAATCTGGGTGGCTCCCCTAGTTACACAAACTTCTCCTTGATCCTAAATTACTCATTTAATCTGAGAGCCACTTTTTTACAAAAAGTGTTGCTTTCCTTATGTCCCTGGACTTGGGGGGAATATAATGAAATGTATACAAAACTACTTTATAAACATTAATTTGCTACACAAATATCAGTCACTGCAGTCTTGGAATCTCCAGGTGAGGATGAGGAGGTTGGTGTGAATCTATTTGAAGGTACATTTAGACTTATATTTAAATTTTAAAATAAGTGATCTGTTCTAAAATTGTTTCCTGAAACAAGTATGCTTGAGGTGGGTTGAGTGATCGAATTCCCTTTTATCATGCACCTGTAAATGCAGAAAAGAGACAGTAACTAACTGCCAGGTGAGGTGGTGTACACCTGTAATCCCAGTGGTTGGGGAGGCTGAGACAGTAGCAAGTTCAAAGCTATCCCCAGCAGCTTAGTGAGGCCTTGAGCAACCTGTCTCAAAATAAAAAATAAAAAGGCCTGCTGGAATGGTTAAGCACCCTTGAGTTCAACCCCTGAAACCAGGAAAAAAAAACCAGCTAATTATTTGCTCAAGTTTATATATTGAATCAATGAAAACTCAGAAAGTTACACCTGTCATTATTTTGTGTGCTAAAGTTTGTCCTATTAGAAATCTAATTAATGTTGTCAATTGTTCCCCAGTAGTTTCAGTAAGTAACACAGACTGATGTATCTGAGTTATTAAAATGCTAAGGAGAGGGCTGTTGCTGTAGCTCAGTGGCAGAGTGCTTGCCTAGAATGTGTGAGGCATTGGATTCAATCCTCAGCACCACATAAGAAAACTGCACAAATAAAGGCAGGCTGTCCATCTACAACTATAAAAAAAAGAAAATAAAAAATGCTATGGACAGATCATATCACCTACAGTTAACTCCAGGTTTCATTATTATAAGATTCAAGAGCAAAATTGGAAGAAAGGATGAAATAGAAGGGGCTTAATAGATTAGACCTACTGACACCATCATTATTTAGAAAGAGTTCTTTCCTAGGTACATTTTAGGGACTTTAATCCGTGTGCAGGTAATAACTGGAGGGATGGAAATCAATTGATTCTTGTACAACATCAGTTAGCTTAGAAACAACTAGTCTCTAATTGATTTATGATAAGCTATTTTCAAGCAGCTTATGTCATTGAAATCAATTATTTTTTTATTTTTCAAACAAGTGGAATATAAACGTGATCATTACTTTCAAAATGACATGGCATCATTATAGATTATAGTCTTAAATTGGTACTTTTGCTTTTATGTGTAATTATTTTATAATGGAAAAATCCCCTTCAATTTAGAGGACTGTTCCAAAATAAATCATTTACTCCTAAAGCCCTTGTTCTAGTTGTTAATTACAAGAAACACAAATGCTTACCCATCAAATCTTCAAGAAGTAGCTGACTTGAGTTAGTAAATGCAGAATTCAACAAAGTTAATTGTCTGTTTTTGACCTCTAGCCCAGTTTAATTCCAAACTCACCTGCTGATAAATGCACAAGCTGGTGAGAAAGGGGGTTATGGGGATTAGATCAAGGGCAGCAGTTAGTACAGCAATGGAGTTCAGTAGAACTCTCCGCCAGGACCTGTGGGGTATGGACAAATATGTGGCCTCATGCCTTCAATGAGATGGCAAACAGTTGGGACCACCAATATGCAAACAAACTAAAAAGGAGTCAAATGTGGGCATCAAAGGGGTTAAAATCAGAGTTAAGGGCAGAGCATGTAGATGGCAATGATTAAGGAAGATAAATCTGATGCCATACTAAAATTTCTACATGATTGATTCCAAAGATTTTAAAATAGCAAATGCATGATAGGAATCATCACTGGTAAAAAAAAAATGGGAAAGAAATAAAAACATAACTTTGTGAGTGCAAAGGCAGTGGTCCTCCAAATACGGCCCACACATCCACAGCATCAGGGTCACCTGGGACTTTATCAGAACAGCACAGAGTGGGACCTATCATGGACTTACTAAGTCAGAAACTTTGTGGATGGAGTTGGTGATGTCTTTTACCAGCACCCCAGGTGATTCTGGGATCCAGGGGATTCTAGTGCACCCGGAAGTTGAGAACCACACTTTGAGAATAAACTCCTCTCTCTATGGGCTGGGATGTCCTTGGAATAACATTACCGCATCCCCCCACCCAAACTATGTCACCCACCTTTTCTGAAGTAGAGATACTGAACCTGTAAAGGGAGATTGGTATTCACTTATACTTCAATACTCACAGGAGCATTGTTGCTGGGAGTCATTCAGGAAGACAGTAATCTTAAATGAGTTCTTAAAATTGAAAGTAGAAAACTGCTTGTCGAAAAACCAGGACAGAGCAGAAACCAATATTGATGAAATTTGCTGAATACAAGTACTAAGAACAATTGACGAACTTATATTTTATATAAAGCTTATAATATTTTAGACAAATAGCATGGCTGTTTCCCCTTTCTTTTGAATTCCTAACTCTTCATTGAACCTTAATTTAAAAAAATGCAAACATGAATACAACCACAAGAATGAACAAATTGTAACTACAGGAAATGCCCTAGATAAATCTCACAAATAAAATGTACCTAAAAGTATCATAGAGCAAAGAGTAAATGGACTATGGCTTCCTTTTCCTAAAGCTTAAAAATAGGCAATAAACCCACTACAATTTAGTATTAGAATTCCAACAGTGCTTACCCTGGGTTAGTGGGCTCAGAGGCTTCTGGTGTGTTAGTAGCGTTTCTTGATTGGGTGCTGGTTACCCCTGTGTGTTCACTTTGAGAAAACACATGGGCATTTACCCTTGTAATTTGTACATTTGTACTTAGACTTTAATACAAAGTTTCTAAAGATGCAGAAGTGGAATGCCATTGCTATTCAGAAGGCAGGACACCTTCATTCCCTTTTAGCATTTAAAGATGTGCAGATGCTGGGCTCTGTCCTCTGTGAGCTTTGTGGAATCTAGGCAAGTCATCCACTGCAGAGCACAAAGCCCAGTGGATAGCAGTATTTGCACCTTGGGACTCCAGAAGAGGACCATGGGAATAGTCAGTTTCCAATGGTACTTGGCAATTCCTTCTGGCCTCAATGCAGTCTAAGTTAGGACAAGGCAACACTGCAGAAGAGTTATGGGCAGTTCCCTAAATGACTGTTAGGTGGTCTGTGTCTGTAAGCACTTCTGTCTTCCCAGTCTCTCATTGCATCTCTGCTACCTTTTCCAGCCCTGCTCTAAATCTTGGTAGAAGTCTTTCTGGCATGGCTTCTTGCCTTCTCCTCTTTCTCCTCTTCCTTCTCATCAAAACCTACATAATCTCAGTTTCATTATCTGCAAATCTTGTTATTAGCCAGCTCATTAAACCAGTGGTCCTCATCCCTGGTTACACATTACAATCCCTGGGAAATTTTATAGATATATTGATATCTGTATCTACTGTAGACCAAATGCACAGGACCCTTTGGAGATCTCCCTCACCTTGGTCCTTTTATAAGCTCCATGTTAACAGGCAGGCCAGTTACAGAACTTACAGAGTTGAAGAAGTATCACTGCCACAGCATTCATCCCTAACCCACATCTGGATTTGGGGGCCTGAGGATTCTAACGAGGGAAAGACAATCTCAACACACATATTCAGGCCTGTGGAGAAGTTCTCTGGTCTGTGGTAGAGTCTGCTTAGTGATGATCAGCCCTACCTAGGTATGATCCCAGACTTCCCCCAACACACTGGGAAGTGGCTAACACTGTAACAGGTTCTCTCTTACTGCAAGGACTGCCTGCCCCCGCCCCCCCAAAATGGTTTTTTGTTGTTGTTGTTTGTTTTTTAACAAGTGAAGGTTTTAAGACATGTGATGAAGAGCTAATGGCATGGTCATTGCTCTAATGGATTTTTAATGATGTGAAAAGTGTTCAACTGACAGCAAATTAGATGTAAAGTTTTACAGAAGTATTGCATTAGTGTGAAATTAAACTTTGATTCAAACTTATTATTTCTGTTTTCCAAAACTCATAAGCATAAAAATGATAATCTATTATAATTCCAATTTTCCTATAGTTAATAGGAAAGAGTTACAGAACAATAGTCCGTAACAATGTATTTTATTATTGAAAATAGCTAAGGGTCTACATTTCACATATTCTCACTACAAAAAAAATGTGAGAAATTCATATATTAATTAGTTAATTTGGACATCCCATAATGTAAACATAGTTCAAAACAACATATTGTACACATTACACATATATAATTTTTAAATTAATAAAATTTCTACTTTCTTTTTAAATATCACTTGGAATAGGGAAGGTGATATTTTTCTTTGATTTTATTTCATGTGTAAGTTACAGCAATGGGAGGAGATATCATAAAGGCTTTCTGGAGCTCACTGTCCTCCACTATCCTAAATGACCTTGAAATGACCTAGTAGCAACCAACAAAAGCTCATTTCTTGCCAGCACTATAAGGTGAATGCTCCACAATGCTGAGTTCTAAGACTAGGATTTCACCATCCAAATCACCTACAGCCAGTACCCCATTAGTCCAGGCAGAAGGAGACCCTGTCTAGGAACCCTGGAAGGCCTACTCTGTCTCTTCCCTCAGGAGGAAGCATCTGTGCAATCTTGAAATATGGCCCAAACTCTTTTTTCCGACCCTGATGTCAGAACTGGAATCTTGGAATTACCTGCCCAAATGGCCCATACTCACTAACAGGCTGTGTGGCCCCACTTTCCCATCGGCTGTCCAGGGGCAGACATGTCACTGGTGTGCACACTGTAGGCCTCAGAGGGTGGCTCCTTTTAGCATAAAGGTAGAAAGTACTCAGTCAATTCTTAGGTGCTTGGGCTGGCACAACCCCACTTAGACAGAGGTGCCTTGAGGTTCCAGATGGAGCCACATGGAAAGAGAAGAGTGGGTGGGCACAGGCTCTTCCTCTCAACACTGGGATTTGAAAATGCCACATTTGAATTCAGCCTTCCTTGCTATTATAAAAACATTTGTCAAGGTGGGAAACAGATCTTTGACTTTGAGGTGGCAACCTAAACATTACAGTTTTACGTTTGAATCTGTGACCTTCCATAACGTTGTATAGGTTTTTCCTTTAATTAAACAGTCTATGAGTGGGAGTTACAACTTTTAGATATTTAGTCATGTGCTCTGTAGTCTCCCACCTGTATTCCTACCTCACAAATTTCAGAAGCAGCTATGCTTGAAGTCCCACCCTAGACTTATTGGACCAAAATGTCTCTGGTTGGGCTGATAAATTTGAATTTTAAATCAGATGACCCATAGCCACAATTCCCTTGCCAACTACTATACTAGACCCTTATCTCCTCTCTTATTTTTTAATACTGAATCCATGGGTCAACAAAATATTGTGGAATAATTCACCTGCAAGAAGTGAAAGCAGAAATAGGAAGCCAGGTTTACTGGAACATTTGGTTCACCTCAAATCCAACTCCACTCTTGTGAGCTTGTGGCTTCCATTCTGATTTTTACTCAGTCCAGGGACATTGTGTGGGAGGGCTGTGATTATCCTCTCAATGGTCACTCCATGTTCAGATCATGTCCCTCGTCAGTAGAACTCGTTCTTTTTAAACTTCACTGTTCTTCCTCACTGGCTCCTAAAACTAATTGCTTGTCCTAGTATTTGCCTTTTTTTTTTTCCTAGTTATGTCTACCTTTCAATGCCTAGAATTTTTGTTTTAATATGTAATCATCAAACCTGGAGACCTCTGATTTCTCCTGGTTGGTAAGAAATAGCTCTTGTTCGCACAGAGCCTATTACTACTCTGGCAGCACCAGGGCATCTTAAAAAATGTCCCAAGCCTGGGCTACAGTCCAGCCATTGAAATCTTGTTCCAACTGTGACAAATGACATGTGTGTACACACATGCGTGTGAGATCAAAACAGTGGGAACAGATGAGTTTCCATTATTCTGCTCACATAACAGAAATTTCAGAGAATACCTGCCACCCCCCAACCCCATAAACTTTTGGTCATCCCTTTATTGTTTTACAGCATGATATAAATGTTGGTTCTGGAGATTCTCTCAGTTTATCTAACTCTATGTTCCTCTAACGACTGTACATGCTGGCCACAAGGGGGAGCCAGCCACCAACATGCACTACAAGTTCTTCTGGGACTTGGTCTCCTGCTCAAGGACTTCATTTTCAGAGCTTTAAACAGAGAAGGAAAGACTGAAGTTATTCCAAACTCCCAGCATCTTCTTAGCTAGGGGCATGCTCTCCCTTTTATTGGTTTTGAAGGGGCACTAATACAAAACACTCTAGTGACACACCCTGGCCACACCCTGTGATTTAGAACTATAATGTGTGCATGTGCATAATGGAAGATGAATATTTACACTTGAAATTCAAGTACAGTGACTTAGTGGGTATCTCTATGCTAGAAAGTTTGCCATTGCTTATAACACCCTTTATGCCCATTTAGGAAGGGGTTTTGAGATGTTTATAGCAGGTAGATATTTGGCAAGGTGATCCTGTTCTAGCTACATGGTATACAGCACCATCATTTTCTAAATTAATATGGCACAGTGTTGCATATAACCTATGCACATCTTTCCGTATTCTTTAAGTTATCTCTATATAACTTTACATACCTTAATCTAAATTAAGACAAAGTCACTGATACAGATCCATCTGAGTTGGGACTTAAAACTTAGCTGTTTCTAAACAGTAAATAGAAAATTATTTTTAGGTTCATTAAAACCCGATCATCTAATTTTTAATTGTTGAGGCAGCTTTTAAGTACAAATTTTCTAGCAAAGAAGGAAACAAAATCAAGAAAAAGAATACTATAATCAATCATATCATTTGTCAAATTTTATGCTATGTAATTGCTACTCTCTCAACTTTACCAATTGACAACTTTTAGGATGAATTATTGTCCACCTGGATTATAATTCTGTACTAAAAGGCTGAGCATGTCACTTGCAGGTACATTTCTATACTGTGCAGGGGGAGCCTATGTTGGATTTTGCATCAATGCCTAATTTTAGTCATTATCTATTGATGAAAATGAGACTTTGTTTTCCCCCATTGTGGAAGGGATACAATTCAGTTCTTGAAGAGGGCTTCTTGGTGCAACTTTGTTGCATCCAGACTCAAAATGGGAGTCAGGAAATTAAGGTGAGTATTCCCTCTAAATTACAGATGCTCAAATTCCTCATAAAAATGGCACAACGTTACATATAACCTATGCACATCTTTCCATATTCTTTAAGTCATCTCTATATAACTTTATATACCATTAATTCAATAATATGTAAATAGTTATTATCTATATTGCTCAGGGAAAAATAATTTAAAAGTCTGTGCATTTTAAGTAGAAATTCTATTTCAAATATTTAATATTAATTAAATCTCAGATGCAGAACCTGCAGATACCAAAGGATGATAGCCACTTGGGGCCTGGGATGGAATGGTCTCTGCTCAAAAAGCATGTGGGAACTTAGTCATTGTGCAAGAGTATTATTTGCTATTATAAAAATTATCCATATAGTAAATAAAAATTGTATACTACTTAGAGTGTTAGAAAGGATTTTCCAGAAGTCACGTGAATCATTAGGTTATTATTATGGTTTAGAAACAGATAATTGTAATTCCATAGCCTAGTTAAGAAAGGTCAAGAAACACCCTATTCCATGTGGCTGTTGTGCAATACTCACAGTGACCAGAAGGTGGCACTCGCAACTTAAAAATATCAAAACGTGATATTAGAAAATCAACTCCAGGAAGGTCAGCTTTTACAGTGTCACAATCATTCATTAGGTGCATGGTAGTGACATTCACAAGGTATACGGTTATCGGAAATCATAAAGTGGGCCACAAAGTGGAATTGTGCCAGTTCATTTTTACTTATTTCTTTAAAATTTGCAATTAAATTAACATATCAATTCTTTCTTAAATTGTTCACCTTTCTCAATGTGCTGAATTTAAAATAATAATTCCTTTTTACCATTGATGGGGAAAAGGTGGATCTCAAATGACTAAATACCTGTAGCGGCATCACTGTAACTACCTCAGCGGTCCAGAACTGTGGACCTTGCTTTGGATCCCACAAGTTGATTCCCCCATGGGGTACCTTGTCTCCTTCCACATCTGCCAGCCTCAGAGTCACCAAAAATCCTGGTCATTAAGGGAATTTCTTTCTTTCCTTTCTCCCCATTTGTCTGTCTTAAAGAATAAAATAATGAGGACTTTAATTGTACTTTGCAATTTTATAAAAGCAGTGAATTTTGATTTGTATAAATTTGTGGTTTTGGGCAGTGATAGAAAAATCAGAAGGGTGACTATGTATATTGACCTTGAAGGCATGCTGTAAGATAAACGTACCTAGCAGTGAATTCACCTTTCATGTAGGTCACGCCCCAATATACAACAGGACAAAATTTGAATGAGAAACCACTTTTAGAAGTTAGGAAGAAGTTGGAAGAAGTTATAAAAGGGCTAAAGAGCCACTGCATAGGTGGAGTGAAGGGACAGGGCTAGGACAGGTGACCCAAGGAAAAGGAAAGAGCTAAAACAGAGACCAGGGAAGAGACACCCAGGGAAATGTAAATTTGCCACAGAGTGTCCTTGAAAACTCTGTAATGCAAGACAAACCTATGATGGGAACTATATCTATGGAAAGAAACATGATTTCCCCTGGAGAACAAATGCAAAGGCTCTTAAGTTCATTTAAAACCCTGACCTGTTAGCTGCCAAACTATTTTCCTCACTTCAGTTGGTTTTTGTAAGAGACCCACACATCAAAAAATGCACAAGCCTGCTATAGATGTGTTCTTTCACTTTAGCTGTGTCCACAGTCATAATTTTAATTATTCCCAAAGAATTTCCCCTTGTCTGGGCTACCATAGATGTTTCAAAACTCTTTTACTCTTTTAAGTCCTCTGGTTTGGCTGGACCTTCACCATCATTAGATGATTCTGTGATGTGCTATCTCACTCTCAACATGCTTGGTGAGCTTATATTTCCTGGAACCAGTTAATGCCCTGTCCTTACCCTCACCACACACAGATGATCCCCTGTTTGGCTCCAGTCAACTTCCTATCCAACTGCAGGTGAAAGGATCAGAATAAAGGGTGTAGGAACATCATTCTTGGAACTTTTGGGTTTGAATCTCAGTGTGGCCTCTATCTACCTAAGTATGTGTCCCTGGGCAAGATGTGCAACTTTTCCAATACTCTGTTTTCTCATCTGCAAAACTATGGTAATAATACAACTTCCCTGATGATTTCGGGATTGCCTATGCATGATTTGTGAAAGCACTTTCCACACTACTTAGCAATGAATTCCTTCACGTCACTACCTGTTGACTTTGAATTTGAAGAATTTTAATTCTAGAAAAGACAATACTTTCCCAATCACCAGGGTTGGTTGGGCCTAGGATGAAGTGAGAAACCCAAGTCTTGGCCCTGAAGATCTGTGACCTTATCTGTGTGCAGATACAACCACTTTTACTGGAAGACTATTTCTTTTTCTTCTGTCTTCTTCTGAGCTGTAACTTGAAACACTCCCTGGGGTCTTTTTTGGCCTTCTCTTCTCCCTTATACAGAGATCTTGGAATATGCAGCGCACCCCTTGGCATTTCTTCTCATCTCCTAGACACCTTCAGGGAGATGTTCCTCAAGTGCCACCAATTCCCAAGTGACAGGAAGGCATATCATAAAGATGGTTGTAGCCCCATTTATAAATCCATAAACTCAATTTCAAGACTTCGGAACACTCTCAAATTTAAGAAGTGAAAGAATATTTTAGAATCTAGTTTGTAAGAAAGCCATTCCTACAGAGAATAGAATCTTAAGTTATCTCTTATCTTCAGAGGAAAGCACAAACTGATATTATTTTGCATCTTATCATTAGCAGCTTAAATTATTCTCTCAGACAATAGTATACATAATAAGATTGATGCCAAAGGGTTGGTTTGGTGGAAGGAAAACCATTTCCTAATTTTCTGCCAGATCAGACTGCTAGGTTCCACTTGAACTGAGACACAAAGTAGTATTCCTAAATTCTGATACCAAGAAGCCTGTTTATCTTCATGACTGTGAGGACTAATGCTAAGATGTTCTCTGATTAGCTTCTTTGGGAGGGCAGGTACGTACTGGGGATTGAACTCAGGGGCACTTGACACTGAGCCACATCCCCAGCCCTATTTTGTATTTTATTTAGAGACAGGGTCTTACATAATTACTTAGCACCTTGCTTTTGCTGAGGCTGACACTGAACTCTTGATCCTCCTGTCTCAGCCTCCTGAGCCACTGGGATTACAGGCATGTGCCACCACTCCCGGCTCTGATTAACTTTTAAATACTAAATCTCTGTAATAATGATACTTTCTGGACATTGGCTATTGGTCTGTTTAGATCTTCCTAGTTTTCTTGATAAATAAACCTATCTTTACTGTTTCAGAACCATCAGAGGTTTGACAAAGACACTAGGCAGATGTGCTTTTCATTGAATTAGACCTCTCTTACTTTAAGGTCACCAACAATTGTTGGTATCTCTTTTTTACACATTTTTTTATGTATTGAATTCCAATAAGATTTAGAAGTTGGACATGTGTATAGACTATGTATGATAAAAATCATTTTGCATTATCAGCTTTAATGTTTTCCTCCACTACCAATTTCCTTTTGCTGTCCTATTTGCACAACACATGTACACACACGCCTGCTCAATTGTACCTATCATTGGTTATTTTTGCCCAGGGAATCAGAATACATTTTAATAATGACCCAGTAAGGTGTATTTAGTTGCCTTTAACAGACAAAAATGCACAGATGTCCTAAGTCAATAAAAATTATTTTCAAGTCTTTCAATATTCCATCCAACAGCAAGAATATTTGACTAAGGGGTTAGTTGGGAGAAAAATGCTGTCTTCACAGAAGCAATGTGTAAAAACCTCAGGCATTTACAACAAAACTGTTAAATAAAAACAAACTGCATATTTTCCAAGATTATGAATGCATAACACGTCACTGGGCAAAGTGGTCCGTTCTTCCTGGTTTATGACTGCAGCCATCATCTTGGCCACAGAGAGGCAGTGTAGTCACTTAAATGTACCTGAGGCATGGTGGAAATATTTGAAAACTACCTCTAAAAGTGTGAAATATAATGGAAAAATAACTCACAAAAGATGACACAAAGCTAGATGTTCTGGTATAAAGTTAATGTAAAATATTCCTCCTTAAGAACAGGAGATTATTTAGTTACTAAACTCAGAAAATAAAATGCAAGCCTTGGAGATGTGGTTGGGGGCACTTTTCTCCTGAGTCTATTGGTTTATTCCTTATTTCCTTCTTCTCTCTTCCTGACACTTGGGGTGGCACAGTATGTTACCAAGGGCTAAATCTAGCCAACTATCTGTCTTTACAAGTAAAAGCTCGCTCATTTGTTTACATATTGTCTTTGGCTGTTTTCACACTATATCAGAGCCCATGGTTGCAGTTGAGACTGCTCTGCCCTACAAAGCTTGGAACATTTACTATCATGCCAATTACAGGACATGGTTGCCGACCTGTGCTCTAGATCTATGTTATTTTCCAACAATGGACATGGAGATGATGGAGTAGATATAAAGAACTTGGATATGTGTCTGGCTGGCCACGAGAGGTACCAGCTTTCTCACACACATGTCAGAAATATGATAAAACCACCATCTGCCAGCCAGTTCTAGTGAGTCACATGCAGGCAAGTGATGCCAAGAGAAGAAACCTAGGAAGCATATCCAGAGACCACATGGTATTAGAAATGAACTTTGGGGAGGATATACATGGTGTATGCATCTCTTTTTCTAAGTAGGAGTTGTTTCAAAGAAAGAAAATAGTCCAGGATCTCTGGCTTCAGACCTGGGTTTAGCTTCAGGCAGGGTGTGTAGGGCTCTCTGCTGGGGACAGGATGTACCTTGCAATGCTGCATTGCCAGCATTTGTTCAGAGAGTCAATTCTCAATCTGATTGCAAGAGTTCAAAGTGGAAAATGTGGTAAGAAGAAGAAAAATGTTCAGATAAATAGATAAGATGGAAGACTTCGTAGCAGAATTGGGGGAGGGTGAATAACGACAATAAAACCTGTCAAAGGGAAATGCCCTAGTAATTTCCACACAAAAGGAGGGAAGATGGTAAGAACACTTCATAAGACTCAGATATCTACATATTGTCATAGACAGTCTGGTTAATAATAAAAATGAGAGATTTGTAATTGTACAAATTACAATTTGTACAACTGTATTTGAGAGACTGTATTATACAAACGAGAGATGGTGCAACAATCCTATATACATCCCGGAAGCAGACATCTGTGGGCCAATTCTCTGTGTGAGATCCATGGGTGGAGACTAATGAAAAGACCAGAAGTAACAGGTTCAGGTTGCCTGGTCCTCCTGTGTGCTTCATTCCAGGGAACTTGAGAAGGTGAACAGGCGGTTCAGGCTGCAGGGACAGGAGAGCTGATGGAGGACACCATTGGGAAAAACCTTTTGCTTTCCCAAACAGGGAAAGATGTGAAAAATCAATCTCTGAAACTGTGATTTTGTGTATTGGTTCCTGAAAACATTTCAGGACTAACTAGCAATTTTTTTTTTTTTTAAAACACAAAAGGGTGAGTGGCTGTTCTCTGGGAACCAGTATGACTCCTGAGTGTGGACTCTACCATATAGGGTGGAGGTCAAGTGTGAAGTCCCCAGAGGGAGACTGTTGGAGTCTGAGTTGGCTCTGTTGCTTCCTAGCTCTGTGGCCTTGGGCAAGCTACTATTTCACTCCTTCGGATTTACTTTCTTTCCTTCTTTCCTTTTTTGTAACTTGCTGAAGGGCATAATAATGAAATGGGGTACTTGTAAGGCTTAAATGTATTACTACATATAAGGAACTTAGACCTGATGGAATCAATGCTATCCAATGATCAGTTGTTATTATTGGGACAACTATCAGAACCCTGGCCAGGAGAATGCAACAGACCCAAATGAATCTGAATTTTGACAAAGTCTTTCACAAATTCTCACATGCTGTGATGGGGGCTAGGAACAGGTGGTCTGAACAATGGCATACCTAAAGACCTGAGTCTACTTGTACCACTGTACCCATGCTACAGCTTGAAGAAAACTAATTTCAAGCCTTGAGATTGTCCTCAGCCCTGTCCTTTGCAACATTTTTCATCAGTAAGACCTGAAATAACTTTACTTCATTGTGACAATTGGAAACATTGTGAAATATTCCAAGCATACAAAAATAACTTCCAACATTTAGAACTGACAAACTATGAAAATGCCATAGTTAAAACATGAGCGATTTCAAATAAAGATTAAAAGGCCCCTCAGTGAAAGAATCTTGGAGCTTCACATGCTGAGATAAACCCCCCAAATTCTCTTCATTCATACAAATGTTTATTGAGCACTTAATGTATGGCTGGGAACTGTCCTGGATAAACTAGAATTTATGTAAAAAAAAAAAAAAAGGATATCCTGACTTTGCAGAACTTACATACAGATGGGATACTTGCTGGCTAGAAGGTCCAGTGCATCATGAGACCTTGGCTTCATTTTAAGATTTGTAACTAATTGCAAAAACTCAATAAGCTAATTTTTATCTGTAAAGTAGTGATAAAATATCACCCCTTCATACTTAGAGTTATTCAACTACTCAACAAGGATTTCCTTTGTGCCAGGCCCTTGAGAAAAGCTTCCAGCCTTCATGGAGCTTTAAATCTCATCCATAAGGTAAAATGAAGTAGTTAACGTTAATATTAATGCTTAGATATCAGTAGAACTGTGACGATTTTATGCAATAATACACATATGGGTTGTGAGTCTTTGGTAGTCTCCTTGGGGATATCCAAGCTAGATTTGGATGTTACCAAAGCTGTATTCCAATACCATAGCCAGCCCCACCGCAAGAACATGCTCACAGAGATAGGGAAGAAGCCCTCGGATTTCCCTAAAACCTAGGATTTTCTTCCTAAGAAAGATCCAGCTTTGCTGCCAAACACTCCCCACCTCCTACACAGAGGCCTGCATAAAGAGGAACCGTGGGTGGAAGAGGCTACCTTCTGTGTCACAGGAACCCGAAAACACACACACACACACACACACACACACACACACTGGAGTGAAGTTCCAAACCCAATATATTCCCAGATCCACAACACACCAAGCAAGAAGCACGCTGAGTCTTGGTCCCTGCAGGTGGAGTCAACAAGGATCCACAAATATCCTTTCAGAGGACGTCAATGAACAGAGGCCAAATCATCTCTCAATGGTGAACTGCTTCTCTCCCCTGCTCAACCCTGTCATCTCTGGCAACAACAGGAACCATGCCCTCCTTCCTCCACAGTCCTCTGCAGGTGGCAGACCTGGCTGCAGCTCTGCCTCCTCTGTCCCCTCCCAACAGAGGCTCTGAAAGATGACAAGGGGGCTCCTCTATTTCCAGCTAAAGGATCACAAATTTTACTCAGTAGCTAAGAGTGACTCTGCAAGTTTGCAAAGTTACATGAGATGGGCTCCCCCTCCCCCTCCCCTAGGCCACACGTTTTTTTCTGGCATGAAGGAGAGAAGAGGGAATTTTTTTACATTTTTAAAAATTCACCCAGGTAATAATTCCTGAATACCCACCATGTGTGGAGCAGTGTCCTAGTTATGAGGTCTATGATAAAGAATAGTCCAAAGATCCTACTTGAATTGAGCTTACCAGTAGTGTATGGAGGTGGCGGGGGACACAGTAGACACATTGATGAGCTATAAATAATCTGCTGTCTTCGTATTATGGATGGAATCCCCCCCCCCCAAACTGATACCTATGTCCTCTGATATGTGACTGCATTTGAGATAGGCTTTTAGTAGGTAATCAAAGTTCAAATCATAATGGTAGTTCTAATCTGTTTGGGATGGTGAACTTATAAAAAGAGGAAGAGAGAGAGAGACTCTACCAATACCACCCTGCCCACCACCAAGGAAAGGTCAAGTGAGGACAAGAAGAAAGAGTCTGTTCACCAGCCAGGAAGCAAAGCCTCACCAGAATCCAGCCCTGCTGGCATTGATTTTGGACTTTCCGCCCCAAAACTGAGCCAATGAATGTCTGCTGTTTGAGTCATACAGTTATGGCAGCCTGAGCTGACTAATACAGTCTGGTAGTGGTATGTATGCTGAAGAAGAAGAAGAAGGAGAAGGAGAAGGAGAAGGAGAAGGAGAAAATCTGTACCAATGATCACCTAGCTGTGTGAGCTCAGACAATTCCCTGAAACCCCAGACTCCAGTTTCCCCAGCTGTGCAGCAAGGATATTAGTCATCTTTCCGTCACCAGGTTGCTGGGAGGTTTAAATAAGTTCATGCACGTGAAAGCGCATGGATCAATGCCGAAAACGTAGTCAGTCCTCAATACATGCTAGCTATTTTTATTACTACCAACACTTGCATAATTAACTACTATTAGAGCACCTGCTACTATTATATTTTTGGAATACCATAGATAGAATATTGGAAATCTCAGCACTGGCACCTTTTGGTTAAGTCATCACTGAGCATCTGGGCCTTACTGTCTCTGGGACACTAACTTGGCTCATCTGTCTCCCCCCATTTCCATGGAAGATCCAAACCAAGGATTAAGTTCCCATGTTGTGAACTAGGAAGTCCTCCAGAGGATTTCAAAGCTAATTCTTCCTGGCATTGGCACCAGCTCTTTCACAGGAGGTCACCGGGTTCTCACTGCAGGGAGGTCAGGGTGCAGGAGAAATATCCTTCTCAGCACTAAGCACTGTTAACAGGAGGATGACATTCCCCCAGGGGCCCCTGGGGAAAAGCAAGGAAAATAAGATGAAAAAGAAAGAAAGCAAGGAAGAGAGAAGTCTGAGTGGCGAAAGAAAACCAAAAAGTGATAACTATAGGGAAGCTTGTAAAGACCATTCATAATTCAGTGTGAACTCCACTCCTGCTGTGAACAACCAAGATGGAGCTGGGAAAAGGGAGGGTGTGGGCAGACATTGTCTACTTGGGTCTATGTTCATCTCCCATTGCCAGATATTTAAAGAAGCTCCTTTGTGCAAAGTTGACTCCATGCACTGAAGTGACTAATATTGAGAGACACTTCCATCTTCGTTTTGCTTGTATGGAGACATTTTTACAATGGCATAAACTAAAGTGAAATTGGCTTGGACCTTCCAGACTGCAGGCCTCCTGAGGGCAGGAACCATACGTGTGTGGCTTCCTTTGAGTATTCCCTCCTTCTTAATGCCTGGTAAAAATGGGCTCAAGTGTGGTCACTAAGTGGCCATCTGGCAGTTAGTTCTCTGGCAGGTTTTTGCATGTTTCCTTCCAAAGGACTCCAAATCTACTGGTTTCTGTAGGCTTTTGCTTTTATTCCCCTTTTTATTCTAGAAAATTATTTTAATTTTTAACACGTTGTCATCAGAATCGTACACACCACACACTGCCTGTCAAATAGGCCTATTACTCATAAATACTGACATCATTCCTATGTTCTCAGACTTGTGCTTCTTGGTTTTTATACTGTTCTGTGGAAAGCAGGTGTTCTACGCATCATTTTGTTTGGCTTTTGGGGTGGAATTTCATGTTAGGCACTAGGTATGACTGTACAAAGTCTTTCTCACTAGTGTGATTACACTGTGAGTCAAATGAGAATCTAAAGGAGAAAAGATTTTTTTTTAAAGTAAGTTCTTAACAAGAATAGCTAGACAGTAGCTAGCTTTTCCTTCAGTGGCTATGAAAATGAAGGGTGGGAGTAGAGGTGGTAAAAAGAAGTAGGAATTAGAAAGTCTTAAGCAAGTGTGTGCAAATTAGGACTGCGGGAAGATGTGTGGATTTCTGTGTGAGGCACTTTTCCTGGGGACAACAGAAGCATTCTAAAAAGACCAGGATTTATAGTCAGAAGCTGTGCCTTCACTCTCTGCTACTGCCGCATAGGTTTTATCATCCATAGTCCTTGACCTTGAACAGTTCCTTGTCCTGTCACAAATGCGATGGCCCTGTGTATATCATGAGAACCATGATGCCTGCATCTTACAGGGGATGGCAAGTCAGATGTGGTCGGGAACGTTGTGAACAGTCAACCAACATTTAAATGACTTTTCTGGTATTTAAATCTTTATTTCTTTTCCTTGATTTTCTTTGCTTTTCCTCTTTTCTAAAATCTCCAAGATGAGGTTATTATTTCTTAGCATGTGCATCCTCTATTTCAACCCTCCGCCCATTACTGTTGTTCATATTTATTCGTTTATCTATTCAGGGCAACTCTGCAAGGATCATGAACATGCTCCTCAGGAAATCCCCCAACTGGGGCCAATCACCTCAGAGAGAAAGCATTTCTGAACTTCAGACCTATCTTCTCACGTTTTACTTTCATTTCTCTCCATGCTTGAAGTATAGAAAAGAAAACTGCTTGGTTGTTAAATGCTACAGGAATCAGAGAGAACTTGTTACAAGCAATCTGGGTTTCAAAGTAGGAAGCTATGTGAAATCCTGTCACCCCACTTTCAGATGGGTCTCTTGTGTTTCCTGAAGAGTAATCATGGGAGCAGCTGACAATCAAGAGTGTCAGTGGAAAATGCTTTCCTCCTTCTGATGGAAATATTCAGAAGGGACGTATGTCATAGTTCGTTTGTAAAAAAAAAGAAAAAATAATAATAATTCCTATGAGCTTCTTCCTGTTAACTTCATAGTATTCAACTCTCAATGTATAGCTATATAACTTATTCAGGGTATTGAATTAACATTAAAATATTAAGTTTAAATTGGTGTGTAGGTTTCAATGAGGAGTAACTACTTTCATAATTTGTATAGGTGCTACAATAATTTATAAAACATGCCAAAAATATCTAAGCTGCCATTCTTTTGCATGGAAGATAATTTTTAGAAAAGCAAATAAATGAAAATTAGTATTTAACAAAAAATACTAAATTTCAGATGAAAATCATTACTCTCACATCACACTAAGTCATTTAGTGGTGCTAAAAAAGATAACTCCACTTTGAATCAATCATTATTTACTTATTTAAAAGTTCTCACTTTTAAACTGAGGCATCAGTTTATTTCAATCATTTACATGGTAAAATATTACATATTTTATTTATTAAGTTTATAAATTAAGTCATTTAATCTATTTATATTATTACCTGATATCTTTTAATTGATTTTTTATTCTAATTTTTTATATATGACAGCAGAATGCATTATAATTCATATTACACATATTACACATTTTTCATATCTCGGGTGGTATATAAAGTATAGTCACACAATTCGTGTCTTCATATATGTACTTAGGGTAATGATATCCATCTCATTCACCATCTTTTTTTACCCCCATGTCCCTTCCCTTCCCTTCCCACCCCTTTTCCCTATCTAGAGTTTGTCTATTCCTCCCATGCTCCCCCTCCCAATCCCACTATGAATCAGCCTCTTTATATCAGAGAAGACATTCTGAGTAATATTCCATTGTGACCTAATGTTCTTTGATCTGCATAATTCTGAAGAAGTAAACCAAAATATGCCAATGTGATTTTAAATTGCTTTTTTACATTTCTAATAGTTTTTGTTTTATATTAAGTTTAAATTAAGTTTCTTTACATTACTAATAGTTTTTGTTTTATAGCATTAGTTGCTATGTTGTTATGACATATATATTTGGGATGATTTTGACTTCACCAATTATAACAACAGATTCTAACAAGCTGGTACCAGCCAACTCCCTAACACACTGACTTTATCTTTTGTATCATGTTAGTTCTTTCTTTACCTTCCTTGGAATTAAAGCTTACATTCCACCTTGTCAAATATTAATATCGTTACTTCTACATAGTTTTGGTCCACATTTGCCTTATCCAGCTTTATCTATTTTTTTTTGTTCAACCCATGTAAAAGAGTTTTAAATATATTTCCCATAAATTGTTTAAAGTTATTTGTGTGCCCACGAGTTTTGGAGTAATAAGCTCATGTGACTGTACATGTGTGGCTGTGTGTTTTAAAACTAGATACCAAGTAGGAGAAACTGGTTAATTCATATACCATATAATAGAGTCTTACTTCACTTTTACTATTTATATATTATTGAAAGGACACATATTCATAAATTTTATACTCAAAGAATTAGAGATAGGGAAACACATTTTTATGAACATCTAGGTAAATGCAGACAAGTTTATTGAAACAAATATTTATGGAAATGAACATACTTTTATGATCTTGAATGTGTGGATCTATTAAATTTTCCTATTTTGTTTTCAATTATTCATTAGACCCTGAGGTAGGTAGATAGATCTCACTTTGTATTAATGGTAATGAGTTATTTAGTACTATGATTTGTATTATACTAGAATTTGTTATATTTCATTTTGTATTTTATATCACACCCCTCTTTTAAATCAAAGTGGTGTCATGAATGCTAAAATGAAGTGAGAGTAGCCAGTCATGGTGGTTCACACCTCTGTAATCCCAGGGAGTGGGGAGGTTGAGACAAGAGGATTGCAAGTTTGAGGCCAGCTCAAGGTCAACTCGGCAACTTTACAAGACTCTGTCTCAAGGGAAAAAAATGAAAACAGCTAGAGATTTAGCTCAGAGGTAAAGGACCCCTGGATTCAATCCCAACATAACAAAAATAAAAATTAAAAAAGGAGGAATAGATTACTTTGTGAATAAAATGCTGAATACCCGGTCAATTATGATGTTTAAAGTGCTGTTATTAAATAGACTGAATTAGTATAATTCCATTTCAAAGAGTCCTCTTCCAAAGAGGATATTTGAATAAAACTACAATGCCATGGCTGGCTTGCTATAAGTAGATATCACTATAGGCACTCATGCCTGTCCTATTCAGCTTCTATGACAGGCTGGCATGATGCAGTTCCCTAATAAATGTATGACAATCAACTGCATATGGCTGCAAGTGTCACAATCAAGGTATATCAACAACCTTGGGCTCAGGTCCTTGCAGGGCATCATCAGGGTCTCAAAAAGAGGTCATTCAACAAGAAAATGAAAAATGGTTTCTCCAGATGGAGATTAACTGCAGAAATCCTGGGTTATCTAGTGTCCACTTTTCCTGATGGATTAGTAATCTAGAGTTGTGATTTTGATTGTGGCATAGACTACCATCCTTATGAATCAACATTCTTGAATCAAAGCATGTCTGATTTTAGTATGAGCTTCAGTGCCTTCTATTCTTCAAGAATGGCTGAGATTCAGTCAATTTGCACTCTTTCAAGGCACATCTCTTCTTGACTCCGGCTCAGAGATTCTCTGAGGTTGCAAAAAGAGGTTCATCTCTCAGCAAAGGCTAATAAAATCAAACTTGTGTCTCTCGTGCCCCTGTTTAATGCCTTCCTGTATAATTCTCCAACGTGTAGACTCCAGCCAAGGGCCGATAAAGCAATTTCCCCCACATTTTATGATTTCCTGCTTATAATGATTTCTTTTTTCTTCCATTCTTTGAAAAACAACATTAACAATGATGCTTTTAGTTTGTCTCCAACTGCCTGCTGAAAACAAGAATGGTACATGACAGAAGCTGGGAAAACTTTAGCCAAGACAAGAGACAACCAGTATGGGGGCTCCTTGTCTTCCCCTCAAGCTCCATCTAAAGTCCGTCAGCAGTCTCTCAAATCCCCGTCTGCTGTTGCACACTAGCACTTTGCGTGCACCTTTCTGACACTAACTTATGATGGTGTGATGTTTTTCCACTCCAGTAAATGAGATGTTTCCCAAATTTATATTTCTTGCTCTGATTTCTCCTCCAAACTCCAGACTGCCAAATGCAACTCCTAACTTAACTTCCTCATAGGACTTTCCATCTTAATACAGACAAATAGGATCTCTCTACCCTCCATAAGCTGTTCTTAATTTCTCCATCTAGGTAAATGCCCTCTGCCCTCCACATCAAGCCAGAAACCAGGAGAAACTACTCAACCACCTCCATCCCTCTCCTGTCCAAATCATCAACAAAATTCTGAAAGTTGGAGGGTGAATGTATGTTTCAAATATCTGCCGGTCCACTTTCGTTATATATATATATATTTAAATAAATTAATGTCTTCCTGTATAATTCTTATTATATATATATTTAAATAAATTAATGCCTTCCTGTATAATTCTTATTATATATATATTTAAATAAATTAATGCCTTCCTGTATAATTCTTATTATATATATTTAAATAAATTAATGCCTTCCTGTATAATTCTTATTATATATATATATATATATGTATATATATATATATATATATAAATTAATGCCTTCCTGTATAATTCTTTATATATATATATATATATATATATATATATATATATATATACTTATATATTTAGATGTAGATGGACACAATACCTTTACTTTGTTTATTTAATTTTTTTATGTGGTGCCGGGGAAACAAACCCAGTGCCTCATGCATGCAAGGTAAGTGCTCTACCACTGAGACACAACCCCAGCCCCCTGCCTGTCCACTTTCTACCATCACTGTTACTTATGGTCTAAACTACCACTATCAAAATGGCTACTGGAACTGAATAGACACTTCAAAGAAGAAATATAATCAATCAACAAACATATAGAAAAATGTTCAGCATCTCTAGCAATTAGAGAAATGAAAATCAAAACTAAGATTTTATCTCACTCCAGTCAGAATGACAATTATTAAGAATACAAGCAACAATAAGTGTTGGCAAGGATGTAGGAAATAGTACACACATACATTGCTGGTGGAACTGAAAATTGGTGCAACAACCAGGGAAAGCAGTATGGAGATTCCTCAGAAAACTTGGAATAGAACCACTATTAGATCCAGTTATCCCACTCTTCAGTCTATACCCAAAGGACTTAAAAATCATCATACTACAGTGACACAGTCACATCATGTTTATAGCAGCTCAATTTATAATAGCTAGACAATGGAACAAACCTAGATGCCCTTCAACAGATGAATGGATAAAGAAAATGTGGTATATGTACACGATGGAATAACACTCAGCCTTAAAGATTAAAAATACGGCATTTTCAGGTAAATGGACAGACCTGGAGAATATCATGCTAAGTAAAATAAGTCAAACTCCAAAATCCAAAGGCCAAATGTTTTCTCTGATAAGGGGATGCTGATCCATAATGGGGAGGGGGTAGGGAAAAGTGAAGGAAAACTTTGGATTGGGCAGATGTGGGGGGTGTGGGGTGGGAAGGGTGATGGAATGAGATGGATATTATTACATGTATGATTACACTACCAGTGTGACTCTGCACCATGTACAGCCAGAGGAATGAGAAATTGTGTTCCATTTGTGTACAATGTGTCAAAATGCATTCTATTGTCACATATAACTAATTAGAACAAATTTTAAAAGATGGCTACTGATCTCCCTGCTTTTCTTGGCCATTTGAGTTGAATTCTCCATGAACTGATCAGAGAAGTCTTTCTAAAAGTGCAAAGCAATCCATGCCATTTTTCTAATCACAATCTTTCTTTGGCTGCCCACTGTTTTTCACTGACACCCATCTTATTTCCAGGTCTCTATGAGGAACTGGCTTGTCCACCTGTTGACCTTATTTCATGCCATTCTCTCTGGGGCACATTATTACTTAATCCTACTGGAATTCTGGATTTTTTTTAAAATGCACATTCCTTTGGACCTTTGTTATTTCTCAGCTGGTGTGCTGCTCCTCCCACAGAATTTCACCTGGCTGACTCCTGCACATCATCCAAATGTCAACAAAACTGTATTCAGAGATGCTTTCCTCAGATAATTGCTTCAGTGTCATCTCTGCCCGTCTCTATTGTATCACTGAGTTTTATTTTCTTTATGGCACTTCCCATGTGGGAAAACAACTCGCCCAGTTTATTTTTTGACTCTTTTCTCAAGAGCATCACTTTCCAATAGCACTGTAATCATAAAGGTGTGAGTCACTTTTATGATTACAAATGTTTTAGTAGTCACAAAATAAGAGTAAAATAAACAAAAATAATTCATTTCACTGACAGGTTTTATTTAACCTAATACAAACAAACATCATCATTTTAAATGCAATCAATAAGAAAATTTTTGTTAATGAAATATTTGCATACAGAGTCTTTGAAATTCTTTGTAAACTCTACTCCTCTAGCCCATCTCCATCGTGACCGGCTGTATTTCAAGTGCTCAGTGGCCAGTTGTGACTGGTGGTTACTGTTTTGGACAGTGCAGCTCTAGAATGCAAGCTCCATATAAACAGAGACATTGCCTGTCATTCACTGTTGCTTTCCCGGTTTATGGAAAGAACAGTGTCTGGCATATTGCAGCTACTGAATAAGGATTATTGAGAGAATAATGCAAAGAATCTTAAAGATCTTAGTGGAATTCTCAAGTAAGCTATATTTATATACAACTTCAAGGGCTTAAGACATTTTCTTAAAAAATTTTTATAGTTGTAGATGGACAGAATGGCTTTATTTTATTTGTTTAATTTTATGTGGTGCTAAGGATCAAATCAGTGCCTCACACAAGCAAAGCAAGTCCACTGCCACTGATCTACAGCCCCAGCCCCTGCTTAAGACATTTTTTAAAAAATATAAGTAATTCAATGTTGAGGAGAAACACTGATTTAAGTTTAAGTAAGTATGAGCTTGGGAACAAGGTCTGGTCCCCAGTCTGCATACCATTGCTCACCAATCAAATGTTTACATGAAGTACCCTCTCTGTTAATTCACTGAGAAATTCTACCCAGCTTTCACATCTCAATTCAAATTCTCAGGTCTTCTCCAGGCATACTTGGCCACACCTGCACTAGGATTTGAATGCTCAATCAATGGCATTTTATTATAGCATTAAACCCACTCCATTAAATCACAGGTGGCCTATTTCTTTGCCTCAACTTCTATGTGGAAACTTCTAATCTCACTCTTGGGTTTGCAAACAGTCTTGGAGTAAGTATTAGACATCTTTATGGGAAGATAATTAATTCACCTGATTGGCAAGATGGAAAAATGTTGACAAACTGTTCAGTGTTTATTAATTGGGTGCAATAACTGTACTCCAAGTTTGTCCTCAACTCAAAAAGAAGTGAGTATCAGCACTAAAAAATAACAAGATCATGGCATTTGCAGGCAAATGGATGGCATTAGAGCAGATTATGCTAAGTGAAGTTAGCCAATCCCTAAATAACAAATGCTGAATGTCTTCTCTGATATAAAGGGAGTGACTCAAAATGGGATAGGGAGGAAGAGCATGAGAAGAAGACTACCACTAAATAGGGAAGAGAGGTGGGAGGGAAGAAGAGGGAGAAGGGGAGTTGCACAGAAGATGGAAGGAGAACCTCACTGTTATACAGAATACATATATGATGTTGTGATGAGAAAAAGAAAAAAAAAGTGTGTCACATTAGATTGGATAGAGAGAAAGAATGGGAGAAGAGGGGAGGAGTAGGGAGGATAGGAAGGGCAGCAGAATAGAATTGACAATATGATTGATGTATGTACATTCCATGTATGTATTATATATCAAAATACATTCTGCTGTCATGTATGACTAAAAAAATAAAAATAAATTGTATGGTAAAAAAAATAAAAATAAAAAAAATTAAGAAAAGTTTTTTAAAAAAGAAGTGAGTATGACTGGCTACTCAGAACCTTCCACAAGTGATGCATTGGTGAGAAATGTGAATTAAATAAAAGCATCAGATAAGGGTCAAAATATCATCTGAGTTGAGAAATACAGATTGAACACTGTAAGTAAAGGGTTAACATAGTAAAGGTCTGGGCTGATTCAGCCTTCCTTCTGGGAATCATCTCACAGTTGCTTTCTCCTAATGTCCTGGAAATACAACGTTAACATGAAAGTGCCAGGTCACTTCTGCCTTGCCTGATGGCAGTGCCACTGCATCAAGGTGTGGGAGCCCTAGGGTGATATAAAGGCCAGGACTCCTATGACCTGAACAGTTCTAAAAGTTTAGCTGGAATCCAAGGACACAGCTTCTCTTTGTTCCAGTGGTCCCCATGTGTTTGGCTCTTGTCTTGGAGGCAAACATACTCTGAGAGGCCAAAAGAAACTGTGAACCTGAGTAGGCTCTGGGCCACCTGATGATAAGATGACAAGAAGACATTTACCTGCTGTGTCTGTTGTTCTCAATCATCCTAAAAAACTGCATACGTGTAGCTTCAAGTTGAAATTTATTGTTTTTTGAGAATTTGACAACTAAACCCATAAAAGCCACTGTATGAGGGCAGAGATATATAACAGTATCAGGCTTTCTATGTCCCTCTCAAGTTCTGGTCCTGAGACACAGCAGCCAGGAGGAAACTGCTACCAGAGGACACTTGGTTTTTACTATACAATAAATTGAGGCTTCCCTCTCAGCCATCTGAGACACTCAAGACTCAGGACAAAGAGAACACTCCTATGCTCAGGGCTTGCTCAAGGTCCCTGATAAGATGAAGAAAAAGAGACCAAGATCATCTATGCTCATGGAGCAGGACTTTAACCATCTAGAAGGCTTGAACCAACAGATGTCATGATTTTCCACTTATCAGTTAAATCAATCCTTTCCCTATGAATAGGAGTGTCTCAGGGATGGGGAGGATTTGTGTTTTTCTAATACTAAATTTACAAGGAAGAGGAAAAGATACATGGGGCTACTAATATTTTGTAAGCATACCTCTGACCAGGAGACTACTCACTCCTTGAAATCTAGATCCTTTTATATCTCTGTATCCCCAACTATTGGTGTAATGCCAAGAATTCAAGGAATAATAATTTCAATGAATAAATGAATTTAAAATGAGTGACCAATCAATCATCAACACTTAATTTTGGTACTATAAAAATTTTGTTAAAATATTTTAGGCTTTACTAAAGTTTACAATAGGAACTCATTCAAAACTTACATACAGAATATGAAACTTATATTGCTTCTTTCCTCTGAAGATCTCTAAGTTGTGTACATGATAAACACTCATGAAAATTAATCTCATTCATGTACTTACTGATCTCTGAAGCCAGAAACAGTCGGTATTTAGAAAACTGAGAACATTTTGAAAAAGCACCAAATACCACAGAGGCTATTTCAATTTAAGTCTGTATAGGACTTTCCAAGGAAGTCAGTTCTGAAAGGGAGCAGAACAGAGTGCTTTTTTATTCTTTAATTTAAAAAAAGAGAGAGATAGAGAATACCCACAAAAGGAAAAGCTATGAACAAATTAATGCCAAATAGAAAAAGACAATGGAGAAATTATTTGACTATTCTACTGATAGGACTTATAAGAGCTCTTTCTCTACATAATTATGAATAACAACCATGTAACAGGAAGAGTTTACAGGAATGTTGCAGATAATAAGGAAGATGATTAATGGAGTTGAGTCTAAACAAGCAAATACACACAAAAACATCTAGAATGTTATTCAAGCCCAAACGTTTGGGATTTGTGGTGTAGCTCAGTGGTAAAGCACTTGCCTAGCATACATAAAGCCCTGGGTTCTGACCCTAACACTGCATAACAACAACAACAACAACAATAATAAATTAAAAATTTTGGAGATAAGGTTATTTCCCAATCTAGGTTTAAGGTAAATTGCCTGACTTAAACATTAAACATATGATCAAATTACCTTGTGGTCAAGTTAAGTTGTAGACTTTTTTTTTTTTTTTTTTTTTTTAAAGGATCAGTTTCTACCAGAAAGGCCCCATGCACACTGGGCAAAAAGATAAAACAAGGTAAGTAATTAAGACTGCTGGAACATTAGCTCAATTTAATTAAAGCTGGACACCTATCCTGCACAAAGGATAAGGCATGAGTCAACAAACACAGGTAGTTTATGATCCAGACCCTCTTAACCCATTCCAGTTACTCAGTTTTTAGAAAACAAGAATGATCTCAGGACCTCAAAGAAGCTTTCCTTTGCAGTAGTTTGGAAGTATTAGATACTGTAGCATCATGTCTTTATCTGGTCACAAGATAGTAAATTTCACATTCAGTCATCTTCAGGATTATCAGGCATACACTTTACTTTCAAGTTTAATTGCACAGCATCTTGCTGATTAATTAAGCCATCCAATATCTGTTTACACATTCACAGTTTTATCTGACCCTCACTCAATTTTACTGCCCAGCAGGAGTATGTTAATTGAGAAACATAAAATACTCATCAGGGAAGTATGGCTTAGAAAAACAAGTTTAGGACAGAGGGTTAGTTCAGGTCAGGGCTAGTGCAGATCTCATTATGAGATGCTGCTGGGTGCTCATGAGGGGGATTAAAGACTAGAGAATTTGAGTGTTCAAAGCTCAACTTGAACTTGACCTTCACAAAATGCCTTCATTGTTTTGTTTCAAACTCAGAAATAACAGCAGAGGAGCAAACGTTAAAATGTACATATGAAAGACACATTAGATTAAAACTGGCTATGGAATTATTTCTGCCATTTTCACTTTTTTTAAGGACAGTTAATTGAGGTCTTATTGTGTTTGTTAACTTACTACTTTTAGATAGTGTTTATAGAGATTAGAGGAAACTATGTACTTACTAGAAAATATAAATGCTTACTTGGTAGAGATGGTTGGTAGAAAGGGAAGTAGAAAAACAAATAGGAAAGAGAAAAGAAAATAGATTAAAGAAAATATGTCATAAAAATTATCTGAAGTCAAATAAAGAAAGATTATCTAGTGGCTGACTTTTCAAAGATATTAAACAATTTCAAAATCTAAGGGAAAACAGAGAGAAGGATAAAATGAAGACTCTGGAAATAAAACAATATGAAACTAGAAAAAAAACTATTTCATTTTGAAAATGCTATTTTCATTTCCCTTATTAATTAATAAATCTAAAATTAAAATTTGTAGATACATGTTATAGGAAATACTTTTCCAGGAAGTAGGAGGAGGTTAGGTATCAGGTTCTAAACAAAACTTAAGCAGACTGAAAAAGAATTGTGAAGATTAAGGACGTTCTTTTTTTAAAGTTTTTTTTGTTTTTGGTAATACCTTTTTTTTTTTTAATTACAAAGTAACAACTTCAAAAAGGCAGACCCTTATTTTAATGATGTTTCTATGCCTCATAAGAGTCTGGGGATCCTTTTTACATCTTTTATTTGCTGTATATAATTTTCATATGTGTGGTTCTTCGATTTAGGGTTTATTCAAAACTCCCATCAAGCTGGAAGAGATGTAGAAGGGCAGGGATAGGCATATCTCAGAAAGAGTCCTTTAAGAGTAAAGCAATATTGATTAACCCCATCCAATACCCTATCATATACAATTAGGAGAAAAGAACACTATCAGGGACACCCATGGACAAATATGAAGGTTGCATCCCATGAGCTCCACTAACAGCACTGGGAATACATGAGCTGTGTCTGAATCAGGGCTGGCAATCAAGCTCCTTGTGAAGGACAGGGCTCTGGGGCATTATTTGTGGGAGATTCATAATTCTTGAGTAAGAGTCAAAACATTTGGAATAAATGAATTTACAATGTGGGATTAGTTGAAGTCATACTTAACACATATTTGTCACCGATTATATGAAGTGCTTATCTAGATAGTTTTCCTTGTGCTTTTCAATGAATAACTCTAAAGAAATTATAGCAAAGGATTAAGCATGTAGTGCCCAAAAGATATTATACATATATCTACACACACACACACACACACACACACACACACACACGGAATGATTGTAAAAGTGGCTGAAGGATCTAGTAACAGGAAAACACTATTTTGAAGAACAGCACATGTTAGAACACACAATCTTTTGGATCATTTAAAACTCAGGTTCTTTATTGAGTAGTCAACTGCGGGTAGAGTAGATTTTTCTGTGTTAAAAGAATAACTTAGGGAAGAGATTCATTTTATATATGCCCAATTATGCAAATTACTTAACATTTATACAATTATGTGGATTACTTCCTTACTCCCTTCATAATTAATTCTCTCCGAAGGCAGCTGTGTTGGGGGGCTGGCAGCTCCTGCTCCACCACAGCTGTTTCTCCTGCATTCCAGCAGTGCTATCTTCCAGTTTGCCAGGCATCACACAAAGAAAAAAAAGTAAGTCTCTGCAAGAAATCTTGAGGTTCTGGTTAACCACAAAAATGAATGGCCTTATTCTAATGACATTTCACTGAAAAAAGAATTCAAATTCATCATTTATACCTACAAACATTTTGTCAATGCCAACATAAAGACATCTTAATGTAATTATACAATTATCCCTTAACTACTCAATTTTTGAAGAGTCTATTTAAGGAGATTTTTATTTGCTATTTTCATTTCCCTTATTAATTAAAAAGTAACAGAGCAAAAAGGCCACTAATAATCCTAGTGTCACACATGCCTATAGGCACATTTGCAACTGGAATTCATCTTCTCTCTTTAAAATATATTGGGAAGATGGTATTTATTTTTAATCTTAAAGTCTCCTTCAGTGTGAGCTGCTTCTTAAAATCTTGGGGTAAGAGGAGATATATCTGAAGTGTGCAGTGCCACACTGTCACTGGGTGCCCATTCTGACTCAGTTCCCTGACATGTAGGCTGTTTACAAGTACAGAGAGCTTCAGTAGAAACATCAATATGAGCCTCAGTATGGTACTTTCTCATCTTGGCAAGAAGTACAAGAAAGAGAACTGACAGACCTTTCTATATTTGAATTTAAATGACATGCTGGAAGATAGCATCTTTTCACCTGTAATTGGACCGAAAAAGGACCATAAGAGAGGGCGGCTTCCTGGCTGGTGCTTCAGGACATCATCTGTTAGCTATCTCAGTCCCTGCTACTAAGGCAGTGATAGGATTGATATCTTCGGAGCTCTCTCTAAGTTCTATGCTGCTAACATCAAGACATACAACTCAAAATGAAAGGCTCAAAGAGAAGCCTCAAATTTTCAAAATTAGCCATTTCTAATCCTTAAATCAACAACAGGAAAATAAATCTACTCATTGCAAACTGATCTTCCAGTTTTTATCCAATAAAATAATATCTACAACTGTTTAAAAATGTGCATCTGATAGATGGCAGAGATCACCCTCTTTGTCATTATCATTTCATCACCAGCTCCAGGAACCATTCATCAAATAACCTCTCTGTGCATTCCAATAATAGCCAGTTGCTGCTCTTTAATCACTAACAAATTGGAATATTTCCACAGAGAATAAAAAACATAAAGAGAATGGAAAGCCATCAAATACATGGACTCCAAGGTGAAAAGCACATTTTCATTTCATGTATAGACAGCATAGTATTATAAAACCAGGGATGGTGAGAATGGCTTATTTCAATGGGTTCAGATTACAGTTAAGTCATTGTTTTTCTAACTAAGAAGAGTTTAAAACTCTTCTAATAACGCTTCAAAATAAAATTGTGTACCTGTGTAAGAAACCATACTGGTAGCAGAATTTAGTTAGGGAATACAGCAAAAAGAAGCTATAAAGGTTTTAAATAGGGCCTTTCTTTTGAGACAGCAATGATTTTACTGGAAGTTTTAACATATTAAAAATGGAAAGTGTTAGCAGGGCACACTTGTGCATGCCTGTGATCCTAACTAGTTGTAAAGCTGAATCAGGAGGATTCCAAGTTTCAAGTCAGCCTTAGTCACCCTGTCTAAAAAATGAAAAAGAAAAAGGACTGGGGAAGAGGATTAGCAAGGATGGTGGAATGTGGTGGTCATCATTATACAAAGTACATGTATGAAGACTTGAATTGGGTGGCAACATACCTTATACACAAACAGAAATATGAAAAATTGTGGTATATATGTATATTAAGAATTGTAATGCAAAAAATTACATGTATAATGGTATAAATTGGAGTGAATATACTTTATATACAGAGATATGAAAAACTGTGCTCTTATGTGTAATAAGAATTATAATGCATTCCACTGTTGTTGTGTATTTAAAAAATTTTTAAAAATATTGTTTAAACATTTCTTAGGATTGCCTATGTACAAATCATGTTGGTGTAAGAGAAAGATATTCACTTGAAACACTTCTATTGGATGTTTAACTCTATGTGCTATTCAATATAAAAGTTTAAGAAAAATAAAAGGTCAAAATAAAAAATTTTAAAAAAAGGACTGGGGATGTAACTCAGTGGTAGAACACTCCTGGTTCACTCCCTAGTAGCAGGAGAAAAGAGTTAGCCAGGGTAGCTACCTGTTATGGTGCACACCTGAAATAATCCTAGCTATTCGGAGGCAGAAGGATCACAAGTTAAAGGCCAGCCTGTGCAATTTAGGGAGGCACTAAAAAGAAATAAATAAAAAGAAGCTTTCTAACTAGCTTAAAGATTCAGAAAGAAATTTGCTTCTGGAATGGGATGGGGAAAGACCAGAAATGAAAACAATCTATTTTCTACTTTTCTTAAGAGATTGGTCTAGAAGTGGTATTTTATTTAAAAATTATTGTTTCCTGCCAAGAAAATACAGGAATAGAAAAAAAAAACCAGCAGTTTTTGGCTTAGTGGGAAGAAAACTCACAGGATCAATAAAACTTTAAAGTTAGTATGAACACATAGAATAGTCAAGACGAGGCCAGGGTAGTTGCCACATGCTACACTGGTCAGCAGGACTAGGCAAATGAGATGTACAATATCACTGCCTCCCAGGTTTCATGGCCTAAAGCCTGATTCCTTGAAAAACTGATTTATTAATAATGATAACTGTAACACTAATAACATTTCATTTGTACCAGGCATAAGTGCCAAAGATTTTACATGAATATCTCATGCAATTACCAGACCAATTTAATATAGTGGTAGAATTATAAACATTAATATTTTCTTTCAAATATGAAAAACCCAAGTTTAGTCATGTTGTCTAAAGTTGACCTTGATTACAACCCCACCCATAACCCTAAATCTCTTGGATCTGTTTTATTCTTCTACATTTTCTGAACTATTCATGGCCTTGAAACGAAAGTGAAATCTTAAGAAGCACTTGCAAAATTCAGTGCAAGAAGAAAACACAGGTTGCCTAGAAGTTAGTCTCAGGGGAAAAATGATCCCTGCAGAATTGACGCAGTGCAGCAAAATGCAATACATATCTGGATGAAAATAAGATGCTTGGTGATGAAGGCTTTGATTCTGCAGCAAGTCAGCACAAAAAAAGGACAGAAAGAGACAAGCCAGGGATGAAAGAAAAACAGAAACACGGGCAGAGATAAATGGTGCCAACAACCGCCATTCATACAGAGTGATGCTTATTCCTGAATTTCATCTTAAGCAAATACTAGAGCAGCCCAAAGAACGATGGCAGCCTCTCTATTCTAGAGATTTTATTGCCAGAGAGGCCCATCTTTGTGGCAGGGAAAGTGTAGGATCTAAGTTTGAACAGCATTAAGTTCAACAACAAAGCCTGAGGCCAGCTTGAGCCACTCCTGGCTATGGCTGAACCAGGACTTCATCAACTTGGGTAGGCCCAAAGGAATATATTTTAGTGCCTTGGCAAAGATCGCTTTTGCTTGATTCTACCAGATCTCTAACTCATTGACATCGTTTTCTTGGGTTCCATTTGGAATACTCAAAACAGCACAATTTCTTCCGAAGATGTTGAGATCACAGAGGAAGACAACTGGAAAAGGAGTTTTGATTAAAATATTCTTTTAAAGAAGCTATTTTATGATGCTGGGATGGCATCTCACTATGCCAGAAGCTTCAGCCCTCTGCCTCTGGGTTTATATACTGCCTAACCCATCAGTGATCATTCTATTCATAGTCACAAATTCCTATTACTTCTACAACATATTTATAGATAATATGTAGAACATGTGTGTGTGATAAATGAAAATTTTAAGAATATAATGATAATGCCTAATGTCAGAGCATTACAAAAGCAGACCTGAAATATCAGAAGCCTAAACATACATGTAAGGATGTCATCTTATTTATTTCATTTCTAATGTTTGGTAGTCTGTATTACTGTAAAAAAATAAATAAAGAAACAAATGGATTGGCCATCAAAGAACTTCTGCTACTAAAGAAAGACTACCTGGCTTCTCTATGCCTATTTCTTTGTTTTTAAAATGAGGCAGTTATTTATATTAGAGGATCCCTTAATTTCAGGGAAATATGACTAGAATACTAACATGAGAAATATGAGACCATTGGATTGATGCATACATAGGAGCCTGAGGGAAAGTGAAGGTTAGATGAATAAATCAGGGGAATGGAGAGATCAGTGAAGTCCTGGGCAAGTAGAAGACACTTCAGTGGGAAATGGCAGCATTAAACCAGAAAATAAGAGGCAGCAACTGGACAGCAGGCCGTTTAAACTTGCAATTTTGGAAGTGTAGAGGTTTTGCATTATGATAGCTATGGCAGGATGGCAGGGGACCATGGTGCACTGGCAACTGCCTTGGAGAAAAGAAGGTATTTCAAGAAGCCCAGAGGCCAGGTGGAGTGGTGCATGTCTGTAATCCCAGCAGCTTGGAGGCTGGGGCAGAAGGATGGCAAGTTCAAAGTCAGCTTCAGCAAATTAACAAGGCCCTAAGCAATTTAGTGAGACCCTGGTCTCAAAAAATAATAAAGGGCAAGGATGTGGTTTAAGACTGCTGCTGGGTTCAATCCCTGCTTAAAAAAAAAAAAAAAAAAAAAAGAGCCCAGGGATAAGGTGATCAATTGGTTGTACTGTGGGATGAATTAAGTTGGAAAGGGAGACTGATTTGCTGTGGAAGATTCTGGAAAAGCAGGAAGTGTCAGAACAAGGAGAGAAAGAGTAATCCACTTAGCCTCACTCTTCAGGGAGAAGAGGAAAGTATCATTTGGAAATCATGGTGGAGGAAAAAGGGGGGTGCTACTCAATGCCCCAACGCTGAGGTGAGTGAAATTTGCAAGAGTAAGCAGCCATGACCAGGAGATCTAGAGGGGAATAGATAAGTTTAGTTAAGTCAAATCTAAAGTAAGTTTCAAATTCAAAATAAGGAAACGCCGAGAGAATTTCTGAAAAATCATTGAAGACATAAAGAGAAATTTACGATTTAAAAAAAAAAAATTCTTTCTGAAGTGGTTGAACAGCAGCAGCATTTCTTCTTCAGACTTTGTCTAGTATCAGTGAGCCTATGATTTATGGTTGGCTCCAATTCCACTGCTCAGAACTCTTGGCTCATACATGCATCCTCGGTGGTGGTATGGTATGTGGTGTGTGGGTTGGGGAGAAGAGGTCAAAAGCAATCTTCTGGAAAAATCACTTAAAGGATCACAAAAGATACTATGTAAAAGCCTAACACATAGGTATTCAGTACTGCCTTGAATATAGATCATCTGAATTTTCTCTTTTATATGCTAATTAATATACCAACTCACTGATTTCAGTCAAGGGAGACAGACAAGAGATCTCTAAGGGAGCAAGTCTGAAATAACTTTGTCAGTTCTTAATTGACAAGAAATCAGCAAATGTTGATAATGAGGGGGGGAGCAATAATTTTTCATGACAGAGTTCCACATCAAAATGATCTCGAGACTGTCCTACAGAAATAAGCGCTCATAATACCACATTGCATTGCTCTGAAATTAGCAAATACATATTCTAGCTGCCTCTGCCATCCTTCTCTGCATAAGAAAATCCACCCACTGCAAAAGGAACTAAAAGAACAACAAAACTACACCATAAATACCAAAAAGCCAATGACTTAATCAAATACCTATTGTACTCTATTTTATAATCAATAGCTGAAGCTATGTTCTCCCAACTTCTACCTCCCATCTTATCCACTACAAGCACAAGGCTCTGTGCAGAGGGAGCATGTTTTGTTACTTATTATGAGCCAATAGGATCAGCTGGACAGCATGACATTTTTACATAGATAAAATGATGATCACAGCTTCCCTCAATAACCATATTAGTGAAAGTTTAAAAATGAGATAATTGTACAGGGAAACATTTGAAAAGGAATGATTATATTTTAATTTGACATCTGATCATACAAAGCTGTAGATGGAAGTCAGAGCCTGTGTGGAGTAGTAAGGGCAACGAATGCACCAACCTGTGAATTATTATGCGTTGTCAACTCCAAATTCAAAGGCTAAATATTCATTTGTCATGCTTCATGCTCTTTGATCACACCCTTTAGGCAACAAAAGTGTTGACTGAGTGTTGTTTCCCGGTAAAGCTTGTGAAAATCAAATACGTTTGTGAACTGTAAATACAATTTCATAGGTTAATAGTCACTAATAGCTTGTAATCAACCAACAGCCTATTAGACAAACAGGCCACTTTGAAATTTCAGCAGAAGCTTGACACTAGGGTTTGCCTCTCAAAATACTCTTAAAATGGTGAAATGTGTTTCCTCAGTTGGTTAGGGATATTTTATTTTACTCTTTTACCATTTATGATGTCAAAATTCTCCCCCACTTGCCCCTTTACACCTTTCCATTAAAATCTTTTTTTCAGGAAAGGATCTAAAAATATAACACACAACCAGATGGTCCTTGCATTTAAAATTATGCAACCAGACTTATACCAGGGAATAAAGCAATGTGATCTAGTGGAAAGAAGTGGTGGTTTTGGTAAGAGGGTATTTGGAGCCATATTGGCTAAGGTACAGTACTTTTTTCCCTTCACTCTTTAAAACATGGTCATGAGAACTAAATAAAAGAAAGAGACGATCTTCCTAATATTTAATTTCCTCACCAAGAAAATGAAGATAATCATTCTCAGGATATTATACTTTATGGGGGAATTTGTGTATATTAGAAAAGGCCTCTCCTCTGGAGTAGATGCATCAACTTGAGTTCCTAGATTATCATAGAAGAGTGCAACCAGGATTTGAGCCTTATCTTCCCCTAATCTAACTGCCCTTATTCAATGCACAAACTGTACTATGGTACATGATAATGCTGATGAAGTTATCTTATTATGTTGTTAACAACAATTATAGGAAATGGTAGGTGTGGAGATGAGTTATCATAGGGCCTGTGATTCAGAGTCATTACTTGTTCAAAGCCATTTTCTTATAGTACTTCCAGCTTGTATTTTATCAATATTTACTGCATGCACACATGCTCACTTAATAAGTTGGATAATAAATAATAAATGTATATTAATTGGTAAATAATTAATGTTCTTTGGGGAAAGTTATTTCCATCTTAAATCATCAGAATAACTTTGTATATATTCAATATGTATAAAACCCAAGAACACATTCATAGTCCTGCCTGTTAGTGACAGAATAATTTTGACAGAACATTCTCTAAGGAACATGTGTATAAGTGCCGTGGTTTATCTATCACTGTGTTTATAATAGAAGTATAAAGCAATAAATAGAGATTTTGAATTCAATAACTAGATTCTTATTCCAGAAATTCCTGTGTGCCCTTGCTACTGCTTAAAATACAATGAATCTTTCTATGGTCAATTGGCACTATTGTTTCCACTCAAAGAACAAGCCTATTCAGTTTCAGCTCATGATGTGCCAAAACATGTATCTTCAATGGAGAAAAGTAAAACACATAGTCCCTCTTGTGGGCAGTATGCTAGAGGGGTAATGGCTCCAATGAAGACAGAATGTAGGGCCCATGCCTTATTTACAGCCTATTTTTCAGTGGATGAGGTATAGATTCTTCAGTGAGGGGTGGTAACACCAAAGAAGATAAAATGATAAAGATAAAATAATACCCACTTCCATTTCTGTACCCCATTCTCACACAGGGAGAAAATTTTTGCTTTCTAGGGCAATATGAAAACCCTTATTTTATAGTAAACCACAAAAGAGAAAATAAAAAAAAATTAGCTACCTGCTGGAGATATAAACATAAGCGTGTGTACACATATACAGCTGTGATTATTTTTCTGTAATGGAGACTTCAAGGAATTGAAGTTAAAATTCACCAAGCTTAGGAAACTCAAAGTGCCACAAGAGTTCAGAAGTTTGCCCCAGCTAAAAATATTTCTAAGACAAATATAAAGTCATATCCATTTCTATAATTTGTGTCCTACTGAACTTTGGATGAATAATATGGAGAAATTCTATTGGGGCTTCACAGGATGAAAATCAAGACCTTAATGTCATTTTTTTGTTCTTCCCAGCAAGCTTCTAGACACTACTATTAATATTTTTTTAAAATGTAATCCCCTATTCTGTCTAAAACAGATGTAAAAATAAAGTGTTTTTAATGACAAGAAAAATATTAGGTTGAGAAATAATGGCACTGATGTAATATAACATTTGAATTCAGATTCCATTTACACACACAATAAATGGGAAATTATTATCTCAGTTAGTTCTGCCAATTCTCTGTCAACCAAATGACCAGTTGAGCACCAGAGTCTGGAGAGAGAGCCTCGGTGAAATTAACCTTGTAGCAGTAACAATGAGACCAGACCTTTGCCTCAGCTCGACTTGTGGAAATAAAACACTGTATTTCGAGTAAGAAGGGATTATGGGAGACAAATGGTCCTCTAAAATATATTTGTGCCATTGTTTCCTTTAGTCATTTGTTTGGATAATTGGCTTTTCTGAATTCACATGCTGGAATCATAATGAATGACCCTTCATTGAAAGCTTTAGCAAATGCATTAGTAACATTTAAATTGCAAACACTGTTCACTTTTCCAAGAATGATGATGTCTCTTTCTTTTCTGGTCATGGATCTGAAATGGTGTCTCAGTTCATTTACCAGAGCTAGTTCATATCCTCCATATCCTATGCAGGATATTGCAGACTTTTAGCTTATGCATCGCCCCTGTCCAGCCAGCTATGGCTAGCAATAAATGGACAAACAAGGTGGTGATAGAGAAGGGAGGACTTGGTCCTTAGAGCTCATCCTTCTGGGCTGGCCAGTTCTCTGGATAAGTCTGCTAGCTCAGCAGGCAATGGTTAACCTGGCTCACAAAATGCTTCATCTGGAGCATAAGGAAGAGTTCTTTTATTATTTTTAACAACTAAAGAGTTTCATTTTTAACTAAAACTTCAGAGACTACACCACTAACACTTGCCATAGAGTCTGAAAATAATGCTGAGTCTTTGAGTTACTTGGATAATGTCAAAAACATGTGGAAAACAGTTTATTCAGCCTTTTTCTGACTGACATTATGCCACCTAGCTATGAATTTTCATTTGTCCCAAGGTACCTTGTAACTATGCAAATTAAAGGAGATTCTTTTTCATTGCAAAAGAGGCAAACTTCATGTTCTGTCATGCAAACAGCTCCAAAGCCTACCTACTTTGTAAAATTCACAGTTCACCTGGTTCTTTAAGGCAGCAGTCATCACAGGGGGTTTATATGTTGCTAAATAAGCCCTCCTCCCTCCCCTTCTCTGAGCTGTACTTTTCCGTTGCCCTCTGATGAGGGGCCACATGCTGCACAGGACAGCCAGCCTGGAGGGCAAGAATATTGGGTAGCAATGCCACAGGGTAGGTGGTATGGAAGAGGTTGCTCATCACTGATAAAAGGGTCCATGTTGGTCATCTGGTGACATGGAATTATTAAGGTTAGGAGTCCTGCTCAGAGAAGATAATTCTGGGTTCAAAATCTGAGGGGAACTTATACTACAAAGCATTTCTTAACAGAAAACAATACCAACTGTCCTAGACCACTACAGAACTGTAACTCAGGAGTGCCTATAAAAGTGGCATCTGATTTGCTGGGCCATATACTCCTTCTGCCACTTTCTGTTATATATCCATGGCCAGGTAGTTTATCCCTCTGTTTCAGACACCTGATCCATCAAGTAATAGATGGTGCATGCCTGTAATCCCCAGTGACTCAGGAGGCTGAGGCAAGAGAATTGCAAGTTCAAGGCCAGCCTCGGGCATTTTAGCAAGAGCTTATCATATACATAAGATACACACACAAGACTAGAGATATGGCTTAGTGACACAGTGCCCTGGGTTCAGTCCCAATACGAAAAAAAAAAAAAAAAAAAGTAACATAAAATAAAATAAATAAAAAAGCTAGCAGAACAATACATCTTGAGGCTGTTGTGATGATTTCATGTGTTAATTTACATAAATGCTTAGAACAGTACCTGGCATGTGGTCAGACACTTGGTGTTTGTCATCACTGTCTTCCCGGTCACCACCACCACCAACCACCATTACGATTATTATAGCCACCATGGGCATCATTATCACACTCAGCACATTATTGTTCATGTGACCCTCTTCCAAGCCACAGCCTTCTTTTCTGGTATTACTGTTTTCCTGCATCACTTCTACCTTGAATGTGAATCACAGGTGAGGAGCTGAAGTGTATAAGCGTATGATAAATGGCAGAGTAGAAACAAGGGAATTCTTTGTTTCAACTCCGCCTCTCACCCCGCCCTGTATCTATCTGTCTTGAGGGCACACTCAGTACTTGGTCACAGTCCCACCAGTTCTAGATTATTAACTATTTATCCATCTATCTAGAATGGGAAGAAAGAGAGGGAAGGAAGGAGGGGGAAAGAGAGAGAAATGAAGGCACCCAGACAGGATCAACTGCTTGGACGTGGCTAAGTGTTTTGTGTTGGTATGGGAAATGAAGGCAGCCCCTTGATAACCTCCTCATTGCACACCTGGCTTCTCTCTAGCTCCTCTCTAGACACCTGAGGTCTCCCATCTGTCTTCCCCTACGCTGTCTCTCAAAGACTCATCTGTCATGGCTTCCATCTATCTTGAAAACATCCACCCTCTTGCTTCTCTGTGTCATACCCCCCACCATCATCTCTTCTGAACTCCAAAACCTGTAGTATTTACAGCGCTCCACATCTCATTTGAGGCCTTCTTCACATGGGCTCATTCTACTTCCAATTCCTCTCCTGTGACTCAAATATGTGAACTTCTATCCAGTCAGTCCTAGATTTTTATTTACTCAATAAATATTTACTGAGCAGTTACCACTCTGGGCCAGGCACTAGGCCAGGGGTTATCTGTTTAATTCTACCCCATGCCCACGATCTTGCCAAATTCAACTCTGTGAAAGCAGTCAGGGCCCATTTTAGCTTTTATTTTATGAGTTGACGATATTTTTTTTCCCAACTGGACTCTAAGCTCCTTGCAAGTAGGATCTATGTCACCTACGTCCAAGTCTTCAACCTGTGATCTAGAATGTATGCTCCACTGTGTCAGGAACCTGGGTTGTCCATTTTGTTCAATGATGAAGACAAGTGCCAGGGGTGTGTCTATTAATGCTAGATACCCAAGAAATATTTGTGAAATGGAGAAATAAAACCACCTAACACCTATCAGGGTGCTGGGCACATATTATGTGCTTTAAATTCATTCCTAGATAATCAATACCTAGTATTTAACATTAACCATGAGATTCTTCCAGGATGTGCAACAGAAGTACACCACCTTCAAAGAGTTTCAAATACCATTTTTGTACTCAAAAACATACAGGCAGATTCCTGAGTTTCTATGCAGTTGTAGCCAAAGTAGATACAACATCATAGCTTTCTACAAATAAAATCTTTGAAAAAAATAAGAACAATTACCAAAACACACTCACTATTATCTACAGCTTAACAGTAGTATGCATACTCATTTATAGGTTCTGCTTTCTAGGATTTAGTTAATTCTATTGCTTGGTGTTACTATAACTGCTCAGCAATAGTGACAATTTGTTAACCTCTAAACATAGTTGTGTATCATTTACAGACTTTAATTAGAATGTTAGAATTATAATGTTTCAGAACTGGAAAGAACTTAACATCGAGGAATCTTCAATTTGTTTTTAATCATTGAAAGTGTTTTTAAAAGGATCTTACAAAGAATTCATTGTATAAATAGATAGAAATGGCGTTGTTCTGGTGACCCTGGAGGAAGAAGCTTGAAGAGTCCATAGCCCCTCCTGCTTCCCCACACTGTTCTCTTTCCCCAAGGCATCACTGCCTCCAAGACCCTGTACATGGTTTAAATTACCAGACCAGGCCTTAACATCAAAGAAAGGAATCTCAAAAGGTGGTAAGAGACCTGCCTAATATCACTCAGCTGGGTAGCAGTGGAGCCAAGAGGAATCTCTGGTCTGCATCCCTGGAGTGTTTACACCATGTTTTGCTGCCCCTATGCCAAGGACATTACTGCCATTCTCACCTAAATTCTTCCAGGCTCTCTGCACCTCCAGAAGGGGTACCTGCTTCCCTTCTGCAAGACTTGCTTTGATTATTCTCCCTAACCTCCCAATGTTTCTGAATCTACTTTTTAGGAAATGTCAGATTACCTACATGTTTAACAATTTCTTTCCATGACCCTTAAATTGCTTCCAGCTGTTCCCCTAAAGCTTCCGTCATGGAGGTAGTTAGATTAGCCCTTAAGAAGGTGTACTAGTAAACTGTCTAGTGCCTATAGAGTGCTTTCCAACTCAAAGTCAACTGTCTACAGGGCAATTTTCATGGCTGAAAGACATAGGCAAACATTCACAGATGCTGGTCCATTTATAAAGTGGCTTCACTTAAAGGCTGTGGCTTTAAAATGGTACCTTTGCAAACGGATGTCTGTTCTTTTTATTATTATTATACATTTACACAGACACACGTCATTAGTTCTTTATTGACATCCTGTTTTATTTTTATCTAGTTTTAATGCTAGCTGTGAATGTCATCATAAAACTGTCTTCTAGAATACCTACTGATAGGGAAAAAGGAAAGAATGGATCAAAACTAAGTGCCATATGGGAGAGGAGAGACCTCAGGATCCCTGCTGCCTGCATGACTGAACAGCAGGAGCAGCATGCAGGGTGAACACTGAGCCAGCACAAGGGAGCGGCTTGCACGGCTGTCTTGGAGAGCATCTAGGCTCCCAGCTCAGCATTCAAATGGAGCCCAGTCATCACTGAAGCTGTCAACATTGATGTCTGACTTCCACAGTCCAGGGGAAAATTCTGGGCCCACCAGCTGCTGCTGGAAAGGCAATTAGGGCCTTTGGGAAGTGGGAAACCAACATAATTGACTCACTCCAACCACCAACAGTTGGATTCCTGTCCTCCAACTCCTGATTGGTTGTAGTCCTCAATTGTTATTTATTTTTCTTAGCTTTTTTTTTTCTTTGTTGCTATACTTCATCTCATTCTTATCATTCAATTTTGTTTTGGGGAAAAGCACTCAAGAAATCCATTTTCAGGACCTTTCAGATTATCTCATTTCAATGACTAAGTTTCAAATGTAATTCAGGCTTCCCCAAGCTACTTGAATTATATGATGCTGGATTGCTTTCTACTCTATATTATTTTTCTTATGGTGGAAGTGTGATGTGAATCATTTTAATAACTCCTTGCATCATATCCACCTACTCTCTCTATTTGTGCAAGTAATGTTCAGGCATGTGAGAGGTTTGCATCAAATAGCATATAGGAAATCACAGTGGGAACCAGAGAGATAATATGGCTTCCAAAAAAGGTCTGTAATTGTAGCCTGAATTAAAAGATACACAGAGCCTGTTATAAGAAGAGGTTATAAATTCGACTGCTCCAGTCAGACTATATATATAAAGTGATGTGCTGAGTTTGTTCCAGACATCTCAAGATGGATATTGAAATGCAATCACTTAGAATAGTCTGAATTCTCAGTTGGCCGTGATTTTGTGTGATGGCCTTTCAAATGCTTCATCAGGTTCATCCCCCACACTGTCCTCTGGGCATCTTTCTATTCCTAACTCAGGCCTGGCTCATTTTATTCTTTCACTTAAAATTGTCCCTACCTCAAAAGCTCTTTCTCTTCTGTTCTGTGACTTCTCATTCTGTTCTTAGAGAGCCCTTCCCTGATGATTGAATCTGAAGGCTTTTACTTCTACCTCCATATGCCCCCAGGTGCATGCATGTGCACGTGTGCACACACGCACACACACACACACACACACACACACACTTTCAATAGTGTCTGATTAGTGCCCAGATGAGAATGACACAAGGATGGATGACAGAATGACAGGTGTGTGTGTGTGTGTGTGTGTGTGTGTGTGTGTGTGTGTGGTTGCCTGCTTCCCTTCAGTTCTCTGACAGGAGGGGCCTTATTTGCTTTGTTTCCTGCTATATCACTGGTCCCTAGAAAAGTCCTGGCACATGGCAAGAACTCAGAAGGTATCTGCTAAATGAGTCATAACTAATTGAAGAGAGCATGTCTGGTGTCAGCTGGTCAGGGTGGAGAGGGGACAGAAAATGTTTATCTGAAAACTACTGAAGCAAGAGAGTCTGAGCCTGGGAAAGAAAAGATTGGGAGAAGCCATAATAATTATCACAGATCCTTGGAGGACTGGCAAAAAAAGAGGGACAAATGAGGTCCAAGGTGGAAAATCTGTTAGGCACTAGCTGGGGAGAATGCTTATGACAGAGTTCTCTTGAAAAACATAAACTTCTTGGGGCGGGGGTTGTGGCTCTGTGGTAGAAGTGCTCACCTAGTACGTGTGAGGCACTGGGTTCAATCCTCAGCACCACATAAGAAAAAATAAATAAAATAAATGTATACCAGGATACTGGAGAAGCCCGAGCTTGGAAATGGAAAAGGAACAGAGAGGGCCTCCCCAAGGAGATGGCATATGCTTACAGCCAAGACATCTTAAAGAGTAGAAGTTAACCAGATGGAGAGGGATGAAGGTGAAGGAGTCTTGGGGCAGAAAAGATTGTGGTTCAGCAAGACAAACTTCACATGTATGTAGCAAAAATGAACTGTGGAGAGATGTGGGGTGGTACAAGGGGAGCTGGGAGGGATAAGCTGAGTCAGGTAAAGATGGGTGCTTCAAGACTGGAAGTCAGGAAGGTGGGTAAGAGGCAGAGAAGATAGGAAGCAGAACATCAGAGGATATGTGCAAGATATTAAGAGGGCAGAATAAATGGACTTGGGGATGATTAGGTGGAGAGTATAGAGGAGGGGCTGTTAGGTTTTTGTACCAACTAGGAGAACAAAGATACCTATTGATCCCAGACCACCTGGAGGTAGACTGGATCAGAGAACTGTTGGGACAGATAAGTGTTGTGGGCAATATCTCACTTCTCCAAGGTAGAATGCATTACTTGTGCAAAACCTGTTTTCTATTCTTAAATCTACTGCCCTAAAAAAAATAGTAATTCAATAAAATGTCAAGTAATTTGAGTACCAAGCGGAAAATGGAATTCCTTAGTTGGGAATTTTCATGTACCATATTAATAATTTTCTTTATAGGTGCTTTCCCATCACTTAAATGGAATATATACTCCCTAGAAATTTTGCAATAGCAATTGTATTATGTAAGGATATTTGAGTAAAAATGCCAATAATCATAAAACAAATTCATTTTAATTTCTGCTGGTCATAAAATAATGTGTCTTATTATCTTACCGTCACAGCTGTACACATAGAAGAATGTCACTAAAAGTCAATTAACATAATTTTTCTATTTTAAATGTTTCCATTCTTTTCAGTTAGTTTAACAAATGATTTTTTTAAAAACTCAAATTCATATTTCTGAATATAAAGTGCATTTCAGTAGTATCTATGCTTTATTGCTAAATGCTTTTTGAATGCTGTTTTTTTTCTTAATGGTGAAACTAGCATCAAAATGATTGCTTCCTATTTATATTCAGAAATTCCCTAATGGTGATTCCAGTCACATATTTAACATAAGTTTAATTTCTAGAAATCAGCATTTCTAGACCAAATGCTTTGAAAAATATTATTTTAAATGATTTCCCACGATATTTGTTCATATTTCACTAATTGTATAGAAAAAAAATATGTAATTTTTTCTTTTAACTCAGGAAACATATGGTGTCAGTGCTTAAGGAAATGTGAGTCATATCTTTGATGAGGCAACTACTGAAAAATCAGCTCCTTCTGCCACAATAAAAATAGCATGATAATCCCTATCGAAGGTCAAAAATCTAAATTTAAAAAATATATTTTAAGAATTTTTATTTTAGCCATCTTGCCATGAATTAGAAATGCAGTCTGTTCAGTGTCCAACCCTGACATTTCTAGCATACTTGCTTTTTCATTTTTTTTTTTTGAGCTAAGAGAGATGAAAGACTTATTTTGCTTTATTTCGACTCAAAGATCTCTGAGACATTGCAGTGCCAAAAAAACAATATCCTCTACCCATTCCCTGCCCTCCTCCCCCATGAAAAATCCTTTCACCTCCCAAACAACTTCTAAAAATACATCTTTCTTTTCTGTTAACTGCTCTCTTGATACTTAAAGATGTGTCTGAAGGATTTCATTGTCAATGTTACTTATTTCCAAACTCCCATGTGGTTCTCTAAGGACTCTTCCCTCCTTTTCCCAGTGAACACCTTTGAAAGCTATAATGGACTTGGCAGTGGTTGAACACCTCTGTTTAAAACTATGAGCATATAAGCGAAGCTACCTAGGAAACAGCACCCAATATCTCCAGCTATCCCTCCCTAACTGTGAGTTTCATGTCCAGTTTGCACTTGAGAAGTGGAAGCAATTAAATAACTACTGAACAAGGGAGAGGGCCTGATTGACAGGTGAGAGTGCAGGTCACCTGCACATTACTTACAAAGAGACCCTGTGATAAGTATGGAATTTTACTCTTTTGAATCTTTAGAAGTAAGGAGACTAAGAAGACAATTAATTGCTTTAATACCCATAGAATGTGAAGATCAAGTTTCCTGCCCATTGTTTAATCAAGGGACATACCTGAGTAGATCTGATATATTTGACATCCTTGGCTGAAACTAGGCTTAATTTCCACTGATCGTTCCTTACCCTTGTACAGCTCATGTGCATCTAATTCTGTAGCTTGCTTTTCAACCTATCAAAAGATCTAGACACAAAACTTGCAGTTCACTTAGAAGAGAATTCTTCTTGGATTTGTTTTTGCAAATAACATAAGTAGGTGTTTGATTAATTATTATTTTTTCTTTTTCTATTTATATATGACAGCAGAATGCATTACAATTCTTTGACTAATTATTATTATAAAAGAAATACATGTTTTGCCAGACATGGTGGTACACACCTATAATCCCAGCTACTTTGGAGGATGAGGCAGGAGGATGATAAGTTCGAGGCCAGTCTCTGCAACTTAACAAGACCCTCAGCAACTTAGGGAGAGCCTGTCTCAGAATAAAAAAAATAAAAAGTGCTGACTTGTAGCTCAGTGGCAAAGCACTCCAGGGTTCAATGGCCATTACCAAACCAACCAACCAACCAACCATATATATTGTTGAGAAAATTAGAAATAAGAAAAGGAACAAAGGCTCTCTAAATCATCCATAATTTTCCACTCAAGGATATGCAAGGCTAACAGAAATATTATTTTCAGTCTTTTTAATTAATATTTCCAAAACTGATACTATGTTACATAAGCATGTTTTCTGAGTTTCCCATTTAATATTTCATGTATATGGTTTTCCTACTTCAAGGATTTTTTCTAAAATGATCTTTTAAAGGTTGCCTAATAGTATCCGCAAGGCCTATTAACCCCGCAGTACGTGGTTTGGTTACCACTCAGCCTTGCCCTCTTACAATGGAAAATGCTATACTTTCATTTGGGTCCCTTCATATATCTAGTTCTTCCTGCCTGGTATATGCTTCCTGTGTGGGCACAACTTTAAGGTGGTCCCCAAGATTCCCATTCCCTGTGGATATGCCCTATATAAATTCCTGTTCTTACCTGGAAGCCTGACCCATGAATGTAATCACCTGTCACTCCCTTCCTTAGGTTATGGTATGTGGAGAAGCCTAAGGGAGTTTGCTGATGTAAGTAAGGGCCCTGAATCATTTGATTTTGAAATTAATCAAAAGGGTGATTCTCTTCGATGGGCCTGACTGAATCAGGAGAAAGTCCATGAAGAGGAACTGGGCTCTTCCTGAAGAAGGACATTCTTCTACTGGCCTTTGAAGAAGCCAGCTTCCATGTTGTGAGTGCGTCTGTAAGAAGATGAGGAATTGCAGGTGACCCCCAGAACCTGAAGCAGCCCCCAGGCTAACAACCAGAAAGAAGGGGAAGCCTCAGTACTAAAAGCAGAGTACTCAAAGTACTCAGAGTACTAAAACCTCAGTACCAAATTCTGCCAACAGCTTGAAGGAGCTTGGAAGAGGACCACAAGCCCTGGAAAGCACCTGACTGCGTCCTTGTGAGACCCTGAGCAGGATATTCAGCAAAGGCTGAGCCTTACTCCTGACTCTGGGAAACTGAGGAAATGAATGTCACTTTAAAAGCATTTCCTTTCTCTCTTCCTTTGGCATCTTCCACAAGTCTTTAAGCCTGACCTTTGAAGTCCTTCCCTTTGAGGAGACTTCCCTAACTCCTCCTATTTATGGACCTGGCTTCTTTTTTACTTCCTCCATTAACAGCAGTCCCAGGTAGAAGAGCAGTTGTAGCCGTTGGCTCTTTCCTGGTCTGAGTGACCCTTACACAATCAACAGTGGTGAACGCTGAGCCTCAGAGAGGTGAGGATGTATTTGCTTATTGGAAAAACATCTGAGGAAAAGCAATATATGTGAGCCACAGTGCCAGCCTGGATGTTAACAGATTTACCAATGCAAGATGTAGTTTGAACAAAAACACAGTGAGTAGACCATAATGTATAACATTTAATATATTATCTGAGACTGGTCACCCATCAAGGTGACTTAGAAAGACCTATTGAAGCAAATTGCACTGAATAATTCATGTAAGCATTAGCTGTGTGGATACAGAGCCTGAATCCATATACAATTTACTATGCAACCTTGTCAGTTTTTATGTAAAAATCACTGAGTGAATAAAACTGCATATTTATGGTAATTTGTCATTTATTGATTACCTCTGAGGAAAACACAGTTCTTTCTACTGGTTTTCAAAGCCTGGTTAGCAGACAGGATCACAGAAGCAGTTATGTGCTGGGTTGCAGAGTGACTCATCTGAGAGATTACAGGAGGCAAACATGTTCTACATGCTAATGACGTCAAGCCAGAACCTTCCAGATATTAGAAATGAAAGCAAGTAGATGTGCGATATTTAAATTCCACTTTAAAAATAACAATGCAGTTAAAATAAACACAAAGTCTCTATATTCCCTGCCATTTTATGATCACTAAGGGGAAAAAAAAATCAAACCCTAAATCCTACTCTTTGTTATATAAAAAATTGCTTAATTATCTACCTTCCCTACCGTGATACCTGATTTAACACTGGAAACACTGAAAAAGGTCGGAACTGATTGGGTTTTAATAAAGTCCAAATCTGGTGTCTTCACCATTGTGGGGCTGGTAATTTAGAATTATTTCCTAAAACCTGACAGTTTCCTCTAATTGGATCTAACAGAAGAGTTCTCAGATCCAGGAAGAATTCACTAACGCTCAGTAAGCTTAATGTTTCAAAGCATCACCTGAGTGATTGTTTTAATGTTGAAATTTCCTAGTTCTTTCCCCCAGAAATGCTGAATGTCCCTAGGTTCCGGGGGTCCCTTAAATTACTTGTTTCAGTCAGACCTCAGAGATGGTTGTGACATGAGTGGGTTAGCTGTCAAGGAGTAGATCACTAAGTTAGTGTTGGTCATTGCTGCTAGAGAACTTGCTCCTAAGACCCATTTTTTTTTTCTGGTGTTCTCTAGTCTGCTTGAGAAAAAAAAAAAAATTCAGAGTGTATATTATTGGAGTACATTCCATAAGGAAAAAAAAAAAAAAACAATTAGAAAGTCTGGATGTCTGTGCCAATCAACAGGGATGCAAATGCCTAACTCAATCTTGGGGGGAGATTTTACTGGACCAAAGAGAGCCAGTCCTGAGGAAGGGCTGCTATTCAGCCAGCAGGTGCAGCATTCTTGGCAGGTGGGAATGTGAGCAGAGTGTGGCCAGATCTGTTGGATTTCTGGAGGAACAAAAATCCAGACTTTATGGAAAGTCCCCTTATTTTTTTTTTAAACATTGGATTTTAAAAATAAAATTTTCCAACCGGGCAAAAAATTGCCATTTTCAACCTCTATCTCCATCCATCAGGTTAATTTTCCATAACGTGAGAAATGGAAGAACCTGTGTCATAGACAGTGGTGGCAATGTGAGAACATGGCCATGAACTTCATAGGCGAGAGACAAGAAGGAACATCCTCTCCATGATGCCATTTCAAGACAATTGAAAAAAAGAGCTGCCTTTTCCAGAACTCAATACTGTGAGGAGGAAGTGGTTTCTAGTATTTGGAACATGAAAATTTACAAAATTGGTTTTCATCTTCCCTTTCCTTGTCTTCTTCCACCTCCTCTTGTCCTCTTGTTCTTCTAAAAAAAAAGGTTTTACTATCTTTATATTTCCTCACTTAAGCATTCATTCTTAGGACAGCTCAAGGTTAAATCTGCAATATGTTTTGGTGCTACAGTTTTCTGTGTCTACCCTGAATTCAACCCAGTCTTTGTGCTGCCCTATAACTGATGGGAGCTTGGACTGTGGTGAGTGCCAAGGAATGCCAAGATGGAAGTGCCTGGGTAAGATACCAGTTCAGCTAAGGCTAAATGCCAGACTATCAAATGCATTCTGAGGGTATGTGTAGCTGTCCTGTTGCAAGGATGTTCCTCATGAGCTATGGTTTCTCTTAGAAATGTTGGAAACCATTGAAACCTCCCAAATACCAAACTACTTTTTCTTTCTGAGGTGTTGGTTTCTTCTGAATATGTTCTCTGTGTTTGAAGAAAATCCTGGAGAGCACTGATAACTCCTAAATTAGGCAAAACCAGGAAAGTCTCTATAATCTGAGCCCAATAACTCCATATGGCAGATTTGACAGAAGACTTCTTTGAAAGTCCCTCCTGTAACCACTGGCTTGTGCCAAGTTATACGAAAACCAAGGCAGTGCCAGCTTCTCTGCCCTGAAGCCACTAAAAGATCAAATAATATTTTGAGCTTTTTAGCACAGCTTCTTAGTGCAAATACCATAAATACAAAATATATCTCCTATGTGAAAGAGAATAGTTCAAGGATTCCTTTATAAACCTTTTATTTCATAATGTATAATTGGAATCTTGGTAATGATTACAAGGGGCTATTTTAAGATCCATCATGAGCATTGTAAAGAGTGGTTTTCCCAAAGAAAGCAAGACTTAAGTGAACGGTGAACATGTTTTCAATGAAAAAATCTGGTTGATTTGACCCATAAAGCTCTTTCCCATACTAAAAACTCTTTTTTAAAAGAAAATGAGATTCACTGCATAAAGAAAAATCCTATAGTGATAGATTATTGCTTTAGAGTGTCTGTTAGGTCAGATTATCTGATGGTTGTCCTTACATTGTTCATTGTAATTTCAAGTGAACTTGGTGCTTAAAAAGTTAATGTAAGGACAGAAGGCATTATGAAAACTCATCTGTTTCATTGTCTCCATAGTATTTCTGTTGTTGCAGACTGCAATCTCTTTGCATTATGCTCACCACTTACATTAAAATTCATTATTTTAGCTACACCAGCATTTAATTAAAATGAACACATAAATACATTAGGATATGTCCTTCTTTGTGAAAGCTTTTACAACTACAAAAAATGATGATCATAAGGAATTTTTAATGGTATAGCAAAGTCCTATTAAGTAACAACATATGCTCTAGGACCCAATTTTTTTTAAAACAAAAAGGGTTCATAAATTGAGAAACATACCACAGTGTTAACACTAAATAACCTTCAATGACAGGATTAAGAGTGAATAAAACAAATCAAAACCACAACAAGATACCACTTTACACCCATTAGAATGGCTATTATCCAAGAATTTTTAAAAGAAGATCACAGAGGAATAGAAATATCATCTCTACAGAAAAAGACACACAACTGTTTAGACATGTAAAATGTGATAAATTCTTTTCTTTGAGAGTAGGCAGGTGGAAGGAGTAAATTAAAGTATTATTTCTCATTAATTTAAACCTACTGTGGTAAATGGTCATCTTAAACACTGAGCACAGTAGTGTCCTCAATATTTTTTCAAGAAAGAGATCTTCATCTCTCTGTAGAGACTATCTACAGAATATTGTATGGTGTGAGCTATGGGCTTAAATGTCTTATTTGATACAATTTTGAACTGTTGAGATATGGCTTTGAAAATTAAAACTAAAACCACAGGAGCAACAAAGAGACTTGAAATAAATATTTTTATTTATATATATTTCAACAAACAACTAATAAATATCAGGAGTTTGTATAGGAATATATCCTGTGTTCCCTAAATTCATGATGAACAGACACAAAAGCCAGATCACATCTCCTACAAGCTACACATATCTATTATTTACAGTTTTAAATTTACTAGTTTTAGAAGGTACAAAGAAAATCCTGATTTTTCTGCTTGTCAAATGTCCTCAATTACAGTTGATTAGGGCTCCTTTTTGTTGTTGTTTCTATTTGCTTGTTTTAATAATGCCAAAGTCAATAGATGTGAGTATATTTTCAACTTTCTGATCAATATGCAGAATAAAAAGGTGACATTTTGGTACATGAAGTTGCCTGGTGTTTTTGTCAATTATTTAGATTTGTTTTCAGAGAGAATTTCTGGAATGTGTAATGCATAGAAAAACTGTTTAAATTCTAGTTTTTGTTATGATTCAAAGGTAGATGACATTGTTGAATTCTTTAAGTTTGCCTAGGTGCTATGATTTATTGCTAGAAGTAAGCAATATTAGAAACACAGTATTTAGGAAATGTTCTCATAACTTGGGTTAAATATATAGGTAAAGTTGATATATTTGTTTGGCAGTATAAAGCCAAGAAGCTAGTCATGGGACTGAAGAAAGAAGTCTGAAAAGAGAGGAAGTAAACTATACCTGTATCATGTTGGAGATCTAAATTGGTTTTATTGATCACTCAACAATTTAATGTATCCTAATCCCTTGTTCCAGGAAAAATAAAATCAAAGATCAGATTATCAAACTCCTCTGTCTAGTTTCCACTTGCAACACACACACATTAAATAGCAAAATTCAACTTATTTGGTTAAGCACACTGGACATTGCTTAATAAATTTTAAAAATTAATTTTGTATTTTTAAATGGGTTGCGTAGAGACCAACAATAGGGTCACTGAAGAACTTCCAAACTCTTCTCTTGAGTCCGTTTCTTTAACTGTTATTTGTTTGGGGTTAGAAGTACCCACTTGCGGAATGAGAATGACAATAACAGTTTCCATAAAGGGTTGTGGTAAGGAGAAAATTCAACTACCCAATGAGTGATTTTAGCACTGTACCTGCCTGGATTTTAGGACATGCATTGTCACTATTAGCTGTTGCTCTTAGAGAAAACAGAAAAAGAAAAGGCAAGAAATTTGTATGAGATCAGTACCTTTTGGGGAAACATAAAGAGGTCCAACATGACCAAAACATAAAGACAGTTGGGAGGTGGGAAAAGTGAAGAAGATGATGCAAGAGATACAGGCACAGATTGTGGCCCATGTTGCCTTTTTATGAACTTTACCTAGTGGGTTATGGGGCATGGCTTTTCACTAGACCACTTGAAACATTTAAACAGGAATAACACTGGGAACAAGGGCTCAATGATAAGTCTATGTATAGATACAAGAGATGAGAACCTGAACCAGCTATGGCAGTGGGCACAAGAGAAAATGCACTAATTCCAGTATGTTTTTCTTCTATTTAAAAAAGTTTATTTCGTTTTTGTTAATTAATTTTGAGAACCAGCCTCCAAAATGGCCTGGATATGCTTCCTCCAGCTCTTCATCAGGATGGTCCTGTGTGACCAATACAATATGGCAGAAATACTGTTGTGTAAGTTTTGAAGCTAGATGCGGCAAGATATTGTGGCTCTCTCTTTGCTCTCTTGATGACTCAGTCCAGGCAATCTATGTCAGTCACCATGACATAAAGACCTCTCACAGCCTGGGGGACAGCACATTGCAGAGGAAATGAGACCTATTATAAGCAGCCAACATCAAGAAGACCCCCACGTGAATAAACAACCTTAAAAGCCCATTTTCTGGACTGGGGATGTAGCTCAGTTGGTAGAATGCTTCCCTTGAATGCACAAGACCCTGGGTTCAATTCCCAGCAAGCAACACACACACACACACACACACACACACACACACACACATCTTCCAGTCCCAGTCATGCCTGTAGAGTTGGTAACTCTGGCTGAACTTTTTATTTCTTTAAGTACGCAGGATCAAACCCTAGGACTCACACATGCTAGGCAAGAAATCTACCACTGAGCTATATCCCCGGCTCTTTGTTTACTTTTATTTTGAGACAAGGTTGTGCTAATAACCTTACCCAGGCTGATATTTAACGTGAATTCACCGTTGCTTTAACATGGAGCTATATCACCAGTCCTTTTTATTTTTTGAGATAGGGTCTTCCTAAATTGTGCGACTGGCCTTGAACTTGTGATCCTCCTGCCTCAGCTTCAACAGTAGTTGGGATTACAAGTGTGCACCACCACAGCTGTCTCTGGCTAATTTCTTAACTGCAACTTCACCACAAACTTCACGCAGGAATCTTCAATCAAGACCCTTCTGAATTCCTGAGTCACAGAAATTGTGAGAAGAAAGTCATACTTACCCTTATGTTATGCAAATAATTTAGGGGGCAATTTACTACATAGTAATAGTTAACTAATACAGATTGATCTCATCTAGTAATTTACTACATAACACTAGCAAACTAGTACAGATTTACCTAAACCTGGTATGTTAGATTCTAAGATTCACATTTCTCTGTGTGAAGGCATTATCTAAATAGAGAAGGAATTTATGAATATGATGGAATACCATGCCCCCAGTTCCATTACTTTACATGGTAAAAGGGATTGTGAAGATATAATTAAATTTACTTATCATTTGACTTTAATTCAAAGGGCTAGATAGGCTTGCTCTAATCATACAAAATTTTTATATCTGGGTCTAGAGGTCAGTCAAAGGAAATCAGAAATACCAAGCAGCTGGGAAATTCCTTTGCTAACCTTGAAAGAACTAACTGCCACATTGTGGAGAGGGTCACTTGGCACAGAATGGCAGGTAGCCTCTAGAAACCTCAGTCTGTCAATCACGAGTAACTGAATTCTCCCAACAGCCAGAATGAGCTTGGAGAAAAACCCGGAACTCTACATGAGAACTGAAGCCATGATTAACACCTTGAGTTCAGTCTTGAGCTAAGAATCCAATTACTCCATCCCCAGACTTCTGACTTTCAGAGTTCTGAGATCATAAATGGGTATTATTTAAAGCTGCTATATTTGCATAATTTGTTACACAGCAATAGAAAACAAATGCACCTGGCTTACATGATAAGCTATTGGATTTTGAACTGCTGCCATAATAGAAAAAGATTCTTGGGAATATGGAAAAAGATGAGTATATTTTTCATGTGAGAAGAAAGTGAATCATCAGGGTCAGGGAGCAGATTCCTTTACCAGCAACCATCTTCCAGGATGGCACCCAGTGATCCCTGGCCTGCTGGAATTCACAGTCTTGTTTACTTTTTTTTCCTCTCTCTCATTGAGTAGGCCTGACTCAAAAGAGGAATAATTTAGAAGCAAACCTGTGTGAGTGTTGAGGCTCCATCATATAAGACATTACAGTTTCCACCTTAGTCTTTTGTGGACTACCTTCCCTTGGTGAAACACCCACCATGCCATGAGGATGCTTTAAGTTCCTTTATAGAGAAGACCATGAGGCAAAGAACTGAGGCCTCCTGCCTGATAGCCATCACCAATGTGCAGCCATGTGAGGGAGCCATCTTGGAAGTAGATCTTGTAGCCTAGTCAAGTCTTGATAGATATCTATACTGTAAATTCTTAAGAGAACATAAACTAGAGCCATTCAGCTAAGTGTCTCTCAAATTATTGACCCACAGACACTATTGACATAATAAATTTTATGGTTTTAAGCTGACAAATTTGGATGCATGCAACAACAGATGACTAATTAAGAGGTTTATAGAAAGGTTCCTGAGGATTAAACTCTCTGCCTAGATTATAGTGGACAATCAGTCTGCAATGGAAAACAGGGGCGGGGGGATTTTCAGTAGTATTTAAGGGCAGTTTTCAAGACAAGCACAAACTAAACTTGTGATCCCTTTTCCCATTATTAATGAGTTATATGTCGCTGATAGAAAAGCAATAGCTAAAGACTGTGACAACTTGGCCAGAGGTAAAGATTGAGAGTTTTTCTCTCCACTGGCTCTTCTAAACATCCTGATTATCTTTAACAGTCCCTTAAGACCTATCTCTCTATGCTTTGTGCAAAAGAAACAGCAAAATAGAAGAAATGATAACAAAGAAAAAATACACACCACTTAGACAAAGTGAAAATCATGCCATGAGGAACTCCTTAGAACTGGAGAACCATGACTGTGTCCTAAGATGGGGAGTTGAAATGCCCAATGGGAATGTATTTTCAACTAGTTGCTCATTTTTCATGAATTTCAAAACAAATTTAATGTTTATACAATACTTAGATTAGGAATATGGAGGTAATATCAATATGCAGCTTGAGAATGAAAATATGTTTAGAAGGGAGTCTTAAAAATAGTTTGTTCCTGATTATAGAAGTCATAAAATACTCAAAATAAAAAGAATATAAAATGCATCTATAATCCCATCTAAAGCTAAATACCCTTAACAATTTTTATGCATGTGTTATAAAATAAAAATATTTCTTCCATGAAAATGTTGTATATTTCATTTAACTGTCATTAATAATATATTTTCCCACTGCTATTAAAGTAATTTTTAGCTATATCTGCTTATTTAGACTACAACTGAATACTTAATAATAAATCAAAAAGGCAAGGCCAAAGCAGACAAAATCATAGGGAAAAAAAACTCCTATGTGTTAGGAATCAATATTCACTTTTAACAGAGCATCTGCTGACCTTTTGATATATATATGTTTCTATTTACAAAAATGATATGTTAAGCACTGTTATCAAAATAGATCAAAGACCTAGAAATTAGACCAGAAACTATACAACTTCTGGATCAAAACACAAGTTCAACATTCCAGCATATAGCAATAGACAATGACTTTCTCAATAGGATCCCTAAAACTCAGGAAATAATGTCAAGAGTTAAGAAATGGGACAACATCAAATTAAACAGCTTCTGCACGGCAAAGGAAACAATTAGGAAGGTAAAAAGAACCCACAGAATGGGAGAAAAAATTTTGCTAGCTATTTTTCTGACAGAGAATTAATATGTAAAATAATAAATAGCTCAATAAAGTTTACACCAAAAAATCAAATAACCTAATTAATACATGGACAAGTGAATTAAATGAACACTTCTTAAAAGAAGAAATGAAAATGCCAAGAAATACTTGAAAAATGTTCAACATCATTAGCAATCAGGGAAATACAAATCAAAACTATACACTAGATTTCATCTCACACCAGTCAGAATGGCAGATACCAAGAATACAACTAATATAAAATGCTGGAGAGGATATGGAGGGAAAGTAACACTTTTACACTGGTGAGACTGTAAATCAGTGCAACCTTTATAGAAATCAGTATGGAGAGTCCTCACAAGAGTAGGCATGAAACCATCATATGACCCAGCTAGACAACTACTTGGTATTCATACTGAATAATTAAGATCTTGTAACTATAGTGATACATGTATACCCATGTTTATAGCAGCACAATTCACAATAGCCAAATTATGGGACCAGTCTAGGTATCCATCAATTGATGAACAGATTAAAAAAATGTGGCATACATACACAAGGGAGTTTTATTTAGTTGTAAAGAAAAATGAAATTACGGCATTTGCAGGAAAATAGGATGAAACCAATTTTAACATGATGAGACCATCATGTTAAGCAAAATAAGTTAAACTCAAGGGTTGTATGTTTTCTCATATGTGGAAGCTAGAGAAGAAAAAGGAGAATCAAAGTGTAGGTGGATCTCTTGAAAATCAAAGGGAGATCATTGGAGGAAAGGGACCAAGCAGTGGGAAGCAGAGAGGGAGGGAAAGGGGATGTGATGGGGAGTGATATTGGCCAATATATATTATATTGTATGTATGTATGAGTATACAACAATAAATCCCATCATTATGAACTACTATAATGTACCAGTAAAAAAAAATGTGGGGAAAAAAATACCTTTCTCTCATTTACTGTGGCAATACAAGGTTTTAAAAGTGATCTGAACAGCTCTAAAAATGAGATTGAAAATGATGTTTTGGTTGTTTTCACTTGCATTCCCTTTATAATAGAGAAATTTACCTTTTCATACTTGACATGTTTATTTTTATGTCTATAAATGTCTTATATCCTTTTAAAATCATTGTGTTCCTTCTTTTATTGTCTCTTTCAAAACAATCTTTTGTCCTTACACATATATCTTTTTCAGTTTGTGATTTCCTTTTTAATTATCTTTTTTCCTTACAAGTAAACTAAAATGTAAAACATTTGCATTCTTAAATATCAACATTTTCCCTAATGATTTCTTCTTTTGAAGTTGCGCTTAGAGATGGTTACCACAAACATCCAAGATTATATAAGCATTTAGGATATTTTTCTCTATATTTTTGAGGATTTCACAAAATAGTTCTTCAAAACTATATCTGAATCTTGTTTTGAAGTTAAGTGTAAGATTAGAATCTAACTTTTGTCCTAATAGCATTTTTTTTAAAAAAGTGAATGTATTACACAATTAGTACACAATCATCATCAATGATGGAGACAAGTATGAAAAAAAAAAGACCATATACAAACTGACTTTAACAGTTTACTCACTCTCTGTTATTTCACCGTTTCTCCTTTCCCAATATCTATCCCCCCATATCTCTCTCTCTCTCTCTCTCTCTCTCTCTCCCTACTCCCTCCTTCCCTCCTTCTCTTCATGTGTGTATTACTGGGAGGCACCCACTGCCATGCATTCCAGGTACCATACATGTCACTTTTACAAGTTTAAGTATTTAGTTCTCAAGCTGAACTTGTAATGTAGAAATTATTCTATTTCAAAGATGAGGAAGGGAAGGTCTGGAGAGATTCGGGTACTGGAGATTACAGAGCTCAGTGGCTGATAAGTTTGAAGGTGTATGTAGGTTCCTGGAAACACTGATATGTAGACAATCAGTAAGTGCCAGCTTTAGAGCTGAGGGTTCTCCTTCTAACTGGCTTCCAGGTGATGTTGATACTGATGGTCTGTGGACCATGTTCCAAGTAGCAAGTATAAAGATGACAACCAACAGTGTAACTCTGTAGATAGCAAGATTTCTAGACTTCTGTTTCTTCCACATGACCACAGTTCCTCTAGTTGCTGTTCACTAATGTGTATGCCCATCATTCAACTAAGTTCCAAAATTGAAAGTCAAGCTTTTAGGTACAAGATAATAATAGTAACAATACTTCAAAAGATATAAAAGTCAAAATGAATGATGAAAAGAAATTAAGACAAAAACCCCAAAATTTATGCCACAAAAAGTTCCCAAAACACTTTCCAAGGAAACTTGTGTAAGTCCATTACTAAAATTAAATTTTTGTAGAAGACTAGAGAATTACCCCCCAAAGAAAAACCAGATCAGCTGAAATATTCATATTTCATAGTCTACCCATTCTTTAAAAATGGAACAGTCACAATTATTGCTAGGGCTACTGCTTATTGTGGATGTTCTTGAAATGAGAACACTCTATTCCCATAATTTTACATCTCAATGTATTCTTAGGAGACAGGAAGAAATTATCGCCATTCAGTTTAAGATCAACATTTTTTGTCAGGAAGTCTAGAAAGGAAGGGCATTTGTTTCACACAAGTACATTTTTATTCACACAATTACCATATCCACAGAAGACTTAATTTGAGCTTGATAAAAATAATTATTTTAAACTGTGAGTCAAGTATTTGAGGCTATTGTCCTTGCATTAAATAAGCGTTATATATGATTCAAGCAATATTTTTCCTGGTTTGTTCACTAAAATATGACAACTGTAGAATGTATTATGGCTTAGGACTTAGAGAATCAAGTGAGAATTGTCTTTCAAAATAGGACTGCTGTCCAGTGGGGAAATAGGACTGAACTCACACCTCGTATGTTCAGCTTAATACCACTATTTCCAAGTGACAGATCTAAACCATAGCATTTTGGCTAAAACCATAGAGATAATTTACTTATCCTGTGCTCTTTACAATTGATTTTACTCTTGCTTTTATTTAGAGAAAATGGAAAGTAATAAATTATATTTTTCTTTTGGCACCAGAATTCTACACATGAAGGTATCTATGCTCTTCCATTTTACTCAATCATTCTGATGTTCATACTTATAATACAGGTAAAGAAAAGACTATCTATTTGGTATTATTTTAGTGTAAGACAAATAGTCAGGATTAAATGTCACATGATTATGAAAAAATGTATTTCTGTAGGTGTATGTTTCTCCCATCAATGAGTAAGATGGTTGAATGTATAAATTTTCTATGCATCAATGGGAGAACAAATCTTGCAGTGATGACTACATGAAATATTTTTCCCTGAATAGTGGAGAATATAGAGTCATTGTGGGTGCAAGTAATTTTGTAATTGCTTTACTCAATTACTGATGTGGCACCTGTTTAATACACTGAGACCTTTTCCTCTCATCACTGATTTTCACATTGAATGTGCATAATGTGCCAAAGAAGAAAAGCAATGGATCTGGCTGCAGTTTCAAATGAACTAAACCATAAGAAAACAATGCAGGAGCAGGCCTTTCCATAGAAATATATTAAAATACAAGGGAAGTCAACATGAAGTCTCTAAACATTCATTTCAAATACTGAAATTATATTATTTCCAAGCTTCCACAAGATATCTTGAACATTTAGTCCTCTTTTTAAAATATTCTTTTAAAAAGTATTTTTTTAGTTAAAATGAATATTAATAATATTTCTTTTTTCTACAACCCACCTACTTGGTAAAAGGCAGGAATATTTAATTATATACACTCAATAAGCTCCTTAGCATCATGAATTTGGAAAAAGAAGGAATAGGACAGTGCACTAAATTAAGTGTTGTTTGTTTCATGAACCAGAGCTCTGGTTACCCAAACTATCTCCTTATCATCAGTCAGCTTCTAAGTCTTACTCCTACATATAAGAGCTAAGAATCTACCAAGAGAGGGCTCAGGGAATCAGCTGAGAGCCTACAGGAGGTGTACTGATTTTGAAATGATTGGTGAGCACATAGACTGACAACTGCCTTTATGAGTTCCACCAATCTAAGTTGCACATCATGAGTCTGCCTACAATAGGAACACCTGTAATTTGCTTGGTAAGAAGAACAAGAATTTGTTAATATTGTTGTTGTGCTTTCTGGAAAATCACACTTATATTTTTAACTGATTTTTGCATGACCTTCCTAATTCCAGAGAAGTCTTCTTTTCCAGATTCTAGCTCCCAGAATACATCAAAGGCTCTTATATTTCAGAATATATGAAAAAGAATAGTTGAATATTTCTTCACCTGAAACTTCATCTCTGAATATCACTTGGAAAGGGTTATAAATAAACTATGACTGATGATCAAATCCATTTCTGAATCAGTGTTTATTTTTTTGAAATATTGATGACTAACTTGAGAACTAAAAGCAATTTGGAATATTGAACTTCTGAAGTCACTTCTCAATGATTTTGATGCAGCAATAAATCCATCTGCTGGACTTTGTTTCTAAGACCCTTGAAACTTATGCAAATGGACATAGATGGGAAAGATCTAAAAAATCCATAAACATTAAAAGAGACCTCATTACTAAATATCTTAAGAGAGATAATGAAGGGAGGGAAGGAGGAAAGAAGTAAGGTTGTTCGGATGGTTTATTTCTATTTGGGACTCTTTACCTATGCAAAGACAAACATCTAAATGGTTCTGAGTTTCACTTTGGTACATGATATGGAACAGATACATTTTATAGATACAGATATACTTGAGAGCTGAATGTTCTTAGACATTTGTGCTCTGCTGAGGTTGATCTTGATATTCCTACTTGATGTTCTCATAGTTAATGTCTGAACTATAGTGATTATTTGAAGCAAAGGGAATGAAAGGTCTAGAATTTTCCTTTATCTTTTCTCTTAATGACAGGATATATCATTTGGCCTCAACTCCTCACTCCTTGTATCCACATTCTTTGTCAAGAAATTTTGGGGGACCTCCCATCCTGGGTAGAAAAACATGCTCCACACTTTGACTTTTCACTGAGCCACAGGATATTAGCAAACACAATGAGACACATTGGAATGGGTGCTTGTGTATTAGGCTTGTTTCCTGCCACCTCTTCCATCACCATGAGAAGAACACACCCAGGCAAGCCTACCTGTCCCAAGATGAGAGAGAATGTAGAATAGAGCTACTACCAACCTGGATAAATGTGAGTCTAATGACAAGTTCAACATAAAAAAAGAAGGAAACACCAGCTGAGCCACAGACTTGTTATAAATAATTGTTGTTTTAAACCACAATAATAGCTAACTGATATATTCTTGATTCCCTGAATCTAACAAAATTTGCTAATTTATTTAAAATTAGAGAAAATGAATATCAGGCTCAACAGAATCTCATTGCTTTTTGTCAAGAATTCACTCAAGTAAAACAATGAGAATAAAGGGTGAATTTTGTTAGAAGAGTTTCACCAAGGGACTATTATCCTGGTTGATATTCAATGGAGGTTCCAGAAAAAATATCGGGCAAGCACTGAAGCAATATTAAAACTTAGGGTTTGTTGGTAAGCAATAATTGATGGAAATTCATTAGTCTTGTTATCAGTGAAGGCAACTAAAAGCATCTACTTGTTTAAGTCAAGGCTTTTATAATCTCTATTACATACCTGTCTTTTCCAAAAAAGAAGTAAATATCATTCATTTCCTGGGAAGAGCACATTAAAGCAAAATTTCAGACTAATACGTGACAATCAGGGAGAATATTTGCTAAAAATTGCCACCTAGATTTTTTTAAAATAAAGACATGACAGGTGTTTCTTATTTTTCCTGCTTTGCCCTTCTTCAACATAAGGGACAGTTTTATGTTTGATATCGATACACAGTACATAAATAAAGAGAAGGCAATTTTTACGGTTAGATTTCACCCATTCATTTTGTTTTTACCACCACTTTCCCCTTCAATCTGGCAAAGGATTTTTAGGCATTCAAAGGTCCTATTGAGAGGAGTCAAAGAAATTTCCCAAATATTCAAATGATAGCAGGGTTATAAACTTTCCAAAAAGTATTAGGAATAGAATTAATTTTTCTTTATAAGGGAAAAGTATTCTCTGACTTTCTAAAAGCATATTTAATGATGTGGGGGATTGGTTAGTTATTTTTAAGAACAGGTTAATAACAACCAGCTAAGCTTTAATCAAATTTCCAAAAAATGAACTGAAATCAATTTTTTAGAGTGCGTTAAAAGAATGTGAATTTATGCTTCTATTGTTGGATAATAAAATGGTATGATTAGCAGTGTCATGGTAAAAGAACACACAAGTGAGACAGAAGTGGTAGTGGTCCTTGGATCCCAACGTGATAAAGGAGTACGAGTCCCTGAGTGTGGATATAAGAACTTAGTAGGTTGGGTTCTAGATTCCTAGAAGATGTTAATATATATTACAATCAAGGTTGCAAATTGATCCTCTAAAAGTAGGATAGCTAATGCTAAAGATGGCCACAGAATAAGTGTAGTTAGAAGAGGTTTCAGTGTCTTGAGCAGCATCTGGGAAGGATGGAATGATTGATAGATTGAATTAGAGCTTATTGACTCATGGGTTGTTCCAATTTGATAGGTATACTAGAAGTAAGATGATTAAAGGAGAAACAAACAGTACATTAAATGAGGGACTGTAGTTTTCCCACTGATTTGGAGATAATGGGTCGCATTTCCAAAAAATAAAGGAAGGCCCTGGTCACTTTTTATTATAAGAACAGATAGATTGTACCAAGAATGCACTAATGAGGATGAGCTTGGGGCGCATGTAGAGGGAAGTTGTGAAGTAGATAGATGTATAAATTTGAAAACTTGAGACATTAAAACAACTCACTTGTTACTGATCTGTCATTGTGCAAATGATGCAATGGGATTTAAATAAGATTGCTTTCATCTTAACTGAGGATTTCTACAATGCAGGAGATAATCTCTATCTTCTTCCACATGCACACACCTCGCCGAGTGCTATTTTTACTAAATATATAAAATAAACAATTGTTTTATTTATTGAAGTTATTAGCTACTACTGTAGTAATGATTTACATTAATTTAGTGAACAACATTTGTGCTAATTGCTGAATAGAGCTTCCAAATGCTTAAATGAAAATAGATTTAAATACTAAAGGACTACATCAAAAAATGAAAAGGAAATTTGAGAATCACACTTAACTAGTATTTACTTACAAAGTAACCAGAAATAATGATTATAAACCATAATTATTTAAATTGCTAATAACACATAAACTGAGAGTCCTCTAAGAACCCCAAATACAGTATTCTTTCTTACTCAAGACATTATTCTATCTAATACTATCTAAATAATCACTAGTTTCTAACCAGTGCTAATGTAACCTTGCTGTGTAATCTCTTGGATACAGATAAAGCAACAGGGAAACTGTGGGTTATGTATTTTGAATTCAGACAATAACCTATATTTAATTGGGGGACATTTTTAATGAAAATTTGGGATTCGAGAGGCCTAATTTATTTATTTTTTAAAAATAATTTTATTTCTGAGTGGACACAATACCATTTATTTATTTATTTATTTATTTGTTTATTTTATGTGGTACTAAGGATGAAACCCAGTACCTCTCACATGGCTAGACATTCTACCACTGAGCCACATCTCTAGCTCCCTAATATATTTTTAGTCCTCATCAATTTACTGAGTTACCTAATTTGTTTTTTCAAAACCTAAAGGAGCCCCAACTGGAAGAGTTTCCAAGCCAGTTTATTAGCCAGTTAATACACAAAAATGCTAATATGATAATTAAATAAGCAAACTGCTATTTTCTCATTAAGATTTCTGAATCTCCCTGGTCCTTCCAAACTACCAATTCAGTTCAATAAATCAAGCAACCATTCAAAACAGTGGGAAGAATAATCAATTTGAGTGTCTCTTCAATCACATGGAGGAAAAGGTTTTTACCCTCTCCTTCCAAGACCAATGTGCTTTCTTTCTGGCTCTCATCATCAGTGTGAGCATTAGCTTCACCCAGTGAAGACTCTGGTCTAGGAGTTATCTGAGGACATATGCTCAATATAAGGGTAGAAGGGAAACTTTGTGAGTATGGGGCCTCCGAGCTGGTATTTAAAAATTTGCTCTTAAAGTTTAAGGGAAATCAGGGCTATTTTCCTTCAGATCAGAGATGTAAAAGAAGTAAGAGAACAGTTGGCAAAGACCTGACTTAGGCCAGCCTTAGGCAAAGTTGAGAAGTAGTCAAAACTTATAGTTTATCTCTCAGTTCATTTTAGAGCTAACTTACAGAAGCGTTTTTACCCTCTTATACTTTGGGCAGCCCAGTGCTCATGGCCTTTCTTTGCACTGCGCAGAGGACCACTCAACCCTCACCCTCTAAGCAGCTGAGCATCCCTGAAAGCAGGCTCCTCACTTCTGAACGCAGTTCCCACCTGATCATACCTGTCTCCCAGGACATTCCCAAGATTTATACCCTATCCATCAAAACCATTTCTGCCCTTCAGGACACTATTCTACAAGGCTGGAGGTTTGATCCCCTAACAGATTTTAAGCTGCCAACCAGCTCACAACACTTTAGTAACATTTTTCAACACATGATAGATACCCCATTAATTTGTATGTTTTTATGTATCAGTTGGAATAAATTTAAGTAAATAATATAAAAATTTTATACAAAAGTGATATGTTGCTAAAAAAGAATAACAATACAGCAAAAGATGAAACAAAGGGTCTTACATAATCTCACTATACATGAGCATCCTTAGTTTATTCACACTGCTATAATATTTATGTGTATATTCATGTATTGTCTGTATGTGTGAGTATGCACACACAAGTACTTTCAGAATAATGTGTTGGTTTGGATAACTCCTCTGAAACCAGAATGGCTGAATCAAATTTTGGCTCAGCCACCTTGAGAAAATTACATGACCACCCTATAGCTTAGCTTTTATATGTAAAATGGGAATACTTATAAGACTCTAGTAGTGGGGTCATTAGGATCACAAAGGTGGACACCCCCAGCTGCTGTATGTGCTATTGTTAGGGATATACATTCTAGCATAGATTGCCTGAACTTGAATCCCAACTCAACCATTAGCAGACTTATTACTGTGCAAAGGTTTCTTCATCTCTCTGTGCCTCAATTTTTTTTACCTGTAACGTAAGGAACACAATTGGTTAATGATACATAAAATTTAGATGGGATGCTGTTTCACAGGTCTGTATTCCTTTTAGTTCCATTTTCTATTCCCAAATTATAAAAAAAATAGAAATTATTTTCTATTTCTATTCCCAAATTAGAAAAAAATAGAAATTATTTTTTCTAATTTGGGAATAAAAAACATGTTAGAGGAAAAAATGTATGGGTTCAGTATAGGAAATATTTCGTTGACTTTTTAAAGGGTTACAAATTACTATACCAAATATAACAAGAGATTTCTGACTGGGGCATCTAATATCTTTTGTCTTGAGTTTAATTAAATAAACTTGAATCTGTGAAGTTGAGTCATTTCACTGAAATAACCATAGGACTCCTTTTTTGTTTCAGGCATGATATTGTTACTTTTATGTGCTTGTTTATTCTCCCTCATTGATCTTAATTTATGCTCTTCAATATGCATGGTTCTCAGTACTGATTTCAGTCCACAGACCTGAGTACCAATGGGAATAATAAGTCATGTTATGTCTGTCTTTTTATTGCCTAACCACAAAAGTTTTTAGTTTAGGAATTTTTTTCAATATACTTTATCTTTGTGATAGTTTGGGCACTGTGACTAGGGAAGGCTTTTTGCTGGTCCCAGGAAAATTACAAAAAAAAAATTGTTTTAAAAATATCTCTCTATGCCGTTGATGAAATTCAAAAGAACTTTAAGGATGAAAGGGATGATGCAGCTTCAAACCCCGAAGCCTCCCTGAAGGCTGAGTCACTGAGCAGTGCTCTGCGTGCAGCATACATGGGAACAGCGCACAGCACAGCGTCCATTCTTTTGAGCTGACAGGGAGCTGAAATTAACTGAAATATCCTCCTCTTGGAGGCTCTTCAGAAAAGGATTTGCTCTCTTTTCAATAACCTCATAGTTCAAGCAGAGCAGTCACAGGTTTCATGGGGATGTACAGCAGACATTCTCCTTAGATGTCCAAGACGAAGCCCCTGGAGTTCAGGGGATGCTCAGCTGGTTGTCTGAAGTCTTATGAAATTAAAAGCTTTAATTGGGCCTGGTAGAATCTAATATTTTCAGAACCCACACAAGTCCCAAAATATGACTTTTTACAATTGAAATTGTAAAATGTGTAGGCTATTTTTTTCTTTCTATTGCTGTAACCTGAATGTGAAAGAGATTTCCTGTGAATTGATTCTGACAAATGCTATTAAACACCTGTCCAATCAATCAACACTTTAAAGTGGTGCTTTCTAAAAATAAACTAGCTCTACTTCATATTTCACTTGCCCTTATATCTTCTCACTAGTGATTATTCAATGTTGTGTAATAATTAATTGTAGTGGAAAGGGGTATTCCAATGTGCATTGTGAACAGCTGTGTATACATACAGAATGTGTGATGTGTGTCTATGAATGCACACAGCAGATTGTCCTCTGAGTTTGATTTTTTTTTTCTTTCTTTCTTCTTCTCTCTTTTTTTTTTTTTTTTTGGTGGTGTTATTTCCTGTGTGACTCTATGGGAATAACAAATCCAACAGAAACTGGCAGCACCTTTCACTTTTGGGTGCCTGCAGAGATTGCCCTTTAGATAATCATTGCAACCTAGCCTCCAGATACTGGTTCCTTTGTGTCGTGGGAAAGGTAGGGGCTGAAGGGAGGATTTGCTCATAGAGGCTGATACATGATCTCACTCCACTGAGTCTTCTGCACCTACTCAGAGCAAGGCAGGATGCTAACAGCCTGCTCTGGAGAACTGCAATGTCCAGCACAGCAGCAAACATTCTCCTTGAGTAGCCTTAGATTTAGCAAACCCCACTCCAGGTCACTGACGCTCTCCCTCTGGGGGAGACTGAGTCAAGAATAATAACTACCCTGTTATCAGGAAAAGACAGACTGTTGCCCTGTTCAATGAGACAGCCTAGTATTCTATGCAATTCCTTCAGTGGGAGGTAAGATACATACAGAAATGAAGAAGAATATTTGATACTCAAACTAGGTGCCTTTTAAAACTTAAGGGAACACGTATGTGCAAAATACGTGTTTTTGCAATCTTCTATAGATAAAACAAAAAAGCAAGATGAATTTAACTGAAGAATGTTGGTTTATTCCTGTATTTTAAAACTATATTTATAAATGACAAACATATTTTGGTGATTCTTTTATGTAGTTTAACTACTTTAAAGACAAATGCAATTTACATGCCTAGGGTTAAATTCCAAGATTAAATTCCAGGTAAACTAAAACCTGTTAATTGAAAGACAGAGGTGCCTCTGGGGTTTCTTCCTGTTGTTTACTCAAGGCCTTTGATGAAGGCTTTTGCAGAGGCAGGAGTAATGTATAACTTGGGTTCTGCCCCAAATCCCAGCAACTGAATGTCAAATTCAAAATAAATGTCACCATGAGTTTCTAACTAAAGCTTCACAAATTACCTTTTATTTTGACCCAGAGTGAGTATATTACATCTAAATTGTCACGTCTTTTATTTTTATATGCATTTGGTAGTTGGACATTCTTTTTCATATCCTGTTTCAGAGAATGACCACTGTCTTTACTAATAATGATGATACACAATTATTTATCAAATGCCGACTTACGCATTTGACTTCATGTGCATAATCTACTTTAATTTTCTTACCACAAGCTAAATTTTGCCATCGCCGTAGATGAGGAAACTGAGAACCAAAGAAACACGGGGACACTCAAGTCTCATTAGTGTGTGGCACAGAGAATCCAACCTCAGTCACTCCATGATTGCTGCTTAAGAACTTTGCCTCTGGCCCTGTTAGATCTTGAGATAAAGAGAGTGGAGGAAAAAAATTGCTTACTCCACAAATAAAACCCAGAATTAGGAAGGTATGAAAGACTACGTAGATTTACATAGGAAAGTACACGAAAATACAGCAAGCTCTGTCATGAGTAATATTTCTGAAAAATAAATAGTCATTCCTTCCTTTGAAAGTCTTTCTTGATTTTGAGGAGTCTCTGGGGCATATATGACAGACAAAACTGAAGTTGTCACGATCCCGATCCGCTTAATCAAGTGTCTCTTTACCAGTGTCCATGGGGAGTACACAGTGTCTAATGAGGTTTTAGGATGATTTGTTAGACTGTTTCCATCAGACACAGAGTTCTTTCATTAATTAGGATTCCCCCCTAGAGACTAAGCAGTGTTTCCTAATCTTAAAAAAAAAAAAAAAAATCTTCCTGAGCACGTATGAATTTATAAAGTAGAAGGCCGTTTCCACTCTTGGATGATAATTTGCAAACTCAACTCAGACGGATGGCATGGATTGCCTGTGGAATCCTAAAGACTCTTCTGCTTTCAGGGGATGAGAGCTAAAGTCGACTTCACCGAGGTGTAAAGAGAAGTATAGGAAGAGATCCCTGAAGCCAGGGAGGAAAATCTTCAAGAGTACACTTCAAGAGTACTTGAATTGGAAACTAATTGGACCTCAATGGGAAGCTAATTGGACCTCAAAGAAAAAGAGATGAACATAAAAAGAAAATTAAATATATAATCAGATACTCTTTCACTTCTCTAATTAGCAATAATTAAATTTTTATATGGTACTCTATTCTAAAAGATACTAGGTAAAAAATAGTTATGGGGTTAAATTTCATGTTTCTGTTTTTTTTTTTTTTTTTAAGGACCATTTAGTAATACTCATCAACTTTGAGAAAAGCGTATTTCCTCTGACTTAATAATTCTACTTCCAAATATTAATTCAGCATATAGACTTATTTGATATGCACAAATAATTAAGTAAAACATAGTCTTTGCAACACTGTGGGTGATAGCAAAAGACGCAAGAACTTCTAACAGTAAGAGCCTGATGAAATTATGGCTCCTTCATATATGAAGTACACTGCAATTTTGGAAGGTACTGTGGCAGATCCATGTGCAGTTAGGATTTACTCTTCTGGCTTTCTCATTAAGGAAAGTAAGCAAGAAGCGGAGTAAATTAGACTGTGTCCTAGCAATTGAGTAAACACATGAAATTCTCTGGCAGAAAGTGTGAGAATGGCAGTTGCCTCCAGGAAAGGGAACCTGAGAACAGAGAGACTGAGGTGAAAAGAAGACTTACTGTTCGTGACCACCTCTTGATACCAATAAGACTTTTATTCTTACACAAGTCAATTTATCCAATTGGTCTTTCAGAAAAGAATGAAAAGAAAAGCTATATAAAATAATTAGATTAAAAAGTCAGGTAAAATTGTATCAATGAAATGGCTTAGAGAAATAGTTTTCAAATGCCTCTGGCTCTGGATCTCTTTATGATGTTAAAAATTACCAAAGACCCAAAGATTTTTTTGTATGTGTGGAATATTTACCATCTTAAAACTGAGAAGTTTAAAAATATTTGTTTCCTAATTCATTTTCAAAAACAATTTTATGAAAAATACTTTTTTTTTCAAAAAAAAAAAAAAAACAAACAAAAATGAGAAGAGTGACATGTTTTCCATTTTTGCTATATCAATAGAAGACAGCTGGGTTCTCATATCTGCTTCTGTATTAGGTCTGCGGCAACATGACATGCATTGTATTATGCAGTTTCTAGAGAATTCCACTGAGAAAATGTAGAAGGACATGTTGCTAATATCATGACAATGCAGGCAGTCTCACAGAATTTCTAAAAGGGTCCCAAGGACCATGATATAAAATCCACTGGTTAGAATAAAAATATAACATTAAAAATGACTTGCCATGGACTGGGATTGTGGTAGAGTGCTTGCCTAGCATGTGTGGGCTGCTGGGTTGGATTCTCAGCACTGCATATAAATAAATAGAATAAAGTCTATTGACAACTAAAGACATATATATATATATATATATATATATATATATATATATATATATTCATTCTTGTCACAATAGGAAAAAAAAATGGTCACCTTTCTTTATCTATAAAGAAGGTTTCCAGAACCTTCCATCCCCATTAGTAACACCTGCCTGTGCTAATGCAGGCTCAAAAAGCTCTTACAAAGGCAACAGTGATGAATAAAAGCAATATTCCAGAACTACCGAGTTCAGTTCTCCAATGAAATGACAGTGGCAAAATATTCTTTGTGCAACCTAGTTTCTAACACTGGCCACATAAGATTTTCACTTTCGAAGTAAAAAAATCTAGTTACATAGTGCCAATATTTCAATTTAAGTAATGTCAAATTATTTCCCTATTCACCCCCACCCTAAATTACCATGTTGACACCGTTCAGTCTCTGTGGGACTGGAATTGAAACTTCTATGAGAGGAAGGCTATGAGGAGCTAACAAAAGTTAATTACTGACAATAATCATAACTTATCCTTAGCACATTTTTAAAATGCACATTATACTTTTAATTGTGCTTTGGGCTGCTGATACACTGGTCAGCAAATCACTCTGCAATCTGTCTTCATGGAGCTGACAGTCTGGCTCATGGATATTAATCAAAACATCCCAAAATTACAAACATTGATGAAATAAACTGAGCTTAAGTTCTGAAAGCCCATAACACAGTGACCTACCAAGGTCTGGAGAATCAAGAATATGTTTTTAAAAGTGAAATTTCAGCTGAGATCCAAAGGAAATGTTGGAGTTAATAGGCAGTGAGATGGGGTTTGTGGGTTCTTTCCCTTGGATAAAATGGCACACACTGACAGAGGCAGTTGGGAGTATGGAAGGTTCCAGGTGCTGAAATAAGGCAATGTGGTTAAATTGCAGAGAGCAAAGTCAAAAATGATGCAAGATAAGCTAGGCAAGGGCCAGATCATGCAGATTCTTGAAAGCTAATGCTAAGAATTTTTATATTAATATTGAGAGCCACAGGGAAATACTAAAAGGTATTATAGACACTTGTTAGTTTGTTGGCTTATTTTCAGAATTACTGTGCACTTCACCTAATAGCTACTTTCCTAATAATTCCCAGTTGAAAGTCAACCTTATTACTTGCTTCTGAGGTTTAAAAAATATACCTAGACCTATATTAGACATTTATGGCATAGCACTAGGGCCTCAAAGTGAGTTTTACTTGAAATATCCTTCACAAATGCTATCAAAATCTTCAGGGGGCGGGGTGGTGGTGAATTCTTAGGATGATTAACTAATATATTTAAAGCATGATATTGTCCCTGTAGTCCTTGGGGTCTAAGAGTTTTATATAAGATTCAGTTATTCATCAAAACTTTTTGCACTGGGACCGTAGTAGTTTAGCACTTGAATCACCTGTCCTGGGTTCAGTGTCAACATTCAAGCCTCTGCTTCCACAAAGGTTGTTATAAGAAAAAAAAAAATTATTATAGATCTGTCTGAATTTGTTGCCAACACTTTATTAGGATAGGGTCTATTTTTATTATCTAGAGTCTTCCATCAAGTACCACATGGAAAAAAATATTGTTATAATTTAGTACCCCAAAGCACATGGCTTTCCCCAAGGCACAATACCTTTCATCTTTTGTATCACTGAGAACAAATTAAACTGTCACATAGACCTAACCATGGCAGTCGGAGTAGTAACCTGAGTTCAGTGGCATTAACTATGGTGACTCTTGTGGTTTCTCTTCTTTGCTTCTTTCTAATGTTATGTTTTGCTTATACTATATCAACCTAAATTCTATCCTTAAGCCATCTCTAATCCTTTGGTGGTATGACATATAGAAACATACAACATGTAACAAACCTATACCTTCAGTTCTAGGAATTCCACCTAACATATCAAGAGGAGCTCAAAAAATAAGCTAACATGACAGTTATCTGTTCATTGCAGGCTCCTTTTAACCTTGTTAATAGGCTAACAAGAAGGGGTTAATATCCAGTTTCCCCATGAATGACTGGGACATTACATAAAATATTTTTAAAATTCATGCCCAAGAAGGGACGATATATTTACCTTTTTGATATACAATTTAGTACAAAATTCAGGTTGATGGAATCATATATGTGGGCCATGGCCTCACTCCAGACTGCAAAAGCTCATTCTGGATCACAAATGATTTACTAAAGGTTCACTCACCATTGCTGCCAAGTCGGGGAAGTTGTATTGAAAAGTACATTCCAGAGTCAATTTTATGCTTTTTTCACCTAAGAAATGTGAAGCCAGGACAGTAGAAGAGAGATCTAATAATGGGAGTAGAAGTAGAAGATCCTGAAGAAACTTAAAGGAAAAAAAATTCCAAATAAGAGGTAAGACGTGTGTAGTTACTACCTGTTTTTGGATGCATGCAATTCATTTTTAAACTCATTATCTAGGAACATAAACATGCACTCACACACACTTATATAAACATACATAATGACTATGGGATACAGAATTCTATGGTGACCCCAATGATCCATACCCTTACATTAATTTGGTAATTTGCTTTTAACTAATGGAATATGGCAAAGGTGAAGGATTATTCAGATGTTGGTAAGGTTTTTAATCAGTTGACTTTAATCCGAAGGGAGGTTACCCTTGCAGCCTGGCCTAAGCATGAAAGCCATTCAAAATGTAATCAGTCTCATTCTCATGCTGACCTGGAAGAAGCAAATCTCCATTAGTTTTATAATTGTAAGGAAATTAATTCTGCCAAGAGCCATATGAGCTTGAAAGAGGAGTCCAAGCCTTAAGTGAGGCCCCAATCCTGGCCACCACATACCTTGAAACCTCTTGAGACCCTGAATTGATGATCCTAAAGCTAACCCTGTCTTCTGATCCATGGAAACTGAAATAACAAATGTGTTTTCTGAAGAAGCTAATTTTGTTATGATGTAATAAAAAAGACAATATAATGATGTTTAGTACTATGTAAAAGGGACCATGCTGAAAGTAGAAATATATATATTTCTACTTATATATAAATATATATATCTACAACTAAATATATAGTTGAATATATAATATATTCAACTATATATTTAATTGTAGATGGACACAATACCTTTATTTTATTTATTTATTTTTACATGGTGCTGAGGATTAAACCCAGTGCCTCACATGTACCAGGCAAGCATTGTACCACTGAGCCACAAACCCAGCCTCACAGATATGTTGATTAATTAGCACAACTTCAGTATTAAATATAATTGAGAAAATATTCAGGTTATTCACAATTGTACACTTACATATACATATACATACACATACATTCAAATGTGTCATCATGGGAGGGAAAAAAAAAACTTGGTTCCTTGCCCTCATCCCCAATGCCCCATTTATTTGGTTAAAGGCAAATGCTTTCACTTGATGGTCCAACTAGAAACCTCAGAATCATTGATGAATACTCACTGCACTTCATCTCTTCTAACAAATTAGCCACAGAACCCTAACATGAAACTCTGTTCCCTCCTACTCCTTTTTTTAAAATTTTTTTTTTAGCTGTAGATGGACACAATACCTCTATTTTGTTTATTTTATCTATGCAGTGCTGAGGATTGAACCCAGTGCCCCACACTTGGGAGGCAAGTGCTCTACCACTGAGCCACAACCCCAGCTGTGTTTCCTTCTACTCTTTAGCTCTATCTCTATAGCTGGTCGTGAGCTCTTCTTCAAACAACCTTCTGATCTCATATTTCCTCAACACTACCCCCAGGTCCACAGGCTCCCCTTTAGTCCTAGAAGTGCTTCCTAGAATAGTCAATGGGGAAGGAGAGAAGGAAGATGAGGAAAACTGGACGGTCGTGATGAGAGAAGAGAGACTAGAAATGAGATAATATTAACTTGCATCACAGAGTGTAGATGAATTTGTAGACTTTGCTATGGGTTCTGAGCATTAACCTGGAAATGATGAAAAAACATTGAAGGATTTAAAACAGGAGAGTGATATTTAAAAGAAGAACACCATAGTCTTTCTTTGCACAAAATCATTTTTTAATTTGAAAATAAAGTTTCTATTGTGAATCAGCAAATTTCTTGCCATGAAAAACTATTTACTAACTGTCTAACATTGGGCAGATTAATCAAAATTTCATTTGACCTAAAATTTTAATATGAGAAAAATGGGTGTAACATAAAATTTACTATCTTACCCATTTAAAAAAATCATAATTTTTGGTGAACAGAATGTAAAAGTTGAAATAATAATTACCACAGGGGCACAGCATAGTAATGTTTCAATAAAACTTAATTCTTTTTCCTTCCCCTCCCTTTTGATATATGTAAAACATGAAATAGTATTCATTCTGCCTATAAATGTTGAATTATTCCTTGCTAAGTGAGTTTGATCTCAGGGAGCATGCACATCTAAGTAGTAAAAAAGTTAACATCTAAATAGCAATCAGTGAACAAGGTTAAGAGGGAAAGCAACCTGCTGTCATTTTCACATTTGGATACATAAGTGGTACAGATCAGTAAAGAAAACCCCTACTGACAGGTATGAAATGTCACAGAACATGGGTCCAAGCATTGAAAATGGAAAGATTTCTCATATGACACATCACATCTATTCCCACAACTCTCAAGTACAAAGCACTTAAGAGACAGTGTCTGTCCATCCCAAGATATTTCTGTGAACAAAGTAGCTGTGTCTGATGAGCTACTCTGCAGATGAGCTGCCAAAGGTACATTTCTGGGGCAGAAATGCTACACTCGTATTCTCCTTCATTTCTCATTCCTTTCCAAACTCAGAGAATACACACCCTTTGGAGAGCTAGGAAACACACACACACACACACACACACACACACACACACACACACTGCTTGGACCAAACTCATAAAATATTCTAGTTCCAATTTCTCAGTTTGTGATTTGGAAGAAAAAGTTCTGAGAATTTAAGCAGAGATCAAGAGAACATTCTTTCATTCTCTATACCCAGATGACATGGATTTTTAAAAGCTGACACAGCCAGGGGGATGACTAGGCAGATCTTGAAGCAATCTGGTGGTCACGTGGAATCAGCTTGCTTTTAGACCATGCTCACATTTGGGGCTGTCCTCATTTGAGCAGTGGAGAGCAGTGTTGAGGCTGCTAACTGCACAGCTCACCAGATGCAGGAGTGGGATTTGCCACTCCAACCATGCAGAAGCCTAGTTGAGCCAAAAATCAGAAAGGAGAAAATATAAAGAGGGTTTTCTTCTCCAAGGCTTAAAAGAGTGTGAGCGAGATTTTATTAGGTAGAATTGTATGAAATTGGAAATATTTGTTGACTTTTATTTACAAAGATGGTTCAACACAATATTTTGCAGAAATGAAGAAAATCTGCATTAAAGCATTGGTGTAATAACTACTTTATATATGTGTGTGTGTGTGTGTATCAATGTAATAAGAGTATACAAACAGAAAAATATATGATAACAGAATCAAGAAGCCATAGCTTTCACAATCCCTTTCAACTCTCCTTTGCATAGTTTTGAAAATCAGTGGCTTCTACCAATAATTTCAAGCTAAGAAAATATCCTCAAATAAGTAAAAAAAAAAAAATTGAAGTAAAAAATCAAATTCAATCTAATGTAAAACAACCTTGATCTTTTCATAACAATTACATTCATAAGAAGCCAGATGTAACTGAAGAGTCCAGTGAAATGATTTTCTGAATGCTGCTCCTTTGCTCCACCTCTCTGCACCTACAGGTTACTTACATAAACATAACTATTCCCACTGTATATTGGAAATTTTATCACATCAATTTTTGCACACTATGAATAAAAAATGAAATATGAATACTGCAAAATTCTAATATGCACCAGAAGGGAACTTCAACTGCCAAAAATAAAAAACAAAAAAAAAACTGTTCTTATTGCAGAGACAATCTTCACTTAACATGATTGGAAAGACTGTAGATAACAAAGTTATAACCTGAGAGTGATGATATTTATGGAAGAAAATGGATTTGAGTTTCTTCTCTCTCCTCTGTGTTTTATTTCTTACCATCAAAAAAAAAAAAAGAACTAAAAATATTTAGAGAATCCAAAGTAGCATTATATGTAAAACAACAACAACACTACACTCCTTTCTCATACAAAAAATAAAAAAAAATGTTGATGTCAGGACTAGGTGATTGTTCCCTGTGTCAAATTCCATAGTTTATGCCCCTACATTCAATCTTCCCCCAAAACTTGGTGCCTTCCCACTCCCTTTGTCAAACAGATTGGACCAGTGTCAAGGAAATGGAGAATTTATCTTACTACAAAGTGAATAAACTTCAACTGTTTCTAACCTAAAGCTATGATTATTTTTTCCCTTAGGCCAGTAAGTAAACAGATTCATTAAAGAACAACTCTGTGGGGCAGCCCTTGAGGACCAATCTGATAAGCACACAGGGTGTAAACATTTGATACAATCCTCCCTTACCAGGTAGTGCACAGTTCCTCGAATCTGGTAATCTATTCTGTGGGTTAATGAATAAAACCCCACCTACATAACTTGAAATATCCACAGATTGCCTGATCTTTTTTACTGATATAAATGTCATAGCCTAAGACTTATTTTCTAATACATTCAAAATGAGCTGCCCTTTGTCCACAGTTCATGGTTCTTAGGAAAAGAAAGAGGAATTAGTTTTGCTTGAAAAGCACAGGGTTTGAATGCCTTTTAGCTTCTACCGCGGGCTCCCTTTCCTACATGTACCTTCAGTGGCGTTTCCCTGGCCTTCATCCTTGAGCTTCTCCACTGACACCTCTTCTTTGGGTACTCTGATTTATGCCTTTCATATTTTGCTGGTAACTTTCAAACCAATCTATTCCACTCTCCCTTTATCCTGAGTTTCTGAAATCTGATATAATGAAAGGACCAGAACTTTGGTTCTGAGTCAGACGGATGCTGACTTTGACTTGAGTGAATCTGTAAGTTCTATGAGCTTTCAAAGTATCAGTTCCCATATCTGCATTTAAAGAAAAGAGCACATACTCCATGGAGTGTTAAAAGGATTGGGGTGTGATCTGTGTAAAGCTACTAGGAGTACTAGACCTCGTTAATCAATAAAGGGTAATGCAGAGATGATGATGATAACAGTGATAGTGATGGTGATATGATGATGATGCTGATGATGCTTACCTGCTGAATGTTTCCATTTGTATGTTCATGGGCAAATTCTTGAACTTTCTTTACCTAACTTGGTCCATGGTACCATCACTTACATAGGTGGCTGAGCATATGCCCTGAGATTTCCCTTCCTCTTTAGTTCTTACCCACCCATCTTTTTTAAATGGAGCACAAAGAAGGGATTACTCTACCTTTTGTATAAGTCATATTTCTGCTGCTGCCCTAGTTTATTCCTTTATCACTTTTCCTCCCAGTTGTCTGTTATAATGTCTCAACTCGACCTACCACTCCTGCTTTACTCCAGGTCCTCTCCTGTGCTACTACTAGAATCATCATTCTAGAATATAATGGTCATGTTTCTCTTCAAATTAAAACTCTTCTATGTGAGCATCACTTGGAATAGTACATGTTAAAGCACAACGAAATTGTCTTTTAATATTAATGTCTAAACGTGCTCTTAATAATATTATATTAGAAAAAATGTAAAAGTTCTCACATCTTGGAAAGAAAAATTTATTGTTATGTACTTAACCTAATAAGAAATGATAGAATTATGGTAAAGGAGAAATATGAGATAACAGTGAAGAAAATGAATACAGAGTAAATGCTTTGTAGAACAGGATGTTATGAAGGTAACATAACAAAAATACATACATAGAACCAAAATATATAAAAATATACATATAACAAAAACACCAGGTTCGAGAGGAACCTCTTTGTTTATATCATATTTACAAATCGATATAGTAACAAAGTTCTTAATTCTAAGAAAATGAAAAGTAAGGAATTATTCTTCTCAGAAGTGGTTCATAAGAACAGTCGTCCTAAACAATATGAACTTTCAGAAGGAACAAGCAAAAGGAAGAATGGGGGGTGTTTATAGTATGTGCTGATTTGCTTTGCCTGCAGGTTTCATTGTTTGCCCTAAATGCAAAGACTTGGCAGTATAGTTAGTAAGTTACACAGAGAGAGAGACTGAACCAGAGATAAAAGCCAATGGTAGACAGTAAAAAGAAAATACAACCGATAACAGGGAGAACAAAGCTGAGGCAAATTTTCAGAATGTTTTAAAGATAAAACAAAATGCAATAATTTTTCAGTAATACACAAACATCAAACTCACACACTACACCAGTGTAGGAAGGATTTTCTGGAATGGATGTCTACAGAAAACCAAAGGTGGAGAGCTTAGTGTAGCAGCTAGAGAGAGAGAGAAAGAGGAGGCAGAGGAAGCGAAGGGGGAGGAGGGGGCAGGGAGGAAAGGGAGGTACTATGGAAAAGCAAAGTTCATTAGCCTTTATGATGTCTCCTAAGAGGAAGTAGTTTGAAGTATTATTTTTCAGCCTTTCAAATGAGCTTAGAAAACCAATTTAAATTAACACATTAATTAGTGATGGTTTGAAATGGAATATATCTGTGTATGCACTCACAATTAAAAAGCATTTATTATGCTAATACAATGGCATAATGATCTATCTATAACAACACCACAAAATTTCATCTGTATATAAATATTTTTAAATGGTGTACCTTAAACTAATATTTCATACTTTATTCCAACCAAACAAGCTAAAAATTACAATGAATTCCAGGGGGAAAAAACTGTAAGATTTTAAGTTTACTTAAATGTCCAGATATTTATATTCAGAAATATATGCAATGTACAAGTTATTTTTTCTAATAGCATTAAGTCAGACAGTCAACAAGTCATGTTGCTTCTACTTATAAAATCTTTTCTAAATTCATCGCTTTTCCCATTCTTCCTTCTACTGAATTAGTTTCCGACTATCATCATTTATTCTTATCTGTTGTACCTAAATCACACCTTTATCTTCTTCCCATTCTGTATGCCATGTATCTGCCAAAGTGAGCTTTTAAAAATTCAAAGCTAATCACATGACTTCCCTGCTTAAAATCTATCAGTACCTCTCTGACAACTTAGAGGAAAGTTGTAGAACAGTGATGTTATGAAGGCCTTGTCTTCCTCTTCTCCCTGTCTTCTTGCCACCTCCATCCCACACAGCCTAAACTCTGTGTATACTCAGGCTAGCACCTTGGAAAATACCATTATTTCCTACATCATTTGGCTATCTACTTCTCAATGTTTACTGTTTAATAAAAATGATACAAAAGTGCTATTTTTCTAAATCAACTAACAGTGGGCATTTAAGGAGAAAAATATTGTATTTCAGTTTGGTTCTCTGTCATTTATAACTTGTTTGCATTTATTTTATATAGGCAGAAGATTCAAAACACTCATTAATTAACAACTAAATATTTAAAGCAAATGCTTAGACACAAACAACATTCAAAGCAACAAACAGACTGCCAAACTGGTTGAGGGCCAATGCTGGTAGAAGTTATTGCTTTACTATAGATTCTGTGTACGTCCTCAATAGGTTCTCTATGGACTCAAACATTTCTGAAATGTTTCATGAGTTACAACCAGAGGTAGTCACAAACATTAAAAGGTGTATCTGGTTCAATTCCTTCAAACTAATAAACTAAATTAGTTAAAGACAGTTTAAAAAGTCTCTGGGGAAATATCACATAGAACTTGCTTAGCAAAGTTGCTTCAAATGTTCATAGAGTCTTGTCTTAAAATTAGCTATGGAGGTAGAATTTTTTAAAAAAAGAAAGGAAAGAGACTACTTTGATATGTGATATAACAGAAAGCAAGTTATTTTTCCCTATTTTGTTTCTGATTAATGAAATGTCATCATTATGTTTGAGCTCATTGAAATATGAGTAGCAGAGTAAATAGTAACACAGTTGAATCTGAGGTCCCCAAAGCACTGGCTGCCATCGAAAATAAATACAGAATTTTCTCTAAGTAGATTTTTTTCCTAAACTATTACAATAATGTTATTACTAAATATTTGTACAACCTGCTATTAATGAGTTTTCATTACACTTTTTTTGTGACATTGGTCTATTGCATGCCAATAGAAACAATGACTTGCCAAATAGCTTCTATGTCTTATTGCACCAGAAATAAAAACAATACATAAAGCAAATGAGAAACAGTGTAGATGAAATCATGAGTGGCAGTTTACTAGAATAATGGTGCATACTCTTCCTTTTTCCTACAATTATGAAGGTTCTTAGGCAATTTGAATTGGCTATATTGTTCTCAGGCAAGAAATTTACTCTTATGTTTTCATGCCATAAGGAATTACAAGATTCTGAGGACTTCAGTAGTTATGGACAGTTAACATTTGTGTAAACCAGATTGATAGAAATGAATAATTTGAGGCTAATATTTATGACTCATTAATAAAGTTTATCTGATATATAAACCATCAACACTAAACTAAGTAACCATGAAAACAAATCACAAAATAACATTTTAATCCATATCTATTGCCTTTTTTCTCATTTTTATTTGGCACCCTCTAGAACTCTTCTACAACTTAATTCTGACAGTACATAATGCTACCTCTTTGCTGACATCCTCCCTTTCAATTTCTTCCAGCAGTTATGTTGGCCCCTGCTAAGACTCAGGTGTCTTTCACATCAAATAATTTGTACTATAATTTCCTAACTCTTTAATCAAATAAAACACATGGGGAAGATTGCCTGAATTTGAAATTGTTTTTGTCCTTTTTAAGCAGTAGATTCCCAGCTTTATAAAATTGGCAAAATTGTTAACTCTAGGTTTCATTTACTTATTTAATAATTATTTAATACAAGCCATGTACAACTACTGTGTTTGAATGTGAGCAAAACTAAAAGTATCTTTGTTTTCACAGGGGCTTCCAGTTGGATGGAAGATATTGGCATTAATCAAATAGTTCTACTAGTATATATGTAATCAAAATATAATAAATAATATGAAGGAGAACTGTATTATGATAAGTTTGAAAAATCTAATACTTCATAGAAATAGTGATATTTGTATTTAGATGTGAGCTATGAATAGGTGTTATCAAAGCTAAGGGGTGTGAAATTCAAAAGAACCTTCTAGGAAGAGGAAACAATACATAAAGAGGCTCTGAGTGGGTAAACATGCCATTGGACTCAAAGAGGGCCTAGCCCACTAAAACTATGGGTATTTTCTTTTCCTCCTGAACAGTGGATCTATTGATTTATTGGCAATTTTGGCTAATGTGTATGGTATATTCTCAACTGTTAGTTTAAGTATGGGTTTCTTAAACTTACAGTTTAAGAAAATGATACCTGAGTATCATCATTATAGTCTTCATCACTGTTCAAAAATCTGGTAAGAACATCACAAGTCATTTCTCAGGGTTTGGTGATAATTCTTCAGTATCTATAGTAGAGACTCCCATAATGAGGAGATACATGATTTCAGCACAGTGGGAACCTTCGAAAACTGATCATTAGACAAGAACCTGGTCCTCAGTACAAACAAAAGATCCCAAATAACAAATGATTCCAAGTGGTGGTAAATGTATACAAAAAATGTATACATAGAGGATTCCAGACTTTTTGTTTTATATTTTAAGAATTTAAAATTGCTTTCAATTGAGCTGGAAGCATATCTGCCTGCTAGGTAAATAACAACAAGAAAATTAATATAGTATTATTATCATGAGCTTGGAGAAATCTCAGTAGACAAACAGCATGGCTCTCTGACTACATGCAGAGAGAAGGGATTTGAGTAAGGAACTCTCAAAGAACAATCTCAGTTTTGGTAAATAACCTCTAACATTAGACTGATCTATATTTTCGCAGGTAAACCCATGTACTTATCAGGGTTACATGTAGTAACAAACTTTCCAGGATCATTCAACTGGAAATAAATTATATATTATTAGGAATATCTAAAGAATTGGACAATCATGTCAGAAAACCAAAGCTGACTTCTGTTGTTCCTCTGGTTCTGTTGCCTCTCATAAAGGACTGACTTAGCCTGTCCCAGAATTCTGAGCCAAACCAGAGAGTTAGTCAGGTTGGATCTGCCTGTGAGCTGCAGTTAATAAGAACAAATCAGGTCAAAAAGCACTGCTTGAGAGAGAAACTGAAATAAAAACTTATCTATCAATCCTAAGGACCAGGGAATCTATATCAAATACAGGTAACCATTTTTTAAATATATTTTATACTATTTCTGCTATTTTTTGACATTCTCAATTTTTAACCTTGTATTAAATTGTTTTATAACACAATTCATTCCTTTTATTTAAAGGGAGGAGAAAAAAGTGGGGTGCAAATAAAATTTATATTAACATAGCTGTCAATCCTAAGGACCAGGGAATCTATAACAAATACAGGTAACCAAATGAAAAGAGGAGGGTGAGTGTTGCTTACAGGAGACAAAGTATAAAGGGGATTCCCCAGCTGGGGAATGCAGCTCTTTTTAAGAGAGCACACACAGCATTTAGCATTGAAGAAAAAGCATTGTTAAGATGCTACTGGGGGCTCTAGAGGCTGAGACAGGAGGATGGAGAGTTCAAAGTCAGCAAAAGGCAAGGTGCTAAATAACTTGGTGAGATCCTGTCTCTAAAGAAAATACAAAATAGGGCTGGGGATGTGGCTCAGTGGTCGAGTGAGTTCTCCTCAGTTTAATCCCTGGTACCAAAAAAAAAAAAAAAAAAAAAAAAAAAAATGCTACTGAGGCTTCAATGCTGGTAGACTTGCAATGAATGACCCTTCCACAGGTCATCAATGAGTAGTTTTATAAGAAGTAGCCCTAGTTATAAGAAACATTCACATTCATTTTAATAAAGTATAGGAAAGTTGGTGAAGTTGTACACAGGATATCACAATCTTTCTATTTCTTACAAGACATCATGGGGAAGTTTCTTTTTTAATTCTTCAAGTTCATAGCAATAAATTTCATGAGCAACTCATTTTTTGACTTCCTGATACATGGGTCCTTTTTAAAATACATTGGCACAATATCTTTATATTGTTTATTTATTTTTTTATTGGGTGCTGAGGATCGAACCCAGGGTCTCACACATGCAAGGCGAGTGCTCTGTCTCTGAGCCACAACCCCAGCACTGCCCCCCAATACATGAGTCTTGAACTGAAAATGTTTCCTTCCTTGCATTACTGATGGGAAACTCAGAATCAAATCTCTGAATTATTTCTAGCAACTACTCAGAAATCAGTGGCATACACTTTTGTTTTTATATTTTATGCTATCTCTCCTTTTTGACATTCTCAATTTTTAACCTTGTATTAAATTGTTTTATAACACAATTCATTGCTTTTATTTACAGGGAGGAGAAAAAAGTGGGGTGTAAATAAAATTTATATTAACATAAATAAGTTGGAAACATTTTTACAAATTGAGGAAATACGTGACTTTTGCTTACTATGAAAACAGCATATTCTCATCTTAAAGGAAATCAAATAAAAGAACATGACATAGAAAAATCAGAAACCTCTCAAATATCCTCTCTTCACATACATTTAATAATTTAGTAAACCCAACCTCCAGCAGAGGGAAAACACAGAGACACAATGTCACATGTGTAAATAAAAACATACATGAATGTTCTATGATCTATTCTCTACATTGCTTTTTACACATAGCAACTCAAATTTTCACATATCAACTACATTGGAATACATATAGATCTTCCTCATTCTTCATGTAGTAGTCATTTGTTGCAGAAATGACATCATTTATTTGTACTTGCATAGAATTATTTGGTCAGAAGTATGCACATTTATAATACAGATACATATTATTTAATTATCCACAGTTTTCCTAATTCACACTCTTCACTAAAGATACACATAAGAAAGGGCCCACTTCTGCACACCTTCTCTGACCCTTCTGAATTATCAGTCTCTTTCACCTTTTTTAAATACCATATGTGAAAAAATAAATAACATTGATGTTTTAATTTTGTGTCATTGTTCCCCAGGAGGAAACCTTTCCAAATGCAATTAGTCTTTCTTCCTTCTCAAGTTGGCTGTTCATGTACTTTGTCTATTTTCCTTTTCAGTTTTCAATTCTTTTTTTATTGATTATTCTTTATTACAGGATGAAGTAAGAATGTTTTCTATTTCAATAAACCAATGAACACACATATTAAATAATTTATACTATGTTCCCTTAGTTGGAAAGCTGCCCTTACTAAATCCCCAATTTTCAGTATATGCATGAGTCTCTTTCTTGACTGTTCTTTCAACTTCATTGATCTATTAGTTAATACCTGAATTAACACCTCAGTGTTTGAAGTAATAGCATATATGGTGTGTTCTGATATAGTAGAAAAATGTCTTTTTTTTTCAAAACTGTTCTTCTTAGACATGTTTTATTCAAATTTTGAGTATTTCCCCCAAAATCCTATTAGAGATATGTCATTTTTATAAACCTTACCTGTCAAAAGTATTGTACATTTTAAAAAATCCCTCTTCAAACTGCTTACTTTCTGCCAATCCAGTGAGAATATTATTCCACTAGTGAATTTGTTAATAATTTAGTTAACTTTAGACACAGTGTCTTAAACATTGTGAAAACAAGACTTGTTGAAAATCTGCTTAACATTCTCCCTAAAATATGATTTATCCTCAAATGCAATGAATTCTCTGGATCCCAAGTATCCAGAGTTGAAGATTTACTCTGAAAAGACATCTCTCTAAATTAAAAGAATGGCTTTATTCCATCAAAGTTCTTTTTATTCTGATGTAAATTTCTCACAAGGTGGATCATAACTGTTATATGTCTTCATAATAATTATAATTCCCCTCTCATAACTTTAAGTAAAATTATGGGCTGATTCTCATCAAATATCAACAAGCACCAAGAGATATTCAGTGTGATGAAGATTTTATCAGGCGAGGAGTTTAAAGGCTCAAGTCCCGGTTTTGTATTTAAGTATGGGTATATATCTAATTTTCTGAAGGACAACATTCCTGTTCAAAACCTATGAAATGAGCAAAGTATCAGAGCTTTGTGACTTCATAGAGATTAGTAAGGTAATCAAATATATCCCAAGAGAGAACAAACTAAAAAGGAAAGATTTCATTATTACTTCCACATTTAAAAGCTCATCATTTATTGAGGTCCTATATAATCCATACATTGTAAAAAGTCCTAACATACCTAATGAAGAAAAAGATATAAGCAATAATTAAATTGCAATTAGTCACTGCTAGATTACAGGTAATGTAGAATATGCTATGGAAAAGCCCCCCCCCCAAAAAAAATTACTCCCTCTTCTTGTAGGCATATTCATAATAGTAATATAAACTAAGTTCATTAAGTTACACTTAGGTTTTCCAAATAAGTAGGGAAAGCGCTTAGGAAAAATAATCTCAAAGAAGAAATAGTTTCAGAGAGAAAGAGAGGTGTGTAAGCTATGGAGAGCTCAACACATGGCAAGAAGCTGGATGTGGTCATTTTGTGGGGTTGCGGAAGGGGAGGAATAGCAAGATTTTCTGTGAGAAAGACAGACTGATTAACATTCTGAAGTCAGAATAAGAAATTTAGATTTTATCTTGAAGGCAAAGATGAAATGTCCTAGGATTTAAGACCAGGAAATGATGAGATTGTCGACCAGAATATAAAATATACTGAAGTGAGGAGAGATTGGAATTAGAGACCACTTAGAAGCTACTGCAATAGAGCTTGAGCAGACAGAAAGTGCTTGAACCAGGGAGGTGGCAATGGGAAAACAGGATATTTTAGAAGCAGATTAGAACAATTTGGTGGTCTCTGAGATCCAGAGTTAAGAGAGGAAAAGAAACTGAAGATATCACTGATCCGAGACAATGGGATGCATGATGAAACCACTCATTGAGATAAGGCATTTCTGTATATCAGCGACAAAACTTCTGAAATGGAAATGAGGAAAAACACCCCATTCACAATATCCTCAAAAAAAAAAATACTTGGGAATCAACCTAACAAAAGAGGTGAAAGATTTATACAATGAAAACTACAGAACCCTAAAGAGAGAAATAGAAGAAGATCTTAGAAGATGGAAAAATATACCCTGTTCATGGATAGGCAGAACTAACATCATCAAAATGGCGATATTACCAAAAGTTCTCTATAGGTTCAATGCAATGCCAATCAAAATCCCAACGGCATTTCTTGTAGAAATAGAGAAAGCAATCATGAAATTCATATGGAAAAATAAAAGACCCAGAATAGCAAAAGCAACTCTAAGCAGGAAGTGTGAATCAGGCGGCATAGTGAAACCAGATTTCAAACTATACTACAGAGCAATAGTAACAAAAACAGCATGGTATTGGTACCAAAACAGGCGGGTGAACCAATGGTACAGAATAGAGGACACAGAGACTAATCCACAAAGTTACAACTATCTTATATTTGATAAAGGGGCTAAAAACATGCAATGGAGAAAGGATAGCATCTTCAACAAATGGTGCTGGGAAAACTGGAAATCCATATGCAACAAAATGAAACTGAATCCTCTTCTCTTGCCGTGCACAAAAGTTAACTCAAAATGGATCAAGAAGCTTGATATCAAATCAGAGACCCTGCGTCTGATAGAAGAAAAAGTTGGCTACCATCTACATATTGTGGGGTCGGGCTTCAAATTCCTTAATAGGACACCCATAGCACAAGAGTTAATAACAAGAATCAACAAATGGGACTTACTTAAACTAAAAAGTTTTTTCTCAGCAAGAGAAACAATAAGAGAGGTAAATAGGGAGCCTACATCATGGGAACAAATTTTTACTCCTCACACTTCAGATAGAGCCCTAATATCCAGAGTATACAAAGAACTCAAAAAATTAAACAATACGATAACAAATAACCCAATCAACAAATGGGTCAAGGACCTGAACAGACACTTCTCAGAGGAGGACATACAATCAATCAAGAAGTACATGAAAAAATGCTCACCATCTCTAGCAGTCAGAGAAATGCAAATCAAAACCACCCTAAGATACCATCTCACTCCAGTAAGATTGGCAGCCATTCTGAAGTCAAACAACAACAAGTGCTGGCGAGGATGCGGGGAAAAGGGTACACTTGTGCATTGCTGGTGGGACTGCAAATTGGTGCGGCCAATTTGGAAAGCAGTATGGAGATTCCTGGGAAAGCTGGGAATGGAACCACCATTTGACCCAGCTATTGCCCTTCTCGGACTATTCCCTGAAGACCTTAAAAGAGCGTTTACAGGGATACTGCTACATAGATGTTCATAGCAGCACAATTCACAATAGCTAGACTGTGGAACCAACCCAGATGCCCTTCAATAGATGAATGAATAAAAAAATGTGGCATTTATACACAATGGAGTATTACTCTGCACTAAAAAATGACAAAATCATGGAATTTGCAGGGAAATGGATGGCACTAGAGCAGATATGCTAAGTGAAGCTAGCCAATCCCTAAAAAACAAATGCCAAATGTCATCTTTGATATAAGAAGAGCAACTAAGAACAGAATAGGGAGGAAGAGCATGAGAAGAAGATCACCATTAAACAGGGTCGAGAGGTAGGAGGGAAAGAGAGAGAGAAGGGAAATTGCATGGTAATGGAAGGAGACCCTCATTGTTATACAAAATTACATATAAGAGGAAGTGAGGGGAAAGGGGAAAAAACAAGAGAGAGAAATGAATTACAGTAGATGGGGTAGAGAGAGAAGATGGGAGGGGAGGGGAGGGGAGGGGGGATAGTAGAGGATAGGAAGGGCAGCAGAATACAACAGACACTAGTATGACAGTATATAAAAAAGTGGATGTGGAACCGATGTGAATCTGCAATATGTATAAGGGGTAAAAATGGGATTTCATAATCCGCTTGAATCAAATATATGAAATATGATATGTCAAGAGCTTTGTAATGTTTTGAACAACTAATAATAAAAAAGAATCAAAAATAAACAAATAAATAAATAAATAAAGAGCAAAAAAAAGAGAGATAAATCAGTAATGACAAATGCTTAAATAAAACCTTAGTTCTTCGTCTCTGATGTCATGTAGTGAAGTTCATGCCAATGGCAGTATGTGTGTGTGTATGGAATCAAAGCAATTTAGCTAATATGTTTTTAAAAGATTAGGTAAAATGCCCTCTTCTCTGGTAAAAATTAAATTCCCTATTTTTAAGTGTAGAAAAAAATGTTCCTCAGGGTAAAAATAACCACAACATCTTTTGCAATATAATACAGTGCTATTTGGTATAAATCCCTTAGCAACATTGCTGTTATGAGCTAGGACTGGCAGCATTCAAGTTATAGACTCATATATTGCATATTTTTAAACATGTAGTTGGATAATAAGCTGTGAGAGGGACATAATTTTACCAATGTTAAACTTGAAATATTTGAATAATTAGCAAAAGTCATTACCAGGGTTTAGTCTTTTTAGATTATTGATCTATATGGTGCTTGAGAACTTTTCAAGATATCCTCTAAACCTACATTAAAGTTAGGACATAGAAATTAGTGACAATATATTGCTGTGGAGGGGTATGTGTTTGTGTGTATGTTTAGGCACACACATATATGCACAATATCTGAAGATTCCATCCATTCATAAATGTTTTTAAGTAATTTCTGAATTTTGGGTTTTAGAGAATAGCCAAGTCAATGGGAATTTTGATTCTTAAATGTGGCCAAAATGTACAAGATATAAATTAATTGTCAAGAGATGCAGAAGATATAAATCGTAGTTCTGGTTCTATCAGTAAATTAGTTGTGTTGAACCCCTCAGGACACATGTTTCCTCAAATGTAAAAGAGGGCTAGGCTGTGGGCTAGGTTGGTTTCACCGAGTCTCTTCCTTTCCAGGCAGCCCATAGTCTTAGAGATGTGTGTCTTATGGACAGTGTCATTTACCTATTTCCCTGTTACTGTTGCTTACATGAGCAACTGACCAAGTAGAACCAATGAGAATGAGATAAGGAAGGGTGTATGCATATTCCATCCTTGGGGGACATATTCCTGTCCCTCTTTCCTATCTCCTCTTGCCTACCACACCTCCTAATCCCATGAAACATGGAGGTACACAATTTCAGAATCAAAATGTAAGGTGATGCTTTTCTGATGCATCAAAGTCTCAGATCTTAGTGGAGGCAAATAAAGAAAAACCTGTTCAAACCAGGTTTTAAAAAATGTTTAACATTTCTTTGACAATATGTAGGAAATGTGAAAAATATTACTTTTCCTTACATTTTTTGCTATTTAAATATCTTTTATGTCCTTACTTAAAATTTAAAGATATCAACCTTATGTAAGTTATTTAGTACTTATAAAAATAATAAAAAGCTGGGCATGATGGTGCACACTTGTAGTCCCAGCAACTCAGGCTAGACTCAGTAATTTAATAAGACCCTGTCTCAAAATAACAATTTTTTTTAAAGGGTTGAAGGTTTAGTCGGTGGTAGAACTTAATGGGTTATATTCCCAGTACCAGAAAGAAGAAAAACAGACAAAAGATACTGCTTCCTAAAATCCAAAGTTTTAGATTCAATGATTCAGGCAATAGGAATGACCAACTTTTCGGCTAATTATCATAGTAATATGAAACACAGATTTTCATATTTGTATTACAAACTTAGATTATAATTACATCCTTTAATGAAGAAAAATGTATATTGAAAAACTTTGATAAAACCAATTAAAAACAATGGAGAGCATTTTATAGCCCAAAGTAGAAAAGTAAAAAACTTGATTTCTTCAGTACTGAAATATTATAGTCTAATCTTCTCTTTAGTTTACTACATTATGTCAATGTATTTTAAAAGTTAATGTCACATAGATATTTGGTAATAGGCATGGGATTTATATTCAGTGTGATTACAGTTTTCAGCTATTTTCCTTTTAAAATGCCTAAAATCAAATGTCACTTTCTTGATATTTACATCTCTGTCATCTAGAATGTTTCCATAGAATCAATAAATCACCTGTGCTGTTTGAATTTCCAACCTTAATTATAGAAAACATAGATCAATAAAAACATAGCTCCTGTGAATTTTAAGATACATTACTGAAATGAAAAATATTTTGCTACATATAGGGAAGTCATATAATTAAATCATTTATCAATTCTGTTATACAGATTTGACATTTTGTGGGACTGTTGCTTGAAATGAAAAACATGATATATACATTTGTAATGGATGTTTTAATTTTTTCATTTCCTTTCATTCATAAAGATCCATCCCTCTGGAAATTTTATTCTTTCAAATTTCTTCTGTGTTAAAATTAATAAATGAATTCACCTTGCTAGACAATCACACTTTAATACAAAATTTATTTAACACATCTACATTTTTCATGGAATCAAAGGAATTCACCACAGAATGTCTGAGGACTGTCTCCTTCCTGTTTATATTGATTTTTTCACTAAACCAAGATGATTCTTTCACATTGCTTCACAAACTGTAAGTAATTCTCAAAATTTCAGTCAAGATAATATCTGGAAATGCTATTGTACATGTTAGAAGTAGCTTTTTAAGAGACAGATCTTTCTCGATGATCTATAAGGAATCATTCACCCAACCACCCATGAGGCTTTTGCAGACATTAACTTGACAGACAATTTAAACCCCCATTTAGATTGTGGTGTGTATGCATGCATGAGAGTGTGTGTGTGTGTGTGTGTGTACACACATAGGAGCTCACACACACACACACACACACACACTCATACTTTTTTTGGTCTCCTTTTATATCTTCTAGAAGATCACTGAAAACAATCTGAAGTGTTTTAATTAGCCTAATTTTTCTGAACCCTTCCTCATATTTATTATTCTATATACTATACAAAGTCAACAAATATGCTGGTTTGCCTCTGTTGTAATAATTGAAACCTGTTTATACTGGACAGGATTTTTGAAGTTAAAAATAAAAGTTAAAAGTTAAAATTTCTCATTACTTCCAGAAGCTTGTACTATCTGCTATTTTTTTTAATGGATTTAAATCACATCTCATTTTGGGTTCATTTGGGCTCTATGTCCTACAGTATCAACTGATACAAATTTCCTTTTGTATGTAGAGTTGCATGTATTCCTGATAAAGTCTAAATAAGCCCAGGAACTGTATACATTTATTTTAGGAGGACCTTTGTGGAGTCAGGTGAACTGGGTTTCAGTTTGGCTCTGGCACTTCCAGTGTGTAATATTGAACAAATTACTTACTTCCTGTAGGGTTCCGTGTTCTTGATATAAAATGGAGATAATACCATCTCACCTTAGTGTCATCATAGGATTCAACAAAGGTAACGTGAAATTCCTTCGATGATTTCAAAGCATTTTCATGGTCCTCTTTATGGAGTAAAACTAATATCCATACACTGCTTGGAAATACATTTACTTGTAAAAGCAACTCTATTAAGGAAAGCATGACATGTAATGTGAAAACATGAGGGAAATAAGGGAACAATGAAAAGAAGTTTAAGTTCAAGGATCTTTAAACAGAATGACAATAATACAACAGAAGAACCATAGCAGAAGTTACACGTTAGTATTGTACATCTTAGTTTTTCTTTGAACCATTCAATTAAGGAATTTCAAATAGAACAATTAATCAGTGAAGAGAGCATAACAAAAAATAAATTCAAATAAATGATGCAATACTGCTAGTCCTATTAGTTTATTTTTCTCCTCCATCCTCCCAGACATATTCTATTTAAAAATAAAGTCAATAAGAGACTCCACAAATCAGCCAATCCATAGATTAAACCAGAACTCCTGTTCTTACTTAATGTTTATTAAGGGCTCATCATCCCATAAAAGGTTTCCTATTAATAGGTCAAATATATAGCATCATGCTTGCCTTTATTCTACCATTGGGGATGCACAAAGTATAGCATTCAACTACAAGAAAGAATGACCATCTCTTGAAACAAAGAGTAAAACTATGTGTGGGTTTTAGCAGTCTGTATCATAAAAATGAAACTTGTACATTGACTTATAAATATCTACAATTCATACCAATCATCAAACTTTAAATTGATCTGAATTGAGATTTATGTTTCGCATCAAACAGGCACAATGACATCAACAAGGTACTTAAGGACATGAGAAAGGCAAAGGGCTAAGAGCATGTGTGCAAACTGAAAGGATGTGTACACATCAAAGTTGGGATATTCTGTTTGGCTAGATTCCCCTGTTCCTAATGTATATGACACACAGAAGACTTGCTGTCACACACACACACACACACACACACACATCAGATAAACCCACATTTGAACACTATTATGATTTTCTGATAAACCCCACCTACTGTCAATTGGAGTTGGACAAAGAATTTCACCCCAGGCTTTTCCTGTATTCACATCCAACTCTGATTTACAGCATGGGGTTTAGACACACAGGGCTTCAATTCCTGTACAAGACCAAGGTTAGATGATGACATCTCCACTTTGCCACTTGGTCATTAGGCATACCAAGGATCAGCATCTCATCTCTCTCTCTCTCTCTCTCTCTCTCTCTCTCTCTCTCTCTCTCTCTGTGTGTGTGTGTGTGTGTGTGTATGTGTGTGCTGGGTGGTGTGGGGAGATTCATGGCTTGGTACCAAGAAAGGGACCAACGCAGGCTCAACATCCACCTCCATGCCTGAAATAAGAATCTGGAGCTGACTCCCAGAAAAGCTGTAATTGGTCCCTTACAGTACTCATTTCCTTGGAAAAACAAGTGGTCCGCGTCTATTAAAACTCCCAGCTGACAAGCGGCTTCCCTGCCCTGTCTTCCGGAGCACTTTACATTAAGAGGAAATCACTATAATCAAATCTCTACCTCTTTCTTGCTGCTAAAACGAGGTGCTTTCTTCCTAGATTTTTGCAGGGACCACTGATACGCACACTCTCTGGATACAGACACACTCACACACACCGACGCAGTGTAAACTCCCACAGCGTCCTGGCTCCCTCCTTCCAACACTTCCTCCTTCCCGCTCTTAAGAATTGCTGAACATTTTGCTCCAAACTCTCCAAGTCACCCACGTGTTTGTTCTCCCCTTTTGCTGTTCAATTTACTTCCCGACTTGACAAAGAGAAACTCAGTTGTTCTCAGGCTTTTAGCTGCAATCCGGGGACCAGGCTGTCTTATCCACTCCCCGCGCCGTCTCCAGTCAGAACTGCATGGCTGACCCCTCCTCAATCTGGGGTGAGTGGACAGATTACTGGGTGCTTTCCGGCTCGAACCCCCGCCCCACCTTCACCCTTCCTCTCCTTCACCTTAGAGTAAACGTTATTCGCTGTTTAATCTCAATGCCAGGGTGGGATGGAAGCGTGTGGGGAGAGGGGAGGTGCGTGGCACAAATAACTGGATAAGGCGCGCACACACAGACACACAAAATCCCAACGAACAATCATGCCATACTTTCGGGGTCTATTACACACACCTGAATCTTACCCTCTCAAGCAAGGACAGCCACGCCCCTGTTCGCCCGCCCCCAATATCCAGAATATAATTTGACCCTGGGTGCAGCACCGATGGTGATAAATAAAGCAGCTAGGGGGACTGGAGAAGAGGGGAGGTGACCTTTTGACAGAATGGGGGAAGGGGCGTTCTCCACTCACCGCCTGAGTCCCTGGAACGACGAGGGCCAGGACATCCTGGATTTCTTCAGGCCAGGCCGGTGGCCAGTCTCCACCGCGTAGGAGGTGCGGTCCATCGCGCGGCAGTACAGGTAGCGCTCGGTATCCGAGTAGCCGCGATGCCGGACGCGGCTGCTGGCCCCGCTCGAGGCGTAGCGGCCACGGGCAGCCCCGGGTGGCGGCGGGGGTGGCGGCAGGGGGGGCGGCGGCGGTGGCTGCAGCGGGCACTGGGGCTGGGGCTGGGGTGAGGGCGGCGGCGGTGGGGGCAGGTGGTGGTGGGGATGCAGAACGCGGAACTGGGGCTGCCGAAGCGGGTACTGGTGGTGCTGCTCTTGCCTCCAGAGGTGCTTGGGGGCTTTGAGTGTGGCTCCGCCGGTGCCGTCGCTGCCCTCGCCGCTGCCTGCCCGGGCCGGCACGCTGCTGCCCTCTGCCTCCATCCTGGCTCGGCGTTCCGCGCCCTGCTTCCCAGCCGGGGATCACCGCGATGGCCCGAGCGCCTCTTCGATGCTGCCGCCGCCGCTGCTTCTGGAGGCGAGCAGAGGCTTGGCTCAGCTTCCGACTTGAAGCCACCAGAGACTTGAGGCTACCGAGAGGGGGCTCTGCCAGCGGGAGCGATCACTAACGCGATAGGGCTCCCTTCACAAAAATAGTGGAAGAGACAGGATTCCGTGCTCCCCAAGTCACTAAGGCTGGGGAGTCTAGTGCGCGGTTTTGCCAAGGGTCGGTCCCTCCTTCCTCCCTTTCTTTCCTTGCTTCCTCCGTGCGCCGGCGGCTAGAGCAGGAATTGGTAGCAGCTACAGCTGCAGAAGCAGCAGCGGCAGCTTTAGCCGCCTTCCGGGTCCAAGGCACCCAAACCCTGATCTCAGAGCTCCTGAAAAGTTGGACAGCTCCCGACCTAGGCGCCCAAGCTCTGACTTTCTCTAAAACCACTCCAGCCAGTCAGGAGTCAGACCTGTGCTCCTGATCCTTCCCCTCCCGGTGCCTGCACCTCCCTCCCCCCACTGCTTCTCACTGCCCCTGAGGTTGCTCTTCACCTCTGCTTGCCTCAGTCCTCTTTGAGAAATGGAGTTTTCCTGGCTAGTTCTCAGATCTTCCAAAGATAAAAGATATGACCTGGCAAAGTTGTCCCGAGTAATATCGGCGCATCGCTGGGGGAAAAAAAATGGATCAGGATGAAGATCCAATATTTAGGATTAATTCAGTCTCTTTCCCTGACATAAGATAAAATATTGCATGGATCTTTCTCACAGCAGGGAGAATGTGCCTAGTATCTTGGTCCTGGAGAGTGGTTCTAGCTGGAAATCAAGAGGAGCAGTTCTTAATTATAGAGCCAAGGCTGAGGTCGCTGGCCACACTGAAGGCTGGGCACCTTTACCATTACAAACCTGTGGTTATCTTCAACAGTTACTACCTTCAGAGCCTGCCTGCAATTTTCCTTTCTGCCACTTACAGCAGAACACAGCTCTATTACCAAAGCATTTCAAAACATATTGTACCATTATTATTCCACAGGAATTAGAGTCATATTTGATCCTACAATCCAAATTCAACCTTTATCTTCCACTAGTTAGTATCTTCCTGCAATCTTGAATATTTTTAAGAAACCAAGAGAATTTCAGAGAAACACATAAGCATATTTATCTGTACCTTTTTAATAGTACCATATTACTTAGAGATCAGACGTCATTTACTCACTGTTAAAGTAGTTCTAGATTAATCTTTGTGGAAGTCACCACAGAACCATCCATTATTTGACATATATTTAGGACTCACAGTAGTTTGTAGGCAGAATAATTATTCTATTCTTTACATGCAGTCTTAACATAATTGAATATGTATATTTTATGCATATCATATGATGAATACTAAAGCACACCAGACTCGGGAACACCGTATATCCACTCTTCAGAATGCTGAAAATCCAATGCTCTCCACCTAGTGAATATTTGGTTTACATGACATTGGGAAAATAAACAAAAATAAATTCTCACTTCATTCATTAATAAGAACAGTACATGGAATGTACACATGTCCTGTTATTTAAATGGCAGCAGTTCTATATAATATTGTGCAAAAGAACCTTACCATCTCTGTGTTATTTATTAATGATTGTAAATGTCTCTGTCCTTCAATGTTTTGGTATGGGCACTCTGTTCATATGTGACCCATGCACGAAACCTGAGCAAGGCTGTCTAGGAGGATAAGCCAAGATCTCCCAAGCACCAGTTTTCCTGTGAAAGGCTGAAAAAGGCACTCTCCCCATACAGAAAAAAAGTATGACTACCAGCAGTGGCCAAAGTATTTTCTATGCCTCAGAGTACATTGAGTCAGCATCTTCCCAAATGTGAAAGGAAAGAGAAGGAAGTGTTTTGCAGTATAAACTGCTTTTTTTCTTTTAATTCATTGCACTATTTACATTTGGAACCATTTCAAAGAAGTATACAGCTTTCTTCTTTCCTCTGAAATGCTTGCCACCTTTTCTTCACTAGAATCATACCAAAATGAATCTCCTAACTACTCAAATGCTAATAGTGCAAGTGATTTTTTGATCCTCTTTCCAGATTAAACTGAATATTTCAAATCTAATCTGATTCTCACTCTTCTTTTAATTCATGTACACTTTCTTGTCTCCATATTCTCCATTCATTTCTAAAACAGAATCTTTTAAAATAATAAATTGTTTTTAGTGTATAATTACAATCAACATCTTTAAATACAAAAAATCACTTAATATGCTCCCAACTTGAAAAATCTTTTCAATTTCTCTTATAATCTCAGAAGATTATTAATAGTAAGTTTAATATGAGGTTGCAATGTGCATCCTGTCTTTTATATAAAAAATAGTACTTCTATTATACACCCACAGAATCTTGCGATGTTTTTAATGATATATCATTTAACACAATTATATATATATATATATATATATATATATATATATATATATATATATATATATAATTGTGTTTAATTAAAGATAGCAGTTTGATGAATCCTATCATGTTTGGAAGAATCCTAAATATCATTGTAATCAGTAGTTATCAACTTTTACTACACCTAGGAGATGTACCTGTGGAGCTTTCTGAACCTTAGACCAGTGATCCCAAACTTTGATGTTATCAGAATCAGCTGGAGAGCTACTTTAGGATACACAGGCTCAGGCTCCTGAGAATATAGTGCTTGGAGCTTTATACTTTCATAAACTTTGCAAATGATTCTGATTCACAATAAAGTTTAGGAACACTTTACTTTCCTTAATAGTTGCTGTGATTAATGAAATCTATATTTCTGTGGCAGAACTGCAGCATCAATATTTTTAAAAGCATGTCATGTGCCAGGCAGGGTGATGCACACCTATAATCCCTGCAGTTTAGGATGTTGAGGCAGGAGGATCTCAAGTTCAAAGCCAGCCTCAGCAAAAAGCAAGGCATTAGCAACTCAGTGAGAGAGACCCCGTCTCTAAATAAAATATAAAAAGGGTTTGGAGGTGTGGCTCAGTGATGGAGTGCCCCTGAGTTCAATCCCTGGTACAAAAAAAAAAAAAAAAATCAGGTGATTTTATGTATCATTAACTACTGATGCAGTCCTATTCTCTCACTGTATAGATGCCAAAACACATGGTGCTGTTAGCTGACTTGTCCATGTGTCTCAAATACTTCCAAGCAAAATCAGCTTATAAGCCCAGCTCTCATGAAAATATATGCTTGATGTATTTCTGCAGTTGGTTCTATGTTAAAAGAAAATCTTACACTCTTCAATAGTTGAGTATTCTCAGACTTCCATTTAAGAACTTTTTCTTAATCTAGATATTTCCTAATTGCAGTTAAAACAACAGAAATGTAAAATATTCAATAGACACATTGACTGTCTCTGATTATATGTCACATAAATTATCTATCTTTTCCCATCAACTAAACTTTTATAAAGCATAAGTCTGAGAGAATCTTTGTGAATTATTAGTTTGTGAATTACTATATGGGACATCTTTCAAAGCTATCAATACTTACACAATCAGCATATTTGTATAAAAAGTGGGAAAACAGTTACATAATTATCAGGGTCTTTTCCCTGAACAAATCTAAACAAGCAGTTAATTGGTGCCATTACTATTAGATGGAGATTACATACTACCATCTTCTTCCGCCAACACATTTCAAATCTTCCCTAATGATACAATCAATCACTCAATGTGCTGCTGGGCAATTAACAAGGAAGAATATTCCTATCAATAATTATGGGGAGTTCTAGCAGAATTGATGTCAATGAAAAACTAGCAGATAGCAAGCACCTTTTCTACCCCAAACAGAATGAACTGGTAAGCTGCACTGACTAAGGGTTCCTTTATCTCTGGTTGATGAAAAATTTAAATGAGACTTTAATATGCATATATTCTATGCATTCCCATTTTGTTTATTGATTCATAACATTAAAATTAGAAAATTTTATCATCAGATGTTGTCTTATACAATGCCCAACTGTCATCTAACTAGAAATATCCAGAGAATTCAGATTTCACCCAAGTCTTCAATATTGAATAGAAATGTTGTATAGGATATTGAATAGAAATGTTGTATAGGATATTGAATAGAAATGTTGTATAGGACATTTCTTTGTTATATGTGAAGGTCTCTTGCCTTCATATATAAATATCTACATAGACATTAGGTGGTATGTATCATCAATATCACCATTATAATAAGTACCAATATTAAAGTTTTGATTCCATTGTTTCCAATATATCAAGCCTTTGTGATGTTTCTCCAATATAAAATAAGTACCAATATAAAATTAATGTTAAACTAAGAAATGTTGCAATTGAATACATTGGTTTTCCATTAGCACACTAATGCAAATTTAACAGTGTACTAATCTAATCTCAAACTGGCTGGTAACTCAGTATAATCTGAAACCAATTTTGTAATTTTATATTGAAACTGCTCTTGTCAATTCAAGTTAAAAATATTGCTTACCTTCTATTCAATTTCCATGTAGACTTTGGTGTTTCATTCATGAATATATACCAAAAATACCATCCTTATGAAGCTTTGTTTCTTATAAGGGGATAAATAAATAAGCAACTATAATTTGGGGTGAGAGAATGAATGAATGAATGATCCAGTGTTGATATGGATATGAAGTATCAACATGGAAACACAGATGGAAATGCTAATTCTTAAGGCTCAAGAGAATCTTCTCAGAGAGAATGGCATCTATGCTGAATTCCGAGTATAGGGTGAGATTATCTTTTCTCATTTTATATACATGTGTGTCACTATATGTGTGTGTGTCTTTGAGAGGGAGGATAGAGGCATGAAGGTATTTGGGGCAGATTGACATAGATAAAAACTTAGAGACAAATTATGGGGATTTGGATGTTCAGAAAATGGCAAAAATTATATAAATCTATTAGGAGGACAACTGAATAATTATGCGGAAGGAATCACCTCTTACTCAATACCCCCATAAGGCAATTCAGTGACTCTGTGTACACTGTCAAAAGAAATTCCTCTTGGGTAGATCAGCTTTAAGATTGGGTAAGATGCAAAGGGAATAAGGCAAAAAACAATAGGTATTGCTCCTGAGAACATGAGGGAAAGCAACTGACTATAAGGCACAGATAAAAGTAATTCCCTAAACTAGGCAATCACCCACATTTCCTTTGTTACAGGAGAGAAAGGGGAAAGGATAAAAAAGTCAAGTTTATTGCATTTATTGAATATTTAATTTGGCATTCTTTCAGGCACTGTTCATACACTATTTTCTTTAATCTTGCAACAATATATGTTTTTCTTTGCATTTTGCCATTTTGAAAATCAGGGTGAGCCTTCCAACAGGCACTAAAAGAACTCTGATAGCCCCTTGTGGATACTGAGTATAGCCAATGTGACATCCGTGAGACACATGATTGTCTCAACCTTAATTCATTCATTCAACCAATATTTATTGAACACTTAATACATGTTAAATACTAAGTTCTGGCTATCCAGAAGTCAATAAAGTAGGGAAAATTCCCAGTTCTCTTGTTTTAGTTGGAAGAGATAAACACTCAAATGCATATTTAAATGTGTCAGATGGGGCTTTTAAGAAGCAAACTGAAGCAAATTAAGAAGTTCAAGCCTGATGTTTGGGGATACTATTTTGTGCAGGACAGCTAAGGAAGGCTTTCCTGATAGAGCAACATTTGAACAGAAACCTGAAAGTGAGCCAGTTTTCTAACGTATGGGAAAATTCAGTGGAAAGACACTGAGGAATAGAAATGCAACTGTTAACCTCGGGGCCAAGTGAAGCAGAGGCTATTTAGAAATGGTGACAATTCAAGGAGGTCCTCTTGGCCATGATATAGATGTTGGATTTGTTGCTTGTATTCATATAGCTATCACAAATCCTTATCCTATTGTAGACCTTCAGACATAAGGATTTGAAAATTTGATGTCTTATCATTGAAATGAACACAAAAGCATGGTCAATTATACAGCTGCAATATACTTGAGTAGATGTTTCAAATCCCTCAGATGTCATAGAACTTTCAAAGTGATTTGTGAACCTGAAGGATAGTTATTCAGGTGCTAAGTGTCCATCTGTCAAAAGCTTCTAGCTGACATTAAGATAGGATGTTTAACTACTAGTGGTTGATAATTAAATTAAAAAAAAAAACACAGTATGGTTTGAAATGTCATTCTCAATCCTAAAATGCAAAGAGATTTCAAGAAAGAGATTATAACTATGAAATTAGGCCCAATTACCAAAGGACAAAAAAATAGAAGGATCTTTAGATTCTCAATGTGAAGAAGATTTAACCTTTCACTTTGAGATGCTGAAAAGTAATATGGTAGGCATTTATATGGCAATATGTAAATATATTTCATTCATTTTAGAAAATGTAAATTTAAAGTAACAATTTGCATTTTTTAAACCCTCTATTAAATTCAGTTGCATGTTATAATTAAGAATTTTTTTTAAAAAAATAGGAGAATTAGAGCAGTAACTCCATTTTATGCTCTAATGAGGAAACTAAGCTCAAAGGGGCCATTACTTATCTAAGGTCAGACATGTGTTTATTGTCCAAGCCTGGATTGATCCCTGGCCAAGCTGGATCCAGAACCTGTAATCTTGCCTAAATGACAAAGGGGAGAAACTAAACATAGACCTTTTGAAAGTGAAATATCAACAGATGGGTTATTTAATAATATCCATTGATGGGTAGTTTAATATTTCAACCAATATTATTTTAACTCTCTAATTCTGTATATAACCACCTATAAACTGATATTATTATAGTATTATGACATTCACACAAGGGAGGATTTCTTGTTTAAAATATTCAAAAGCAAAAACAGTAAAAATTTCATAAACCAAACTATACTACCATTTAGAACTTTATTCATCAAAAGTGAGACCAAGAGAGTTAGAGAACAAGTCAAATTGGGAGAAAGTATGTATTGCAACGAATGTAATTTTCAAAGACCCATTTCAAAATAAATTAAATGTTCCTATAAATCACTAAGAAAAAAGTAGAAAATTAGGAAAAAATATATGAAAAGAAATTCCACAGGAGAGGAAACCAAAATGGTTGTTAAACATAAGAAAAAATAGATTAATCTCATTAGTAATCAGAGATGGGCACAAAAACCATAGCAGGAAAGCATTTTATATCTGGTATGTCAGCAAAAAAGTCTGGTAATACCATACATTGGAAAATATGTTGATCAAGGGAAGAACACTCTGTAGGTGGAAAATGAGTTGCTGATATCTGGTCAAGGTTAACATTCACATGCTTGATTCATAATTCTATTCTTAGGTGCATAGCATAGAAAATATTTTAACATGCAAACACATAGGTACAGACGTGTCAAGTGCAGACAAATGTTTATCAAGAAAAAATATCAATGTAAATGTTATATCATGCAGTCATGAATGGCTACACAAAGCAATCTGGATGAATCTTAGAAACACCCTGTGTACAAAGCAATGGCAGGAGATGGCCTGCCATTAAATCATTCTTATAAAGCTCAAAAAATAAGGGAAAAGTAAGAAAAAAAAATAAAACAACACAAGGAAAACAAAATAATACATTTTAGGTACAGTGCTCCTCAAACTAATGTGTATAAAAATCACTTGGGTTCTAAACAAACGCAGATTCTGTTTCAGTAGTTCTGAGGAAGAGTAGATTCAGGGATTCTAAGAAGTTCCCTGATGATGTCAATGCTACAGGCCTGGGAACCATACTTAAGTGACAAATTTTAGAGTACATACACATAGGTGGTTTTGTAAATACTATTTAAGAATTGAAAGGTCACATGGTTCACAAAATTTCAGATGGTGGTTACCTGAAAAGATGGGGCATGAAAAAATGTAGATGTTCAGAGGTAGAGACAATGAATGATGGCATTGCAGATCAAAAAATTATATTATCTGTAACAATATCTGTGTTACAGATATTTGCAAATATTAGGTATTGAATAGTAAAAAACCACAAAAGCTATAGTAAAAACCTCACAAGGCAAAGAAACATACCGTCACCAACAGAACAGATAAAAATGAGAGATAGGAAGAAGCAGCACACAAATGGAACTGAATATTCCATCATTAGAAGAGAAAGCTTCAGGGCATTGTAAGCACTCCATGTTGGTAACCCCAAATTAAACTTCTGGGCAAAGGTTTCAAATTGTAGCATAAAAAAGTAGGGAATCAAAACAGAACTCAAGTTTAAAAATAAGTACCAAACCTCTTTACAATAGAGCTCATCTTCCTCTTGGAGTTTAGTTTTTAAAGTAACACTGAATTAGGTAAAATTTTTTTTATAAAAAGATGAGTAGCTCTCAAATGCAAAGTGAACCTGTTCCATTCACTGATTCTCCCATCTTAGCACACCTATGTCCTTACATATCTATCCCCATCACCTCTGGTCCTCCAAAAATTTTCTTAGGGTCAGAAAGTGGTTTTATTTCTCAAATGTCTTTCATTAAAATGTAATATTCCTTATTATCTAACATTTTAGCTATTAGCGAACACCACAGCAGGGATTTCTAACAACTAGTAAGGATTCAAGATAGTTGCCTAAGGATCAGGAAATGGGATTGGCAGAGAAGAGATCAGAATTAAGTTAATGATAGAAGATGGATAGTGACAGAGAAAATTTTCTAGTTTCTCAATATCACCTCAGGTTCTCTGAATGGTTCTGATGTTTAAAAATTTTCCAGAAATCTGGAAAGGAGGCTCTGGGGCAAGGTTAAAAGGTATGAAAAGCGGGGTACTTAGATTATAATGATAACAAATGTTTATTGAGTTTTCTATATGAGACAGGAGTTGTTCTGCTTTTCAAGAATTAATTTATTACTATCTTCATTGCACAAGTAAAGACACTGAAGCACCAAGAAGCTAGTACCTTGTCAGAGGGAACACAGCATAGGCAATCCAGGTTTGCCGTTCAGACAGCTATTTACAAATCTCAAACCCCAGACCTATGCTTCCTACCTGACTCCTTAGCCCCAGTACCCGGTCTTCTCTGTACATTGTCAATTTCCTTGGGAGTGAACTGAAGGGTTCTACTCAAGAGGATGGGGATTAGTATCAGACAGAACTAATATGAATTCCCAAAAGTTGTGCGATTTGGAGAAAGTTTTGTAACTTTGCTGAGTCTTAGATTCCCCCATCTGTAAAATAGTTTAGTGACAAATTTTGCATGATAGGATTTTGTTAGGATTAAATAAAGCAATCCATTTTATGCACTCAATAAGAATTTGCTGCTGTTGTTACTAAGAAGATTACCAGTGTAAACTAAGGTCTGTCTTTACTTCAGACTTTGTGCAAAATATTATGCTGTATCATGTACATTTTATACATTGTGTGTGTGTGTGTGTGTGTGTGTAAAAGAAACCACATATTTTCTTTCTTTCTCCCTGAATCATGTGGCTGTTAAGAATGGAATGTTGAACTCCTGATGCCCAAACTAGAAACTTTAAATAAGAGAAAGGGCGATTCCTTCCCACTGTAGCAACAATGCCATTCTAGGATTAGCCATGCATGTTTAAATTCTTTAGCTCCAAGAGGTCTGAGAATATTTTTAGATAATTATCCAAGACCCCCTCAATTTCTAATATAGTTATAGCTATTCTTAATTGAAAGATAAAAAAGTCTAACTCATTATATCAAATGATTTTTCTTCAAGTGATAATAAATGTGTTACTTTCCAGCAGAACCACAGTTCTCCTTTAAGATCTGAAGTATTGCTGTATGTATATAGGTGATTCTATGATCAGTGTGATTCTGCAATCTGTACAATTAGAAAAATGAGAAATTATACCCCAATGATTCAAATGTATGAATTTCCAAGATCATTGTAATGTCATGTATAGCTAATTAAAAAAATAAAATATAAAAAAATAAGATAAGATCTGAAGTAAACAAGACTTCAAAGGGGCTCTTGGTATTCATCCCCAACAAATACATGTTTGCTATAAAAGAGATAAAATTAGGATAAGTACCTGGGGCACACTCACAAACTCACTTGGATTATAGCCCAGTTATTTACCTTGTTTGTGAATTAAAAAAAATAATAGAGTAATACTTCTTGAAAAACAATGGAAAAAGGAAATATTTATTTCAGGGGGAATGTTAAATTTCTATGTAACTATTGAGCATAACAGATGAAAATAAGAACTTTATAAGAGAAAAACTATAGAATTTACAATTCAAGATAGACTTTTCGATATTTTTCATGTTTTTGCTTGTTTATGCAGTCGTCTTACAGACTTGCTATCATTGCTACAATGATACAAGACTTTATTTTATTTTAAGCAATGTCATTTTGTCATAGTATTGGAGGAAAGAGAATAAATTAACAATGATTTTAAAACAACGGAAAGATCCATGGTCTAATATTGCTAAGGCTGACTAATTTTCCCCTGGCTCAGCGCATGGAAAATAGCATATTTTCTTCATGCATAAATAATAGAAATCTCATCTTTTAAACACATTAAATTGTTCAGAATGCTTGTGGAGCATGCCAAATGTAGATCTAGATTCATTTGCAAGTGGCCTTTGTACAGGTTCAAAGATGTGGACTTATTGACCAATTAAAAACCACAGATTGGACTCACTGACCCAGTTCTTCATTGATGTTGGTCAAGTAACCCATATAATGAATCAACTTAGTCAAAATGGCAGAACCAGTAGTCTCTTTGCAATTAAAGATTTTTTGTTTTGTTTTAAACAGCATGTCATCCTGTAACATTTATCTATATATACATATATTATTATAAATATATACATATATTATTTTATTATGTATATGTATCTATACATGTTTGTAAATACACACACACACACACACACATATACACACACACACATTTGAAATTGGGCAAGCAGAGAACTGTGCTGTGTATGAGCTCTTAAAAATTATGAGCTGTGTTCAAGTTGTATTAGAACTGTGCCTTTAAGCTGACAATGAATGTTTTAATGAGCTAAACAGTATTTGGCACATGCCTATATTCCCAGCAGCTCAAGAGGCTGAGGCAGGAGGATCACAAGTTGAAAGCCAGCCTCAGCAAATTAGCAAGGTCCTAAGCAATTTAGTGAGACCCTGTCTCCAAATAAAATATAGAAAGGGCTGAGGATGTTGCTCAGTAGCTAAGACCCTTGGGTTCAATTCTAGATCCAAAAAAAAAAAAAAAAAAAAGTGAAATTCCTTCCTTCTACTATCTTCTTTCTACTTTAGTTTGGTTTTTCCTCCATTTGTGTTTTCTGGCATATAGAGGAAAAGGAAGCAAGTGAATGTTTTCCTAGGGCCTGTTCCATGTGGGATGCTGCTGCAGTGAGCATTTCACTTATGCCATAGCCATTTGTTAGCCACAGCCTTTTGATGAGGAATGTATTATTCCTACTTTACTGATGAGAGAAAGGCATCCTGAGTAATTAACCAAGATTTATATTATTAGGAAATACTGGAACCCAAATTCTAACCACTATTTATGTAATCCTAAAGCCTTCTCCATTTCTTTTATTAACAATTTTACTAGATCTAATATTGTGTTAGGTCCTTATTTATTTATCTGGAATCTCTGGTGTGAGGTAGGACTATGCTAGGGAAAATAGTTAGCTTCTTAAACTAGGAAAAGTCACTGGTGTTATAAATCAGCCTATTAATCCACAATAAAAATATTGCAATAGATAAGGTCAGGCAAACTGGCTATGTTACAAATCCAGCTCACCACCTGTTTGTGTAAGAGAAGATTTATTGGCACATATCCATTCTTCCACTTACCACCTATGATGGTCTTCATGTTTCAATGGCAGAGTTCAGTAACTGTGACAGAGACTGTATGGCTTTTAAAGTATGAAATATCTACCAAATGAATCATTAAAAAAAGAGTCCCCGGACCACTGATGAATAAGAAAATACCAAATGACGAGTACTATCACCAGCCTAACACCATATATAATATTCTCTCTTTGAGGAAATAGTCCTTTTATGTTTGGGAAAAAAAGTATCAGTGTGCCAGAAGATGACTTCAACACGATTCATGTCAACCCCAGCAGGACCAAGGGGAGGTGAGTCTGTCTGAATTCATGTTGATACTTCAGATGGAGGTAGTTTGACCCCCTAAAGCAAAAGCGCCCAGTTTGTGGCAGTACTTGCTTTTCCCCAATCTTCCTTTGCTGTCTGTCCCTTTGTGTTTTGGATTGAAACTTTCCAGGTTCCCATCTATCTCTATCTTTCTTCCCTTATTCCCTTCAGAAATTTAAAGCCTTCCCTCATTAACAATGAACATCCTTTGGAAAAAAAAAAGGAAAATGATCCTTTATACTTAACTGAAACAGATCTGTACACTTCTATACACTGATCCATAACTCACTGAGGTACTTGAATTTCTTTGCTTTTTTCCTCCTTCTATTGATGGAATTAAGGGCTTCAGTAATTTTAGGCAATACCATGCAAAATAAATATTTTTAGTTTCTAATACTGCTTTATACCTCACATTATCTATGAAGGTATTCTTTGAAAATAACTCATTAACTGGAAAAAATTAATTTTTTATTCACATGTGTAAAGGAAGGTATGAAATGTAAGAAACCCCCAAATTATTTTAAAGCTGGGATTAGAATAGTTGCTTTTTATTATTGGTTACTGCTTGCTGAAAACCAGTGAAATCACCATGACTCAAAATTTGCATCAATCTGAGACTAAAATACTTCCTCGGATAAGTATTGTAATTCCTACTGAAAACTTAATTTTCCTTATAGGTGTCATCCATACTATTCCTGGTGGCTTATTGACGTAAGATAAACCCTAACAGTAATCATCTCAAGTTTTCTTTTTCCTAGAAGCTACCCCCACATGGCATAAAGTACAAAGCAAGAATTGGGGTCCATATTCTGATAGAACTCCAGGAAAGGGAAAATATTAAATTAGGAATGTTTCCACAAATCCAAGATGTAAGACAATCATAATTATGGAGATACTCAAATTATTATTAGTTGGCCTCTTAACCCAATGAAGAAGATTTAGATAATTTTATATCTACTTTAAAAACCTAATAATAAAAAGAAATGCAGGAAACTTGACTAAGATTTAGTTAAATTCATAGTAGGGAAACAAAAAAAATTATAATATATTTAAATAGGAAACAAAGTAGTCACTTAATTTTTTCTGGAGTTCTTTTTTAATTTACATTTATTACCATAAACAATTCCATATTTTTAAAATTTTATCCTTAGTTCACATCTGACCATTATTTTTATATGAAACATTTTCATTGATTTAATTGACAAGTAAGTCCAATTATATAGGCAAAATATTAAATATGTTCAAAACATTAATAATATCATCTTAGACTATTTCTTCCTTTTGATTTCTTATACCAGAACATTGTTACATCATCAATTCTTTCTTAATAGTATCACTTCCTTTTGGTTCCTACTTCCAAAATTACAGTTCAAACCTTTACTACTTCACTCCTGGATTATATTTGGCTATTCTAATTGCTGTCAGAGGACCACTTAAATCAAAATCACATTGATCCATGTTAAGATGGAGATTATGGACCCTCTTCAGACTTACTGAGTCAGAATCTCTGGAGTAAAGCTCAGGAATCTGCCATTTTAACAAGCTCCCTAGGTGTATTCTTAAGCACATTAAAGTCAAGAACCACTGTTCTAACTACTGTCTTCCTTTCTCATCTCCTTATTTTCAAGAAATTGTACACAATTTCTATCAGCTTAGTCCTTCTGACATGATGTATTTTCCCTACCTCTCTTATATAGAAAACCTTCAGTGATTCCCCATTATTCTCAGAATAAAGTCCCAATGTGTTAATAATCAAGGGCCCAACAATATGTCCAAGAACTACTTTTTGTGATTTCCACTGTCTCTGAACACTGTTTCTGAATCTTTCATGCATTCACCCCACTTTGACTACTTCTGGCACTCCCCTATGCCCAACTTGGAACACCTTCTACTTGTTCATCAGCAACCACTCTTCTCCCAAGAAACAACGCTTTGTTTTTGTATGATACCTTTCTTGATCTTTCCTCTTTATAAACTCATGTTCTTTATTGTTCATACTATTCATATGGCACTTTATCATAGATTGGCTGCGATGCCTCTTGAATTGTCACTTAATTTTTAATGTGAGTGTGCATTGCCTCATTGCTGCATCTTGATTGTGAAGTTCCTGTAAGAACACTGTGTATTCAACTATGCTTCTAGTATACCTGTAGACAATGAATAAATGTTTTTGAAATGACTATATGAATAAAAGATTGTCGAAGTTTCTGTTGTTTTAACCAATTATTTTGGACGATACACTAGATTGTTTTTTTTTTTTTTACTAGATTGTTTTTGAATTACACATATTCTCATATGACAAAGCCAAATTCCCTTATTTTATGAGTTTATCCATCTCTGATTTTTTACATACCAAAAAGCTATAGCTACATTTGTGACTACCAAAATAATCCTGAACCAGACGAAATGTCGTCAACAGATGCATCAGCTACCATGGTCTAAATACTGTATGCAGGTCTTGTGTGCTGATTTAACTGGATTGAAAGCTTGAAGTCCTAAGCATCAATATGCTCATGTGATACCCAGGCACTCAATCATAAAGTGCCCTTTCTCGGTTGCTGCTCTCAAAACTTCAATGTTATACTGGTAATTTGGGTTATATGACTACCACATTGCCACAGACACTGGATTTCCTATTGGAACCTCTTTTACCTTTGATGCTTACAATAACAACTTTGTCCTTGCCTCCAGATTATTTCATGGCTAAAGCACAAATTCACAATTCACAAGCAGAAGAATCCATGGGGCAGGACTGAGTTCCACACTATTGTTTACCAAGGACTAGACAGTGAGCCAAGTGAAAGATTAGCATAGGAGTGTTAATTGACAATAAAGATGGATTTCTGCCTGCCATAATCTAGTGTTTGCCACATTAAACACTTTAAAGCAGTTAGAGGTATCTTAATGAGAACACACTGGACAATAACTGATAAACTTTTTTATCTGGATGATCTCTTGATTAGGTCTAATATAGACTATGATGCAATGTGTGGATGTTTAAAGTTATATATGATGGCACCATTTAATATACTTAGTTTCTATGATCAAAACATATAGCTAATTTCTCTATTTGAATGTGCAATTGTTTTTTGTATAAATTATAATTTTTTGAAGGTGTTATAAAACTCAGTTTTGTTATCATGTAAACTTACATTCAATATTCTTTTTCTAAAGTATAAAGGGGGAGCCTTGGAGTTATAAAAATTTATGTTCAGATACCAATTTGCTACTATCAGTGCAAGCCTGAGTTTGTTGCATTACTCTTCTAAGCTTAATATTTCTTGTATATAACAAAAGAAATAATTCCTACATCAAAGGATGTGAGTGGCTTATATACAAAATTTGCTTAATATTTGTTATCTGCTCCAAGTATTAGAAGCAAAATTAAAGAAAAGAAGAGCCTAGTACTTAGTAGGTGCTCAAAAATCATTTGTTGAATAAGTACAATTAACCTGATTTTCTGATAAGAAAATATTAAAGCCATTTTTTCTATATTTTAGTGTAACTCATCTAAAATACTTGATTAAATATCTTCTGGAAAGGAAAACAACAAGAGGAAGCTGAACTGGGCCTTTCCTTTTTTCTTTCAGATGCAGAAAAGGCAGACTGCACTTAGTGATGGGAGATAAATATTACCGACAAACTAAGAGCACAGCATGATTGATATGTTTGTCTGACAAAGGACCTCAGCCTATTACCCTGGTAAACTATGAAGATGAGGTCAGTTGATTGCATATGTTGTTCATAATCCATGCTCACATGAGTTGGAAGAGAGTCTATATTTATTGGGTTCTATATTCTCAGGCCCCTGGTGACTTTCAATCATTAAAGCAAATATGGGAAATAATAGGGATTACATCATTCATTTATTGTATAAATAATTATTGAGCACCAATTAACTGCCAGGAAATATCCTAGTCATTAGGGATACAGCAGTGAACAAAACAATCAAGACTTCTAATGTAGTGAGGGGAAAAAACAATGCAAAATAAGTATAATCCAATCATTCCAGAAATAAGATAGGGAAGGGTGCTATGTGGAGAATGAAAACAAGGTGCTTTAAGTTGGGTGGCCAAGTAGACCTGTCTCAGCAAGTCACTTTGACAATGAGATATGAGTGACATGGAAGAGCCAGGACTGCAGTCATCAGGTGAAAATCGTTATCAAGGAAATAATTAGGTAAATGTAACAGCCTTGAAGACTGACAAGACAGCAAGCCACTGAAGGTGCAAGAAAATTAAGTCAACAATCTTATATGGAATAAAGGATATTTCCATTTTTCTCATTGTTACATGGAAAGTGTTGGATGAGACAATTTTCCAGGATTATTTTCTTTCTTTTTTTTTTTTGTGTGTGTGTGTGTGGTAGTGGGGATTGAACCCAGAGCCTTGCACATTCAAGGTAAACTCTTTACAAACTGAGCTATATCCCCAGTCCTCAAGGACTATTTTCTACTAAAAAAAAAAAAAAAAAAAAAAAAAAGAATTCCAACATTTCTAAGGTCACAATGGTTATGTGAATTCCAGTTGCCTCTTTAGGACACATTAAATCTTTAAAGTCCTTCAGTAGAAAAGGCCCATGGCCTGCACATCAGAAGTTGTTATAATGTTCTGTGGGTAGAAAAACTGAAAGCATCACCTTTCCATGAATGCGAGAGATCCAGGCAAACATGTTTGTATTATGCCTTAATAAAACTTTCATTGGAAAGAGGAAAATGGAAGAAGTACAAATTTTCAATACATAAAAAGTAAACCTTATTTTCCATCATTGTGGTCTAGAACTTTAATTATAAATATTAGAATTTTTGTGAAAACAAATCAGGTAATTAATTTCTATATCATGAAAGATGCTAAGAGAGTATAGTAAATATAATGTATTTGTTTACATTGGATATAACATGAGTATTTCTATATAGAAATTCTGGGTATGAATTGACATATGAACTCACTTATACAAATCAGCTACAAAAAGAGCTTAAGTATGCTTTAAATATTTATCATTTTAAAAGAAAAATAAAGTTTAGTGAAAGAAACATGAAATGCCAATGCTGGAATCAGGAATAATAACAGCATTATAGGATGATCAGAATAATGTCAGGATTTTTGGCATGTTTTTAAGATAATATTTCCAATAATTAAAACCAAACAATGATAAAAACAAACCATCAAATAATATCCCTACTCAGTGTCTTCTTCTTGACTATAGATTAAGAATAGTTTCAGCTAAACAAGGTAAAATATGTACATTTCTCTACAGAAATTTTGACTTGAAATTGACATTTTTATTTCCACTTGTGCAAATCAGTTATAAAAATTTATTACTTACCATAAATGCAAATACATGTTCTAGATACTGGAGTATGTTATAATATATATATATATATATATATATATATATATATATATATATATATATATATATAAATGTACGTATGCATATATATATACATACGTACATTATGTATTAACATATTTATACACATATATATAAAACACACTCCAGTATCTAGAGTGGAGTGACACTCTAGATGACAGGAATATTGTTACCTATATTATATATGTGTGTGTATATACATATATATAATACCTATATAATATAGGTAACAATATTTCTGTCATCCTTGAAATAGATAATTATTAATAAAAATACATTCAGTCAAGATGATGATAAATTCTATGGAGAAAAATAAAGGAGAAAGGACATGGAGTGTGGGAGAGGGGAGTGTGCAATTTTATAAGATGTACTTAGGAAATTCCTCTCTGATGAGCTGATATTCAAACAGAGACCTGAGAGAAGCTAGGGAAAGCATATTCAGATGGAGAGAATTGTCAGGGAAATGTACCTGAGGTAAGGCTGGACTGCAAGGAAGCCCCTTGTGGCTGGTATGAGCTGAGCACGTGAGATCAGAGGGAGTGTGTGTGTGTGTGTGTGTGTGTGTGCGCGCGCGCGCGTGCGTGTGCACGCAAGTGCACACTCATCCTGGGGGGATTTAACCCACTGAGTTATACATTCCCAACCATTCTTATTTTTATTTGAGAAAGGGCCTTACTATACTGCTGAGGCTGGCCTTGAACTTGCCTTCCTCTGGCTCCAGGGTTGCTGGGATTAAAGGTGCTCACCCCTGCAGCTGACAGGTTGGTGGGTTTTAAGAAGAGGAATAACATGGACTGAGTTATATCCCAGCAGGATCCCACTCTGGCTACCATGTTGAAGGTAGAGTCACAAGTGTGGAGGTGAACATAGCAGTCAGGAATTATTTTAATAATTTGTTTCAGAGATAACTGTCATTGACTGGGCTGGAAGAAGCAGGTGGAAAGACAGTGAAAATAGCCAAAGGAATAGTTAAAGTTTTATTAGATTTTGCTGATAGGTTATATATAGTGTGGAAAAAAAAGAAATCAAAGCTCAGTCGCAGAGCACTTATCTAGCATGTGTGAGGCACTGGGTTTGATTCATAGCACCACATAAAAATAAACAAATAAAATAAAGGCATGCTGTCCATACACAACTATAAAATGATTTTTTTAAAAAAGGTATTTAGCCTCAGCAATGGGAAAATAGTACTATTTAAAATTTTTGTTTGTTCTTTTTAGATATACATGAAAGTAGATTATATTTTAACATGTTTATGCAAACACAGAGTGCATCTTATTCTAATTAGGATCCTAGTCTTGTGGTTGTACATGATGTGGAGATTCATTATGGTGTATAAATTATTTGTAGTTAGGAAAGTCATGTCAGATTCTTTCCACTATCTTTCCTGTTCCTATCTCCCGCCCCCTCTTTCCTTCATTCTCTTAGGCCCTAAGCAATTTAGTGAGATCCTGTCCCCAAACAAAATATAAAAAAGGGCTGGGGAAGTGGCTCAGTGGATAAATGTCCTGGGGTTCAATCCTCAGGACAAAAATAAATATAAAAACCATAATAGTGGAGCTGGGGGAGGGGCTCAGTGGCAGAGTGCTTGCCTAGCATGTGTGAGGCACTGGGTTTGATCCTTAGCATCACATAAAAATAAACAAATAAAATAAAGGTATTGCATCCATCTACAACTACAAAACAGTAAAAAAACGTAATAGTTGTTATCATAGTATTTTTAAGTGAGGTTGAGCTCTGGAGTGGTGTAGGTTTGGAAATTGTAAATCCAGAGTTTGTTTAGTGAAGGTTCATTTTGAGACATCTATTATGTCTACAATTGGGATGCAAAAATATAGTGTATAAATGTTTGTTTTTCTTGTGTATAAAATATACATGTCCCTGTAGGAATTCCAAGTTAGAATGGACATGACGACTCTGCCTTGTGTTTGGAGCTGGAGAAACATATTTGTGAATTGTTATTTAATGGATGACCAGCAAGAACAAGATCTCAGACAGTAGGGAAAAGTCTAAGGACCAAGTTGGGAAAATTAGAAGGAACCAGGAAAAAAAGACACCAAGGAACAGCTAGAACACAGGGAAATTAAAAAGAAATGGTTCTGAAAACCGAGGGAAGTGATGAGCTAATCACACATAAGAATATTTTAAAATCTATTATCAATAACCAATATTAGCTAGTTGCATAAGTGGACTCAACAACTTATTGAGGTTGCATCTTACAGAACACTGAGAATAATAAGCTTTATAGCAACTGCCTTCAATAGACCTTGGACAGGAAAAACAATTTTTCTTATTATTGAGGTTGTTTGTTTTGGGAAAGAAGACCATTTTTTTAATCATATTTGGGTTACAGTGTAAGTAATTGGCATTGTCCTCATAGTAACCCAAATGACAATGTGCATTAAACATCTATTCATACATTTTAGCTCACTATGACTTTTCATTATGCTACATTGATTTCTGCCCTCATTTTATATGAGTTACTCTTCATAGAAAATATGAGTAAATATTTCTCTGAAGGTAATGTTCATTACTTTATGACACATTTCTTTTTATTGTTATGAATTATATGGAATATTACTCCACATAAACAAAGTAGAATTCTCTTGAATATAATCCCTTAAAAATCACCTTAGTCTAAGTATGAAACAGAATATTTACTTCTCAGAAATATTTCTGTGTAAATAATTTTGCCCATATATTTTATTCTGTCTTTAATCTCCTAGTCCCCAGAACTCTCTGTAATCAGATATTTTTATATTTTTTTTCCTCTGTTCATCATCCCACACTATCCTTGATATATAGGTAGTCAACCAAAAAGTATAATCCATTAGAAGATTTTTTTTCTGAGCTTTTGTATTTGGATGAGCAAAGCACAATAGCAGACCTAGAAACCCTGTTTTGAAGCCTGTCTGATGCACAAAGACTGAAGGTAAATGGAAAATAATTAATAAAACAAGCTCACATGCAAGCAGAAATACTAATTGGAAATATCCACAAGAAAAAAAAACAAGGGTGTGCATATACTCAACAGGATTACAAGAGTGAGTGACTCTACTTTTGTGACTTTTACCTGAAATTTTCTCAGTATGAGAAATTTTTAGTTAATGCAACCAAATTCATGCTCATGCAAAACAAAACAAAGACTCAGGCATGTAGTGCACAATAAGATGTAGTAATCCTGGTCAAAATATGATTGGTAACTGCATTTATCAAAAGGTACACTGTAAGGAAATAAGAGTTTTCCCAGTGTAAAATCAATACATTTAATAACTATAATCTGGCAAACCAATTCCATGTAAGTATAATGCAGTTTTAAAACCTGCTAAAGAATCACTTAATCACATTATTATTTCACTATTATTTTTAACATGGATATTTTGTTTGTAATACTTTTTAAAAGATGTTGGCTAAAGGTATTACTAACATTTAGTAAGTATTTTCAAAAACCATAGCATAAAGACTGTAAATATAGTTCCTTTTTGCAAAGCTATTAGACTACACAGATTGTTTCTCAAAGATGTCTTTCACTACATGTTCTCACACAGAATAGGATGAAGGTCAAAGGAGAACAACAACCAGTGTGTAAATTGAATTCTACATTAGCATCCATGACTGGCTGGCACGTTTAGGTAGAGCTTGGTCCTACTGAGACCTAACTCCCAGGCTTGGTTCTGATATGTGTCAAATAGACTCATTCTGTTTCATGCTTCCAACCTGAACTCTAACTATCACCAGCTGACTCATGGCTTAGCTGGTCTCAGTGGGAACCAGGCCAGAGATTTTTCAAGGATCAACACAAAGCTTTAACTATTTCTGGAAAAACAACTTTAAAGGATGCGATCTCCCTATGGCAGACCATTAATCACCTTCTCTGACAAATGAGGTGATTTATTACCTAACAGCTATAAGAAGTTGTGAAAAGATATTAAAATGTGAGACAAAGACCTGAGTTCCAGTCCTAATTCTAGAGTTCTGAAACTTGTGACCTAAAATATACCAACTAGACTCTAATTATTAATGTCTTCATTCATTCATTATTTCATAATAATACTTTTCCAGCCTAGCCCTGAATATCGAGTATCAAATAAGATGTGAATAGATAGTGCTTTGTGTCTTAGCTTCCAGAACTTAGTTGATGATTTCTTAACAAATATTCACTGAATAAATTGTCAGAACTTGGAAGATAGAAGCAAACTATTTCAATGTAATTTATTTACATTAGATGAACATTTCTAGACGTTGAAAGCGCCCAATATGTTTGAAAATATAGATCTTTCTATATAAAGATTATAACATTTATTAAAATTGTGTAGAATAAAACATAACATCTCTTCTAAGTGCTAGAAAAATTTAGTATAATACGCTTATGCCAATCAAGATAACCTATCTTCTAAATTCAATCTGTTAACTAAACATTAATCTAATGACACATGGTTTTTTATAAAATATGTAATCAGTTTTAAATCAGAAAAGATGTGGAAAATTGGAGAAAAATATCATTAGATATAGTACCAATAAAAACATCAATTATCATTTCCCAAAAGATTATTTTCCAATATGATCTTGGAAATGAAAAGCTTTATTGTCAAGCCAATTATAGGAATACATGTCTCTGCTTAAAATATGTATATATTGGTTTTTTTAAGGAGGCATATGTTTGTATAACAATTAAATGGCATTCAATCAATTGATTACTTAATTTAGATTACCCGGAAATCTTTCAAAATGATACTTGACTCAGAAGTAGAATTAGTTCTTTTTTTACAATAAAGCAGATAGATATCAAGATCTGTCACTCCACTCCCTGATCCCTGGCACTCACAGCTTCCTCACCTTGAATGTGAGCCTGAACTTTAACTTGCTTCTAACACAGATGATGTGGTAAAATTGGTAGCCTGTCACTTTCAAATTCATGTCATGTTTATAAAAGTCAGTCTTGCTTGCAAACTTGCTCTCTCCTTCCCTGGTTGGATTCAAAGAAGCAAGGTACCACGTTGTAAAGATCTGTGGAGAAGTCAAGGCAGCAGTGAACTGAAGGTGGCCTCCAAGAGCTGATAGTGACCTCTGGCCACCAGCCATCAAGAAGCTGGATCTTTGGTCTGACAACTGCAAGGAAATTAATCCTGTGATTAACTTGAGTTAGCTCAGAAGTGAATCCATCACCAGTTGAACCTCTGGATGAAAAATGGAGCCCTTAATGATACTTTGCAGTCTTGAGGAGGAACAGCCAACCCACACATGGGCTCCTGACCCCCAGAAATGTGTGTTGCTTTAAGCCACTAAATTTGGAAAATTTGAAGAAGTAAAATTATTCTGATAAAAGTATCACAGGATGACTCAAAAACATACATACTTTCATATAGAATACAGATGCATAAACATTAGCAAACTGGCATTTTGGGTGGAGGATGGTTGAATTATGTAAAACCACCATCACCACCACCACCTAAAAACTGGTTGAATTCGAATTAAAAATATTTCTCTCTAATTTTCTACATATGGATCCATTCAGCAAACTCCTTCCAGAGCTGGCTGGTAGTGTCGACAGCCTGTTCAGTCTATATCCATGAGACAACTAATTGCCAAGGCCAATCTATGAGTTTCAGCCTGGCTTTAAGATGTGCATTTAGAATAAAGCTATAAACATATTCTTGATTCTGGAGCAGAACTCTGTTACATAGTTTTTGTCTTCTCTCCTCCAACTCTAGTTATTCCTAGGGACCAATTAAAATCTGCACCATGCAATCTGCATGGATTTTCTAGGAGGTTTTTTCTTTCAATTAAATGTGCCAGGCTTTGATTATCAAACTAATTAGATTAACTATAGCTGTACCCACAAATGTTCTTCTTCATTTAGCTAACTACTATGCTCTCTTAAATTTAGGTCTGATTCTTACACTCTGAAAGCCATATCTGACATTGTTCCATCCGGTCAGATTTAGATATTTAAATTTTTATTTTAAAAATAATTCATTTTTTATTAACATGTATAAATTATATGTATTGATGGGTTTTGGTATGATATTTCAACACATACATATAATGTGCACTAACCAAATTCAGCCTCCCTTTATCCATCCACCACACCCCACATCTGGGCCCTTCCCAATTTCTAGTAATTACCATTCTTTGTGCAGGTTACCTTTTTAGCATATATATATATGTGTGTGTGTGTGTGTGTGTGTGTGTGTATTATGTGGTTCTTGTTCTTGTTTTTATGACATATTTCACTTAACACAATATTTCCAATTCCTTCCAAGTTGTTACAAATTAGAGGGTTTTACTTGTTTTTATAGCTAAATAATAGTCCATTGTATCTACTGATCAACAGATATGTCTTGACATGTAGACCTGTATAATTAAGATATGTATATGTTAGCTAAGTGAAGAGTACCACAATAAACATGGGTTGTACAAGTACTTATTTGCTATGCTGACTTTATTTCTTATAGAGATAAGCCCAGAAGTGGGATGGTGGGATCATATGGTATATCTATTTCTACTTTTTCCTAAAATGGCTATATTATTCTAGATTCCCCAACATTATATGAGAGTTCTCCATATACTCTCCAACTTTTGTTATTTTTTGTTATTTTTTATAATAGTCACAATAAGTGGGACAGAGTAATATCCCATATTAAATAATATCAAGATAACCAAGAAACAATCTCATGTATTTTCCTGATAATTACCTTTTTATCCCTAAGAACCCCATGCAAAAGAGTGGATCTGGTAATTATGCATTTACCACTCTTGAAGGAGAGACTTTGCTTATTTTCCTTCTGTTCTCAGTCCAATCCTTGCCACATAGTGGACACTTAATGAACATTGGGAACATTTATTTTTTAAAAAATGATTTGACCCATATGTGGACACTCTTTTTTACCACGAATATACAGATAATAATCAAGCAAGTGTTAATTTATAAATATGAAGTGTTTTGGTCTGTTTAGTGATAGAATAGGTGCTTTCTTATAACACCGTACTAGTATAAAGGAAGCATATTATATCTTTATTTATCTTATGCTAATGTAAATTTTAATCAACATTCTCTGATTTAACAAAAGATACAAGTAAGAGTTAATGTGCTGAGATATATAAAATTGCCTACCTCATAGTGTTGGTGTGAGCATTAAATAAGGTATGAATGTGTAGTACTAAGAACAATGCCTGTCACATAAAACCCCCTCACTAAGAGTTAACTGCTTCTAATAGCTAATCACATGCATTCCCCACTGATGTCAACATTTCTAAGTGGAAAGCATATCAAGGATAAAAGTCGTCATTATTAGAGTTACTAAAGATATAACATGTCCCATGTTCAAAATAATTTAGATGCCAAATCATATACCTTATTGAAATGTGATGATAACTTATTTTTAAAGAGGCAAAGGCCATAATGACCATTCATACAGTGATTTCATTCTCATTAAACATAATAAAGCTCAACTTTAAAAATCAAAAGTTAAGGTTTTTGAGAAATTCAACAAAAGGAAAAGGAATATATTCAGGAAGTACATTACCAGATATGTGATATTGATTGCTAGAAGAAAAACATTAGTTATTAACTACATCATGGATAGTATTTTAAAGAGTATGCAGCAAAGACTGGAGATAATAAGTCATGTTCAACACAATGCCAAAAAAATTTTTAAAGAGTTTCAACTTTGAAGAGGCTATAAGATACATGATTCTGACAGACTTCTAAGATAGCCTCACAGATAAAGTTGTGAAATGTGCTGTGGATGATAGTGCTCTTGGGTAGATTAATTGCTGGTTGTCAGTTAAATACTGTACTCAGACAGTATTGATTAGTAGCTTGAGATCAATCTGGAAACTAGCTCAAAGGAAGTTCAAGATTCCAGTTCTATATTTTTATAAATAACCTGGGTGAAGATACAGAAGGCTAGTTTATCAATTTTGTGGATAGTTGATGGCATGTTACAGAATAAAAATTATTTTGATGTGTTGAATAGAAGAAACAAAAAAATGAAATTTAATATGCATACTTATTAAATTCTATATTTAATTAAAAGAAAAACTTTAAATTATAAATGAGATGTGTCTTTAAGCAGATTTTTTTGTGGGGGAGAAGGGTGGTCTTCTGACTTCTGCATGATCAATATCACATATATGCAACCAAATGGCCATCCTGGGTGGCATTCAATATTGCTTGCTGATTGTATCTAATGCATCATATTTATTTCTATTTTTTAATATTATCAAAGTATGGTGAGCCCAAAGATCAAAACTCAAACTTTGAAGGATACTAAAAACTATGCACACTGGTGTCTGGTGTTTGCTGGCTCTAAAAGCATGTTTGCTGAATGGATAGTTAACGGGTGAATAAAGGGGAGGAAGGAAAAATGAAGGAGGAGAGAACATGGGACAGTTGAAGAAATTGAAAATGGTTATCTTGAAGAAGGAAATTATCAGGGACAGGAAGTTGCTACTTTTTTATATCTTCACAAGAATTGACAGGCCTATTATTCCAGAAAAGAAAATTGGGGCCACTTGTTGGACATTACCAAGAGGTAGATGAGTTGGATGCAATATAAGACCACATGGCATTAGCTGTGTTCTTAACAGTGAACCAGGATGCCCTGTGAAACAATGAGTCATGTCAAGTATTCAGAGAGAGGTGGACGAGGCTTCAATGCAGGAACAAGAGAGGTGAGTAGATCCAGAGAGGCAACAGGAAAAGCAATTGACTCTGCCTTCAGAGAGATTCCTGTTCAACAGGAAGACTGACTCCTCGCAAACAGTTACACAAACACATTGAGGTATAGGAGCATATAAAAGAAGAGGCTTCTGTTTGCATAGAGGTGATAACATATAAACTTGAAATGAGTAGAATTTTGTTTGATGACCCTTCTGCAATTGAGAGTGTTAGAACAGCAATTTCCCCTGCCTAAAATCATTCTCCTTGATGTTCTTTTCCTTGTTTTGCAACACACTTATTCTCTCAATCCCTAGCCTTATATTTTCTATCTCTGCTGTACTTTTAAGGCTTCTTTCAACACTTAGGCCTCCTTTGGTTTCTCTCTAATCCCAAACCCAGGAGGTGAAACTAATTGATAAACATAATTTAACTATACTGAATAATATTCTTCATACTTCCACTAGGATATAAACTGGCAACCAAACAAAACACATTGCAGAGTGGCCAGAAAATACCCAAGTAGTTATATTCATATATACTAAATGAAACTATGGAGAGTTTCATGCTTTAAAAAAACATACATGAATGAGAACATTAACAAAGAATGTGGTCCAGATCCATTAACTAGAAATCGTGAAACTTAGATTTTTTTTTCCTTCACTTGGCTTGAGTTGAGTGCTGCTTCTTGAATGCAGGTGGAGATACTAATTAGTGTAAAGGAACATAAATTTGGAGAGCAAGGTAAATGAAGACCATATGGAAATAGGAATTTAACCAAAACAAAATTTCTTTTTGATGATATACATGGCTTAAAAAGTTTCAAAACAAGAATGCAAGCTAGTGGATGGGGGATAGTCTATTCTTCTCATGTTGAAGTAAAACTGCCAAGATGAAACATTTATTACTAAGGAATGTGATTGTCTAGTTATTTATTCACTGCTTGAAAATGAATTTTATACTTCACATGCGCTAATTTCATAAACTTGCTTGATTAATGAATTTAATTGTAAATGTAATGAACTAATTTCTTGAATTGTATTTTATTTTGTTTATATGCTTAGAATAAAAGTAAACTTTCAGACTGAATAGTAGATTTGAAGCAGTTGACAAAGCTGTTAAGCTATGGCACATGAGCAGAGCACATGGTTAGAGACAGTGTGGATCTCACCAAAGCAAACCTGTGAAGAGCTCTGAGCTGAATTTCCTAGGCCAATGTAGATCTTAAGTTGACCTGTAAGTTCATCCAGGGAACTCCTTAAAAAGCTCCAAGGCCATATTTTAAAAATGAAAAGACTGAAATAAAATTCTCCTCCCAGGATAATTCTTCAGATACACAGGATCTGATGGAGAATGAGTTTAATATATTTTCCACTTTTAAGGGAGGAAATAATGGAAGTAGCCTGTTGGTTACCTTCTCTAGCCCTTAAAACTCTATTTTGTTCTACAATACCTGAATTAGAACAAATATAGGATTGATACTGGGCTAAAAGTCTTCTTCCTGGAACTATGTATGATTTCAGTCTCAATCTCTTTTTTTCTTTCTTTTTCCTTAAAATATTTTACGGCTCCCAAAAGTCAAGGTTTTAAAATACCCCATCGCTAAATAATAAATCAAGTATTATTTTTGCAATTACTCTTCCCAATCAGGGCAGAGTTAAGTCCATTAATTTAGTGGACATTAATATATTTGACTGTATCATATATATGGATATATCAAATATATATAATTTATATATATCAAAATCAAGATCAAAATTATATATATGTGTTTATATATACATGTAGGTATACATACATATACATATGTGCATGTTTACCTACACGTATATTAATTTTTATTTGACCTGCAAATGTAGTCATTTTATATGTACTCATGTAAAAATTAATCTCTTTATAAAACTCTTATTATATGTGTGTGTGGGGGGGGATTCCTGAAAAGATTCTATGCATCAAGCTGATTCTTGGAAAGACAGAGTTTACACATGAAAGAAAAAGTCTTTCAGCTGAAGAGATTGGTCAACAAACATGGGGAGCAGGTCTTTAGAAGGATGCTCTGAAAATTCCAAAGCACAAAGGAGAATTCCACGTTCCAATTGCTATCTCCCAGCCCCAAAATGGCTAGCCCTTCTAGAAATGATGAAAGGTCTTCTTTCTGGGGCAGCACCAGCCTTCTGGAGCCTTTCTTAAATGCTGTGGGACTCAGACGTTTGGAGGTGGCATACAATCTCCTATATAATTACTATAAAGTAGAATATAGAGAATTTGTACCTGGAACATCTTGTACTACATACATAATACCTTAAATTCAAGTTATTTTCTTCAGATTCAAAGTCCTGACACAGCTCAAATTAATTTAGTGGTTTTGATTGCTAGCACTAAGGCAGAGGAAAACATTACAATTTGAGAAGATACTTCCACAATTACTGATATGTCTCTAAACTAATGTGTCATTTGCTCTTCACACTTTAAGTTGGAAAGTTATGATTTCCTGTCTCTTCAATTAAGGGTAGAACTCTGTGGTAATGTCTCCAGAGTAAACATGATGATATTGGGAAAGGAAAATCATAGTATCAAATAACTTTTGGGATTCTTTAGTAAAATACTATATCCATCTACATTTGAAAAACTCACTGGAGAAACCTTTCTGAATTTAACAAATGTTTTCAACTGATATTGACAGTAGACTTTCTATGTATGAGGACTCTAAATGATTTTACTGATATTATCTAAATCTGCACATGCATATGAAGTGAATATTATTATACTCATTTGGTTGGTTAGGAAACAGAATTCCCAAGGAAAATAACTTGCTGAAAGTCCCCTAACTGGCATATAATAAATTAAAGATTTAAACTGTTTCTTTTCATTTTGTAATTAAATGAATGTAGCTAAATGGTCCTTCCCTAAATATATTTTCAAGCTAGATGCAAAAAAAAGAAAAAAGAGACACATACGAAAAAGAGTAGATAATAATTTTTCCTATCTTATAGTGCTGTGGTCTTATATGCAAATTAGTTTAAACTGGCTGATCCCAAACTTCAGCACTACAGAACTCCTCTGAGGGACTGAAGTGCTATCAAGCTTAAGAAAACACTTAAAAATCTCCTTGATTATGGAAGCTGAGGCTGTATTATAATCTAGGCAGGCAAAATATCAGCAATAACAAAAAAGGTAAAATATTTTGCATAAAGAAGTAAAAGGAGCTAGGCATGGTGGTACATGTCTGTAATCCCAGTGACTTAGGAGGCTGACCCAGAAGGCCAGCTTTAGTAATTTAGGGAGCCTCTAAGTAACTTAGTGAGACCCTGTCTCAAAAAATAAAAAGATCTGGGCTGGGCACAGTGTCAGATACCTGTAATTCCAGCAGCTCAGGAAGCTGAGGCAGGAGAATTGAAAGTTCAAAGCCAGTCTCAGCAACAGCAAGGTGCTAAGCAACTCAGTGAGACCCTGTTTCTAAATAAAATACAAAATAAGGATGGGGATCTGGGGATGTAGCTCAGTGGGAAATCATCCCTGAGTTCAATCCCCAATACCGAAAAAAACAAAACAAACAAACAAACAAAAAAAAAAAAAAACAGAACAAAGGAGGAAGAAGAGAAGGAAAAGAAAAAGTAGTAGTTTGACCATGGGAGAAGAGATGGGAAAGGAAGTGTGAAGGCCCCATGTCTAGAATGTACTTGATCATGGAAGGCCAGACAAATGGCTTAGAACTCATTGCATCATGCAAATTTCAGTTGATTTCTTCTTGTGCTATAATTAGCAACCCCCTCCCCCGACACATCCCTAGAACTTTCAGTAAAATTCTGTTACTCACAATAACTGCTGTAAGTGGTGTTTTGGATAACAACTGAGAAGATATGGAGTCCCAAGTCTAGATAGTAGCAGATCTTTGATTAGATCTAGAATATAGAGCACAGTGGGAAGTGCCATCTGAACAGCATAGGATATGTCCTAGAGCAAGGCAGAGGAGGGAACAATCATGGGCAGGAAAGAGAATAAAGAAAATAACACAAAGGAAGCAGCACTTCATGTAGATTTTGGGAAAGAGGCAGCATTTGAACAAGAGTGATATAAGAGATTTTGATTCAATGTGAACCTGGCATGGAAGCTGGAATTTCAATCTGTGTTCAGGAAACACAGAAGGATTCAGAAGAAGTCAGACACATATTTTAAAGCGATAGAAGGCTTAGGTACAAAAAAAGGTTGCAGAGAGAAGGTTTTCAATGTCAGAAAGAAAGAAAGAAAGAAACAAACAACAACAACAACAACAACAACAAAAAAAAAAAACACCTTAGATTTATTCCACAGTAAACAGAGTCTTTGGAAGTTTCAATAGAGCAAAATAATCCAGTGGTTGTTGGTAGGGGTCTGGAGCTAAGTAGGAGTTATAAATAAAGTTTGGAAATGAATATGAGGACTCTGATTTTAAACAAGTTGAGTCTGAATGTCTGGCAGGTGATAAATACCAAGCCTTGGGTACACAAGACTAAAACTTGGGAAAACCTTCAGGATGAAAGATAATGTTTGGAGAGTGACTGTCAAGGGCTAAACTGATGACTGAATCTGAGGAGGTGGATAGGATTTCCCAAGGAGAGTAAGAGAGATGGAAAAATGTCAGAGAACAGGATTCAGGCATGGCTTGGGGAGAGAAGTAAAGAAAGAAGTGGAAACTCAAGGCCACCTAAGTCAGAAAACAAGGAGAGCTTTTCAGGAAGGATGAATTGATTTAATGTGTCATGGAGGACAGAGACAAAAGAAGAAGAAAACAAAGGAGCATACTTTCTCATATGAAGAAAAAGGGATGATAGAAGATAAAGCCATTATGAATGATTTAGGAATGCACAACATATGGAGAAACTAATTGAAACCTTTAAGTTTACAATGTGTGCAATTTCAGTCAAGTTGGCTTTTAAATTTTCCTCATTTGTATTTTTTAAAACCCCTTGCATCTGGAATGCATATTAGTAAATACTGAAATTGACACATAAAACAAAACAAAGAATAGCAAAAAATAAAAATAAAAATAACTTCAAAGTCACTAAAACCTCAAAGGGTGGTCAAGGAACCAGCAGATTCAGCATCATGGTTCTGATGGAAATGCAGAAATCCAGGTCCCATTCTGTACTTCCTGAATAATAATCTACATTTTAATGTGATTTTCAGGTGTTATTCTTCATTAAAGTTTGAGAAGTACTGCTGCAAAAATTACTATTTTGTCTACACATAAGCTTAAGACTATTTATGACCACCAATTGTTCAACATTATATTTATAGATTCCTGACTTTACATTGTGAAATAATAATCAGGCTGTGATACTGGATTTTAGTTTCTAGGTTTGCCACTCAATCACTATAAAAAAATCCTACTCTCTAGCTCTCAGATTCATTGTAAAAGGAGAAGTCACATTCGGTTCTATAATTCTATTTCTTTTTTTTTTTTTTTTTTTGATACTGGGTATTGAACCCAGGGGCACTTAACCATTAAGCCACATCAGCAGACCTTTTAAAATATTTTATTTAGAGACAGGGTCTCATTGGGTTTCTTAGGGCCTTGCCAAATTGCTGAGGCTGGCTTTCAACTTGTGATGTCCCTGCCTTAGCCTCCCGAGCTGCAGGGATTACAGGTGTGTGCCATTGTACCCAGATATAATTCTACTATTGTAAACAAAATGCCTTTAAGGGAATGGCCCCCCTCTCTTTAGCATCTACAATATAGCAATGACACCATGATGGAGAGAGACATTAAGGATACATATTAAACAAAAGTAAAAATGCACAAAGCATGTATCTTGTAATGACAAAATAAAGGTAAAAATAAATTGGAAAGGACATTTTTAGAGTTCCAAATTTGAGGAGAAATTGTTATTACTTGCTCCTCTAAGTAGTTCAAGATTTTCTGAAGAGGCCACTTTTTAAATTTAGATATTGTAAGTAAGGAAGCTTTGCAAATTTCTAAAGATGACAATAAATAGCATATAGAAATGCTCACTACCTGCCAGGTATATTTGAAAATGTGCATCTCCTTTAATCCTCACAACAACCCTAAGAGGCAGATAGTACTGCTTTATCCACATTTACAAACATAAAAACTGAAGCTTAAAGAAGTTAGAAATTTGCACATGATCATGCAGTTTATAAGAGGCACAACCCATAATCCAATCCAGGTCTGTCTGACTTGAAGAGTAGAATCTGTAAGTATGATGTTATCAAAGGAAGGATTATGGGTGGAAAGAAAGTAATATAAATAATATTAGCTATATCTGTAAGCACCTTCTATACCAAGCATCGTTTTAAGAGCTCAGTATACATTAGCACACTCAATCCTCTTGAACACACTATCAGATATGCACAGTTATTACCACTGTTTTCTAGGTGGGCATGTTATTCAGCTCCAGCTGCCATAACAAGATACCGTAGACTGGCTGGCTTAAACAAGAGACATTTTTTTTCTTGGGTGCCAGCATGGGAAGGTTCTAATGAGAACTTACTTATTTCTATTTCAGAGTACAGATGGCCACCATCTCATTGCATCCTCACAAGACCTTTCCTGGGTGAAAATAAGTGCAAAGAGAGAAGGTCTCCCTACTCCTTCTTAAACACCACCAATCATATTGGATTAAGACCCTGTTTTTATGATCCTGTTCAACCTTATTATCTCCTAAAGAGTCCTTTTCCAAATAGTTTCACTGAGAATGGGGCTTTAGCATACAATTTTTTTAGGGAACACAATCCAGTCCATAGCAGTGAGGAATCCCTATGTGAAAATAAATAAGTTCCTCAAGGTCACATAAAGTTTCAGTTTGAGCCACAGATAGCTGTCTTGAAAGACCATACTCAGCCCCTTCGTTATGCTTCCTCTAAGAATCAATGAACTGAGGGCATTTTAAGCATGGCATAACCTTCTCCATTAATGGTTTCTCTGTAGTCAATACTTCATTACAATTTAGGTTTAACAAAATAATTTTATTCTACCCTAATTTCCTTCCAAATATCTGGTTCCTATTTATGAAATTGTAATAACATGCCTCTTCCTTTTCCAATACCAGTACAACTAACATATATAACAGGGAAGAAAAAAGGTTATACTGGATTGTCTGAGTGCTACTAGTTTCTAGGGACAGATTTACTGAATGACACCCTTCGATTTCATCCAGGGTTTTATACCACCTGTTACTCTACACTATCTTTCACTTTATAACATTGCTCAGGGTCTGTCCACTCAGTTAAGTCTCTATAAGTAACAATTAAAGGTGAGATTAGAGACACTGGCTCACATGCTGGCAGGGGCACTAGTGTTACCTGCTCATGGGTGAACAGTCAGTTGAGAAGATGGATTAAAGCAGCTTCCTATTTTTAAAGTCAGTTCCAGTTCTTTGTAGACTTTCTTCCCAGTACAGTCTGGGAGAAAAGCAATTGATAGCATTTTAAAAGTAGAAACAGGCTGGGGATGTAGCTCAAAGTGGTAGAGCGTTTGCCTAGTGAGATCCTGGATTTATTTCCAGCATTGTCACAAAAAGATGGATAAAATGCAATTGAGTGGAGGATACCTCTTCCTTACGAACAAAATATTTAATATAGAAGCATGGACAGCTAATAGTCAAATCTTTCACTCAAATGTTATTTCCTATGGTCCCTCAACACACCCTTTGCTTCAGCAAGGCTGGTCACACCTCACTGTGCCCTGGCCACAAGTTCACAAATATCCTTCAAATTACATTCAAGCCATCTCTTCTACTGGAAGTGTTTTTTCACCCCTACTATCTAAATTGCATCCTTTAGCCCAATTCAATTATCATGCCCTCTTGAATTTTTCTCTCAACCCTTCAAATTCTGCTGTAACTTTAATTACATACAACTCTATACTAGTATGTCAGTGGGAAAACTTCTAATGGTCACACATATCTGATTCTTCTTTTCTTCTTGGTGTGTGACAGAATTACATTTTCCTGGCCCCTTTACAGAAGGTAGAACCATAAGACTGGTTCCGGTCATTGGATTGTATATAGAGATGAAGTACTTCTTTACCTGGATGGGGCATTTAATTACCCATGTGAAACCATTCTTGACACTAAAAAAAGACAATGTTGCAAGCAGTAGCCTGGGTCTTCCATCAGCCTAGGTCTCAAAGGAAAGATAGAGTATCCTGATAAGGACAATGGGAATGCAGAGTGAGCAAGAAATAAACCTTGTTGTTTAAGCCTCTAAAATTTATGAGTTTGTGTGGTAGTTGGGATTATTATAGAAGAACCTAGTCTTTTCTAACTAATAGAGTATTTTCTGCTCTTCAAATTTATATACATTATTTGGTTAAGGGGCAGTTTTTTTAATTCCATACTCAACATACACTTATCAGAGTTTCCTACTAAGGGTAGTCAATGGCCTAGGCACTGAAAATACAGTGGTAAACAAAGCATATAAAGCCCCTTCCCTCACTGTGATCATAATCTAGTGAAGGAGATAAAAGTTTACCCAATAGTTACATAAATATATAGAAAGTTTAAACCAAAATAAGAGCAATAAAGAAAAAATCCATCTGACCCATCTGGAGGACTGTGGTGAGGTGTCAGGGAAGGACTTTTTGGGAAAGCAACTTTGAGTAAAGTTATGAAGACTAATAATAAACTGGGTTGTCTGGCAGTAGCGAGGAGGCTCAAGGAGAGCAGAGGGTGTAGCAGCTTGTTTCCCTAGACAGTGAGGAGCATGGCTAAAGTGTGAAGAAATGAAGGGATGCCGTAAGGTGGGTCTGGGTCATAGAGAATGTTCTGGGCCAAGCCAAGGAGTGTGGACTTACAGTAAAAGTAAATGGAATGAGGAAGCCAGGGAAGGATTTTAAGATGATCAGGAGAGGGTATCCTGGGAATCTCACTGTGACAGGATGAACAACTGTCTGGATCTGATGTTGAGACTCATGACAAAAGTCTTTGGGTAAGATCAAAGAAGGTCTTGCTACTCACAGAGGTAGGGAGGATCCAAAGACAAAGGGTGAGGCACAGCCCTTTGGGAGAAGTCCAGAAGAGAGACTGAGCATAGGATGAAGAGGCATTTTTTAAAAGAGAAGTCCCTTTGGTAGCACCTTTCTGGTTCAAAAGTTTAAAAAGGCAGCTGAAGAGTGGACACACTTGTGCTGTGTAGGGCCTAAGCTTTATTGTGGAACTCCAGGAGGCAACAGATACAGCAGGCTTAAAGGTTGTTAGCAGTAAACCAAGCATCGCTGATAGTATAGGCTTGTTTCCCATGGTCTCCATGAAGGAGAGGGGTATACAATATGATTAGAATTCAATTTCAAAGATTCTTTTTTTTTTTGGATACAACATAAAGATTGGACAACAGTTTTTCAAATTTGGATGCCCCTTAAGAGACTTTTTGCAGTGACCCAGGAGAGAGATGAAGACAGATTAGACAAGATATTGGGGGTTGAAGGTGAGAGAAAACTACCCATTATTTAAAAAGTCTTGGTTTTGAATATGGCAGGGTAGTGTCAGAAGAAGGGACATGTTAAAGCCTTCTCTTAGATTTTTGATTTCGCAACTAGATTTCTAATGCTGCCTTTCACTGAAACTGGGAACACAGTGGGATAGAAGGAGGTGATTTTTGGCTGTACTCAGAGGTGCCTTTGAGACATATGAACGGAGATTTCAAAAAGGCTGAGTGATGTTTAGTGCTGGAGCTCAGAGGGAAGACCGAATTGATGGTAAAATGTGTCAGTCTTGTAGGCACGTAGGAAATTGAACCTGGATATAGAAAGATGAGCTTTGAATAAAGTAGGTAGACCTACGACTTGAGAGACTTCAACACTTAGAGGATATAACAGATTTTTTTTGCTTTAACAAGCCTCAATGCCTGTCTAATTCAGCATCTCGCCACTCTGCTAGGCAGTTTCTGTGTCTGGTTCTTTTCTCCTGTGTATGATTATGCTCCCTTGTTTCTTTTCATGCCTATTTGTTTTCCATTATATACTAGATGTTATAGGTAATATATTGAAGCAATTTGGTGTCCTCCCTGCTACCACCCTGCACTTGACATTATTTGATTGTGTTTTTGTCTAGTGACTGGATTATTTAAGTAAATTCAACTTCCCTCACAGTGTTAAGGTTCTGAGTTTGCTCCCTAAGAAGGCATATTTTGGGTATATCCACAGACACCTGGCTTGAGATTGATACTGGTAGGGTTCTCTCTCCTAGATCACATTCAGCTGTTAAGCTCCACTAATTGATGGAGAATTGCTGCATTTTGTTTTCAACAAAGCTCTGAGGACATCAATCCCTCTACAGTCTGAAACAATCAAACTGTGGCTCCTTTGATGGCACAGTTTAGAAGTCAGTGTTCAGTATTTGTTGTGTCCTGGGCAGGGCTCCTCCCAGCTCTTATCCCCAGTTCTCCCCTGCAAACTAATATGCAGTTTAGCCTCTATCTCAGCTTTCCTCTCAACTGCCTTTTACCACAGTTCCTACTGTTCTTTTCTATTAATTTATTTATTTTAAATAGGTATATATGACAGCAGAATGCATTTTGATTAATTGTACACAACTGCAGCACAACTTTTCATTTCTCATATTATACATGATGTAACATCACATCATATGTGCAGTTATACATGTATCTAGGGTAATGATGTCCATCTCATTCCACCTTGTTTCCTTCCCCTTTGCCCAATCAGAGTTCCTTCATTTTTTCTCATGCTTCCTTCCTCCCCTTTATGGATCAGCATCCACTTATCAGAGAGAACATTCAGCCTTTGGTCTTTGGGGATTGGCTTACTTTGCTTAGCATGATATTCTCCAACTCCATCCATTTACCTGCAAATGTCATAATTTTATTCTATTTAATGCTGAGTAATATTCCATTATGTGCATATAATACAGTTTCTTTATCCATTCAACTATTGGAGGGCTTCCACAGTTTAACTACTGTGAATTGAGCTGCTATGAACATTGATGGGGCTGTGTTCTATAGTATGCTGATTTTAAGTCCTTTGGGTATAGACTGAGGAGTAGGATAGCTGGGTCAAATGGTGGCTTCCTGAGGAATCTCCATACTGCTTTCCATAGTGGTATTTTATTGATTGTTTCAGATGAAGATAATTTCTATGGAAAGAGATGTGGAGCTATTTGTTCTATGAACTGTTTCTTTCCCAAGGGAAAAAAATTATAATCTAAAGCCCTGGAGATGGAGGTGAAGATAATGGCAAGCCTCTCTCAGGGTGACTGGGTGACAGAGAAAGTAAACTTAGTTGGAAGGATGACAGGCAGGAGGCAAAACCTGCTGTGGAACCACCATTTCAGGAACTTGGGCAAGGATGACGAGGGCCTCAATGTTTTCAGCAGGCTCTTTCCAAGACTGGGCCTCCATTCAATGGTTGAGGGGTGGGTGGAAGAAGGGAGCACCCCAACAGCTCACCAACAGCTTACTCTTAGCACAAGTAAGGCAGGGGTGGGGAGAGGAGGATGAGAAATGCTGAAATATGCTCCTCCCAGAAAGAAATCCCTCTGGCCGGGAGATATGGGTGTCGGGAGGGGAGCTCTATATTTTTTGGCAACACCAATCTGGAGCAGAACCTCTACCTCATGATCTGGGAAAGGAGTGGGAGCGAGAGGTATTAGCTCAAATACCACAGAATCCCACTTTTCTTACTGAGTCTGAATAGATGTTTTTAAGTTGGTGTTTCTTCATTTGCTGGTTATCCTTAGGATCATTTCTACAGGCTTTAAATGACTGGGAGTTTTGCTTGTTTGTAGTTTTTAGCATATTCAGTGTAGAATGAACCCACAGAGCCCCCTAAGCAGTCATGCCAAGTTGTTCCCTTCCCTGTTAGACCTGGACTCCTTCCATATAACTCAGGCATTGGCCGAAAGGTTGCTAGCAGATGAGCTATCGGCAGAAGCTTAGTGTGCTCTGTGAGGTCTCCCCTTTGGCTGATGAAAACATTTTCCTGAGCACTTAAATGAATCTGAGCTGGTATCCTGGAGGATGGCGGGTCCACGTGGAGAGGAAGTGCAGCTGTCGCCTGTGTCCCAGACATCACAGAATGGGTCAAGACAGCACAGCTTTAGATGAACCAGGGGAATATTCCAGGGCAGGGATTCTAAAGCACTGGATTCTGCTGAGAGTTCAAGGAAGAGAAGGATTGAAAAATCCATTATGTTTAGAGATATTAAGTTTGTTGTTCATCTAAATAAGGACCAGTTTATCAGTGGCATGGGGACAAGAGACATAGCAGAATAGGTTCAATCCTGAGAGGGAACAAAGGAAATAGGGCCAATGAGAATAGTCATAACTGGAGAAATGGGGTTTTGCTAGAAGATGAGCAATGGTACAAGAATTAAAACAGGGGCTGTCATGGGAGAGCATTTTATGCCCCCTAGGGGACATTTATCAATGTCCAAAGAAATTTTGATGGGAGGGGCAGTATTCTCACAAGTAAAGGCCAGGAATACTTCTCAACCTTCTACAATGTGCAGAACATCCCCCAAATGAGTTACCCAGCCCTGGGAGTGATGGTACATGCCTGCAGTCCCAACTATTTGCTAGTGGGAAGCTGAGGCAGGGGAATTACTTGATACCAAGGGTTTAAAACCATCTCAAAACAGAAAAAAAAAAAAAAGAAGAGGAGGAGGAGAATTACCCAACTCAAAATGTCAAAAGAAACACTAATGTAGAGGAAAAGGTGGGTGAGGGTGAGATTTTGGTTCTGGTTGTTTTAAACACATGGTACTTGAGTATGTTTTGATTCTCATGGCAAAGTGCCAATTAGAGAGGGAGAGGTTCAATGTACAGAAGAAACAGATGTAGTTTTCTGTAGGGAAGAATTATTACTATCCATTTTTGTAAATGAGGACACTAAGACCCTGAGAGGGAAACAGTTTTTCTCAGGAGAGAAAGTCAGTGAGAGGTGGAGCGTTGATTCAGAGTTTGGCTTAGGTGACTAGGCCAAGTCCCTAGAGGGGCTCCTGGACCTTCTGCATCCTGCCAACAACAGCCATTGCATCAACGAACCCAGCCACTCTAATATCAAAAATATCTCTCACTCACCTTCTGAAAGCTGTGCACTTCCCTTTGACCTACATTTTTTTTTTTTTATTTTCTGAACCATGTTTTTAGCTTGTTATTAAGGCTGACTGTATCACAGTGAAGAGGATTTTCACCTACTGTTGAGGCCATTTGTGGCCATTTGGCCTCTGCCATGTGGCAAGCATCATTTCCTCTTTGGGACCCATCTGCCCAAAGAGTTGCCCAGCCCCTGCACACACCTATTCTACCTTTCTTGAAAGGCCCCACAATCTCACTATAGCACAGAAGAATGGGCCAACTCACTTGAAGCTGAGCTCTTTCCTGGGTCTGGTTTAAGACTCGGATCCTTTGTTGTTCTACTTGCCCCCAACCCCTAAGGATGATGTTGCAGAATTTTAAACATTGCCACTTTATAGCATCCACAGATCTTAATCGCCCAGCAACAACTATGCAGTTAGTTGAGTGCCCTGGAAGCACTTATACTGTGCCCCAGGGACTATTATGTCAGGCTAAGGCAAGCAATAAAATGAACAGCAAATCAGGAAGCGCAGGGAGGGAAGGTCACCTGGAGCCAAATGACACATTACTATGCTGACATATCTGTGAAAGAAACTTTTAAAACCTGTACCCACAGGACACCTTTGGGCAGCTTCCTAAAGTATCCTGGGAGCTTCTGCTTTCCTCCCAAGGAGTTTGTCTGGACTCAGGAGACTAAAGGAGTGTTAACTTAATACTGTGGAGTAAACTGTGGAAGTCACAAATCTACTTTTTTGCCTTAACACATTCAGTACCTTTTAAATCTTTGTGGATAGATTTTGCAGGCCTCTTTCCCACTTTTTCCAATTTGTAATGCTTTTCCAACTTAGGAAATTCTGCTTTTAGTGAGGCATACTCCTGTTCCATCACATTGCAGTTCTCTCTTTACTCTCTGGAGATGAAGAGAACCTTTAGTGCATTTGTAAGATAACCAACCCTTCAAGAACTTGAGGGCTTTCTTCTTTCCTCCCACCTTCCTTTCTTCTTCCTACCCGTCTTTTCCCTCCAACCCTACTCTCCTTCCTCCCTCCGTTTCTCCTTCTCTCTATTTAAACTTCTTTTCTCTGCAGTCTTCTTAGAATTTGAACCCAGATGAATTTGCTACAAAATCCCCCTCCACACACACACACAAAAATACAGACTAGTGGGACATGGTGGGGCATGCCTGTAATCCCAGCAGCTCAGGAGGCTGAGGCAGGACGATAGCAAACTCAAAGCCATTCTCAGTAAAGCTGAGGTGCTAAACAACTCAGTGAGAACCTGTCTCTTAAAAACAAAACAAAACAAAACAAAAACCAAAAAAGGAATAGAGATGTGGTCAGTGGTTGAGTGCCCCTGAGTTCAATCCCCAGTACAAAAAATAAATAAATAAATAAATAAATAAATAAAGACTACATGAAGTACAAATAACCATAACCATTATAGGCTATGAAGATATAAGTTTTAAAAATTGATATAGGTGACTGATCTACTAAAATATTTAAAGTACAAAAATTTTCTGGAGTATTATCAAACATATGTATTGAAAAGTAATATAGTTTCACGGTTGTTATTTTTGCATGTTTTCCTGTTGCATCTTTAGAAAATGCATAGAAGTTGTTTAGTTAATTCCACCAGTTTCAATGTAAGCAGTACTGCTTTACTGGAGCAGAATAAATGGTTGGAATGGCAATCTGCCACAAACATTTCTGCCACTCTGAAAGGAGTGTATTAGAACAAAGTATCATTTACTGTTGATTAAAATATTAAAAGATGAAGTAATAATATTTGAAACAAGTCCTTTTCATGAAAAATCACTAAAAGTCTGCAAGAAAAAAATATTGAAAACAATTTGGAGTACAGCTCACCCCTTTATTTGAGAACCTGAATTACTGTTTAGAGTTACTGCTGTTTTCCAAAGAGGCTAAGCTTAAAAGAGGCCGGATCCAGTGAAGATATGCAATTCTTTAATCTTAGGGTATTTCATTTTTTGGACAGTGAGTGAGACAGGTATGAACACTTTATATTCCACTAAAACTGGGCTGGCAAGATGACCTTCCTGTGGCTCTTCCCAACCTACTATTGCTCTACACAATTGTTGCTTTCATTCTCTCTCCTAACATTTGTATGCTATGGGCTCTGCTACAAATCTTCATCAAAACATAAAAGGGACCATCACCAATGTGGGGACCATGTCCTGAAGCCTAATGTCAATAAAGTGATGGGAGGAAAGGTGATGAAAGGGCAATATGGAACATTGTGACAATTTGGATAGTCTGGACTCTGGGTAAACTGAGTATTAGGCTTCTTTATTAAAACAGCTTCCGCTTCTAGCTACCCCTATTTAAAAATGATCCAAGACTGGCTTGATGAAGTCATTTGCTACTGTGAAAGTTTTTGTTTGTTTTCTTTTTTAATAGTTGCAGATGGACAGCATGCCTTTATTTTGTTTATTTTTATGTGGTGCTAAGGATCAAACCCAGTGCCTCAGATGTGCTAGACAAGTTCTCTAGTCACTGAGCTACAGTCCCAAGTCCAACTGTGAAAGTTTTTAAGGGACATTGTATAGCTCTAACAACCATGAACAGTCATCAGAGAACACCTAATCACTGCAACGTTCAAATCTGAGGCTGACATCCTTATAAAACAGCTACCTTTCATTTTCAAGTGAAAATGATAAGGAAGAACTCAGCAGATCTCCACGTGTGCTCTCCTGAACAGACCTGTTTCTGAGCTGCCCTCCACATTGCAGATGATCTAAGAATGGGCACAAGGGGTGGCATTCTGGTTAATAATACTCATTCTGGCCAATTTATCGATCTCTGACACATCTGCCACCCAAGTGCTGAGGCTCAAACATGCTGTGCTTTCCACTAGCCTCCAATCACAGATAGTGAACTTGTCCCAGGATGGGCAAAAGACCTACCACAGACCATGACAGAACATAATGTATTAGTTGGAATTAGAATTTATATCCCACAACTTCCCATGTTCGTCAATTATAACAGCAATGTCGGGAATTCTATTCTTGTCTCCAAGCAGCTGAGAGTTTGACACCCACTACACCTTTTTTTACATTTTTCAAGTCAAAGCCATGGACCAAAAGGCTTTTAGAAGTATCCTGTATTTTTAACATGTTATGCACTGAAGGAGACCCATCTTCCTAACTCTCTTCAAAGAAAATTATTGAAACCCAGAATCCATCCTTACCCAATTGTCAAGTCATGAGCACCTGCAAGATACAACAATTATGGGCTGTTTTTGCCCAATATATTTTCAGATTGCCCTAAGTCACCTAATATGAAAAATAACTCATGGAAAGCACTCTCTAATGAACAAAATGCAACATTTATTTCAGGAGTTCTAGTTTAATGAGGTTTTGTGATGTATATCCTCATGGGCTCATAATGCATTGTATTATTGTGTCAACTGGGGCTCTTTTCAGTTTTGTGTTACATCTTGGCATTTATTCTGGCCCATCAGGAGGTTTCTCCTCAGACTATTACGTTCTACATATTTATAATACAGTAGCTTCCCTTGTAGGCTCTTTATCTCACATCCCTTTTGATTCATAACTGAGTTTTGGCCTAGTTTTCAAACAGAAAAGTTTGGATTCTCAAACAAAATGCTAGGCTCCTCATAAGGCTTGGTAGATTCTCATTTGTTGACAATGAGATAGAGCAGGAAACCGAGAGTCTCTTGAGGATTATCCCATAGGAGCAAACTTTGAAACTGGTAGTTATATTATTACATTTGACCATTTTCAAGTCATTTTGAAAGTTTTCTTTTCCTGAGGAAATGTAAATCCTTCAAGAACTTCCATATGGATGGCATGTGGCATTCCTTTGAGCAACCTTTATGGCACCCCTTGGAAGGCAGGACTCAGTTAGTTCTTTCCTTCCCAATTCATGTAAACTGAAGATCAATTGTTGTTGTTTATTTTTTATTATTTTAAATTGTTGATAGATCTTTATTTTATCTATCTATCTATCTGTCTACCTATCTATTTATTCATATGTGGTGTTGAGAATCGAACCCAGTGCCTCACACATGCCAGGCAAATGCGCTACTGCTGGGCCATAGCCCCCACCCATGAATTGTTGTGTATGCAGCTCAGGAGTAGAAATCTGGGGAGGCTCTTGGGATGAGACAGGTCTAAGAAGAAATCCGATCCAGGTACTCAAGTTAGTTACTAGTTGTTCCTTTGTGAATATTCACTTCATCATAAGCAAAAGAGAAAGCCCAAACTTCTATGCTATGCACACTTGTTCCTGAAAGTGGCAAGTTCTTGAACTGTGAAAGACAGATACTGATAAAAAAGAATATACACCTTTTAAAGGGATACTTAAGAGAAACCTGTTTTAAACAACTGATTTTTAAGGATATACTAGGTGGTCCCTCAAGAGTAGTTTCACAGAAAAATAAGTCATAATTAGTAATTAGTACACTCCAATAGAGGTCTATAAAATATACTTCAACTATTTGGTTACTATTTGCAGGTAATAGTACAACTAATGCATTGTGAGTATAACTTCTTTCCATGAAATCTGTTATCTAAAGCTAAAAATAATTCTCAGTCTTTAGATGTTTTAGCAGGTCTTCCCTGTGGGTACCTGTTATATTCTTGGGATTATATTATGGCCTATATTATGCCCAAATTTACTCCACAATTAGTTAAATTAGCACGGAATTATTCTTTTGTGATTCAGTAATGATATATATATATATATATATATATATATATATATATATATATATATATATATATATATATATATATATAAATAACTGTGACTAAATGACCTGACCAGCACAACTGTAGAGGAGGAAAAGTTTATTTGAGGGCTCACGGTTTCAGAGGTCTCAGTCCATATATAGACAGATCCAACATGGTAGAAGAGTGTGCCAGAGGGAAGCAACTCATGTGGTGATCAGGAAGTATAGAGAGAGACTCCACTTTCCAGATTCAAAATATATACCCAAAGCCACACCCCAATTCCCACCTCCTCCAGCCACACCTACCACTTCAGTTAATCCCTACTAGGAAATTAGTTCATTGATTGGCTTAAAATTCTTAAAACCCAATCATTTATCCTCTGAACCATCTTTCATTTTCTCACATGTGAGCTTTTGGGAGATACCTCATATCTAAACTATAACATATACCCTAATGGTAACCATAATCCTTCCCTTAAATGAAAAACAAATATTAATCCAAAACCAAGCCCAAACCCAACTAAAAAACCTAGCCATATTCATGTATATTTATATATATTAACTAATCTAAGTAAGGATTTTATTGATTGAAACATGAATGCTTAGGGCCAGAAGTGATATAGATATAGGTTGAATGAGAATTTTAGACTTTGGATATACAGAAGCAGAGAGAAATGGTGAGGAATTTGGCATTCTGAGATGAATTTTGAGAGAAAAACAACAATTTAAAGGGGCTATTTATGAAGTGCTGTTGTGTGGTGTGTAAGGAAAATTGTTCCAATATCTTTTGTAATCTTTAGAGAAAATGATAACCCACTGGGTTGTAGAGTTAGAATTAAAAAAGATGCAATAATTTGCTAAATATGGATGGCCTCTAGGTACATGGAGGGGGAAAGTAGAGGCTGACTAAATCTAGGTTGCATCCGCTTTCAAGAAATTTTAGTAATAAATGTAGCTGTCATGGCCTGATGTTTGGTGGCTTCCAAATGTCAGTGCAAAGCCTGGGGCAAGTCTTGGGTGAAATTTTCATTGGCAGGCTCTGAAATCAGAAATTAGATAATATCATGAATCTTTCACAAAGCTAAATGTATTCAATTAAAGAAAATGACCTTTATATGAACTTATATCTTCCCAACACTTTTGGCTTTATAATGCTCATTCTTTCATAAAATGATGGCAACACTCCTGTTTTGAGTTTCTGACTGTCCATGATAGGAAAAATAAGAAGTTGTTGGATATGATACTAATACCTAGAATACTTAGGAGACCCTCTAAACTGGAGTGTGTTTTGGTGGAAAAAAATCCAATTCTTTTCTTTTAGATACTTTTTATTGGTTGGTATTAGATGTAAAGGGATAATGTGTATTTATCTGAATACATGGAAACATAATTAATTTATTATAATCCCGGATTATTCCTAGGTTATTTTTAATTCTACCATCAATCAGTAAACCTAAGGTTGCTTGAAAATAAAAAGAGTACCATCTTATCTTTTATAGGTTTGTGAGGATTAAATTAGTTAATACTCATAAAGAATTTAGAGTCATGCCTGGATTCACATATTGTTGTTGACGATATTAATGAAGGTTCGTGTGAAATTGCTCTTCTACTATTACTCAATTTATGCCTATTTTGAACTAGATAGGATATTGCTTTATTCAGACTTACCCTTGGTTAACTGCTATTTCTTAAAAACTAATATATTTTAAACCTATTTAATTTTAAATAAAGCAAAGAAAAAAGATATAGCAATAATAAAACAAAAACATTTTCTATAAAAGCCAAAAGATAATTACAAAATAAACCTTAAATGTAATCTATATGTGGAATAGTATAGACTCAATCAAGAGAGGACAACCAAGATTATCTTAAGTAATATCCTGGGCTTTGCTTCTCAGCTTATACCATAATTACATACCAATCTATCTGTCTGTCCATCTATCCAGTCATCCATTTACTCATTCAACATAATTTCTGTCTTTCAGAGACACAAGACAAATAAAAGAGCCACATTGAATCCAGAAAAATCTATCATCTATTTCATAACAACTAAAAATGTTTACTAAGGACCTAATTATAAAATGAATTAAGTAGCTTATGAAATACAAATTCCCTTAACAGTTTATATAACAACCTATAATGATAACATTGGAATTTTCCTCTTATATTTATATATGCCCTCCTTTCATCCAAAGACCAAGCTAACCTACCTAGCTATCTGGCTGCAGATACTGAGCTACAAACTTTGGTGCATTGTAGGTTGGTAGTGTTTAGATCATAGGTATATGCCATTTGTCCCAAGATATTATGAGATATGTACATCAAAAAATTCAGGAAAGCACTATCTGTAAAATGAGTCATAAAGAAAGGACCAAAAATATCTGGAAGATTTCCTAATACAAATAACAGTTGGTAGATACCAGATTCCACTACAAACCCAATGTAGTACTCTGCCTATCTGTCTTGAAGAACTTACCCCAAGAAGCTTTTACTCTGATATTTGACATGAATATTACAAACGAAAATAGATTTAAAACTTATTAATCACATTTAAACACATTACTTTCATTTTATCATAAACTGGATTTGTTAAGGTATATTCATGTTTCTTCTTAATATAAAACAAACAACAAAAGTGCTACATCTACTAATATATGAGGAAAAATGGAAAGGTAACTTGAAAACTCCTCTAACTCAGGACCATGCAGAAACAGCTTTGCTGGATTGAGTGAATGGGTAACACATGTCATTTCAAATATAAAATATAGTGGGTGATTTTTTTATGGGAAAGTTGCTGCTTCATGTTGAAAGTAATAGATGTGTGTGTGTGTGTGTGTGTGTGTGTGTGACATTATCACACTGAAAAGAATTGAAGCAAAAAATCCAGCTCACATGGTCATAAAGGTAGGCTCAAGAAATCAGCACTTTAGTAGAATGTGACTGGGTTATGTCAGCTTACCATGTTCTATAGTTCATCCAGATATTTTGTTAATTACTTTATTGTGTATGCTTTGTAACACAACCAGGAAGGCATACCACGTATCTCCCATCACAATCATGCACGTGAACATACACACAGCACACACATATGCTCATATTTGAATCATCTGCCATGTGCTAACAGCATAATCCTGGACTAGTTACTTAAATTTGCTTCACTTCAGTTTCAGTATGAAATGAGAGAAAATGAGTAAGATGCTTGGCATCTTAGTGAGCACTCAATAAATGTTATAACTAGGTGAGAAAATAGAGACCCAGGGAGATTATAACTTGCTTAAGGTCACTATGGCAGTTCATGGCTGATCAGGACCAGAATCATGTAATGATTCCCAACTCAGTATTCTTTATTTTAAACTAAGTTATCTTATTAATTAGCAGCTAATTTTATAATTTCTCATGGTTTTAGCTTACCATTTACCTGCCTCCGCCCAATAAATGTTAATCATCTCAAAGGCAAGACATGGGTTAGTGACATTGTCATAAACCATAAGTTCTAACAGAAGGTCTTTCTCTTATAGCAGCTCAGCATACATTTGTTAAGTGTGAACTTTGAACTCCTCAATAGTCAACCTGAAATTGTTTCTTTCATCCCATAATTCTCCTTTCCTCTTTAGTAGTTCAATATATAAGAACAGAAACCATTACAAACCTCTGCACAAAATTAGAACTGCATACTGCACAACTACCATCTGGAATTCCCCAGAGAAAAGCATGCAATTTCCTACCATGTTTCTGCATTATTAAGAAAATAATTTATCTATGCTTAGGCTTCTCTCTCTCTCTCTCTCTCTCTCTCTCTCTCTCTCTCTATATATATATATATATATATATATATATATATAAATATATAAAATTATCTCTCTCTATATATATATAACTAAAATTATATATATTATACATACACACATGAATCTATATGTGAAAATATATATGGATACAGCAGAATGCATCTTCCAAAGATTAATATAGAGATACACAAATTATTTCATGTGGTTACTGACATTCTTCCCACAAAAAAGTGGGATTTATGTCCTTTCTCTTTGAATCTTGGAAGAGGCCTGTGTTTGATCCAACAATGAAGGATGGTTGCAGTGGTGGTCTTTGGTTTTCAAGGCAGGGCACAAAGGGAGACAGCTTCTGCAGCTGCCTTCTCTCTCCGGGGATGCCTGCTCTTGGATGACAGTCACCATGCTATGAAGAAGCTTAACTTAATCTTTGGGAAGGGAAATCTTGGGAGAAAATGGAATCTACTCCATAGCCAGCATCAACCACAAGATATCTGAGTGAATGACCTTTCAGAGTATTTCAGCTATAACCTTCAGAATCTTCCAGCTGAGTCTTAGATGTTATAGATGAGAGACAAGCCATCTTCCCTCAATATTGTTTGATTTCCTGACTCACAAACATCATGAGAGATAATGAAATATTATTGTTCTTTGAAGCCACAAGTTTGGGAGTGACGTGATGTGCAGAAATTAGGTAACCAATATATTCCATTGCTTAGAAGCTCCATGACCATCTAGTGTCACTTATATCTTCTTTTTGGAGGAGGGGAACCATGAGCTTTATCTTTTTTGTCAAACTGATTTCCAAAATAGTAATTGAATAAGTGCTGATCTCATATAATTAAACCCAACAGACTATGTTTTAGTTGCTCACATATAAATGTTTAAATGTTTTTAAGAAATTACCCATGTTTATATGAGAAACATGAGACTTGGACTCATGTCCTAGTTACTCAAAACAGAAACATTGAAAGTATAGTTAATTGCATCAGAATGTTTATTTGTTAAATATCTATATTCTTTAGAATTTTGAATCATAAGATGAATTATTAGGCTGTCATTTTAGTTCATATTTTTAAATTTTTTGAAAATTATTGATAGACCTTTATTTTATTCATTTATTTATACATGGTGCTGAGAATCTAAACAAGTGTTTCACACATGTCGGGCAAGGGCTGTATCACTGAGCCAAAGTCCCAGCCCTTTAGTTCATATTTTGCATTGGAAAAAAAATAATAAGTTTATTGGCGCCAACTAAACTCTCATTACCATTCACTTGATAAATTTGGAAATAAAAATGAACATTAATTTGATTAGAAAAGTACCCCTAATGCTTCAGAATATTTCCTTCAGTAATCTTGGAAAACTAACATCATTTTATAGTTCTCAAATCTATTCTTGGCAAGACATTACAAAGCCTGAGAAGGCCCAGAATTTATCAATTTATTTATATTATTCACAGTACTATAAATTATAGAAATTTATGAACATTTTGATATTATAAAATACATCTATATAAATGACTTAAAGAGTAGCAATCCTTTCTCACCTGCTTTCTCTGGACATTGAAAACTGCATATTTGAGAGTGAGAGAGGCACTATTGAAGAGACTATCCCCCAAATAATTTAGCACAGGAAGCCAATTTCCTGGTTCAGGGCTACTGAACTAATATTTTGGCAGTTAGTCAGAGCAGCATATAACATGAAGAAATGTGTTTACATGGAAGAGTCAGACTCAAGGGTAATGGAAAAAAATCAGGAAAGATTAGCAAGTCAGAAATGGCCATTGTCATTAGAGATGGCAACCCTAAGGACACTTCAGTCCCTACTGTGGCACCACTGTGTTGAATAAGAATCCATTCTTATTCACAAAGGCGCAGCTTCAAAACAGCACTGCCCTGAAGGTACCCTTCTTTTCTTTCAAGCTATTACTACAGTGCCAGGTAAAAGAACACTTTTCAAGAAGATTCAGAAAAATGCCATACATGTGTGCCTCCAGCCCTTTTTTTTTTTATTGATTCCAATATTGAAATTTAATGGACACTTGCATTAAATAGGTCCATGCATGTGAATGAGGCATATGTGTGGGCCATCATGAGTGCACAAATGTACCTATTTGATGTAAATCTCCTATGAGAATCTACGCATCACACCTGGGATCCTAATTCCAAGAATATCCTTTAACTCAATAAGCCTTTTTCTAGACATTTTTCCCCATGGAAGACCAGAGATGTGCAAAATACATATAGAATGTAAAACTTTTTCCCAAGTTGATAATCTGAAATGTTCAAAATTCTGAAAGAATTTTTATGATACCAAACAACATATTAAGAATGTTTAAGAAATTTAAGTGAAAAATAATATGATATAAAATAAAGATAGAATACTATCTGAATATTTTAAAATGTGAGGGTGAACAATAATTATATAAATACAAATAGCATGTAATGAATATAATATATTGATAGTTTTGACTGTTGCATTAAAATTAATTTTTTTATACTTTATCTTTTCTAAATTTTCTACAATGAACATGGCTTGTATAAATAAGTTTTCAAAAACATGAAAAAGTTGATATTCAAGATTACAAAAGAAATATTTATAGATCTTCTCTTAGACTGACATAGGTCAATAACTGTTGATGTTTAAAACAATGCAAATATACAGGAACAAAAAAAAATACATATACTCAGATGGATTTTTATTTGCCTACTCTAAAATCATCAATAGAATTATTTAATACATCAAAGTAACTATACATGATTTTATATGTATGGACTCTTTCCATAAATTTACATAAGAATAAAGTAAAGGTTGAATATTCTCTCTGATATGCAGTTGCTAACTCACATTAAGTGGGGTGGAGGGAAGAATAGGAGTTCACTGGATTAGACAAAGGAGAATGAAGGGAAGGAAGGGGAAATGGGAATAGGACAGACAGTGGACTGAATTGGACATAACTTTCCTATGTTCTCATATAAACACATGACCAGTGTAACTCCACATCATGTACAACCATAAGAATGGGAAGTTATACTCCAAGTATGTATGATATATCCAAATACATTCTACTGTCATGTATAACTAAAAACAAGCAAAAAGATTTAAAAAAGAATTTAGTAATGATAGTTGCACCTTTGAAGTGGAGGAACTGAATAACTGATAATCTGGAGTTAGAGTTATATCCTAGTATATATTCGTATTTGAATTTTTATCATCTACACATATTTTTAAAATTAAAACTCTATATAATAATAGTTGACACTGGTAAGTGTCTAATCCATCTAATTAGATCATTTCAATTTTAGCAGGTATTTCCCCAAGGCGACGTCTGCTTAGTAATTCAGTTGGCATGTTCAGCCCCAGTAACAAATCAGCTTTTCTCTTCAGTGAGCACCTGCCAACTTGAAGGAACACCCTGACCCATCCAAGTTCACTCTTCGGCTCAAAAAAAGGAGGCAATCCCTGGGGATGTCACACAAATTGGACTGAGCCTACTTGGGCTTCCAACTTTCAGGACTCATGGGGATTACTCAGTTCCTTTTTTGTCAAAGCCTGAGGATTCCACAAAATACTTCTGGGAGGGTTTTTCCTGTTTAATATTCTTGTCTCGATCATTTTAACCCCAGTAAGAGCCAGCTATGAGGATGGCCTGTCTGCAGCAGGCAGGTGCCAGGTTACATCTGTCTATCACAGTCAGTCTTTTTAATCCCAGTCATACAGAGCCAACTCCTTCCTTTATTACCACTCCGTTCACCTGCCTTGGGGTCTTCTTTCAATCAGACCTCCCTTCTCCATTAGTAAATTTACCACCAAATAATATCAGTGTGCTCTTTGGTGGAGATGCTACTACTTGTTAAAGCAAATAATTGAATGGCCTTGAATTCTGCTCCCCTCTAAGTTTCTCTTGAGTTTTAATCAGAGGAGGTCATACTTCACTTCCTCGCCGACACAGTCATCTGATACTCTTTATGGGAGATGGAATAATAAGAGCTCAGCCTTATAAGTGAGCTATAAGATTCCTCAGCCCCATAGACAAAGGTACAAAGGCAATTGACCAAATTCTGAGTCTGACAACAGTGCAAAAGCAAGAGTTCAAAAATCTAGGTGAGTGAGCCAGGTCTTGGGTCTAGGTGAGATGGCAGGAAACCCTGTATAAGAAAGCAGGTGATTACCACATCAATGGGACACTGACTTCAAATGGGAGAAAATAGAGTTCTTGTGGGTAAGGAATCCAAGCAACTTTGATTCTCTTTGGTCAGAATAATTAAAACCTTAGGCATACAAGACAGAACTCTGGTCCCTGATCCTTAGAAGACAATTCCTGACTCCTTACCCTTCTTCACAAGAACTACAGCTCCCTGGCAGCTTCTATTAGTGTCTATCACTCCAGTATCAGCAAAGCATCTATATATATATATGTCTTAATGACACTATAGAACCTGTATAGTCATAGTGAAAAACAATTTTTTTAAAAAAACAACAAAGTGTATTGCATGGAACCAAAGACAGGTCTGTATGCTTATAAACCATATGCAACTAAATATTTCCATTCATAAGACCAAGAATACTGGGGAATTTCAAATAGCTCTATATTTATCAGTGGCAAAAGTGGCATGCTTTTAAAATAAAGGCAAGCATTGCTAGTCTTAAATTTATAAAGTTTGTGATAACTTTTTAAAAATATATGTTTATTTAGAGTCTGAATTAAAGCATTTCTTATAATGTCTTCATTAGAAATCTTGTATCTTGTTTTTCTCCCCTAGAATCTAAGAGGTGAAACTGACTATCAATAAATAGAAAAACAATAAGACCAATTTCATTGCCCAAATTGAAAGAAATATGAAGATATAAAGCAGAAAAGGAACCACTAAAAATGCATTTAAAAGGCCACTTTAATCTTCTAAATTCATATTATTAAAATGAGATAATAGAATTTACATGAGAAATATATATAGTCATGAATTCAGGAATAAAAACAAGTCTGATACTGATTTATGAAAATCTTTTGGTTTGAGGAGACAAAGGATGAATTTTTTTTTTTTTTTTTTTTTGCTAAAAAGTCATGACACCTATACTAAATCCCTATTCTTGGAATTAAAGACTTAGCTAAAAATCAGGCCTGTGATCCTGGTAACACATCAGTCAGTTAATAACAGGTTCGTTTTATTTTTTTAACGTAAGTATTGGTGATTAGCTTTACCAACCAATGACCAAAATACCCGACAAGACCAACTTAGAGGAGGGAGTTTATTTTGGGTTCATAGTTTCAGTGATTCATTTTGGGACCAAGATGAGGCAGAGTATCTTGGAGGTGAAGGAAAGCTTCTTGCCTCCTGGCAGCCAACCAGGAAGCAGAGAGGAAGGGAAGGGTGACAGGAAAAATACATCTATCCAGGGCAAATAAATGACCAGGGAATCACCTCCTCCAGTCCTGTTCCATCTGCCTCGAGGTACCATTCAGTCCATTCAAACTAGGACAGATTGATTAAATTACAGTTCTCATAATTCATTCACTTCACTTTTGAATATTCCTACATTAACATAGGAGCTTTGGAGGGGCACATCATATCAAAACCATAACAATTGATATATGAAAGAGCCATTTCACATGTGATAATTTCCATTACAGAAATGGATAGTTTTATACAATTTTACTTCTATATTTTACTTTTTATTCAATTTCATTCTATATATTTACTTTTATTTCCCTGCTATCAAATCAGTACCTGAATGTGTGTGAATGTTTAATGATGAGCAATAGTTAATTAATTCTTCTAACACTAACCTTAAGTCTAACCCTAAATCTGGATCTAAATTTTCCATGTGAAAAATGTTCTATATGATATTCAAGGTTCTTCTCTTCTACTATGAATGTCTAAGAGGAATTGGTTGCTGGTGGTGTAAAGACTATATAACAAGTATATGTCATATACATTTCATTGTATGTATGAATGTCATGTTTTATAATGTATATAAAGGTTAAGGAAATGAAAACAGATAAATAGACATCAGTCCCTGATTTCAAGTGCTGTAAGGTATTTTTCTACCTCTTTTTGTCTATGAGATTTTGTTCAAGAGAGTGTGATGCTAAGCTTTTTTCTAAAATAAATGAGTGAATTGTCACCCTAAACATGTTCTCAGACTCTAAATTTATTGTCTAATTAGGTAACTAAATGGTGAGTGAGTATAGCATAACAAAAAAGAAGTTGTTCTATCAATCCCATATAGCATTCACAGAAGAAAGCCTGTGCAGTTTTCCTAATTTATAGAGATCACAGAGGAAATAGGCAATTTGGGGAATGTTTTTCTTGATATGAATTTAAATAAACAAAACAGAGTCTTTGGCATTACTTGCAAATTTTCATAGGGGAAAAGGATAAATTATTGATAATAGGCTCTAATGGTTCTTCTTACATTCTTCTGATTTTTAAATTTTGTAAATTCAGATTATTAGTTTTAGCATAGAAATAGTAGAAAACATGAATACAATGAAGTTTCAATATGATATTTTTTGATTATCTTTATGACAGAATTTATCACTAAATCTTGACATTGTGTATTTTATTTTCATTTTTGTCTCATACATTCATATAATTTTGAGCAAATATAGAGCTCTTAAATATAAAACTGCTACCCTCTGTTAGCAAGAATGCTTCTTCCCAAAGGTTATATTTCTGTTATGGTTTGGATGTGAGGTGTCTTGCATGTGTGAGACAATGCAAGAAGGTTCAAAGGAGAAGTGAATGAGTTGTCAGAGTTTTAACCCAATCAGTGAATTCATCCTCTGATAGAGATTCACCGAGTGGTAACTGAAGGTGGGTCAGGTGAGGCTGGAGGAGGTGGGTCCCTAAAGGTGTGGCATTGGGGCATATATTTTATAGAGAGAGAGTGAAGTCTCTCTTTGCTTTTTGCTCATCATATGAGCTGCTTACCTCTACCACTTTCTCCTGCCATGATGTTCAGCCTCACCTTGACCCCCCCGGGAATGGAGCCAGCCTTCTGTGGACTAAGATCTCTGAAACTATAAGCCTCCAAATAAACCTCTTCTCCTATAACTGTGCTGGTTGGATCTTTAAGTCACAGAGGTAAAAAAGCTGACTAAAACAATTACCAAGCAGGGAAGGAAGAACTAGAATTTTGCATAAACCAAATCCACATGGATCGCAAATGACATGGATGCCCATTCACATACCTATCATTTGCTCATTGCCAGCCATATACATAATATTATTTTAAGAAATCCACAAGTACAAACACCATAAAAGACAGAGACTTTATCTGCAAAGAACTTACATGTGAATAGAGAAGATATCTGGCATGTCATAAGTTTCCAATGCATTCAACTCAACAGTTTTATTTTTTCAGTGCTAAGAAATAAATTCAAGGTCTTACACATTCTAGTCAAGATCTCTACCACTTAGCTTCCCCTGCCACAGTCCTCAATGATGATATATTGAGCACCTATTATATTCAAGGATCTGGTTCAGGTGCTGGGGACTGCACAGAAGAGAGCACAAATTGGTGTCTTTAGTGAATTGAAACTGTGGCCCACAAATTGGTAAGTCCACTCTGAGTATGGAACTTAGTTTTATTTGTATTAAGGATCTTTGCAGATAGAATTAAGGTCTTTCAAGATGAGATCGTCCTGAATTAGGCTAAATGCTAAATTCAATCATTTGGCATCCTCAAGAATGTCCTCCTAAGAGATAGAAACAGAAAGGATTCAGAAACACAGATGGAAGAAGCCTTTTGAGGGCAGAGGCAGAGATTAGATTTACGAAGCCCCAGACCAAGAAATGCCAAGGGTTGTCCCTGGAAGCTATGAGAGAGTCTATAATCTGTCAGAGCCTCCAGAGTCTCCATAAGAAACTAATCCTACTGACACCTTTATTTTGAACTTCTGGCCTCCAGAACCTAGAGAACAAATTTCTGTTGTTTCAAACTACCCAGTTTATGGGCATTTGTATGACAGTCTCTTCCCTTCCCACACCAGTCTCCAAGGAAACTAATAGGCCTACATTTATGGAATTTAAATTCTAGTGTGGGGAGATAGAAAATGAACAATAAATAAATAAATTAAATAATTTTAAAAAGAAAATTAAAAATACACACGTAAGCTACAGGGGACTGGGCATAATAGAGCACACCTGTAACCCTAGCTACTTGAGAGGCTGGGGTAGGAGAATCGCAAATTCAAGACCAGCTTCAGCAACTTAGTCAGACTTGTCTCAAAATAAAAAGGGTGGGGGATAGAGCTCATTGGTAGAGTACCCCATCCATCCACAGTACCACTCCCCCCAAAAAGAGATATACAGTATATTAGTGGTGATAAGTGCTATAAAGATAAATATAACAGAAAAGCATAAAATAAAAAGGTGTGTTTTGGTTGTTCATGTGAGTACAATTGTAGAAGAGTTGGCTAGAAGGATGAGGGGGCAGGTGAGGGTTAAGTTAAAGTTAAGAAAGATCCAGAACTCTCTGATTGCACAAGCACTTTCCAAGGTTCTCAGGTGGGGTGGGGTACTGGGAAAGTGTTTATTTAGTTATGTTTACTTAGTTGTAAGCTTTGGGAAATTTTGCAAAACTAAAGTAAAAATCATTCTCATATCAAGAGTGAATTTAGAAAGATGTTTTGGATGTTTCAAGAAGTGAGAAGTAACTGTCTCCTCATTTGGACATGTGAAAGATAACTATTTTACCTTTAAATTCCTTTATTAAATAACTACAAATCAAATAAATGACTAACACAAAATTCTAAATCCAATTATTGAAATATCAAAAAATTGCAAAAATGCCCTGATTAAATTAATAGAAATTAATATTATTCATATTCCAAGCAGCAAATTATAATAATTTTTTCAGATCATCTCAAAAGTGGTAATTCATTAAGAGAAAGAGATGTATTTCAAATAGACATGATGAATGAGCTCTCAGATTGCTTGACAATTGAATTAATGAAGAGGAGTGAATTAAACTAACACATCAAAAACTTTTGATTTGACATACAATGCTAACAGTGATGAAGATGATCTAAAACTCATGTTATGACACCGCAGTGAGGACCTCGTGACAAACTGGTTATGGAATAAAAGAGAATGTAAAATTAATTAACACACACACACACACACACACACATACACACACACACACATACGGACAAAAACAAACCCTAGAGTTCCTGAATCTTGCAGCTCATATGTGAAACACTAGCAATTTCTCAAAATTTGACAAGTTTATCAATTTATAAGGCATCATCACACTTATAAACTGTTAATAATTATTTTTAAAAACACAACAATTTTAAAGTTCAAAATATCTCTTTGATTGCTCCATAGAAAATATTACAATTTCAGTGTCATTTCAAGAGTCAAAGAATACACAGCCAAAGTATAAAGAAAAACATATTATACAATTACATTGGACAGCTAAAAAAATGTAGTATGGTTTATAATATTTTGCAATATTTCTGATATATGTCAACTTACATTTTTAATTTGTAGTGATTTATTTTTACATATTAAATATTCACTTGTACCTGATTTATATTATATTAGTGATTTTGATCTCCACTCTTAACAAGGACACTATAATTGGATCAGCTTCAGGTCCAAAGTTTTAGCCTCCCTCTCTCCATAAACTACATCTGTTTTGTGGAAGAGGCTAGAAGACTGGAAAGAAAAAGACAGGAGAAAGAAACCAAAAAGCTGAGTATTATGGAAAGGGACAGAGTCAGAATTATTTTTCCCAGTGAGTAGACAAAAGCATTTATGAATAAGAGAGAGGGGCTTCTGAGGTTGCTGCAACTCATTTCCTGTCCTATCCTCCTTTGCACATAATCAAAGAGCTTTCTATATTCTACTCTGGATCTCAAGATTATGCTTTTATACACTACTCAGTCAAAACTTTTATAGGAATGGGAGTCTCCATAAGACTCTAATTTTCCTTTCTAAAATAGTTTTCTGATTAAGTTCCCAAGCTTTCTCCCATCAACTTAAAGATTTTGCCCTAGACTATTCTCTAGATTTGAAATATGACCACATACCCACTCTCCACTCACATCTGTACATATTGTGACCATATATATAACACTCTTACTCCCTGCTTTCTCTCCCAGCTGCTTATCAAAAGGAATTTTTACTAGAAGACAATGATTTCAAGTTATCCCCAAGGTAGGAAAACAAAAGAACACAGAATTAGGTGGGTTCCCAGGACACATATTCCTTATCCTAATTTAATCTTAGAATTGAGCAAGTATACCAAGCTCTACTGCTAAAATGTGTGCCTAAAATTTTCCTATTTGGCTTTTCATGTTCCTTTTTTTCTTTTTAATTAGTAAAGTATGCTCCAATTCCAATTAATATAGGCTCTTATTTAAAATAAAATGTTCTCTTGTCTATTCAGAGTAGAGTGATTTATTCTGTGCATTGTTTTTTTCAGTTTGAAAACACCTCTAAAATTCCAAATTTCCTAAGCTGACTAACAGGACTGAACTTCTGAAACCAGCTCTTATTATTTCCATAGTCATTTCTTAACTCCATCTAATAGTAATCCCTTTGTCAGGGTCTGTAAATCTGTAATTTTTATAAGCAGAAATATTTAGCAATATGCAAGGTAAAACCATATTGTAGCTACTTTCATGTGCAAGGTGTATAAAGAAGGGTCACTCACAGAGTCTGTGTTGTACACATATTTAGGAAAGATGCAAAACTAAAACATAGTCAGTTCCTGAGAGAATCTTCAAAAGAGGAAGGTATATGATAGGCCTACAACAGGACCTCTGTGTAGATTGACATGTCGATATCATGCCAATCAGCAAAGTTCTGACCCAATCTCTTTAAGATTTTGACCTTTACTTTGGTCTTATTATGAAAATGAAAATTTCAACCCTTTCTCAAAAGTAAAATTCATCAATAAAATTTCAGGATTTCTAAAAAGTAACTAGCACTTATTCCCAGGTAAACTGATCTAATGGAGAGTGAACCCTTGTTCCACACTAAATGGTTTTTGTTGATCTTTCTCTTTACTCTCAGCCAGATGTGAAGTTTGGCTCTCCTCTTCAACAAGCCCCAATTTCCTCACTCAGTAGCTCATACAGAATTCAAATCCTCTGAGTGTCCCTATTCACCCTAGGCTATCTTCTCTATTCACTCTTTATTCAAGTAGATAATCCCTTCTATACCCAAATACTGCAGACCTTCCTGACTGGTCCCAACAGAAAGTCTCTTATCCTGTACTTTCATATAATCTCTAGCAGCACCCACAGTGATCTTTAAAATGGCAAATTTGATTTCAACCTTTTCTTCATTGATTTCCCATGGCTACATCCTTAGCCTGGCTGACCTCTGAATCTTGCCTACCCCTGCAGGCTCATCTTGTTCTATGTTACTATGTACTTTACAGCTCAGTTATGCATTCCTTCATTTAATTCCTTGATTTTACCATGCTCTGGTTTGTCTTCTGAATTTTGCACATGCTGAGGAAAATGCAAGCCTTTTGGCGAAACCTCTACAATTTCTAACCACCACAACTACCCTCTGGCCTGTATCTGTGCCCATCTACTCCACTTTCTCTTAAATTAATATGGTAAAGTGTCCTTGCTATAATACCAAGACCAAATTTCTTGTACAGTTGCTCAGTCCTCTCTCATCTGCTCAAAGACATTGTCCCAGAAACTTCCTACATTCTCATTTTTTTTTCTTTCTTTCATGTATCCTTCCCACTGGCATACAGACATGTGGTTAATTCCCAAATTAAAAAACAAACAAACAAACAAACAAACAAACAAAAAAAACCTTGATCTCAGATTGTCCTTCAGGCATTTCCCAACACTCCTCATTTTACAGAGAAATTCTAGCAACATTGTGGCTCCATCAATTCCTCTATACCTTTAAATAAAATCACTCTCTCAGTGAGATCTTCACTGGTCACTCTACCTAAAATTCCAATCTCTTTCAGGTAGATAATGCTACCTTATCTACTTCCACCACTAAAATATAAGATCTATGACATCTGGGATATTTTTCTACAATGTACACACCATGGGACCTTACATATCCATGAAAGCCCAAGCGTGCCACTGTTCACTGACTGCTATATCTGGAGTACTGGCATCATCCCTGTCTCAGAGAGGGCACTCAGTCGTCACTCTTTGGGAAATGAAGAAATGAATGTGTCAGCACTGTAACAGCCTAATTTCTCCTTGGCTCCTCCCTTCCTGCGATAGGAGGCAGATAATCATGGTCCTTTAAGACTTTACATGCTTATTTATCCTGATGAGTATAAATCAAGGGTTAGCAAACCTTTTCTGTAAAGGGCTGAATAGTGAATGTTTGTTTGGTTCTTCAGGTCAAACATCTTGCCTAATCTACTCTGCATTAGTATTACATGCTTCAAGAAAACTTCATTAATAAAACAGGTGACATGGGGTTATTTGGCCCAAGGCTCTTAAACATCAACTACTGATTTGGGTTATATTTCTTGATCCTAATTCATCTTCTAAACAGAAGTATATGAGAGCAAAAAAAAAAAAAATACTATAGCTCTTCCCCATCGTGTATGCAGGGTTAGCCTTATCCATCCCCCTATGACCTCTTTCATCCTTCACAAGTGAGGATCTCAACCGTTAGGCAGCCCCATCACTGAATCTCCAGTTCACCACTGGTAAGTTTGTGTTATCACAATCTTGTTTTACAAAAGCAGTTAGAGCCAACAGTAAAGATAAAGAATAGCAAAAGACAGTCTAGTTGAAAACATCCTGTGATTTCGACCCCCAATAAGCCTCCATATCAATATGCATCCTGGTCCCATGACTCTTCTAAGGAAAGCAGATTACAACGTTCCTTCTGCTGGGGGCGTTATTAGAAAAACAAATTCGAGGAGCAGAAATATGCAGATCCTTATAATTCCTTTTCAGAGGTATTTACTAAAACCCATATTTTAAGAATTTTATGAGATGATCCCTCTCTCAGTTGTACAAGCCTATGTCACTCAAAGTAATCTTTTGTTTGCTTGTGCTTTCAAAATGCTGCCACAGGAATAATTTAAATGGAAATTAGAAGCCATCTAAAGACAACTTGATTTTGTTGTTGTGATATGAGGCCAATTGGAGTCCTCAGTCCCTTTCCAGGATAAAAATATCCTTTAAATTAGAAACAGTACAAATGTTTCAACTGATGCCAATTTTATTTTATTAAATATTATCTGACATTATTTATTCAATCAATTAATAAATTCTAATAGAGTGTCATGCAAAGTTAGTTTTCTAAGAATAATAGTTTTTAAGCTACTGAGGCAATTATCTGTTGATGTTTGATAATAGATCTTGGTATCATGTGACAACACATTATTCTGAATGGGTAAGGGTTTTGATTAATGTCACTAATTTATGTCAATGAAGTCTAACTCACTGTGGATGACAACTGCTAAAGTAGATTTTCACTATCTTAAAATATTTCTTGGAGAAATCTTTGTGTTTTTTTTTTTTTAAAAAAAAAGGTGTTTTAATTCTTTCAAACCAGTCAATCAGAGAACATCTGGTCCTTAAGATATAATTTCCTAATTGTTAAATTAGACGCCAACATGGGGGATTCTTTATGGAGAGTTGACCTGGAGTTCACTCAGGATCCTAAATACCCCAGGAACCCCAGTCACTCCATTCTTTTTCATACCAGGTGAGGGTTGTATTGGTATAATAATATTCAGCTCATGGCACTCTTTCAGGTAATTACAGATATGAATAAGACCTTCTTTAAAAAGGGGGGATAGCTTCATGAAAGAATCAAAAGGTATGTAGGTATTAGATCTATAAGGGAGATTAGAATCACAAAACAATTTCCCTGAATCATCAGTGGTTGCGGAAATTGAGACAGAATACAATATTGTAGTAAAACTGAAATTGGGCGTTCTGGTACATGTAGGTGAAGATCAAGGACTTTCAGATCTTGGTTTGCACTTGGTTCTCTTTGACATTGAGGAAATTACTTAATCTCCAAGTTTGAGTTTTCTCATCTGTAAAGTTTAGATAATAATGATACCTACCCTACAGTGGCCCTGAGTATCAAACATAGACATATCCAGCATATTGTTTGGTAAATGGTAACAGTACTCTTCAACCTTCAGCTTATACCTGAGAGTGTGATGTGGGAGGGTATATGAAAGACAAGAGACAAAGGAGAGAGAGTACTGTGTTCATACAGGTAGAAAAGCACACATATACGTATTTGCAGTGTTATATCCTCAACATTGCTACTGCTGATGCTAAGCTAGCCTGTTTCTAAACTATTTCATTTTCATTTTTTTGTTAAGCTAATCATATTTTTCTAAGCTTTAAAAAAGTACTGCATATGCAATTAACAGTCTGAGGAGTTTGTAAATTCAAATATCCATCTGGTTTTTCTTCACAATAACACCATTAACAGTAGAACAAATCACTAAGTTAACTGAAATGATTCACAACTCACAAAGAATGGCTGTCTTAGATCCTTTCTATTTAACTAGAAAAGACTCCCTGAAGAATAGGTATTTTATTAGGAGGGAAGATGGAAGAAGAAAACACATTCTGAAACACTGAGCTCTAATTGAGGGTAGAAAGTTGTGATATAATTAAAATAAAATGTATTAAGGTTGAAAAAGGTGCCAGGAGGCAAAGGCAGATAGTCCAGGGCTTCAGAGAAATGTTGTGATAACATCTCTGTTTTTTTATGCTTAAGGTTTAGGAATGACAGTCTCCAAATTCTCCTCAAGTACTTCACACGTGTGCCCACACATGCATGCTATTGCAAAAAGAAATCATTTCTAAGGTATAAGGACACCTATAGCTAAGACAATTTCTCATCTTTCCCCTCATGACTGTCTTCAAATGTTTACATCAGAAACAGTTCTGACAAATACAGCACTAAAAGAGTTAGTTAGACAAAGGTGTGTTCCAGTGTTCCAAGGGATGCCTGTCTTAGTAGCCTAATAGCAATTAAAGTTTTTTCCTTAAGGGCCAACTTCTTTTAAAAGAGAGAAAGTGAGAGAAGCAGAGAGAAACAGAAAGGGCAAGAGAGTATGCACCAAAAGACAGAAATTAAAACAAAATAGTACTTAAGAGCAAGAATATTCTCCAGAGTGAAAACACATGCAATTTGTAATTTCCTTGAACTTAATTAATTGCAGTGCAAGCCTCTCTCGTTAGGAGTCCATGTTCAGCCTACCAGATTGAACAGTCAAAAGGGAATAATTACAATGAAGCCCTGTCCTTGCCTCCTTAAGGAGAGCTTTACCAATTTTGCTAGGGACATCTCAAGAGACTTCTCTCTGCTATCCTCCTTCTTGGTTACCCTTTTATGTTAAAAAAAAAAAAGAAAAGAAAAAGAAAGCATTGAAATGAAACTCAACTGTTTGCTTTTGGTTCTTCCCTACTAACTTACTACTGAGTTGACAAATTTGACAAATTCTAGAAAAATCAGGGTACTTCCTGAACTTTGATTTCCAGTGTGATGAAGTTCCTTAATAAATTCAAGGGCAGCATACTTGCCAAGGTTCTGGGTTGCAAACAACAGAAATCAACACTGATAAATATAAATAAGAAAAGGAATTCATTAACAAATACAGCTAGAACTCAAAAGGACAGGGAAATTAAAGAACCACAGTTGAGCAGGATCCAGCAAAGGCCATGAACAGCCAGAAGGCTAAATCAGTCTACCGAGGGTGCTGCTGCTCACCAGCTGAACACATACTGCTGCGGAGTAGCCACAGCTACCAGGCCACCAACCTCTCTTCTCAATCATGCTATAAGAGATGCTGTGGGTCTGAGCCATCCTATCAAGAGTCCTGGCTGGGAACATCAGACTGAGCAGTCTGAGGTCATAGAACCTCCTTGTAACTGCCAGAGAGGTGAGCAGGGGTCTAAGTGCAAGGCCTGTACCCTCCAGATCCTTCCCTGGTGGAAGGTTGGGCCCCCTCTCCTTCCTGTCCTGAGATTCCTAGAGAAGACTACTAGGTTCTGAGTGGTGAAACCAGTCATGCATCCCAGGACCTTCTCTGCCTAAATTCTCATCCCCCTAATATTCCTAGGGCCGTGTTTCCTACATTTCCAAAAAACAAGGTGACAATGATATAAGTTTAAAATTGTTGGCCCAGTTGGCTAAGTGAGTACTGAACCCAGCCTTGTGCACAATGAAGGTAAGAATTACAACCAAAATACTTTCCTATCCTAGTGTCAAACTACATTGGATCAAAGCTTAAGTGTCTACTTTAGGCAGTTTAACAATCCAGGGATCAAAGTAACTTAGATGCTTGCTCCAGGAAATGCTTGCTCCTGGAAAACAAGACTATAAACCGACTAAAATATATTGTTAAACAAGACTAACTGTTTGCCCATAAAGGCAGGCTTTGAGAGCCTCACTTTGCTTTAAGACCCATTAATCTAAAGCTTCTAGGCCCTAAATTTTGCTTAATCTCAACCATTTTTCCACATATGAAGACCAGGTTCCCAGACATGGCTATGAAACTCTGCAAATATCCTTCCTCTACTTTACCTTCCTGAAGTACTACATAGTTAAAAAAAAAATGGTATTCTTCCTTATTTCCATGAAACTGATACTTAGTTTTGCTTGATTGGTAGGTTCTCTGGGGATCTTTCTTGGGGAGTTAGCTGCCAAAAGATAAATGATTGCATAAAATTATCTGCAGTATTCTGAAGAGTCCCTCCCCATAACTGCCATATTTTCCTATTGGATTACTTGTGAGCAATATCATGAATTTTATTCTTATCTATTATAACATACTCCCAGCACCTCAAACACTATTCATGATATACTAAGACTCAGTAGGTACTTGGATCAATATAACTGCAAGTAAATCATGAATGTGACATTAATACAATTTTTAATTTTTTAATGTTTTAATTAGTTATACATGACAGTAGAATGCATATACACACTTTGATATATCATACATAGATGGGATATAATTTCTCATTTTTCTGAGTGTACATGTTGTAGAATCACATTGGTATTGCAGCAACATATATACATAAAGTAATAATGTATGTTTCATTCTACTATCCTTCCTATCCCCACATCCCCTCCCCTTCACTTCCCTTTACCTAGTCTAAGATAATTCTATTCTTCTCTAGTGTCCCCTCCCCACATTGTGAATTAGAATCTGTATATTAGAGAAAACATTTGGCATTTGTTTTTTTGGGGATTGGCTTATTTCACTTAGCATGGTATTCTCTAACTCCATCCACTTACTGGCAAGTGCCATAATTGAGTAATATTCCATTGGGGGGGGAATATATATATATATATATCACATTTTCTTTATCCATTCATCTATTGAAGGACACCTGGGTGGGTTCCATAGCTTAGTTATTGGGAATTGAACTGCTGTAAATATTGACATGGCTGCATCACTGTGCTATGCTGATTTTAAGTCCTTTGGGTATAAACCGAGGAATGGGATAACTAGGTCAAATGGTGGTTCCATTCCAATTTTCTGAGCAATCTCTTTCCATAGTGGTAGTTTATTGATTGGATAAACACATATTTTCACTAATAGAAATGAAAGAGTTAAATCCCCCAATCCTGTTATCCAAAAAATTCAAATAATTTTCATCTTACTTTTCAGTTCTTAGACACATACAGGCAAACATTTTGCTGGACTGTAACCTTAAAATGGATATATGTATGTATTTTGCTTTTCATTCAAATTGGTTCTAAATACTTCCATGTTACCAAAGCATTAGCCTAATGATCACCTTAATAATCCATGGTCCTGAATGTGAGTGTGAGTCTTCACTATCATCTAATTCACTGTTTTGCCAACAGCAAAGGATGTCTTTGACTTAGAGAGAAATCCTATGGAAACAAAGATATTAGCACTCATCTCATGTTTTTCCTATTGGATTGCATGTGAGCACTAAAATATCATGATTTTATTTATTTATTTTTTTCTATTGTAACATACTCCCATCACCTCAAACACTGTTCATGACATATTAAGACTAAGTAGATACTTGGATGAATATAACTGCAAGTAAATCACGAATGTGATTTTAATGCAATTTTTAAAATCTTTAATGTTTTAATTGGTTATACATGACACTAGAATGCATTTATGTACTTTGATATATCATACAGAGATGGGATATAATTATGTGGATACACATATCAGAGTTTATAAACCTAAATAAGAAGACATGGGTTCTGTTTTTCATTTGTTGTAGTAACCTTCTGAAAAATCAATTCACCTTCACATTTCTTCCTAAGACAAATGGAGCCCTCTTCTCCTTAGGTCTCTGTGGAGCATAATTAATACTCTTTGAACAAGGTATAAATCAACATAAATACAAGGGTATTTATAAATGTAATACACTTTACTATGGATAAATCCTGGTCACAAGCACTATTTCAGGGGTATGGATTAAAAATTTAAAAAACCTCCAACAAGGTCACAGAAGAGACCAAAATAAAAACTGTGCTTGCCTAAACATCAAAGCTAGGTTTTAGCCCCAGGTCTCAACCATGCAATTCTGTGAGACAGTCTTCAGTGAAAATCAGCAGATCATAGGGTGCTATAAATTAAAGTCTACAAATATTATGGTGCATCCAAGCTAAGGGGAAACCACAAGCACGTGCCTCCCTACTGTTTTCCTGAGGTCACAATCATAACCCAGTTTACTAAAGAATGTTTTCAACAAATAGAGTTTTTCTACCTTGAATTCATTTTCATTCTTGATTTTATTGCCAAAATTTGCAGTGTGATAAACTAAAATAATGCTTGAATCCCAGAAATAGTATTTAAGAATATTTAAGGAAGCAGTAGTTTTAATTTAATGATCATTTATGAGAAAGGAAATTCTCCAAAGAAAACTTAAATGCTAACTTGGAACACTTAAGTTGTTATGATAACTGGCAAAATAATTAGAGCTAGATATAAAAATGTTAGAAACAAATAATACTTGACTGAAAATGATAATGCACATCTTTTAAAAAAATCAGATCATTCTTCATATTCCATAACCTATAATAAATCTAGGAAATAGCTAAGTAATTTGAAAGATGCAAAAGTCCCCAGATACCAGAAGCTGCTGCTGTTTCCACTAAATGCTGAAAGTACTAAGGAACCTACCAAAGAATACCATCGTGGACCTATTTATTTGGATTAGGACAACCTCCATAGTTGTTTTTTTGTTGTTTTTATTTTTGTCTTTTGGTACTAAGGATTTAACCCAGAGGCATTTTACCTCTGAGCTAGATCCGCACTCCACCCCCCCACCCCGCTTTTTTTAAAATTTTCAGACAGAGTCTTTCTAACTTGCTTAGGGCCTTGCTAAGTATCTGAGGCTGGCCTGGAAATTGTGATGCTTCTACCTCCATGGCCTTTCTGAAAGACTTTAGTGATGCTCAACTTATCCTCTCTGAATGAGCATCAAACAATCCTTAAAAATATTTGAGAATTCAGCTCTCATAATCATCTTGGAGAACCATCTTGGACAGAAGCTCTTTTTCTCTGTTTTCTTTCAGTTTCTTGCCTCCATTTTGTTCTATGATTTTCTTCTCCATATTCAACTCTTGTTCTTCCCAAATCACTTGGTGAACAGACTTCCCTTCACTCTCAGCCTTTCTATCAGAGTCACCTTACATCCTGACTTCTTATACTGAGGATGCCCTTTCCCAGGGAGTCTCAAGGAGAGGTTTCTCTGGGTCCGCCGCTGCGGAGGTGAGTGTACTCCTGGTTACTTACACTGACTTAGTCATTATTCCTTCTCTACCCTCTTGTGGAAACCTCCTCTTAAATCTCTATGCCAATCAACTTCATCTCTGACTTGTGCCAATCCCCCTCACCACTGTGCTTCATTCATTGACATTAGCCCACTTTCTAGCACCACCACATCTTGAGTCCTGCTGCTATCCTGGGTGACCTTGATGTTTATATGGAGGCATCACTTCATGCACAAATCTCTCAGTTCCTTGACTATTTATTTTCCACAGCAGTCTCCCTATTTCCTAGTATCCTCCTACATCTTTTAAAATACCTTATGTTACCTCTAGCACTTAAAGGTTAAGGTTCAAACATTCTATCCTCCAAACAACCTTCTATCTCTTTGGCTTTTTCAGTTATTCTAATTTCACTTGTCAGATATCCTGGAGACCTCTAGAGACCCTGAACCTTTTCTGTGTCAGTGCCTTCTTAAAATTACTCATTTCCACATCCACCTAATAACTTAACTCAAATCATCACTTCCTTCACTCTCTTGCAAACACCCTCCACTACCTTGTCCTATTTTTCTTACATTGTTCTTGTTTTCCAGTTTGGTACCAACCTCACTGTTTACCTTCTCAGTGCTTATACCAAGGCTGCTTAGCACTATTTGAAATTATTCTAAAACTTCCCGTATTGGTTATATGAAAAATCAATGGCAACTATTACCAATTGTACTTCACATATGACTTACGGGAATAGTCATGGTAATGGTTTTTATTTATAAATACAGACACTGCTTAATCATCCCTAGACTTTGTCTCTGTTGTTTTCTCTGCCTTTATTATCTTCTTTTAGGAATCAACTAAGATGTCAGTTCTTCACAAGCCCAGGTTAGTTTTCTTCCCTATATTATCCCACATTGCTCCAGATTTCCTCAATCACAATTGTACATAAAATATGAAAAAAAAGATTCCTGTTGGCCATTTTACTGTGTGTGCCCTACTTGATTCTATACTCTGTGAAGGAAAAGCTATATTTGTTGTGTTGAATCTTTTGTCCTCAGTGTCTCAGCAAACACTATTTGTTGGATGAATATAAAGTGAATGCATTAATCTATGTCTTATATATGACTGAAGGGGTAGTCATATCAGTATAACTTGCATGTAGTCTGTTGTTCCTTTTTCACTGTATGCAATATATATATAGATATGTGGCTTCAAGAAATGACATCACTATGAATTAAATAACATAGAAATAAGAAAGCTGTAGTCACTTTTTTATGTGTGTGCATTGTATTAAGGATTGAACTCTAGGGGTGCTCTACCACTGAGGCACTTCCACAGGCCATTATTATTATTATTATTATTATTATATTTTGAGACAGAGTCTAGCTATGTTGTTGAGGCTGGCCTCAAACTTAAGATTCTTCTGCCTCAGTCTCCCAAGCTGCAGGGATTACAGATATATATATAAACATGCCTGGCAATAGTCACATGTTCACAAGGACACAGAATCAACAGTGGAGAAATAAAGAGAGTACAAATATGAAATGTATTACCAAAAGATGGAAAAGTCACAGAAAGTCAATGGTGTTGTATAGTCAATGGTGTTGTATAGGCATATGGTATAAATTCAACATCCTAAATCTTATTTGTATATGGTAAATTCTTTATGTATTCTAAAGTCCTTATTTTTATGCACAGTTTTAGACAACAGGGTATGTCTCTCTGTGTGATGATAGTTAATATTAGTCATAATTGTTTTAGGAATCACATTATGGTAAAAGTCAGGACATCCTGAGATAAGGTTCATTTGGAAATGTGGACCAAGGTGCCATCTTTCCCAGCCTCAGAAACATTAACTTTGGCATAAATGATAATAATCCATTGAATAAAGTAAATCTATCATCCAGAATGTTACCTAATGATATTAAATGAACTAACTAAATGACACTTATTTTGATTGAACTCCACAGATTTGGAATACATCTAAAAATACCTGATTCCAACTACTTCCTTTCCAATAAAGGGAAGATTTTAAATGAATGAGAGAAATAAGTATGATAGACATGTAATTAATAAGTTTTTATAAAGAATTATATAATCAACTAAAAATTTCAGGGTAAAAGTGTATATAATACAGGAGATAATATAATTTTCTTATGGTTTCTATTATATTTATGAATTTTTTTAAAAAAATCTCATTGCTCTTTTGTAGTATATATTTGTAGAGAAATAAGATTTTTATCACTTCATCCTTTCATAAATTTTAGTTGAACATATTTTTCTCATTTTAGATTTTTCATAGTGATGAACTTTGCTCAATATTATTTGAGTGAGTATATATGTTTATGAGCACATAATGATTTAATAAATACCATCCTGCAGAATGCTTTTACTCACTTTCTTCATAACAGGGTATTATAAAATGGAATAATGCTGTGGTAAAGAATTTTAAACTCCTCCCAAAGTGGTCAGTGATTAACTTCACATAGTTTTGCATTATATAAGGATAGTCAAGCAAGTTAGTGTTTATGGCAAAGGATTTTTATTCTATGATGGAAATAAATAAGGGAAAGTGCTTTTCTCAGCTCTGTCCTGTGCTGGATATATTACTGTGTCCTGGCTTTTCAAAGTGAAATAAATGGGCTCACTGTTAGAAAATGTGGGACACCCAACCAACCTATTCTAACAAGTCAAGCTGGCACAACAAAGGATTGGAAATGGAGACCAGATGCTCTGATGTTGTAAATGCACAAATGGCTACTCTTTTTAGGACCATGAGAACCTGGTAAAATAGAAAACTTTGATTTATAAGAACAGACTCTTCCCTTGGTACAAGGTACAATACTGACACAGATATATAATAAAATATTGTGATGCATCATTCTTCAGTGTATCCTTAATAAGGATGCCAGAAAGTACTACAGGAGTAAAAAAGAATCACAATATGAAAAAAGGAATTGGAGTTTAATAATTATTGTTTGAGTTTGTACATTGAGAACATAGTGAAAAAAGGCATTTTTTTTTCAAATTTCTATAATGCCTGAGAAAAACTAGTCTACATATTTTCATTGTTTATTTTAGATGCAATCCAGGAATTGCTACTTATTCTAGAAGTACAATGTTGTTCATCAGGATATTATATAGCAAGTGTGAAGTATGCCATTACTTTTAGAGTCTAATTTTAATCTTGAAAATCACAAATTTAAAGCCCAAATAAGACTAGATTTAATTAAATCAGAATCATTGCTTTAAGACAAAAAGGCTGGGATAGTCTGTGAGTATCCTGACAAGTTCAGACAAATACTATGCTGATACTTAGCATTTAAATACATATAGCCTATTTCTTCAAGATTATGGAAAGTATCACCTCTCCATTTCTTTGCATTGATTATGTTTAGAACCACATCTAGCTCAAGAATTCTGTATTTGTAAAGAATCATTATTATCATGATTATATATCTTATTTTCAATCTTGGAAAGCTTTGTCTAATAGGTTATAGATTTCCCATATAACTTATTAGATCAGTCTCTTGAAAATTGAGCATGTACTCCATATAAAGTTGTGAAATAGGGAGACTGGGAAATATAACCCTTTAGCTTCATAAGTCCTTATGACCAGAATACCTCAAATATGAAACACCCACTGTTAATACCTTCTCAAGTTAGAACAATTTTGATACATCAGATGTGTCTGCTTGGAACACAATTTTTTTCTTTCTTTCTTTTATATTGTGTTTCGATATCAATTTTGTAACAAAAAACTAACAGTTTTCTTTTTCATTTTTCTTTTTTATGTTCACTCTAGAATACTGTTTGTCCTCAAGAAGGCTAGGTGATAAATGGTTGATCAAAGAATCGAATGTCTAACTGGCATCTGGGACCAGCCCTCCTGTGAATGACACACAGTTCAAGGAAGTATGTCAAGAAGATCCTTGTAAAATGAAGTCTTAGATGACTAAACAATCTGTCCCCCTCTGCTGAGTAGTTACATTTATCCCTGAGAGTTACCTTTTCTTCCTTTAAATTCTTTGTTTTCTTTTCTTTATAGGACATGGTGATATAAATGTACCCAGTGTACTTCTCCAGACAGGTAATGGGACACCAGTGATGAGAAAGTGCTTGTAATATCCTCCACCCACACATACCCCTGAATATACATCCATTCAGAGGTGTGTCATCCTGCCACAAGGGAATATCTTCCTCCTTGGCTTTCCTTTATGATAGCTGATGCAGCCATGAAACAAAACTAGACAGACAGAGTACTACCTCCTTTTCCTCTTCCTCTGTGTCTTTTCTCTTGCAGGCAGTGATTGTCACCTGTGTGGTAAACTAAGCCCTCCTTAGAGTACCTGGTGGTACACAGACTACCCAGGAAGCTTAAGCCAGCAGCTGAGTCAGGGCCAGAAGGAGCTCCTAATTCCTCCTCCAAGGGATTCTGGGCAGGAAAAAAATTTAGAAGTCAGGAAGCATTTACTTTCAGAAGTGGAAGTAGGAAGGGCCCACTGTCATTCCAAACATGACTGAATAGGACTTGGAAGCAGAGCATGTCGATGACAGGTGCCAAAAGCAAAATGAAGACATTTTGCCACAATATGACATGTCCATAATAACTGTGAATTTCTGCACCAGAAAAAAAAATTTTGACTGACTCCTGTATCTGCTAGAACATCTATTTCCAACCCACAAGTTATTAGTAGGGGATTTTTAAATCTGACTCCAATAGGAAACAAACAACATCAATAATGACAGACACAATTTGTTCCGATGCTTTTCCAATACCAGTGCAGCAGTAGCTATTGCTCCTCTTGTATTTGAAGCACTTGCAATATGCCAACAACAATGCTGAGTATTTTGTCTTTGTAGCAAACTCAGGAGGTAGGTAGGTACCCTGTTATTCCTACTCTCGCCCTTGTAAAATTAGGAGTGATTAAGTAACTTTTCAAAGTGATATGGCTTGTGAATGGTGAAGTGGTGAGACAGGACTCAGGTTCGCACTGTCTCCACCCAGAGCCCCCACTTACTGCCCGCTGTCAGCCACCCCCACACACGTGCTGTCATTTCACTCTCAACTTCTCTTAGCCTATACCCTTAGTGCCTGTCCTATTCTCCATCACCATATAACCAAGGGACCAACTATCCTTGTCTCCAGATATAGCTGCCCTTTGAGTAAAGTATCATACTTGTTATTTGCTTTCTCCTTTTTAAACTGGACCCACTTTCTGCTTTCTTTTTTCTTCTCCACCCTGTATACTGTACTCTCTTCCGTTTTGCATTGCTTTCCTCTGTTATCTGCTTGTCCTCTTTTCTCCCACCTAATTTCATTGCTCCACCATCTCTTATTCTTATTTCCCAATATCTCTTGGTAACATGTTTTCTTCAAGGCACACACATTGAAAACACAGCACATTCAGAAGCCTTTGGGGTTAGCATTGTATTAAAAGTAAACAGAAAATAAAAATGTAAGTTGTAGTCAGAGAGGAAATATTCACTTTATGAAACATACATCTAATACAAGTCTTATGTCTAGAATATATAAGTACCTCCAAAAAATAAATAAGAGAAAACAAATTGGCATAAGACAATATACAAATATTTAATAATAATATTAAAAGGTAAATAATATCACTACTTACCAGAGAAATATAAACTTAGACCATGGTAGGATACTACTACACATTCATTAGAATGACCCAAATCAAAAGGACTACAAACACCAAGTGTTGGTGAAATTGTAGAAAAAATGTGACTTCCATATATTCCTGGTAGAAGAGCAAAACAGTACCTCATTTTGGAAAGTTGATGGGCAATAGAAAATGAACATTTGCCTAACTATGACTTAATAAATTCTATTCCTAAGAGAAATTCTACACCCAGGAGAAATCAGTGCATATGTTCATAAAAATAACTAGCATAAGAAAGTACTCAACAGCTTTACTTTTAATATCTCCAAACTAGAAACAACACAAATGTTCATCAATCAATAAGAGTGTGAATAAATAAATTATGGTATATTCATAAAATTGAATACTATATTATAATGGAAAGAACAAACTGGGGGCTGGGATTGTGGCTCAGTGTTAAAGTGCTTGCCTAGCATGTGTGAGGCCCTGGGTTCAATCCTCAGCACCACATATAAATAAATAAATAATAAAGGTACATTAGCAACTAAAAAATATTTTTTTAAAAATAACAAACTGATGATCTACACACCGATATGAATAAATATTTTTTAAAAAATACATTTTGGAAGATAGAAGCTAGACACAAAGAGTATAACCATAAGATCCCATTTATATGAAGTTTAATAAGAGGCAAAATAATCTTTTTTGAGAAATGTCAAGAAATAGGGTAGTTAGTACATGGATATATAAATATCTCAAAATTCATCAGAATGTATATTTGATATTTATATATTTCATTGCATATAAATTGTACTTAATAAAAAATAGTAAATGGATTAAGAAGTATTTAGGTAGGAAATTATGACATTCCAGATTACTTCTTGCCAAATTCATAACATTTCATTAATAGCTGAACCTTTTGCTTCAAGGAGGACTGATAAAAAGCCAGGAAGCTAGAATGATCCTACCCTCTATGGAAAACTAAATCATAGATGAATTCAAGGTTCTCAGCATACCAGGTCTTAAAAATTCGATTTTGTGTTCATTTAAACTTTCCAAAGTTGCTGAATACACACAACCTAATGTGTTAGGCATACCCAAAGGAAATTGTTAAAATATGCATTTAAACACATTCACATTGCTGAGAAAACACTGGAAGTTGAATAATGAAAATGTTCAGCTAAGAGCTGCCATCCATAATATTTAGTGTTGCAGGCCAAACGTCTTTTCCAGACACCAATTACTTCCAGGGCCACAATGTGGCTCTCCAAAGGGGTAGAACAAGTCCCTAGAACTTACTGCCCAATATATGACAGAGCTCTCTGCTGTGGCAATATACCAGAGGAAATGGCAAAAAGTTACATTAAGAATTGAAAGAAAATAAATTTAAATGGCATGAGACATCTCCTTTACCATCAAAATACGCACATGCTAAGTAAGGTTCAGTATAGGTTGACAATGGGACCCAAGGACACCCTTAGGTTTATTAATGGGGAACTGGATTGAGGCCAACAGAACTAGCTAACATAACCACTTCTGATGGCTCTGAAGGAATCGGGATTCCAGTTAACTGAATGGCCATAGAATATAACTCCTGACTTCATCTTCTACTTTTTTTCAAGGTTTAGACAATCCAGAAAATTGTACTTTTGAATTTCTTATTACTCAATATTCAATTTGCAAATTACTTTTGCTTCCTAAGATAATAACAATCACTTTAATGAATCCTTAGTCTTTGTTTCTTGTTGATTGGGCATTCTTATATGTGATTTCTCTTGGCTGTCTTTTGGAACAGAAGTCATCCTTGTCTCATCTTCATAAAAGACAAATTATTTGCTTCCTAACACTGAATAAATATGTAAATGGTAACCATAATATTGCTCATACTTAATTCTTAGGTTCTTGATTAAGAGAAAAGAAAATTTGAAACAACAGAAGTGCTAGGACCTAGACAATTCTGAATACTGAAGTTCCTTGGTTCTTGGAAACAATTTTTTTTTAGCAACACATTAAAATCTAATTAAATAAGCCTAGCTTTTACCTGAGATTTTTAATTATACACATTACCAAACTATAGGGAGATACTATTACTGAATCATTTTCTTTTATAAGCACATGGGCTTGAAATGAGAAATCATGTTTAGCCACCAAATTTTAAGATACCAAAGTTAATTGAATATACCAGGGGCTTAAATCAGTTCATTTAAATTTAATTATAATACCTTCTCCCTCAAATGTGGAGAAAGAAGACAATTATTCTAAGAGGAACCTGGTATACAGAGAAGAGTTCATCAAGCCTCTTACTATTGAATTTAAAAGGCTCTTTTGAAAAATTGAACCTTAACTAGTATCTGAGAACTTAGATTTCTAAATTTTAAGAGTGGCTCATTGTGCCCCAATTGCTTATGCAAACAATGTGGTTTATGTTGAACACATACTTTCCTCCTTAGAAGTCTGGAATTTTGATACATTCTAGCCAGAAGGTACCTAGCTAACTAATTCCTAATAAAAACTCCAGGCACTGAGTTCCTGGTAGGCTGCCCTGGTAAAAGACATCCCTGATGAAAACCTTTCACGTTGTTACAACTCAGTACTGGAGGAAATAAATGCATCCTGTTTTACTCCACTTGGAGAGTAGCTTTTGGGAGTTTGCATCTGTTTTCTGCAGATTTTGCCATGTATGCCCTTTCCTTTTGTTTTAAATTCTTTTGCCATAATCAAAGCCAATAACATGACCATCTGATGAGCTCTGGGAGCTCCTCTTTTCTTTGCTTCAAGGTAAGAATTTGTTGCATTCTTATTTATCTAGTAGTAATGACCTGTGTCTTTTAATAACAAAAGTTCTTTGGATGGGTCTATAATAATCTAAACAGCTAAATTCAGTATCTTAGAGTCAAGTTACTGGCCAAATATTTTAGCACAACTTCCCTTTAAAAAATATTTTTAGTTGTAGATGGACACAATACCTTTGTTTTATTTATTTTTATGTGGTGCTGAGGATTGAACCCAATGCCTCACATGTGCTAGGCAAGCACTTGATTTTTAGGGATGGTACCTTTTGGATTTCACTACAAAATACAAAAGGTACCACCCCTAAAAATCCCTTTAACTAGGAAGAGAATGAAAAATAATCACATTTGAACATAAATTGATTTGTTCATGTAAGTCTTATTAAATGCTCAATTGTCTGTCTGTGTGAGCCACTAGGTTTCATTTCCTCCCCCCAACCTTTTTTTCCTATCCAAGCTTCTTAAAAATGCAGCTGGCCAGAGTAAATAATGAATGTGCCCACTCTCCTTGTTTTCTTTTACATTTTTTAACCTGCTTATGTTGCTATTAAAAGCAAAAATTGTACTGGTAAATAGCAAGAAAAAGAAAAAAAACCTATGAAGTAGAAAGTTATTTGATAGGGATATGACCTTGGCTGATCCTTTTATAAGAACTAACACTAAATAGATAGCCTTATGTTGAGAACTAAAACAGTAATATGGTAAGTAACACCTCAAAGTGTCAAAGGCCAAATTATTATGCTCAGGAATATAATTGCATATTTCTTTTTATTCTAATTACAGTGCAATCTCTTCTTGATTCCAAGTTCGTTTTGCATCAATGAGCACTGCCTGCTGTTTCCACATATGTATGCCTACACAGTAATTTGTCCATTAGTTCTCATTTGTTAACAATCCTTGTATTAAATTACAAATATCCAATATTAATTTTCCATGTATAATTCCCTTTGCCTGGATGCTTATTAGCTTTCACCAGTACATTTTCAATGCCTTCTTGTAAAATAATGGACTAAAATGCTTCATCCTGCAGAGTAGAGAAGTTACCTGAGAAAAATCACCCTTTTTTTTCCCCCCTGGACTCCCAAAACACTATTGTCATCTTACTCAAATCAAGCAATGAGCCAGAAAAACTCAGAAGACCACAGATAACAATCGTCATCAAAAATATAAAACAGGGAAATGTCACCCAAGGGCACTCACCCACTGGAATCTGCAGAAGTGATAGCAATCAGTGGCAAGATCTTCAGAGGGAGGCTGGTGGGTCGTGGAATGTTCTCTGATTCACTTTTCAAGTCAGCTTGTTCCAACTGTCTGAAGGCAAGAGGAGGAAGCTGAATATTTCGGCATGAAAGTCTCCGCACAAGATAGGGTTCCATTCCCCGGAAAGGGTCTTCCTCTTCATTACTGGAATGCAGTGTTTCCTCAGAGGCCTATAAGTAAAGTTCAAGAAAATACACACAATCAATAAAGGCTCCCATGTTTATGGTTCATAATGGCTTCATACCTTCTCGGGGGGAAAATTAACTTAACTTCACATTAACAATAATAGTTACTGAAAAGATTAGAATTTATAACTGAAGTTAAGGCTTATTTTGAAAGCAGTAAATTTGTTCACCAGTATATTTAAGAATAGTTTGGTTAAAACCATTGATTAACATCTTCAGTCATCTTAGAATTCATTAATTTTTTCATGAAATATATAAAATCAAAGGTAAATCAAAATGTTTTTCTGCCTTCTATGAAATGAATTGTAAAAGCATAATTTCCTTATATATCTTGAGTTATTCATGTCAGGATGTGTGTGTGTGTGTGTGTGTGTGTGTGTGTGTGTTCTCACATAGATGCCTATGAAAAGAGAGGTAGAAATTGACTCCAATTTTTTTCATACTTAGCACCATATTTGCAACACGTTATCATACATCTCTAATATTCTCTTGCCAATTGCTATAATAAGAATTTCTGAGAGGGATTTTTTAAAAGGTATGAAAATAAAATCTGAACGCAGATAGGATTTAAAATGCACCTGAATTTTGAAAAATTTGAGCTACAGTACTCACATACAAAGGCAAATCAAGTCTAGAATCAAGTAGAAAATTTAGTATTTTTATTTTAATTGAGAAAAATGACCATTACATGAACAATAATTATTTCTAAGTTGTTAAGAAGTCTGCCTGAGTAACATTTATTATATTCACATACTTAGAATTATAGTATCATCAAATGCTACAACATGCTTCAGTAGAGTGCTAGGTTTTTGAATACTTACCACTTTACCAGTTGGGTTTTGGTGTGTGTGTGTGTGTGTGTGTGTGTGTGTGTGTGTGTGTGTGTATGAGAGAGAGAGAGAGAGAGAGAGAGAGAGATAGGGATTGAACCCAGGGGCACTAACTACTGGGCAACATCCCAGCCCTTTTATATTTTATTTAGAGACAGGATCTTGCTGAGTTAGTGCCTCACTAAGTTGCTGAGGCTGGCTTTGAACTTGAGATCTTCCTGCTTCAACCTCTGGAGCTGCTGAGATTATAGTCATGTGCCACTGTGGCCAGCACCACCTGTGTTGTTTAATCTAGGGAGTAAGTTTATTTCTCATAAAAACAGAACTAGTATTTACCCATAAGAATTAAATGATACATGGACAGCTGATTGACTGTAATGTGCTAAGGAATGGTAAAGGGCGATTTTCTTCCCTTCTGAGTTTTATAAATGAAGAAACTCACCTGGAGGCAAAGTACCTTCCTGCAAACTAGCTTTTGGTTATAAGTTAAAACTGCATGAACTTTGGAGCTCTCAGAACCAGAATATAATCTTTATTGCACTCCTTATTATACCACTATCTTGGATCAATTAACTTGAGCTCACTAAGGTTATTTCTCCAAAAACCGAGATAATTTTCTCTGAAAATTGAGGTAATATTATTTACCTCTTAAGATCATGGTTTGGAGCAGGTACAAAGAATCATAAGCACTCATATCTGGCTCAGTTTGTACTCAACAAAGTGGCTGTTATTATGATTGGAATCCAGTCTAATTCTTTTTTTTTTTTTTTTCATAGCACTATGCTGCCTTTGATGCTCATTCTAACCTGGTTGATTTCCAAATAGAAAATGTGTCTCTTCCTGTTATACATCTTGAAAACTATGAAAGCAACAATGGACAGCCTTGCATTGTGTTGTCTAATTTTATGGATCAATAGTAAAATACAAGAATACCTAAAAGGTGAAGAAGAGGTCTAAGCTAAAAGAGAGTTCATTTATTTCAAATCCTAGACTTGAAGATCTATATTCTGAGAGTCTGTGCTTTGAAGAACCCATTTGCTTTTTAAAATGTCATCAATAACAGTAATTACATATATTTACTTAATCCTCTAAATGGTGCTATGCTTTATTTGTACCATCTTATTTAATTGGTATTAAAAGCCTGAGAGATAACTCCTCTTTTCTCATTTTACACACAAAGGAACAGAGATCTATTAAATTACAGACCTAGGCCAAATGGCCACATGGCAAGTAGGTCGACTAACTATCCCTGTTTGGTGGGAACTTTCTGATTTTAGTCATTGAAGTCCTGTGTCTGGGAAAACACCACATTATCAAGCAAACCAGGATGGATACTCACCTCCAAGTCAGGATCCAATTTCAAATCTCTTTGAATGAAAGCATGATGTTACACTACCTAAACAGGTGCAGGGTGTACACAACTAGACATGAATAGAACACATGCTAATTCACCACAACTTTATAAACTTCACACTTGCATTTTTTGTTAATTAACAGAATGGAGGTCAAACAATCCTATGAAAACATTCAAAAGTCATGGTAATGTGTGACTAAATCAGGAGATAGAAATTTTAGATCCTGCTATACCAGTGATTACTCATGTGGTCTTAAGAAGTCACTTAACCTTCCCAGACCCTTAAAGCTTAGGTGGTAATAATTCATGGAAAAAAATAAAATGTTTAGTGAATTTGCAGATATGGAAAATAAGGAGAAAATACATGCAAGTCACATTCTTAGCTTTTACATGGGTAAAAGAAGCTGCATGTGCATGAGAAGTTTATCTATGAACAGAACTGAAAACTGACCCCTACTCTTGGGTTGCTAACAGGTCATAATTAAGTTAATGGCTTATGTGTATGGATAGCTTTCTTCAAAATGCACATAGAAAGTAGAAAAATAGATGAAGTCTACTAAAGCTTTGGTCACACTGAATGTAGCCAGCTGAAGTTCACACCTTTTTTATTAGATGCATAGATATCCACTGTGAGCATTTGCAAATGGCAAAAATGCTTCATATAACCCAGGTTATTTGATGAATGACTTAATGTTTGTGACATTCTCTTTTCAATAAAACTGACTCAAGGGGTAATTTCTTTTGAGAAAATCATCTCTATTAAAAATAAAGTTTAAATTCAAGCTCATATATTGTCAGTTTAAGCCCAAACTTCCTGTAGGTACTTTATTCTTGATCATAAAAATGATTAAGCAATAGATATTTATATTCTAACATTTTCAACTCAAAAACTGTAGCATAAGTGATCTTTTCATACTCCAGGTCAATGTGTTTCAATTATACTAGAGAAATAAAATGGAATAACTTTATCACGTAGAAGGCAGGAGTTTAAATGCCCTATTTTGGAAAGAAATATAAATCTAACCAACAGACCAATACATATCTTGTATTATTGCCAGAAAAAAATGGCATTTTTGCAAGGAGTTCAGGAAAAAGATATCATTTCTAACATCCTAAAGCCCTTATTTCTCAAATCATGGTACTAAACTCCCTGCATTAGAATCAAGGAAGGTTCTTGATTTATTCAGACTCTCAGGTCCTCTTGCAGATATGCGTAATCAAAATCTCTATGATTGTAGCCTAAGAGTCCAAATAAATCTCCACTATGATTCTTATGTGTACTAAAATTTGAGAACTAATGGTTTTGACATTTTAGACATAGTCTAATAAGATTATCTGGCAAAGATCTAGCCACAAAGACATTCATTGCAGCTCATTTATAATAACAAATAACTGAATGTAATCTAATTGCTACACTGAAGGATTGGCTTAATAAATTTTGATGCATCATATGATGAAATACTATGATAATGTTATAATAATGCAGAAGAATATGTGATTATGTTCATGACATAATGTTCAGTGTAAGAACAGATTATAGAGTGATCTCATTTTTATGAAACAACATCAAAACAAAAAAGTCACATAGTCATACAATATCAAAAGAAAAACACTAAAATATTTGGATGAATTGTTTGACTATAATAAAATAAAAAATTTCATGATAATTAGCCAATTTATGTGGAATAGTTGACAAATAACTTTAATGTGATGCTTTTCACTGTTAGAATAAATACCCCTTCAAAACATATACTTAAGAAAGAAACTCCATACTATTACCACTTATTATGGATAAGTATTAAATCTGTAATTATTATTATTATTTACTTTTTTGTTTTCTTCAGTTTCTAAGCAATGTATAATTAATTTCTCTGTTCTTTTTTTTATCCTTTCAAAGTAGGTTGCAAACCACACACACACACACACACACACACACACACACACACAGAATGTCATGAATATAATACTCATATGCATTATATGAAAGAATATTTCTTTTTAGACACACAGCTAGACCACACTTCCAGATTCCCTTACAGGTAGATATAGACATGTCAATGAGTGTTTTATTACATGACTGAGGAGATGTGTGTGACTTTCACATGTGACTAAAAAGACTGTGGATACAATCCTCCAATTTGACCTCCTTCTGCAGTCCCTTGCTATATGTTGAAGATAGTGGGGTCACCGGGTGAAAGAAGTTATAGTCCTTAATCACTGATTACAGGAAAGCCACTTGCCAATCACAATGCTTTATTTGGGCTGCATGAGTCACAAGTAGTCAGTATGGGTATAAGTCACTAAAATTTGAGGGATTCTTGTTATAAGGAGTCTATTTTGCATGTATAGGCACTTCTATATTCTCTGAGTTCAACCTATCTTATTCATGATACTTACTGATTGATTCCTTGATTAAGCAGTTAACTGAGCACTTACCACCTTTCAAGCCTGTCTTGGGTGCTAGAAATACACAGGCAAATTGGCACTTTCTTTCTTGTAAGTGCCTTACTTGGGGAGAAAGATAAGTAGAAAGATACTCATCAGAATATGATAAAAGCTGTAGCAGAGAATTAGGGTTCTTTAGGAGTATCTAGGTGGGCTTTCTCAAGCGTTTCTTTCTAGTCAGATGTAACGTCAGTGAATAGAGAAAACTTGGACTGTCTGAGACAAATTAAGATCTATGATTAACCCATAAACTGGCCATTGCTCTTTTGATTCCTCCTTTCTTTAATGATTTCTGTTGTCTCATTGCTGACTTCTCTATTAACTCTTAAATCTAGGCATTCTCCAATGTGCTATCCTTCAACCATTTCTTTTCTCACCCTATACAGTCATGTTGAAAATATTATCCAAGACAATGAAACAAATACATCCTGCTCTTTTATTTATGACTCCTCTTAGTCAGTCATCAGCCTGCCAATTATAGTATAATGATATGCTAATATGTCAATTTCCTTTCACAGTCTGGACAAATGGACAGGAAGGAAGGGAGAATGCCCAAACATTTGTATCCCTAGCACTCAACCAGTCAGTGCCCAAGACAAAGCATGCTAATTAGATCTTATTATAGAACTGAACGAAGCAAATAGACATATATTTTCATTTCTTCCACTGTAAAAAGTCAGGAAATGAGGAAATTATTATTATTATTAGATGTTGGGTTTTTTTAATATTTATTTTTTAGTTGTAGCTGGACACAATATGTTTATTTTATTTATTTATTTTTTATGGGTGCTGAGGATGGAACCCAGGGCCTCACACATGCTAGGCAAGCGCTCTACCACTGAGCCCCAGCCCCAGCCCAGATGTTGGTTTTAATAGTAATGTTGTACCTATTCATACAAGTAAGGTATGATCAATACTCATGCATATAACAAGGAATTTCTTAAAGAATTCCAAAACTTTGGCCACTCAAATTGCTTCAGTCTCTCTCCATGTTTGGACGTTTTGTCAAAGACAGTCATCCCTCTGTATCCATGGGATTCAAATCTGTGGATTCCAAAAACACTGTGGAGCAAAAATACTCAGAAGAAAAAAATTATATCTGTACTGAATGTATAATACATGTATAGTCTTTTTTATTATTCCCTAAACAATACAGTATTATAATCATCTTATTATATTAGGTACTATAAATAGTTCAGAGATGATTTAAAGAATATGGAAGAATAATATATGTTATATGCAAACACTACACCATTTTTATGAGGGGCTTGAGCATCTGTAGACTTTGGTATCTGTGGTGGTGGGGAGTCCAATTCCCCCATGGGTACTGAAGGATAACTGTGAATGGGCATTATGATAAATATTTTCACCTAATTAAAAAAAAGAATAAAAGATTTTAGGTACTCAGTGATTCCAGAGGACCTACACTGTGCAGAGCATTGGAGGGGTGAACATTTTAAAGAATTGGATAGGTTTCCAGAAAGAGGACAGATTAAGCTGAGGATAGGTCCTTACCATTTCCAATGTGACATTTCTTTTTACTCTCCAATTAGTTTGCTGCAAATCAAGCTCTATGAAACATGTCCCTTTTTATAGTATAAATAAGATAATTTTCAAAAACTGAATCAACTATGATAACAATGTAAAAAAAGTACTGTCACAGCAAATTGAAGATTATATTTGCAATCTAAAAGAAATATACTGGCAGTAGGCGTTACCTATATATATTATTCCTTTATATCATCATTAAGTCCTTCACAATGTACTAAAGTAATAATTGATAACCATCCTTAAGATTCCCTAAACCTTATGACGAATGTTTTTCTCCTTATCTCAATACTCATTATGTATGTTTTATCTTAAAATTAAATGCTAACTTTGCCCAAATAATCTTAAATTAAAAAATCACAAATCAAGGCAATCAAGAAAAATACCTAGGTCTTTCAATATTGGAAAGGACATCATATTGAATCAACACAATTTGTCTTCAAATGGATATTTGTATACTGATAAAGAAAAGACACTCTTGTAAAATGAATTCTATCTAAAAATGAAAATATTCACCTTAGGTTAACATAAAGATACCACATAATTCTCAAACATTCACAGAACATAATCCAAATATAGGCTGTGATTTTATGCTGATTAGAAGAGATAGAGATCACTGAAGTTTTCTAAAGCCATTTCCTATATCTCATCAAAACTTCTAAAACGTTCCTAAAAGGAATAGAAAAATTTCTCCTTCACTAATATTCTCATCAACAAGAAAGTCTATCTGAAACTCTAGAATTCAATTAACCTTCGGTAAATAGCATTGTACCTTTCCTGGGTGACCTTGAGAAAAATGAAGTCAATTTTATTTTGTTAGTAGAGGAAGGAAAAACATGAATTCTACCAATTATTACCTCCAAAATGAAATACAGTAATAGAATCACAACTGTAGAAAAGAACCTAACATTGTTTACAATTTTTTTTCTGTTTAGCTCCTTAAAATCATGTCTTCTAAAAATGTAGATTAAAATAAGCTAGCTTACTCTTTTGGTATTTTGAAAAATCTCTCACTTGATGAATTAGGTGTCAAGAGCAACCTTAAGAGAAATGCAAAAAATCTACTGTTTTCATTTTGAGTTTTATTTAAATACCAATACAAATAAAACTATTACAAACATGAAACAAAAAATTGAAACCATTTAAATAAAGGCATTTATATGTCTATAAAGTTAGAATAAACTAAGAAAGATCAGGTAACCATAAGGTATTTCATTTGTAAATTATGAATTGAAAGAATGTTTCTTTTAAGTCTACATCCAACATGATAGTCAATGCTGCAATGTGACATTTATTTTTGTTAAAATAAGAATAAAAATAACACAAGATGATCCTCATCATCCCCTATTATTTAGCATCATTAATAGTGTTTATTGTATTACATGTTCTCTCTAGATAGCTACATTAGATTCTCACTAGAACTACATGGGCTACTACTTCCTATTTTCCAGATTTGGAAAATTAGGCTTAGAGAAAATTAGACTTAGTGTCCCAAAGTGACACTTCTAATAGGTGGTAAGTCTAGGCTTACTGATACCAAAACTCATGGTTTCAATCCAAATGAAACATTTTCCCCATTTTTCAAGAACATTTGACTAATTCAGTAAATCAATGTGAGGGATAGAAATAAAAGGCCCAGGAACATAACAGTACGTCTTCAGACCTCAATGTTGGTTGTGAATTCTGAAACATTTATTTAATTCATTTCTAGTCCAGTGATAGCCCAAGGCCAGTTGTCACTGACCAGACGCCCACTGAGAGAAGGATCCCTCCAAGGACCTCAAAGAGGCCACACCCATCTGCAAACCTCCTATTAGGCCTGCCATCTATAGAACCTAATCCTGAAATGGAACTTGTTACATGCTATCCCTGCAGAACAAAGGCCTGCAGGTTGTATAGTATTCCCCAGGATGGGACAGGATTTATTGTGTTCAAGTTCCTGATAACAGGCCTTCCAAATGTGGACTGCACTGCTGACTTAGCAGCAGACTTGTGACCTGGCTCAGACCCCAACTGACTGTGATCCTGAAGGCAATTCCATGAGCCTTGGTACCTAGCAGAAGGTTGTTGCCAAAGCAAGTCTGTTAAGACTAGAAGAGGTATTTACTCCTTCAAATGCACATATCTAATGCAAGTTTGCATCAAAAGAAACTATAAAAGTTTGCATAACAGACCCTAAAGAAATAAAGAACTAGGGGCTGGAGTTGTGGCTCAGCAGTAAAGTACTCACCTAGTGTGTGAGGCCCTGGGTTTGATCCTCAGCACCACATAAAAATAAATAAATAAAATAAAGGTATTGTGTCTAACTACAACCAAAAAATAAATATTAAAAAAACAAAGAAATAAAGAACTAGAAATTGCCTGAAAGAAATCAAAATTATCATCATAAGGAAGCTCAATAAGATATAAAAAACATGGGAAGACAACTGAATACTATCAGGAAAATAATATGTGAACAGAATGAGAAGATAAATATAAACCATAAAAAACAATTAAAAAGAAATTGTGGAACTTATGAAGACAATGATAAAACTGAAAAATGCATTAGAGAGTTTTGACACTAAATTTGACTGTGCAGAAGAAAACATCAGAAAACTTAAAAAGAGATCACCTGAAATTAGCTAGCTAGAGGACCATAAAAAAAGAATGAAAAGAAGTGAAGAAAGCATAGGGACATATAGAACATCATTAAATGAATGAATATGTAAACTATGGAAGCTCCAGAAGGAGATGATAGAAAAGGGGAACATAGAGCTTTTTTTTTTTTTTAAAAAAAAAAAAACTGGCTGAAAATTTTTTCAAATCTTTGGAAGGATATGAACACTTAAATTCATGAACTCAAAGAACTCCAATAAGATCAACCCAAAGAAGATTACCCTGAGATGTCATATTGGCAAAAGTAAAAGACAAAGACAATATGAAAGCAACAAGAAAAAGAGACTCATCACATATCATAGGCTGTAAGAAGAAGTCTCAAAAGAAAGCCTGCAGGCCAGAAGGGAAGGGGATGATATAGTTCAAGTGCCTAACGCAAAAGTGCCAACCAAAAATTCTATACCCTGCAAAGCTATCCCTTAGATGAAAATATAAAGATGTTTTAGACAAACAAAATAAGGGCTTCAATACAAGCCCTGACTTTACAAGAAATGCTGAAAGTTCAATAGGAGGAAATTAAAGAGTGATAAATAATAAGATGAAATAGAGGAAAGTTAAAAACTCATGAGAAAAGTACAGTCAAATTATGAATGCTCTAATCATAATAACTATGTGTCATTTTAACTCTAAGTTAAAAGTTAGAAGACTATACTATTAAAAATAACTATTTTCACAGTAATTTGTTACTGGATATGTGATATAAAAAGAGGGAAAGTGTAATAAAGGTAGCATAAAATGGGCTTTGAGTTAATGTATAGAGTTTTTTTCAGTGCAACTAAAATTGTTATAGCCTTAAACAAAATGCTATAGCTATATGAGTTTTTTTAAAATACTATGGTAATCACAGAGTTGATCAACTAGAATCAGTTGATTTTTAATCACTAAACAAAAACCTCTGAAAACCCAGGATTAGATGATTTCAAGTATGAATTCTACCAAGTGTTTCAAGAATGTCAATACTTCTCCAACCAAAAAATTAAATCATAGGCTGTACTTCTATATTCATTTTATGAGTCCAGCAATACCCTCATACTAAAGCCAAAAAAGGATGCTAAAAGTAAATTACAGACCAATAATCCTTGTAAACATGAATTAAAATGTCACTAACAAAACACTAGCACACCAAATTCAAGAAAACACTAAAAGAATCATTTGCTACAATTGAGTGAGATTATTCCTGGATGTTCAAGTAGGTTTCAGCATACTCAAACTCAATAATTATGAGATACCATAAAAACATAATAAAGGATTAAATTTATATTATCTATGATCATCTTAGTAGATGAAGAAAAGGACATAAAAATTCATCATCATTGCATGATAAAACTAGCTCTCAATACATACATGAATTATGTAAGAAATATAGTTAATATATTAAGGCCATATTTGACAAGCCTACCATCAACACTATACATAGCAATGAAAAGCTGAAATATTTTTTCCTAAGATCTGAAACAAGGTGTAAATGCCTATCTTACTACTTTTGTTCAATGCAAAAATAGAAGTCCTTGCTAGAGCAATTAGACAAAAAATAATAAATAAAAAATACACATTAGATAGAATTTAAATTGTTGTTATATAATAAATATAAAGCCCTAAAGATTAACAAAAATATGTTAGAATGAATAAGCAAAATCAAGAAAAGTTGGAGGATACAAAATCAACATACCAAAGTTAGTTGCCTTTCACTATAACAACAAAATATAAGAAAGTAAAATTGAGAAAAACATCCCATTTGTAAAAGCACTGAAAGAATAAAATACTTGAAATAAATGTAATCAAGGAGGTGAAAGGGATCTACACCTAAAGCTATAAAACATTGGTGAAAGAATTGAAGGAAGACACAAATAAATTGAAAGATACCCCATGATCATGGACTGGGATACTTAATAGAGTTAAAGTACCTATATTACACAAAGTAATCTACAGATTCAGTGCAATCCCTATCAAAGTTTCCATGTCATTTTTAGGGAAAATATAATTTTTAGAAAAATATCCTGTAACTATTGTAGAGCTACAAAAGACCCTGAAGAGCCAAAGCAATCTAGAGAATGAAGAACAAAGATGGTGGAATCACCCTTCCTGACTTCAAACTACATTTCAACACTATAATAATCAAAGAACTACGGTCCATAGAAACAGAAACAAAAAAGAGATCTGAAAAACAAACCCATGCATACGTATACAGTCAATTAATTTTTGACAATGCACCAAGAATACACAATGGGGAAAGGGTAGTCTCACCAATAAGCTGTGCTGGGAAAACTAATTATTCACATACATATGTAACATAAAATTGCATATTTATGTTACATCATCCACAAAATTAGCTAAAGGTGGATTAAAAATTTTATTCAGATAACACAGAGAAAAAGTCCTTGATATTGGTGTTGTCAATGTCTAATAAGATACATACCTCAAGTACACACAACAAAATCAAAAGCAAAGTGGATTACATCAAGCTAAAATCTTCTGCACAACAAAGGCACTAATCAATAAAATGAAAGTACCTTCCTGATGAGATGTTAGAAAATATGTGCATTAATTGGATATAATTTCCTAGCATTGGATTTGTATACACAACTAGGGTAACTCCACATTATATATGACTACAAGAGGGGAAACCTAAATATAATAAGTTATACTTTATGTATGTATATTCTGCCAAAATATATTCTACTGTCATGTATAACTAAAAATAAAACATAAAAATATTTAAAAATAAAATATGTGCAAACTATATGTCTGATAAGGGATTAATATTTAAAGTATATTAGAAACTCCAACAACTCTATATTAGGCAATGGTGCAGATATTTCTCCAAAGAAGACATAGAATGGCCAAAAGATATATTAAAAGGTATTCAACATCATTAATGAATAGGGAAATAGACATCAAAATGAGAATAAGATGCTATCTCATATTATGTTAGGTATCCCCTCATAAACATTTAATATGACTCTGTGTGTGTGTGCGCGCTTGCATGCACATGAAACCTCAATAAATATTATACCTCAATAAAACTAGGAAAGGAGAAAAATATCTGCTTATTCTCTTAAGATCATAACACAAATTATGTAACAAACATTTAAATTTAAGCACCAATTACAAAAAATTTAAAAGAATGATGACTAGTTTGAACAACAACATTGGAATACAATCTGTAAACCCAACCTGTAGGATATAGGACCGAATTTCTTTTTTAACAAAAATTTCCGAGAAATGATATAAAATGGATATTAATGGTCTAAACGATATTTAAGAGATATAATGATTTTAACCTGTTTAACTTGTTTGAAAACATAATAAATTAAAAATTATTTTAAAATTCAGAGAAATTTGATACTAAGAAATTAGGAAATTTATTAGGAAAGTTTAAAAGTGTTTTAATGTTGTTAAGGTAATACTTCAAAAGAGAACCATTAGACATATATTAGAACACAGATAAAGAAATATTATATTTACTTAAAAATAATCACACTGGAGAGAAATGTGGGTAGGGATACAGTAGGAAGAAGAACTAGTCGTTTGTTGTGAATTGCTGAAGTTGGATGAAATTCCTTAAGAGCATCATACTATTCTCTAGACTTTTGTATATACTTGAAATTTTTCATCATACATCTTTTAAATATGAGAATTTATAATAATTTTCTCCTTTAAATAAAAGAAGGAGAAATAAGGTGCTGAACTCAGAGGAGGGCTCCAGCCACCAGAAGTCATATCCAAGTAAAATGGTGCTTGTATCACCCCTTTACAAAGGCTGGCTCTACAGTTAGAGTTAAAGCTCTGTATTCATGATACCCTGAGAAGGAACCTTGAAAGCAAATTAAAATAGGTCCATAAATTGCTAAGTATTCCTCAGGGACTTTGTATTCCTCAGAGCTTTGTATGCAACACATTATCATAATGATGATGGCTATGATGATACAGGATTCTGAAGCTATTTGGTACCACTCCACAATAGGAATTCTCCACTGTTTGTTATCTGCTTTAAAAGGGTGAGTCATGATCCAATCCCACCACTCAGCATCCACTAACCTTTTCACAATTGTTTCTTTCCTTTGTTTGTCTTGAAACTAAATAGAGGAAAATGTTATCCCTTGTAAATAATACTTGACAAAAATCAATTACTGTATCTCCTTCAAATAAACCAAAACTTTCCCAGAATCTAATAAGCTATTGCTTTTCATAGTATATACCCCTCAGGACTGCATTCTAAACACATTATCTCTAGCCCTCAAATTTAGGGCTTTAGACTTTTTTTTTTTTTTGCTTCAAGGTTATAAAACAAGTTCTTCATTTTTGGATTCTGAGAATATTAAATTGCGAGAGCTTCAAAATAAAAGGTCTATACAATTTTTACAAGCACTTAAAAATTAGATACTTAGCTATTTGTTTCTTTTCTGCATTCGGGGGGGGGGGGGCTCTGTTGTTTTCTAGGTTGCTTATAAGATGATTTTTCAAAATGTTGCTTTTAGTTACCACCCAAAACAATGAAAATCGCAATCAGTTCCCAATGGTTTGATTTGTTATCAAGGATTTCCTTGAAGGATAGAATAACAAATCACTCCAAACCTCAAGGCAACAAGAATTTTATAAGCTAGATTACAAATAACATGATAAAAAATATTTCTTTTTGCATAGGAATAAGTAACAATTTCTTAGCTGGAACCAACAGCTAAAACATGAAATATCATCATCAGTATTAAAATAAGATAAAGTCAAATATCAGAAAAAAAAATCTTAAGTAATTGTTTATTTCAGTTTTAACATCCAGGAAACAATATAATTGTCTATACATATATAATTGGCAAAATGCTTTACCTATCAGTTATGTTATTACACATACACATTTGAGTTTAATTTACTGTGTTTACTATTTGATGTAAAATACATTCTCTTTCCATGTCACTTGCCTGATAGACTGTTCTCCGGGTAGCTAGTAACTTTAAATAATAACTAGGTTAATATTCTCCTTATTCCATAGCCCTCTACCTATATAGCTAATTAATTTTTCTTATAGTACTGCTAAAGGATTATGATTCTACATTTTAATATCTCCAATCACTAAATCTGAAAGTGGGCACTATCATGCAACAGGCATTAATTTAGTTCTGGAATACCATTGTAAACAAATTGAATAAAGATGTCAGCTATCAAAATTCTTACCTTCTAGCAGCTTCTGGAAGGGAATTCATCACTCTCAACCTGTTTTTCAATAGTCACTGAGTGCCACAAGAAAAACAGAGCTACTCACCAAGTCACTGTGAGAAATTATTCTGTGTATGTAATATAAATATGTACCCTATAATTTCCACCTGTATTTAGTTTTCTGAGGTCAGACATATCAACTGTATTTGTTCTGTGCCATGAAAATCCTATAGACTTGTGTGTCCCCAGGCAACCATGCATTCCCCAGTCCTTTCCATTCAGGTGCCAAACACTCAAATTACTATAGGCACAGGACTGTTTTTATTGGTTCATTTTAGTTATGCATGACAGTAGAATTCATTTTGATATAATGATACACACATGGAATATATCTTATTCTAATCAGAACCCCATTCTTATGGGTGTACACAATGGTGGGATTTACTATGGTGTATTCATGTAAGTACATAGCAAAATTATTTCTGATTCATTCCACTGGGGAAAGGCTCAGGAATTTAAAACAAATGGGTACAGTGGGCTGAGAAGAGAATAAAACAAGATAACTACCTCTCTGTGGTTGGTTTCCATACAAGAATTCAAGAGCACAATCCAGAATCTATATTTCATTAAGATATCTACTCATTTTGAAACTTCTGTCTCTAATTCAAACTTTGCAAAACATGATAGATAATGGGCCACACAAAACTTATCTGAAGGCCACGATTTTGAACAACAGCTTTAGATATTCTTCATGTGATGTATTTTTGACTTTCATCTTCATGATGAGTCCTAGTTTTAGATGTACTACATCTTCTAAATGCTCTTCTAAAGGTAAATTGTTCAGTAGGGGTGATGCCTAGCATCTCATTGGGGAGGTGGGGGGGTTCTTCTTCATGCCAAGGAGGTGTAAGCCACTGGATAAATTTAAATCTAGAATAATTAGTGAAGAACAAAAGACAAGAGTCAGAAAGAGATTTTCAAAAGCAGAGCCCCTGATAGGTTTAGTCCACACAGCAGCTAAAACTAGACAAAATGGCTCCAGTGGTTTATTTAAGGGGGTACATTAAAGGCAGGGATAAGGTTTCCAGGGTGGAGTCTTGCTTTGTGATGTATTATTGCAGTGAGCAGGTTGACTGGCATCTTGCCGGGTCACACCCATCTCAGAGAGGCTGTAGGGGTACAGCAGGTCACTGCCTCCTCCATCTCTGGTGCTGTGTAGGACATGGAAGAGCAGAATAGGAATTCACAATGTCTCTGGGCAGTCTTACACAGAGGAAGTGTCCACTGGAAGTTCCCAGAAATCAGATGTTCCTATTCACTAGGCTGCAATGCCAACAAAGTCCACACACAGACCACGGATGGCATTCAACAACCCAGGACTAGAATCACAGCTCAACAACTATGGGAGAACAAGTAAATATAGAACAAAATCATTACTTTTTCTTTCATAAGCCCAAGAATTAATGAATAGTTGAGAGGGTTCATGTCATATTATTGATTTCTATGTATTTTACAACCTTGTAAATCTCCAATTGCTATTAAACGAGGACTCCTCTCATCTCTGCTCCTATTGCTCCTCAAAAGATAAGAGTTAGTTTTTGTCTCCTTGGTACTTTAAACTTATATTTTCACTGTTTATATTTTGTTTTATATTTACCTCTCACCTCCAGGCTGTCGAGTGCCTTTTGTATGCTGATTCTGTTAGCAATTTTAGCTGTTCCTCCCATTTTTGCTTCATCTATAGATTATCTCATGATGCCATTAATGTTACCCCAAATTAATGATAAAATGGTAAAGAGAAAAGACCTGAAGCCCAAATCCTCTAGTCAATTACTAGAGGTTGCACCATAGCTGGATGTCAATTCAAGAATACAGACACTCCTGTTTGACCTTGTCTTTCTGCACCTTAGTCACATGTTGACCATGGGACACTTTATCAACTGCTTGCTGAAATCCCAACAGACAGTGGGGAGAACACAGATCTCATATACTGATCCTGCCGGAGAAGGAAGTCAATTTAACCTGACCAACTTTAATATTAGTAACCCAGTGTTTGCTCCAGATGATCACTACTACTTTCTTTTCTAAAAGCCCAGAAGATTCTTTTCAAAGACTAACTAGAGAACTGAATCTATGATTAAACCATTGATTTATTAGTCCAGTCAACAATTATTTATTAATCGCTCATGTTAGACACTGGAAATACAGTAGTGAACACTAAAATTTCTTCCTTCATTGGATTTTGTGAGTGTGAGGAGAAAAGAAAATAAACAATATAAAGAGAACTGCATAGAATGAGCCGGATAAAAATAAAACAAGGGAAGTAGATGGAAAGCATCAAAATACAAAAAAAAAAAAAAAAAAAAAAAACCAACAACCCAAAAAAACCTCTTTACAAAATTTCTTAAAGTCTTTTGTGCATGTAAGAAGCCCTGCTCAGAGCACTTGTGGTGAAGCTTATAAAGCATAAAGGAGGAACCATTTGAATCTTCCCTGTGACTGCCCTTTATAAACTTATATTCTTTTAGGATAAGCAGAGATATTTAAGCTGATTTCTCAGTAGCTAATTGGTTTAATTTCACTGAATCATGCTGACAAGGACAAAACACATTTTGTGCTTTATTAGTGCTAGCAATTCAAGAAAATCAGAATAACTTAAATTTTATTTATTTGAACTCTGGGAAGCTGAAGCCTCCATTCTTAAAACAAACAAACAAAAATAAAGGTCTAAAGCATGGGGTGGTGAGTAATTGTAATTTTTGACAGGGATCCATGGTCAGGCTCTCAAAAAGAATTAAAGCAAATAAGATTAATATCCTACTCCCTGAGGACATAACTTTAGGGAATTCACTTTCCTTGCCTTCCTGAAAATTGAGATTATTCACTATTTTCTCTAATGTGCTGTTAAATATTTCTTCAAAGATTTGGGCAAGATATTAGCTCATGTGTGAAATGGGCATAATGGCAGTGTCCAATCAGGCAGTTACTGTGAAGACTCAATGAGAGTAAGCCTGTGAACAGTGTACACCAGGGCCTGGCATATGACAAGCACAATGTGTTCTCCTCTGTTTCTAAATGCAAACAAATTCAGAGAATTTATATACTAAAGACTAATGTCTATTTAGCAGAGGCATTTTGATATTGATCCAGACATTTTCCTAGCATATCATGTTTTCTGAAGTAAATGCAATCAAACACAAATATACTAAGAAAGCTAAGCATTCCACGGGGAAGGACTGTGGTACTCTCTGTGATATCTATTTAACATACATGCTTCTGCTTACATCATTTTGGCTACATACTTTGTGCTGGAAAAATCTATTGCATGCATCACCTGGTTCTTTGTGCACTTTGTTCTTGTCTCTGTAGCATTAATATTAGTTTTAGTGTTACATCCAAAAGTTTTGTGTGTTTGTGTGTGTGTGTGCGCCAAATTTATATCAGGTTGATGTTTTTGTTTGCTTTGAGGGAGGCATTTCTTCACCTTAGTGAAGGTAACTTTACTTAGTCTTTCCCATGTTTATTACACTATTTCTACTCAGAATACATTATCCTTGGGGGAAAAATCCATTTTATTTCCATATATCCAATTTTAATATGTGCCATGAATAAGTGATTATCAGCTAGACACTGATAAGTTGACAAATGATCTCAGTACTGTACTTGTTTGATGTCCAATTTTGAAATTATATGTGAAGTAAACATTTATATTTTTTATATTTTAATTGCAACAAGTATTTAAAGAAGGCAATATGGACAAAATTTTACAGTACTTGATCCCTATTTTGAGGGTCAAAGCCATCCTAGTATGTTGAGGTAGTGTTAGGTTCAAAGTGTTAAACTCATGCTTCTAAATGTGTTCATTATTAGAGAAATCCCTTTATTTTCTACATAATATAAAGGCATCCAGATCACCAGATCATTAGCTGACTGGTGTGTTTATTAGTCATCATTAATTAATAACAAATTATTTCAACTGAAAATATCAAATTATCAGAAAGCAATTAAATCTTCACAATCATCCTCTGCATTTTTTTTTTCAATTCTGATTTTTTTTTTAATTTTCTCAAAAGTAGATCTGGAGCTGGGGTTGTGGCTCAGTGGTAGAGGGCCCATCTTGCATGTACCCTGGGTTCAATCCTCAGCACCACATAAAGATAAATAAAATAAAAGTTATTGTGTCCATCTATAACTAAAAAAAATACATTTAAAAAAAAAAGTAGATCTGACATGACCAAAAGGTGCCAAATAGTAAAAGCTATAGAATTTTCTCTTTCAGCATCAAGTACTTGCAAAGATATGTTGAAATGTCACATATGGCTTAAATAGTATGATGTAAATAAATATTTTCCTACAACCTAGCATAGCTAATGTGCAATTTTGAGATTAATTTTAGTTCAAAATTATTTTATCTTTTTTTCAATTTAATAGCAATGATTTCTCAAATCTTTCTAGTAAACACTAGTAAACCATGCAATTATCATTATTATCTAAAGCAAATTCAGACTAAAACCTTTTAATACCATCTCAGTTTCCATCAACAAGAAAAATATGCTGTGGTTGACACAGAGGCCACATATACGTGGGGCAGCTTCTTTCAGCTCAATTGTTTTGTTGCACAGGAGAAAATTATTATAACCTGCACTGTTTTTCAGGAGAAGACTGGTACAAACATAGTGCTAATGAGGACAAGGTTGTAACTCTGCTTCCTGACCAGCCCCTTCTAGCTTCACTGAGGAAAACATGTCTGCAAACACAAAGGCTCCATTAGTTCTAGCAGTTTTCTCCCAAAAGATACCATTTTTCGTAGGGATTTTCAAACACAGGAAGGTGAACAAAAACTCCTAAGTTGCCAATGCTACTGGGAGTGGGGATGGAGCTTCAGAAAGGTCAGGCAGAGCCAATGTGGGGGCCAAAAACTGATGCACAGCCTCCTCTTCTAACATCTATGTGATATGGGCAGCCGGTGGGGTGAGGCAAAGGCAGAATGCAATCTGTGTCCCTGGTTAGCTGACAAGTGTCCTAGAGCAAATCATACTTGGAGAAGAGAATGGCCTGTTTCAAAATGGAGCATCTTTAGGAGGACTGGGAAAAGGAATGCAAGTTCTCAAGGCCTTTATAATTTTATACATTTTAATCTCATTTTCTATTTACTTTATACATTTCTTCATCTTATACCAAGAAAAGCTATATCACAAAGTTTTTATTGGGCTTTGTCTTTTCAATTCATATGATATAGCTGGATTCCCCACCTTGCATCCAGGGTGGATGAATACCAAGATCCCCAGTGGAGGTCTGACCTCACAGATACCACAGAACCCCATACAATACAGATTTTTTCCTCTACATACGTACCTATGATAAAACTTAACATCAATTAGACACACTCAGAGGTTAACAACAATAACAATAAAATAGAAGAATTATACAAAATGCTAAAAGAGAATACTAAAATACTAACAGAATTATAGAAAAACAAGTTACTTAAAACTTATGTCTTATTTATTTCTGGAATTTAAAAAAATATATATAATTGAAGTCCATGTTGACCTTGGGTAACTGAAATCCAGGGAGGTGAAACTGGATGATGTGTTTAAAACAGGAAACTATGCATAAGTCATTTATCCATACACCTGCAAACATGCCCTTTCTGAGGTTGTGCCATTTGGCAATATTTTTGCTTTGGTTTTATTTTGTTCTGTTTTTTGTACTGGGGATTGAACTCAAAAGTGCTTTACCACTGAGCTACATCCCCAGTCCTATCTATCTATCTATCTATCTATCTATCCATCCATCCATCCATCCATCCTTCTATCTTCAGGCATGGTCTCACTAAGTTTCTGAGGTTGGCTTCAAACTTGTGATCTTTCTACCTCAGTCTTCAAAGGTACACACCACCACACCCAGCTAGCAGTTTGACAAAGTTTGCTGACCCCCAGTATAGGACACAAATCATCAAAATGGAGTGTAGACAGCCTGATTAACTGATGACTCCATCATCAAAAACATCAATCACAGCATTTTAAAAAATGAGAAATGAATGATCTGATAGACATTAAAAACATGCTGCCTATTAGTCGCTGTAGATTTTCACACTACTGATTCTTAGAGTCACTACCAAGTCATGACTAGAACAATTGTGCATAAAGGCAAGACTAATAGAAATTCAAATATGAATTAAAAACACTTATGTGCTGATGCTTTATTGGCAGTTCTCAGAAAAGCTACAAAAATAGAAAGTGTTATATAAAAAGAACTCACATTTAAAAATACTCCCCTACTAATGCAAAGATGCATTCCCAATCAAAATCTTTAAAGGAAACCAATTGGATTTCTTTAATGTGTCTAGTGGTAAAAAAAAAAAAAAAAAGAAAAAGAAAAAAAAAAGAAACTACCCTCCCTGCCATAAACTACATGAATGTATGCATCTGCCTTTTTTTCTTTCAATATATTTCTTTAGAATTCTACTCTAAATTTCTCTTTTTTACTCAAGAAACTCCACATTTTCTAAACATGACTTTAAATTATTCCATTTTATTCTTTTCAGAATACTTCAATGAAAAATGAAAGTAAATTTGACTTCATAAGATTGAATAAGATTTCAGACTGAAGTAATACTCACCATGAGCAAAGATAAGATGCTCAGAAGGATTAAAAAAAAGTATCTACTTCTGTAACTGAGATTCAGGTAGGGGACTTTGAGAATCCCATTTCCCTCTGGGTAGGAGAACATTCAAGGAGATGACCACTATAACCAAAGAATGGACTATTCTGTAGTTGAAACACAAGAGGATAGAGGTTGTGTGGCTTTTTTCAATAGTTAGTGGGTACTACAAATGCCATAGACAGCTTTATAGCCTGATAGTTTCTATGTGGAATGTATCTCTTTAGGAAAACCCCACTCGCAAGCAGTAAAAAATTAGACTATTGAAATAACTGAAATAATTGAAAGGACAAGTAGAATTTCATTTAAGTTTTAATTCACATTAGGAGTTACATAACTATTTGCCCCTATCCCTATTCTAACCAGATATCTTTTTCCACCTGTGGGCCAAGATCTGTCCATATACTCAGACCAATTTCCACTATTGGCTATTGTAATTTTTAGAGTCTCTCACTCTAAACACTTTGCATGTTGTCAAATTTCTCTTTTGCTTCTGAAGCCCAGAACTATTTGCCTAAACACACTTCCAGAAACTAACTCTTGATTTCTTGGATTCGTTGCCTAAATCTTTGGTTTTTGATATCTGATTCCATAAACTTCCCTATCTGGTTGGGATCCACAGGTGTGTCATGGCCTTGCCCTTTTGAAATATAGACTGACTATCTGGTTCCCATCTTCATCATCAGTGTCTTTTCCCATATCACTGTGAATCCTGATCTCTTACTCCCACCTCTACCAAGGCAACAACTTTTGCCCAAGAACTAATCTCATTTATCTACTTTCCCTTCCAAATTTTTACCTTACTTTTAATCACCTTGACTTACAGTAGCATCGATCTGATTATAACCCAGCCCTGATATGTTCACACTAGAGTTGGTCCTTTCAATACCTAACACCATAAAAACATGGTAACCAATTAATGAGTACTCCTTTGGCTACCTCAGGTTTTGGGGGGTGTAAAATTGACACTAGAACCTAGTAGTATATATGTCATGTTTGCTATTTTACAAACAACAAACAAGAAGTCCAAAAGTATAGCAATTTCTCATCATCCTCCTAATTCAAGGCAGAAGGTGGCAAATCCATGTATGCCTAGCTATTAAGTCATTCCCCATGTGGTCCCTCCATGTGGGTTTTGGCTTAGCCATATGACTTGCTTTGGCCAAAGAGACAGCAGAGAACTGGATGCAAGCAGAGGCTTGAAAAATGCTTGCATGTTTGTCAGGACTTGCTTAAAGCACCTGTTCTGATGTCTGCCACCATATGAAGTCTGGCTGGCTGAAGCTGTCTTGCTACAAGGAACCCCAAGCTGATTGTATGTGGAGGCCATATGGAAGAGCTCAGATGTACCAGGTATATGAATGAAGTTTTTTAGTTTGATTGTTTTTTGGGTTTTTTTGTATCTTCATCCCCTACCAGTTACTAACCAAATTCAACAAATTAAAGTTACCTAACAATACCACATGGAGTAAGTAAACAGAAGACTTGCTTAGGGAAGTCTTGCCATGAGAAACAAGAGTTGTTTTGAGCCACAAAGTCCAACTCAGGACTTGCTATCCTAGAAAATAAAGTATTTCTTATTCTTAGCTCCTTCAGATAGCAAAAGTTTCTGAGTAAGAAATGGCCTCTTATCATCAAATCCAGAACACTGCTAGTAAAATATAGCCTCGGGGTAAATATAAAATCAAGGCTGTGGTAGTAAATACCTCTTAAAAAAAAAAAAAAAAAAAAAAAACCCTTGTAAGATCCACTCAGCTAGAAGACAAGGGCTGCTAAAATCTTAAAGATGTTGCTCCACAGAATCACGATTTCATCCTGAAATAGGAAAGTGTCCGTTTTAAAGAGATTTGGGGAGTTGTTTTTGCCTAATGGAATGGGTTATAATCAGATACATGGGAAGAAAACAGAGTTTTTAAAGGATATGTATCATCTTGAATTAAAAAGGTGTCCGGACAAAGTGGAAAGAGGATGTCTAGCTTCCAAATTTTAGTAGTATAGAAAAGGCTGAGAAAGCTATTTACAGACATGGAAAAGGAAGCATGACTTGAAGAACAGAGCCAGGAGTCACTGAAAACAATGGAATATAAAACCATATCCAGAGCATTGGGCCCTTTTAAAGAAATATTCCTTTCCCCTAGATTTGAGGGAATTGGTATCATTTCCAGCTATAGCTCCAGATTGTTGTGAAATAGTAATTGCTATATGCCCTGCATTTTCCTCCTTTTGAACAACCAAATCCATTATGAAGGTTACAGATATCCTTAGGTCATCGGTTTATGTTGGGGGATGCACAAAAGGTATTATTTTAGTTACAAGTTGCTGGATCAAGTGAAGCTATAGATGGGTAATCTTGACTTCAGATGCCTCTGATTTAGATGATGAGATCCTAGACCTGAAACATGATACTAATGCTCTAATACGATGACACTTGAAGGAAGAGGTCGTGAATTGCTGTAGCCAGAAGGAAAACTGAAATAGCTGTTCTTCTCAGTGTGACTTGCTTTGACCAACAGAATACAACACTAATGATATCCTGGGATTTCAGAGCTGGGTTTGACACATACTGCTTCCTGTCTCTGGGAAGTTAGCTGCTATACTGTAAAGATATTTTGGCTAAACTACTGAATGAGGAGAACCCACGAGGAGAGTTTGATAGTCAATTATTTGGTTTCAACTTGTCTATGCCATGACACCCAGATATTTGGTCAAACACATCTGGATATTGTTGTGAAGGTATCTTTTAGATGAGATTAACAATTAATTGGTAGACTTAGGAACAAACAGATTGTCCTCTATAACGTGAGTGAGCTTCATCAAACAGTTGAAGACCTTAAGTAAAGACACTGATGCTCCCAGGGGAAGAGAGAATTCTGGCAGTGAGTGGGCTTCAGACTTAAGTGGCAACATCCACTTTTCCTCTGTCTGCTGGTCAATCCTGCAGATTTTGTACTGGCTAGCTTCCACAATCATGTGAGCCATTCCTTAAAATGAATCTCAATATCTCTCTCTCTCTCTCTCTCTCTCTCTCTCTCTCTCTCTCTCTCCCTCCCTCCCTACACACACACACACACACACACACACACACACACCAATCTTGCTGATTCTATATCTCTATAGTGCCTCAGAGAGACACAGAGACCACACAGAGAATCTCTGAGGCATCATACATGTAAGTGACATCTTTCTGGACCTTCCAGTTCAGACCAGTTCAGTTCTTCTCTTCTGTGCAACATCAATTTGGATGAGTACAACCAAATTGATGTTGCACAGAAGAAAAGAATCCCACAGTCAATTCCTCATCTGGCCTAATAAATGTGAGAAACAAGATAAAACATTTTTGTCCTTTTTAAGTTGCTAAGTTTGTGACTTAGGACATAGCACTAAGTCAGTGGAACTTCTTTTCTTCCACCCATTCGACTCTCCCATCCTAGGCATGAGCTTAGTCTTTCTCTGAGGTTTAATTCTGAGAGAAGTTCAAGGTCAGTTTGTAATGGAAATTTTCTAACCTCTCATCAGGGAAGCCCCATTTGCATTCAAATCAATTATTTTGGACCATGTTTGCATCTGTGTAGTGATCATTTGTGTATTTTTTAAAACCACCTATTTAGCTATCTTACAGATTCAGCCTTCATTTATGGCCCTATTTATAAAAGTAGGAAGGGGGAGAAAATACAGAGTAAAAATACAAGGAAAAGAAAGCTTAGCCCTACTACACAGAATCCTATTAGCCTTGAGAAGCTCTAAGTTACTATAAATTCAGAAATGGAGTTATTGGAATGAAGAATGTCTGCTGCAGGCGTCACTGAGTTACTCGTGACATGCAACAAGAAAAATTGGACACAGCCTTACACCCCCAAGAGAATAGTGCTCCTGAATGGGCACAGCTACAAAAGCCTTTGAGAATTCAAGAATAATGAGGTCAATTAAATCCTGCCTATCACTGTTCAAAGAAAATGTCACACTGCAGCTACCTTGAGACCCAGGCTCCGGGCACAAGCAGTGCTGTAACATGTGGCCAACAGCAGAAATGGATGTGGAAGGCTCTGCAAAGCTGCTCAGAATAAGAATTTGCTATAATTTTGAGCATGTGATACATCTGTTTATGCAGAAAAATGATGCATTTGGGGGCATCTTTGCTTATGTAAAGAGTACAAATTTAATGTCCTCATTAGCATGCTGAATGAAAGGTGAAGTCAAATTTCAAGTCAATTTTCTGAAGCTCTATTACAGGTGCAAAAGAACTAAATAGACTAAGCATACCTGACATTAACTTTTCTACAGTCTAAACGTTTAGTTTAGATATCAAGAATCAGGATAGAATAGCTTGAAAAGTAATTTTGGTAGTTTCATTCTAAGAAGAGTTATATTAGAAAATGACATTAAAAAAAGTTTCTTTGGATCGACTTCTCTGCCATTCCCACTGTCTCCTAAAGTTCCCTATGATCTTTTTAATAACAATAAAGTCACAGTGTTTATTGAATTCCTATAACATGAAAAATATTGCTGAAGAAATGGGAAATAAACTGAAGTTACAGAGAGTGCTCAGACTCAAGAATTTTATAATCTTTTAAACAAGATCTTAAAATGCTTTGCTTTAATCATAATCCAAGAAAAATTGTGCAAACCAATTTTGCTGTAACTTTTTTTGCCACATTTACCTCTTTCTATTACAGACACAAATACAAGAAAAGGTCCTTAGAGCCTACCAGCTTCTTCCCCACCACTAAACAACCCCACGTCTTACTTCTCAGCTTGTGCCCCCAGAATCCAGATATGCCTGCGAAGCTAACAACCACCACTGCAAACTTCCTTTGCTGATGCTGGCTCCTCCTTGCTGTTTGGTGATTACTTATTTCCACCTTCATTGATCCCCTATCACATGCTCCACAGAGATTACTTCAATTCATCCCATTCTTCTTAGGTTTCTCTTTTGTTTTCCCAGGTCCTCTAAAGAGTAAGGTATTTCTTTATGCTCCAAGGGGAAATATTACAATTTTTTATCCTCCCTCTCTTCCGTCAGAATCACTCATGCCCTGCATCTTCCTTTTTTTTCCCTCTTTTTGATGCTGACCCTTCAACATGCACACATAACCTATCCCTACCTATGACTGACTCAGAGATATGAATGTTCCATGGAATGTCCCTTTCTCTCTAGCACAGGGAGTTAGTTAGTATGATAGAGTGGTTTAATGTAGGCCTTGGTAATTTACCTCCTGCTTCATGTCTTGACACCAGTCTCCTCGTCCAAAATATGGATAATAATGGCCGGATATCTCATGGCTGTTTTGTAATGATTAAATTAACTAAAGCATTTAGAACTTTTCATGTGGTACACAGTAAGCACTCAAAGTTTGGTAGTTATTGTGGCATTTAGCCCTCCTTCAATTCTTTCCTTACCTCAACTGTTTCCTTTAATTCTTCCATGTTCTATAGCATCTGTGATATTTTTCCTTCTTACTTTAGTGCCAATCTGCTTTTGAGAGCAATTTATATCTACTAAAGAACTTGTTCCTAAGTGACCTGTCTGAAGTCCTGGACATTTCAGCCATAGCCCCCACATGGATTTTGTCCTAGACTTCAGTTCCAGAAGCCTGCCTCTGTCCTTGTCTTTCTTCGTCTCTCCACTGAACACCATTTCCCTTCACCTTTCCTTCTGCTGCTCGTGCACAACTCTGGATGCCCCTGATATTATTGTTACTGTTCAAAAACTTATCTCTGGTTCTCTGGGTCCCCCTTTCCCTTCATGACTAAATCTAGGCATTTGTTCCCTGAAGTCTGGCTCTACTCTCTCTACATTTCTGTTTTTCATACTGAGCACACCACAAAGATGCTCAGCATGCAAAAGCACATTTATAGCCTTGGGATAAATAAGGTGTATTTGAGAATCTTGGATATCCACTGTATTAGCATTGGGCTGCAGATTGCACTTGCCAGCTTCCACAGTCATGTGAGCCATTCCTTAAAATGAATCTCTCTCTCTCTCTCTCTCCACACATGCATATGCGCGTGTATGCACGCATGCGTGCGCGCGCGCGCGCGCGCGCGCACACACACACACACACACACACACACACTGTCTTACTGATTCTATATCTCTATAGAACACTGACTACCTCAGAGAGATATAGAGACCACACAGTGAATCTCTGAGGCATCATACATGTAAGTGATATCTTTCTGAACCTTCCAGCTCAGCCCAGCCACCAGTTGAATGCAACCAAATTGATGTCACACCCACAAAACATTTTAATATTTCCCCTTAGAACAGAAAAAAATACCTTACTATTTAGAGGACCTGGGAAACAAAAGAGAAACCTAAGAAGAATGAGATGAATCGAAGTAAGCAAAATTAGAAGCAAGCAGAATCATACCATTCCAGGTCGGCAAATTGTATTATTTACTATTTGATTTTGGTCCTGGGGATTGAACGGAGGGGCTACATCCCAAGACCAAAGATTCACTGAGTTGCTGAGGCTGACCTCAAACTTGCAATCCTACTGCATCAGCCTCCCAAGCAGCTGAGATTAAGGTGTGTGCCACAGAACCCAGCTGCAGTTTTTATTTTGAAACTTCATAAATAGAAAATATTTACTTAATATACACTGAGGGATGGGAAAATATAGTAGTTTAAAGTTGTTAGGGAATGAAGTGCCTCTATAACTATAATCAAATCAAAGTGAATTTACACACTACTCTGATCACAGATGGCACTATCAACTCCCAACCACAGGACTAGTAATTCTCTAAAAATGTGACCCTTTTTTGAAAACATGAAAGCACTACTTTTATAAACCAGCATGTTTCCCTACAAATGAGCACATGTTCTTACTAACCAGAATTTCTATTTCATTTTTGACAACGTACAACACAAAACTATTGCTTCCCACAAATTGGTTAAACTTCCTTTCACAAATGTACTTGGACTATTGCTCTATTTACAAACATGAAACTATGTTTAGTTACATTTCCTGTTGAAGTGCAGTCTGGAAATAGCAACAAATCTAGAGAATCTGACTTCAGAAAACTAAAGTGTAGCTCTTTTTATTTCAAGTTGTATTTATTTAAAATTATAGTTTCAATCAGAGATATTGAGAGGGGGTTACAATCAATTATGTTTGGTGCAAAAATGTGAAAGTAGTGCAAATGTAAAAGAGAACAAGGAAAATTCAGAGCAACCTTGAAGCATGGGGTGTATCACAGGGAAAGTGCAGTCTCCATGCACAACTAAGAAACTCCACATGAGCCCTACAGGTTGGTCACATATGTGCAAATTGTGCTTTGATGCTCATTTAAAATACAGATTTTTAATTACTGTGATTTAAAATGAGCCTTACTTAACATCTGCTGAAAAAAAATTCTTGAGAAATACTACCATGAAAACATTTCATTGAATATATAAGATTTAAAGCAATTTTGAAAACAGTTTGAAGCTAAAAGTTCAGAGTAAAATGTTGGCTATCAGCAATGCTTCTAAAGCACAATCAAAGAGATGAATGTTGTTTAAAGCATCATCTAGGGTAGTTTCAGAAGCACTATGAAAAGTAGAACTTCTATGGGAAGCACAGTTCAGTGGAGTCCTGAATGGCAAATTGAATAGCAGGTGTTATGATTCAAAAGGAGGATTGAAATGACAATGAGTGTTTTAAAGGGCAAAACATCACTGAATAATCAAGATTCTGAAAATAAATTGGATTTGTACTCTGTATTAGGATGAAAATATAGACATGCATGATATAAGTACTGTATTAGTTGGCTACACAGTTTGTTTAGATGCCTTATTTACCAAAGTATTAAAAGTAGAACTGACGAAAAATTTTTCAGCAGGATATTCTCAGCATATTATTTATTGTGATAAATAAATAAATAAAATAAATCAATAAATAGAAAAAAAGTTGAATTCAAATCTGTCTTTAAAAAACGCTTAGAAGCATGAGTGTGCATCAAAGGTTCGAGGCTCCTGATTACTCCAGAATCAAATTATTTTATTCGTTTATCCAAAAATAGTTTTAAAAAGCAATTCTGGAAGCATCACAACACCTGACTTCATATTATACTGCAGAACTACAGTAACAAAAACTGCATGGTCCTGGCATAAAACAGACACATAGACCAGTGGTACAAAATACAAGACACAGAGACAAACTCATTCAATTATAGTCATCTGATCCTTGACAACGGTAGAAAAACATACATTGGAGAAGAGCCTTTTTAAGAAAATGGTGCTGGGAAAACTGGTTATCTAGATGTAGAAGAATGAGATTAGACCCTTAACTCTCACCCTACACAAAAATCAACTCAAAGTGGATCAAAGACCTAGGAATTAGACAAGAAACTATGCAACTCCTAGAAGAAAACATAGGTCAACACTCCAACATACAGGCATAAACAATGACTTTCTCAGTAGAACTCCTGAAGTTCAGGAAATAATGCCAAGAGTCAATAAATGGGATGGCATCAAATTAAAAAGCTTCTGTACAGCAAATGAACCAATTAAGAATGTAAAGAGAGGACCTACAGAACATGAGAAAATTTTTACTAGCTATTCTTTGAAGAGAGGATTAATATTCATAATATACAAAGAACCAAAAAGTCTTAACATCAAGAAAAAAAGAAAGAAAGAAAGAAAAAGCAAATAACCCTATGAATAAATGGGCAAATGAACTAAACAGACACTTCTCTAAGGAAGACATACAAATGGCCATCAAATATATAAAAACTGTTCAATAGCATTAGCAATTAGGAAAATGCAAAACCAAAAATACTATCAGATTTCACCTCACATCAGTCAGAATGGCAGCCAACAAAAATATAAATAATAAAAAGTGCTGGTTAGCATGTAGAGAAAAGGAAATCGTTCACACTATTGGTGGGATTGTAAAATAGTGCAAGCACTGTGGGAATCAGTGTGCAACTTCCTCAAGAAACTAGGCATGGAACCAGCATATGAAACAGCCATACTACTCATTATTTATCCTAAAGAATTAAAGTCACCATTCTACAGTGATACAGGCACACCCATGTTTATAGAAGCAAAATTCACAATAGCCAAAACTATAAAACCAGCCTACGTGTCCATCAGTGGATGAATGGATAAAGCAAATGTGGTGTACATACAAAATGGAGTTTTATTCAGTCATAAAGAAAAATTAAATTATGTAATTTGCAGGGAAACAGATGAAACTTGAGACCATTATATTCAGCAAAATAAGACAAATTCAGAAAAAATGTCAAGAGTCATATGTTCTCTCTCATATGTGGAAGTTACGAGAAAGGAAAAGATAGGTGGGGGAGGGGTTTCATGAAAATTGAAAGGAGATGAGTAGAACAGAGGAAAGGGACCAGGGAGAGGGAAGAAGGGAAGGAAAAATACTTGAAGTGATATTGGTCAAATTATTGTTATTGGTATATAAATTGTCACATTGTATACATATATGAATATGTAACAATAAATCCCATCATTATGTACAACTATAGTGCAGCAATAGAAATATGGAAAAAAAAAACCCAAAATTGTTTTGAGCTTCTACTGTGCCAACAGGTATGTTAAATCCTGAAGGATTTCACTCTGAATAAAGGAAATATGGTCTTATCCTTCCTTTGTTCCCATTTACAATCAGATTTCTCCAAAATGTTTTTTTTCCTTGATTTTTCCCAGAATGTACAAAGACTTAGAAAAACAAAGTTTTTGCAAAATGCAGTATTTTAATATTCTTTACTTTAACTAAAATTATAATATAATAAGAAAAGACAGAAAACCTATTTTATAACCTAGATGGATTCTTGTTTATTAAAAAATAGTATTCAGGCTTAGAATTTTCTAAGTCAACAATAAATTAGATTATTTCCATAAGAATGACAAAGACATCATGATCAATGTTTAGGCCAGCAGCAAGAGAGAAGAGCACTAAATATTATAAGTTAATTGATTTTTCACAGTTGTCACAAAATGGTGAGTACTATGGGATTATTTATTTAGCAGATTTCCCCCTCAAAAGTCTGAACACTCTCATTCATCTATTGAAAGGTAAAATTGTGGTAATGGTTTTTATAGAGGGTGACAAAATTATAACATAAAACAGAAATTTTAGAGTTGAATGGAGTTATCAAAGTGAATAATTTGAGGTTCAGTTCATTTACATATGACAAAAATACAGCATTACTCACAAAACAAAATCATTATGCACACTGATTCATTAAAAATTTCTTTCTGAAGGTTTCCATGGGATGATAAAAACATGAGCCAGTAGAACACAGATTTTTTTTGATGTAGAACTGGACAAGCAGACAAGTACACTGATGAGTCAGCAAAATGGTGAATAAACAAAAGCAACCTTACAAGGTGGCCCCATCCTTCCATGGGTGAGTCTGGCCTTCTTAAAAGGTGCTCCCCACCCATAGCTCACAATCTTCTTATTCTTTTTTTTTTTCTTTATTTTATTTTATTTTATTTGGTACCTGGAATTGAATCCAAGAGATGTTCTACCTCCAGCTCTTTTTATTTTTTATTTTGAGTCAGGTTTCCACTAAGTTTCCCAAGCTGGCTTTGAACTTGCGATCTTCCTATCTTGGCCTCCTGAGTTGCAGGGATCATAGGCATGCACCACTATGTCCTGCCAGCTCATAATATCTTAAAATTATTTCCTGAATGCTCACATGTACTCAGGAATTTGGTTTCTAAGAATAAAGTCATGCCACAACTAGAAGACAGTGATGCTGTACCTAACGTAGTTGATCCATTGTCTAATGCAGTCTAATTATACACGGAGATAATGAACTCTATAACAATGCTGTGGGGATTGATCCATCTTTTGGTTATCCATTTCTCTTAACAGCTAAACAAATCCTCCTTCCATTCCTTTCATTTGTTTCCCCAATTTTACTACTGGCTCCATACAAGCCACTTTTTATATACCAGGCAAAGAAATCATTTAAAAACTTAAATCAGATAATCTGGTCATGTAATCTTCTAGCTTACAATCTTCAGTGATTTTCAGCATGGGCCCTGCTCAGAATTTCAATTTTATTCTGCACCATGTTTTCTTAGCTTTCTTTTTGTTCTCTATATTTCCTCCCTCACACTTACAGACCTTCACACATGCAATCTTTTTCTGCCCAGGTGACTTGTCCCCAGCTCTTGGCACAAATATATCCTCCTCCTTATTCAGGGCACAGCTCAAAAGTTGCCTCTTCAGTAAAGCTTCTTTGACCATCCCTTTCATTCCCATACCTCTTGATTCATCGCTGTTTTTCTAACAGTACTTATTATCTGACTTTCTCTTCCTTCTGTTGCTACTTGTCGACTGTCTACCTCCCTTTCAATAGAGTGTAAGCTCCTTGAGCAGCTTAGTCAGTTTCAGTCACAGGTGTAACACTAGGGCCTGGAATGGTGTGTGGTGGGTGCATGGTGGGCACTCAAAAGATTTGTTGGTGGAATAAATGAATCCCCATTGAGCATTGCCTTGCCCATTAATGAGTGAATCAGGAAGAAGTTCAAGAGTGGACCATGGAACAGAATGAAGAATCTATATGCATTTAAAAACTTAAACATCTGAAACTAAAGATACATTGAACTCTCCCACCAAATAATCAGGTTAAAATGTTGTTTTTGTTTTGTTTTGTTTTGGAGTTCTTGGCATACAAATATATTGGAATACTCTAAGGACCCCTGCTCTATATTCTATTCCTGACACCATCATGCTATCATTCATTTCTAAGCAGAGGACTCTTAAATATTTCTCTCGTTTGTCATGCTCCTTTCCCACTTCTCCACTTACAAAGTGATTCTTTCATTTACACACAGGCACCCCAGGCCCCGGTTGCCAAATGTGTCATGTCTCCTCAGAGGCAGACACTCTTCTTCTGGTCCTTGAGTCTGCCAGGATGGCAACATTTTAGTTCTCCCTGCCTCTTTCATCTATCTTTCATGTTTCTTCCCCTCCTCTCAACATCCACCTTTGCAAAATTCTTCAGGTCTGTCTCTAATTCAAAATTCAGTACCCTGAATCAAACCTCTCTTGCTGCTGGCCTAAACTATTTTAAATTTTTCTAATTGGTTTTCCTCAGTAGATTTGTTCCTTCCGTCTAGTCATCCACTAAATAATACCTGTTAATCTCATTCCTAACTCAAAACTTTATGTGGTAGCTATTGGCTGCAGAAAGTAATCCTAATCTATTAGGGTAGAAATAAACACATTCCATAAAATGTTAATTGGAAGGTATAGAGGTCCGAACCAAAGGAATGAACCATCTCTTCAATGAAAGAATATCAGAAAACTTTCCAAACATGGAAAATGGATTGGGAATCCAAATTTAAGAAGCCTACAGGACACCTAATGTACAAAATCACAACAATCCCACACCAAGGCACATTATAATAAAAATCCCAACAACAACAAAAAAATGTTAATTGATATTTCTAGTTTATATTTCTCTACTAACCATTCTTCCCACAGTCCTTTGCTCTCATTAAGACCTTCCATGACTCAACATTTTACAAAAAACCTCTGTGTTTTTTCCCCCTGATCTTTGATCTCAATATTATATCTTCCCAATATGGCATTCCTATGATACCTGCATTCTGGACATTCATTACAGGTTGGTCTTCTGAATAACTAAGTTTCGGGGGTAAGCCCATGGAAACTTCTCCAGTCTTTTCTAATCCTTTCTCTTCAGATTTTATAAGCATCTATTATAAATGGTGATTCTATTTTAATATATTAAGCACATACTGTTTTCCAGGACAACTGGTAAAGTACATATCTATTCTCTCCATTAAATTGAAAATTTCTTTATGCCTATAACTATTGTTAAATGATTAAGAATTGTTCTATATCAACAGTTGTAATTTCACTAGGTAACTGTTGCAGCTAGAATGAAGGTAAAGTGTGTGTGGTGGTAACATGATAGATGGGGGAAGTCATGTGTGATATCATTGTTGGCATAGAAGTCTCAGCATCACCCCAGTGATGTGGGAGCTTCATGTACTGTGAAGCACATTTTCCATTTTTGGCTATCTAAAATCCCAATGAATTTAGAAACATGCAGCACTGAGCTTTTAGAGCATAAATTAATACTATATGATCACTCCAACTATCACCTATTAATGCCTAAAGCTCTTGGTTGAAGCATTGGACAGGAGTCAGGAGCAATTGATTTAATCCCCATGTTCTGAATCCTAATCACATAGCCTATCTCCAATCAATGATGACCGAAACACTTCCCAGTTGATTAACATCCAGGATCAATAGAGCTGAAGACTGTAAACTAGATTTTTCAAGTAAAACCTTTATTTGTATGCTCAGATAAAATTACAAAGTCCCATTTTGAAGTCAGCATAAATCAAACTTTAAAAAGCTACATAATTTTAAAATACACTCCAGATCATATTTTACCCATAAATAATATGGCATCTTAAAATGCAATGCCTTTGTTGAAAATACAACAGTGTAGAACATGCAAATAAAGTGAACAGCTCCAGACCCTTTTATTCCTGAAAGAGATTATTTCTTTCTATTCAGAGATATGTATACTCTTTGAAACTTTCAGCATCTCTAAAATTTATTTGGGAGAGGGGTAAAGAGAATTAGCCAACCATGAATAAAGAAACTCTACCTTATTCTACAGATACCAGAAAAACATTTTGTATTGAAAAACATTAATTAACAAAAATGTTAAAGCTCTTCCATGTAGTGAATAGGTTGTGAAGGAAATGAAACATGACAGAAGCTATTTGCTTTGCTTCACCACCAAGTCAGTTCCCAGTACATCCTGCCATCGCAGAGGAAATCCAAAGGAGACTCAGGAAAACACAGGAGCCAAAAATACTGTTGAATCCTAAGTGCAAGGCTGCAGGTTGCTGTGGAAATCCACAACAGCAACAGCAAGAAGCCCAGGGACAATTTACACATTCATCTCCCTGTAAATCTGAGTTTAAATCAGAACAAAGCAGATTTCAGTCTGCTAACGCTGCCTTATGAAAAGTAATATGTTTACATACATCATTGAAATCAATCTTTTAACCTCATGTTAAGACAATGAGTTTTTTACTGAAACTTTGCATTTAAAAACTGCAAGAAATGTATGGTAACTACTGAAATAACCTATTGAAATTAAGCAAACAATGTAATGAGAAAAAAAAATTATGATAGCGAAGAGAAAGGAAGGGAGAGCTGGAAGGAAGGAGAAGGAAGAAAGAGAGAAAGGAGAGACTATCATCCATTATAGGATTAAAATAATGAATTTTTTAGCCCATAGAGAAATAGACAAAATATGATGTAATTATACATATATAGGAAATATTATACAATAGGCTATTAGTGAATTGAAGAAAGTTACAAGTAAGAATTATACAAATCAGCTTATTTTCTGGCTATTATCTTGAGAGATTATAAGGAAATACTTTATTACCAACTGGTTAGTGAGAGACATTATAAATTATCTTTTCAGTACAGCTTTGAAAATAGGAGAATTTGGTAATTCAGGGAAATACAATAAAATCTTATTATAGATTAGGCTACATGGAAGATAAATGATGACCCTGAGAAAGATAGGATTAATAGAATAAATGACTATTAGAATATAAATTTAATCCTCTTTAGACTGCAGTGGTTTTGACATTTACCTATTTAATTTGATCAATGTATATAGTCATACTGATTTCAAGATATTTGCTTTGACAAAATTAACTCCATAATTCATACTTCTGTATTGTGCTTTTGTCTATAGATTTACAATGCTATTTTTAACTTGTCTATTTGACCACCTCAAAACACTATATATTCTGAGCCATTTCATAAATGAACAGAATATGTATTTACAACTAATTATTTGTTCTAAATGAGAAAGGTGCTTGTTCCAATGAAATGTTGCTTTGGTGTAATGTAGAGTATACTGTGAGCTTTAGAATAGTTCAGACCAGGGGCTGGGGATGTGGCTCAAGTGGTAGCGCACCTGCCTGGCATGCGAGGGGTGCTGGGTTCGATCCTCGGCACCACATACAAATAAAATAAAGATGTTGTGTCCACCAAAAACTAAAAAATAAGTATTTAAAAAAAATTCTCTTTCTCTCTCTCTCTTAAAAAAAAAAAAAAGATAGTTCAGACCAGTGTTCAAATTTTATACTTCCAGGCAAATTACTGAACCTCTCTGATATAGCTCCTTAAAGTATAAATGAAAGATAATTTACTAAATAAGGTAGTTGTGAGAATTAAATAATATAACTTATAATGAAGCACCAAACATAGACCCTTCCTCAGAGTAGAACATTAAAAAAATGTATTATTTCTTCCCTTTTGTTCCTTGTTCTGTATTTTTTTTAGAAGAGAATGTAAAGCCAAAGATATCACATATTGCATAGGGTTGGGAAACTGTTGCTTTTCAGGACTCCTTAGAAATAGAAACAGCACCCATCTTTGAAATCCATATTTACACACTTTGAAAAATTGCAGGTTTCTTCTTGCAAGATCTCTGTCTTTTCAGATAGGTCATGAAAACAATATGGCCTTATTCTGTGGACAATTTATGGTTGTCACCACCATATAAGATGTCTTTATAGAAAGCAGTTGGCTTTCCTGAAAGTACCATTTATGAATAGGAAACATTTCCAGATTTAGCAAAATAAATATTTGTGTCCAGGTCTATACACAATATCTCCGCTCCCAAGCATAATTGTGCACGTGTGTGTGTGTGTGCATGTATATGGTGCTGGGGATCAAACTCAGGGCCTTGTGCTTGCTAAACAAGCTCTCTACCATGAAGCCACATCCTCAGCTCTCCCAATATGCTTTTAATTGAGTCCTTACTCACTGAGATCTATACATCCTTGGCCAAGGGTGTGACCTTGCATGTGTGCTATTGTTCGGTAAAGCACTAATGTTCATCAAGAGACTAGCAACATTTCCTTTGAGTATCTACAAATTTTATGTTGGGTTGTATACAGAGACCTAGAACATGAAAATCCCCAGTGGTTCATTTCTGACCACTACTCATAGTGATCCCTTCAGGTTTTGAAGAGCTTTCCTGAGAAATTTCAAAGAAAATACATTCAACCTTCAAAAGTAAATGTTGTTGGTTCAACACGAAGGAAAATGCTATGCTTGTCCTATCACTTTTATGCTCAAGGAATTCAAAATAGGCTTTCTAAAGAAGTGAATTTTGTTACACGTTTTTATCACAATAGGGGGGAAAAGTAGTGAATGAAATGAGCCAGCTTTGTCAAGAATCAGGATTTGCCATCAACTTTAACTGGTAACCTCTGTAATAATTAACTTCACCCACACGAAAGGCAGATATGCCCTTCCTTCTTGATGACAATCTAAAGATTTAGAGATCCTGCTCATGAGTCTGGTGAAGGGTATTTTGTGGGGAGCATTTTCACACTGCCTGGATGAGTCAAGGGGCCCTCCTAGATCCCAGTCATCAACACATCCAGAATCAGCATGATGAAAGTAAGGTGTAGGCAGAAGCTTGGAAAAAGACATGTGGGAAATAGAAATAGTTTGCTCTTGGTTTTGTTCTCCAATAGAAACATTCCTAAGACATAGTTCTTGGATGGAATAAAAAGAATATGTACTGTTAATTCAGAGTCCTTTTTATATGCTATAAACAAAAGACCACAAAGTTTTCAAGGAGTCTTAGGACCATTCTCTTTGCTAACAAACTTTATCTTGATGATCTGGTGCCCCTCTCTGAGGATAAATAGGAATTTACTGAGTAGAGAAACTATGAGAAGGGCAATGGTACAGGAATCATGAAGAGGGGCAAGAAGCATATATAAGCAAAGGCAAGAAGCTTGCCAAAGTTTCTGAGTATGGTAAAGGCATCTCTAGTTGCAAAGGATTGTGGATGGGAAATGTATTTATGTTCCATTGCCCCGATAGCATATTACCACAAATCTAACACTTAAAACACACAAATTTGTTCTCTCACAATTCTGGATATCAGATGTTGTAAATTCGTCTCAAATAGGTAAAATAAAGATTTAAGGAGGATGAGTTCCTTCTGGAGGTGCCCAGGGATAATCCTGTCCTCTTCCAACTTCTAGAGGCTAACAGCATTCCTTGGCTTACCGTATCACCACAATTTCTACTTATATTGTCGCACTGCCTTTCTTCTTGCCTCTCTTTTATGAGGCCCCTTATAAGAATCAAAGGTAACTCCTATCTGGATAATCAAAGATAGTCTCCCCATTATAAGATATTTAATTCCATTTGCCATGTTAGTTAGTTTTCCATCACTATAACAAACATCTGGAACAATCAAACTATAGAGAAAAAAAGTTTCATTTGGCTTACAATTTTGCAAATTCAGTCCATAATCAGTTGGCATATTGCTTTTGGGCCCATGGAAAGGCAGCACATTATGGTAGGAGTGTGTAGAACACCAATATTGTTCACCTCAAGGCCAGTAAGTAATAGAGAAACAGGAAGAGACTAGGATCCCACTATCTCCTTTGAGGGCACAGTCCAGTGATCTAAAGATTTCCAGCTAGACCTTACCTCTTTACCAGGTCAAACTCTGGGAGATACTTATGCAAACCATAGCAGCCATATATGTTTACATAACCATATTCTAGGAAATAGGACATTGACTTTTTCAGGGATCATTATTGAGCCAACCACAGGTAGTCATAACTTTAAAAAGTATCAATCAGGGCTGGGGTTGTAGTTCAGTGGTGGAGCACTTGCCTAGCATACGTAAGGTACTGGGTTTGATCCTCAACCCCACATAAAATTAAATAAATAATAAAGATATTGTGTCCATTTATAGCTAAATTTAAAAAAAAATTATCAATCATTATTATAGGTTATTCACAACACTAGGCAGTTCGAAAGCATTAGAGTCATATCACACACTCTCATTCCACAAGACAGGAATGAGTGTGTGCTTGATATTTATAATACTTTAAAACTTGTACATCAGGGATACTGTGCGATCTGAAAAGACTCCAGACACAGCTCTGGAGTTCTCATGGTGAATAAACCTCCCTCTGCTGGATCAAGAACATTCCATATTGTCTCCAGAAAGCATTCTGGAAGGCCATTCTGTGCATCCTCATGAACACTGATTAAATATCACTCTTGGTAGTTGCTTACTGAGACAGGACCTCTGGCAGGTATTTTATATGCATATTTAATCCTAGTTCTAGTCCTCTGAGGGAGGAATTGTTATCTCTGTTTTACAGATGAAGAAAGTAAGGCCCAGAGAAGTTAAATACTTTGCTCATGTTTATATCACATTGCAAAGATCAGGATACAAACTCTGTGTGATTCTTACACCCTCTTACATCAGTTTATACTGAGTCTTACTCAAAAATTTAAAATAATAATATGATTTAGAAATACTTGAGGCTCATCAAACCAATGTGATAATTTAAAAAAATTTGATATTGGATTTGTGAAAATATTATAATAGATACATCTTTAATGACAAAGTTCAGGGTGTGGCCACTTCTGCTCCCAAACCAAAAAGGTCCAATCATTATATCAATTCCTGTGTGTGTATGTGTGTGTGTGTGTGTGTGTGTGTGTGTGTGTGATGGTGAGGGTGAACCCAGGGCTTCAAACATGCTAGGCAAGCACAAGCGCACTCTATCAATTGAACTATATCCCCAAACTCCAATCATTATATCAAATAACTAAATTAGCTCTTAGGAGGGGTCCAGAGGGCTTCTTCACTTGATCCCAACAATTGTAGTTCAAAGCAGACTGAGAGAAATCATGAGGCCAAGAGTCCATATCAAGCTGAGGGCTTGACACTAGGAAGTCTTTGGCTGTCTATTATCCCCACTACTGGCTTTTCTACAAGTGCCCCTGCAATGTTCCCAGATGATTTAAACTGTGATTTTAAAAGCTACAAAACAAGAAAATCAGTTAATTCTTACCCTTTATGCTTGTTTTAAGCATATAGAATTTAAAAGCAACCAAATTTATTAAACAATAACCAATGAGTTTTAATGTGAAATTTGGCCAGAGATATTACAGTCATCGCCCCTCATAATCATTCAAAAGTATATTCAAAGCTAGGGCTGTAGCTCAGTGGTAGAGTACTTGCCTAGTATGAATAAGGCACTGGGTTTGATCTTCAGCACCACATAAAAATAAACAAATAAACGAATTGTGCTCATCTACAACTAAAAAAATGTTTCAAAGAAAGTATATTCATTTTTGGTTGCTACATAAAAGCTATCATGTATACCTGATGGGTGTTATTGTTAGTTCTCTGAGAAAACAACCATGAGAAAGCAACTGCAAGATCCAGAGATAAACATAGTTCAAAACATCCTAAATAATGTGTTATCACTGGTACAAATATCCCCAAGCTCACGCACACACCCTTGTACAGACCTATAGCACATAATAATATCAGAACCCACCAAGCAAGCTCCTATAAGGAGGAAGAGTTTTAATCTTTTTATTTTTAGCAACATTCAGTCCCCTGACATATGGTGATTTCTATAACAAGGAAAAAAAAAACATATGTGAGCCCATGAGCAGAGTGAATCACATTAACTCAAAAGAGGACGGCTAATGAGAGTGAAAATATGTTGGTAAGTTTACACAGATCATTAACCTAATAATTTATTCAACTTTCTCTGCAAATTCCCATGAATATATCCAAGAAGGTACATAAATTCATACCTTCAAAATCTTGTTAAAAGAACCTTGGGGAATTTATAAAGTCTACAGAATTTGAAAGAAAATATTAACAAGTCCTAAGTTTCAAGACATTGAAGTCAATGTTGTAATCCTACCAAAAAGTAAACAAAAATCTTCCCCGGGGCCTGACTGAGGCACTTTGCTGCCTAGTTACCCTCATGTCCACACAGGCCTGGGTCATCTACCTTTGGGATTGAGTGAAATCTAATAAATGAACCAAGTGAGCCCTGCCTTGGCCACTTCAGGATCTTACTGGTTTATTCAAATCAAACCATGCTTACAAACATTATAAATGGTCTTAGAATTTCATTCACGCCTTTGGTGGGGGTGAGAGTGGGGGGAGGAAAAACATATAAAATCATGAAAAAACAGATAAAAGCAAACTATTTCTAAGTATTTTATTTAATAATAAACATTATCATTATCTGATTACAAGGATGGGATCCACTGGAACATGTTATTAGAGACCAGAAAAATAGTATTCACTTCAATTTACTGCCTGTAGGTTAATTCAGATAGGATGGTGTTTTATCACAGCAGAAGACCAAAGTAAGGGTTTGTACAGATAACACTATCTGGTGGGTAGTGGCAGGGAGATAATAAGCCATCGCTAAAGTCTGAAGTTTAGGAAATCAGAGAATAGTATATGCAATACATTACATTAAAATAGCACCTATTAATTCACCTTCCCTACACACAAAGTTGATATATAATCAAAAAATACAATTCTCAAGCAATCTCATAACATTTCAAAGAGACAGGATGAGCACTGTTATCTTTATTTTGTAGGCACCACATCTTTACAAGCATTTTTAAGATTTAAAAATACCCTTATTAGTTTCAGTTTTAAACCAATTAATTTAAAATTGATTCTCAATGACACTCATCCAGGAACTCATTTATCCATTTCTTCACTTAATCATTGCTTCTACTAATATTTATATGTCAATCACTATGCTATGTTCTAAAAATTGCAGGTAAGCAAGAGAGAAACTACTCTCTGCCTTCACAGAGCTTCTTTTGGAATACTAAAGACAGATATTGGACAAATTATTCCAAAAATAATTAGAAAATTGTTACAAGAGAGACAAACACAATATGAAAGCATTTGACTCTTAATCAATTTATGTGTAACTCTTTAGCTGAAGAAATCAAAGGTAGTTATGAAATATAGAACATACACAGTCAACTTTTATCCTGACACTTCTTATTTTAAAGTGATTTCTGAAACAACACAAGAAGAGTTTAAGACAACTTTTTAGTCTCACATATGTTATTACCAAATCGATACAAAATGAAATTGTATGTCAAACATGAAAGGGATTTTTTTATCTTTTTGAAGAGTTTGGGAAAAAATGATGGCTACATATTTTTTTTCTTACAGGTTGTATCCATTTTTTTCCCATTTCTTCAAATTCAATGACTGATTCTTTGAATGGTCAAAAGTCTGCTTTGAGAATTATAAAATGGTATCTCAGGACCTGGGAAAACAACCCTTCAGAAAATGCTGTAAAGTATTTTGAGGGTTTGATTAGTCATGATTTTGAAATGGCAATTGTCATGCTCTTTAAGCATTGATTCTTCTCTATAATTGCTTCAACATAAATACTTATTCATTTAAAAAATGATTCTAGGGCTGGGATTGTGGCTCAGTAGTAGAGCACTTGCCTAGCATGTGTGAGGCACTGGGTTCGCTCCTCAGCACTGCATGTAAAATAACTAAATAAAATAAAGGTCCATCTACAACTAAAATAAATATTTTTAAAAAGTGATTCTATATAATTTAAGGTATATATATCATCTGGTATATCTAGATCTATTTATAAACACACACAGAGAAAGAGAGAGAGAGAGAGATGGTTACTATTATAATATTACTACAGTGGAACAAATTAATTTATCCTATTTTTCACTCCCTAGTTACCCATTCTCACCTTGACACTGGGGGCAAGAGCAGCTATAATTTATCTAATTAGCAAACACAGTACAATGGTGTTAACATATCTGCTCTTCTGTCTCCTCCCACTTTCTCTTCAAGTTTCCATATATGTCTGTGGACCTGAAATCACATAATCACATATCTTTAATCTACACCCTCCTACTCATTTATAATTGCTGATTTTCAAGATGTTTTCTAGACTTATTGAAAAGGTAATGCCTTTTCCTCGGTGGTAAAATTACAGCAGCCACCAGGAGCAATATCTGCTATTGTGTTGAGGTTCCTTTCATTCTCTTTTGGATGAGAACAAATAAACAGCTAGTGACAGCACAATACTTCCCCACTTAACATTCCTGAACACATCTGTCATAGAAATGAATTTTGTTTATATCCTAAGTGCTATATTTTTATCATTTGTTTAGACATAGGTTTTGAATTCCCTATCTGCTCACTTATCAAACTGGAAACACTTCCCTTTTCAATTTGCTGAATTTTCCTTATTTCTTGAGGTGAAGTTCTTTAAATTTCACTAGTACAAGAACACGGGATCCATTGATCTATTCATGGCCTCCGTCAGCCACAAGCCATTTTTTTTTTTATTTGCTTCTAAGCAGAATATCTGAGTTTTCCCAATGTAATGACTTATAACTCAGCACACACATAATGCAAAGTCTCTTCTTCATGGCATAGATGTGTGTTGCTGTAGGAGAAGCCCTAGGACATGAGCTGTGGCTTGCTCTCCTCCTAGTGAAACGGGAGCTGTGGGTTTTTCCTCCACTCCCTCAACAATTTCCTTCACAAATAAAAGACAAGTGCTGATGTTCACTAGTTGGGTAGAAATTCCACCTAAAATAAAATTTGCCTTATTAAAACAGTGTGTGTGTATACAGCCCATGTCATTTATCTCACCATAAGTTTGATCAAATGAACGAATCAGCTTCCATTTTGGTTATATCCAACTGTGACTCAAGAGCTATACCTTCTGTGGGGATTCTTTTCCTATTCTTAACCACAGGCATTTTTTGGTAAGAGCTCATGTTTTTAAAGCAAAATGACCAATTAAGGGCTATGTGTAGAGTTGATATTAGGTATATGCACATTCAAAACAAATGTCACAAGCTAGTCCCACTGGTACATACCTATATTCCCAGCTGCTCTGGAGAACATTTCAGCCTAGGAGTTTGAGAACAATCTGGGCAATAGAGTGAGAGCCCATATCACAAAGAAAAGAAAAAAGTCATGTGCAATGGCAAACACCTGTAATTCCAGCAACGCCGGAGGCTGAGGCAGGAGAATTGAGAGTTTGAGGCCACTTTGGGCAAGACTCTGTCTCTAAATAAAATTTTAAAATGGTGGGAGGCTGTGGATGTAGCTCAGTGGTAGAGTGCCCCTTTGTTCAGTTCCCAGTCACGTCTCCCAAAAAGGAAAAATTAAAAACGAATGTCACAGTGCAATAAATTACTTTTCTTAACTGTCCAAGTCAGTCCCCTATTGTGTGAGATAATTAACAATAATAGATATTAATTTTCTCTCATTAACCTAAATTTGCATGGTTGTTCCGTTTACTTCAAAACAAATTAGGTAATATTGTAAGGACTGAGCTCTTTTCCAGTTTCTTTCACAAGTCTTTTGAAGGAAAAAATCCCTTCTCACTACAAGTGAAATATTTTCATTATTTTAATTGATTAATATAAAAGCTCATAAAAAATCAAAGACTTACATAAGTAACTTCAGCTTTATACTTCCTACCATTTCTGGCTCTTATAGAAATACCAATAATTAATTTGCAAACTGCTCTGAATGTTATTTTCAGAAGTACTCACTCTGAGGAAAAGAGAGAGGACAAAATCACAAAAAATAAAACCTCATTAAGAGGCTAGTGTTGTAGCTCAGTGATAGAGTGCTTGCCTAGCACATGTGAGGCACTGGGTCAATCCTCAACACCATGTAAAAATGGATGAATAAAATGAAGATTTTTTTAAAAAAATCTCATTAGTTTACAAATGAAGTCTCTGTTGACATATAGGTACTTCCCTCCCTGCCCCATGGAAGCTCCAAACTCCCAGCAACAATGACAACTGTACACAGGATCTGGGCAAAGTAGGAACAAACTGGAGTCAGGGGGGTCTAATGTCTCTAAGGGGTACATGCGTCTCAGCCATAGATTTCCTCACACCTTTTTTTCAAGGCCAAAGATAAATAATCATAAAAAGTTGTTTACTCTCAGTGTAGTTTAGATTTGCATTTCCCTAATTGCTAATGATGTTGAACATTTTTTCATATAGTTGTTGGCCATTTGTATTTCTTCTTTTGAGAAGTGTCTGTTTAGTTGCCCATTTATTAGTTGGGTTATTTGTGGGGTTTTTGGTGTAAAGTTTTTTGAGCTCTTTATGTATTCTAGACAGTAATCCTCTGTCAGAAGAGTAGCTAGCAAAGATTTTCTCCCTTTCTGTGGATTTTCTCTTCACATTTCTAATCATTTCCTTTGCTGTGTAAATTGCACCTACACCAGTCAGAAAGGCAGCCAACAAGAATACAAATAATAACAAGTGCTGGGGAGGAGGTGGAGAAAAAGGAACACTTTTATACCATTGGTGGGGTTGTAAAATAGTATAACCACTATGGAGACTCCTCAAAAGAATAGGCATGGAACCCCCCGACAAATGACCCAGCTATACCAGTCTTTGGTATTTACCTTGAAGAATTATTAAAGTCCTCCTACTACAGTGATACGCATACCTATGTTTATAGCAGTACAATTCTCAATAGTCAAACTATGGAAGCAGCCTAGGTGTCCATCAATGGATGAATGGAACAAAAATGTGGTATGTATATAAAATGGAGTTTTATTTAGTCATAAAACAAAATGAAACCATGGCATCTGCAGATGGAACTAGAGACCATCATGTTAACTGAAATAAATCAAACTCGGAAGGCCAAGAGTCATATGTTTTCTCTTATATGTGGAAGCTAGAGAACAAAAAGGAAAAGAAAGGTGAGGATAGATCTCCTAAAAATCAAAGGAAGATCAGGAGAAAAAAGAGACCAAGGGTGGGGAGACAGGGGAGAAAAGGAAGAAGTGCTGGGTAGTGGTATTGGACAAATTATATTGTTATATTGTGTGCATGTACAAATATGTAACAACAAATCCCATCAATATATAAGCAACTATAATGTACCAATACAAAATGAGACAAAAATTTATAAAAACCAAAACTCCATTTCATTACAGTGAAATGACTAAATTACACATGTCACATTATATACAAAGACTAAACCCTCTACAGAAAATGTACATATGGGCACGAACATTAATGTGAATTATATATATGAAAGTCATGACTGTGGATTATAAAAACAGCTGCTTGTTCCAAACACTTTCATAGAATATCTTATTTCTTCCTATAATAACTGATAGAAACTATTATATGTAAGCCGTGAGAAAACTGAAGGAGCTTGAAGTTCAGTGATTTGACCAAGGTTACCCAGTTAGTAAGTGGCAGAGCCAGGATTCAAAGCCAGGAAGTGTGACTATAGGGACTATTTTCTAAACCTGTGCTGTATATAGTCTTCCTCATACACCACAGGGTAGAGGAAACATGGAGAGCGGTGGCAATGGAAGAAAATTACTTAGAGTAATAAAGGGAAAGAAAGAAAAGCTTAACAAGAAACCAAGGGGAAAAGGTGAGAGGTTAAGAGCAGACGACAAGGGAAAGAAAGACAACAAATAGACGTTAATAAAAGAAGGAAGCAGCATGAACTTCTGTATCCTTGCTATGATTTTCCTAATGAAATTGTAGGAAGATGAGAAACCCTTCAGTAACTGCTCATTGCCTTTCATCTCAACTCAGCCCAAGACTTGGGTAACTGCCACATCAAAAAACCTCATAAAAGAAAATACCAATTTATGTATGAATCATACTCCCACTTCTCATCGTGAAAATTGCCTGATTTCTTCATTGAAAGTAAGATATTGGGTCTCCTGTGAATGAACTCATTACAGCACTTTCTATCTCAGTTCAAAACACAAAAGACGACTGGCCTGCATTAGACATCTTTTCCAGATGAGGCTTGTAGGCTATGCTGAGAATCAGAAGTATTAACCTCTAAACAAGTTTCTACTGAGACTCTCTTTAGATGTCTGTTGTAATGTGAAAGATGAAGAAGAAAGAAAGCAGCAGTTATAAGGAACTCTGTGAAAAAAGCAAGGCCAACTGCAGTGATCAGTGTGTTTAGGCTAAATGGTTTTTTCTTGCAAATGTAAGTGGAAGAGAGACAGCAGAGGATTTTTAGTGTAGGAGGCAGGGACTCTAAATGAGCTCTGGATGATCACATGGCTTCTTCTTGTTCTCTGCTTCCATATATCTGGAATTTGAAAAACATCATAATACATTTTCAAAGAGAAATGAAAAAGCCCAGATTCTGGGCTTTGAGTTCAATCTGGAGCAACCAACTTTGTCCTTCTGGGCCTGGGTTATTGTATCTCTTAAAATAAAGTACCCCTTTCAGCTTTTATAATCTATGATTTTGTATGGCAATTACTTTGATCATCATAATTTTGCACATGCAAGCCACCATGTATGTGTACGTACATACACACACACACACACACACACACACACACAAAGCAAACACACAAGCTCTAACCTGATATGATCATTACTTTCTGTCTCCAAGTAGAACTAGATCTATTTTATTCAAATTCAGTGTTTATCTAACCTACAGATTTCCTTAGATGGCACAAAAATAAAAAACATTTAATTTAGGAAAACTATTTCAACATCTCACAACTCCAAATGAAAGGATTTTTTTCATATACATTTTTTTTTCAGAATTGATATTTAAGTTATATCTTAAGACAAAGAAGAGTATTGAGTTATTCTATGACTTTTGTGTGTAATTGAATGCCAGCATCTACTAAATGAAATCAAAGTCTCTACAGAATAAATTAGAAACTCAAGAGACATTAAGACAATGAAAGTATAAATGACATGAAGCCAAGATTAACAGTAAGATGCTATGTAAAGTGGAAATAAAGGCCAACAACCAACCTCATACACACACACACACACACACACACACACACACAGCCACAGGTTAAAATGTGGAAAGCAACACAATCCAGGTTAAGATGTTCCTGTCTTTACATAAGGCCACACAAGTCATCCATAATGAGGCATTTGACCTTTGAAGCCTAAATTATGCTAGTGGCCTTTAATCATGAAAAAATGGAAAGAAGTGATATCTGGATGGATCTCTCTCACCTTTTAATAGTTCTGCAATGCCTCCTCTCAGAAGCCTTTCTCCACTCACCTTCCCCCTCTCCTCCTCAGGAGTCCCCTCCAGTGCCTCCCCAGTTCTACCAAATGCTAACCATTGTACACTGAAAGAAACTACTGCTCTTATTGCTCATTTCTATTCTGGTGTCGCTCATTAGCTATCTATGGGTTCTTTGGGAGCCAGGAAGTTATTTCACTTGTTTTGTACAGTTCCTAGCACTCCACAATTAATGAGCAAAATAATAATTAGTGTAAATGTAATACTGTAGTCTTTTTATTTTTTCTTTTTTGGTACAGGAGATTAAGTCCAGGAATACTTAACCACTGAGCCACACCCCCAGCCTTTTTTTATATTTTAATTTATTTAGAGACTGGGTCTCACTAAATTGTTGAAGCTGGCTTTGAATTCACAATCCTCCTGCCCCCACCTTCCATTCTGCTGGGATTATAGGCATATGCTGCTGTGCCCAGCAATACTGGAGTCTTATTGCTTGTGTTTTGTTCACAAAAGGTATATTGAAATGGTATTTATATGTAGGTACCTGTGACCAAAGCCATTTTTCAACTGAAGAAAATAAACATCATGTTCATAGAAAGTTATATAGTTCTGTCTGTAGATTGGGAACATAATATTACAACTGAGTATGTTCATATTAATAGGAAAAAGAGCTTAACTATTTACAGAAAAGGCTTATAGTTAATAAAATTGCACATAACATGTTTGTATAAGCATGACTCCCCTTTTGTAAAGAGTCTTATTCAGACTTCAAAAATCTGCATGATGATTTATTGGTTTTAGTATCACTATGTTAAGTGTACAAAAATAAGAAGGAAACACTTTAAATTAACCCTCAATTCAACCAAACCCACATAACATTAAGGTATCAATAATTGATGTTTCAAGGACACTTTAAAATTGATGAGATTTTAAAGCCTCCTGAACACATAACTAATGTTTTGAGCATTTTGAACTATGTTGATTACTCTCACTCCTTTCTCTTCTTGGATTCACTAAAACTCTACCTAAGTCTGATTTAAATGATAGTATACTAAACTCTAGGTACTCATGATTTTTTGTGTTTGTTCTGCTGATTTCAAATTGCAGTAAGAGACTGCTATTCTGCAAGCAGTTGCTCAAACCAAACTAATGAAAATGAAAGAAATAATGCCTTTGGCGTTAAATAATAACATCCCCATAAGGATTATTTATACCTCACAAACTCTAGTTGTTTTTTGTTCTGGATTTTAGCACTGTTGTTATAAAATTGTCTATCCAAATTTATAAAGACATAAATGAAAGTAATATCCCCAGAAAATGTGATCTATGCTTTTAACTTGTCTCCTGGGGAAGAGAAGATAATATAAACGTAAGAGCATGCTAAATAGCATTTCTGCAAGAAACTCCTTTATGGAATGAAGTTAAGCAAGAGCTGGGAGAAGAAAGATCATACAAATCAGAACACCTCCATAATAATGTACAAGGTTACCATTAAAATGCAATACAAAGTTTACACTGCCAATTCTTTCCCCCTATAATATTTTAGGGAATAAAGAAATTGGGAGTATTTACATCCATAACATAGATGCCATATGATAATACCACAAGATGAAAAAAAGAAAAATAAATCCTTAATCCTATTTTTTTTTCTATCTAGAACTTTCAATAGTTACACTGACTCAAATCTTTATGTGAAAGTCTATTTATGTTTTGGAAAGGTGCCACTCATACCAAATGAATGGCTTGCAGCTTCTTCTGGAAACTAAAAACATCAGTGAAATTAGAAGTTCTACCTATTCTGGCATTGTCACATTTTTTTTCAGTTCAAATGTGAATACCTGATTGTGCATGATACTGTAACAGTGGTTACATGATGTTATACAATTGGTGAAGCCTATAAAACATGGTGTTTGCTGAGGATTGCCTCCTCTTGTGCTGTAGGGCCCTGAGAACTATGGTGGCATCTGCCTATGATATTGCACCACCCAGTTTCTTGAATTCTAGTTGTAGATTTCCTGAATCTCTAACTCCAAGGTCTTAGAATTACTATGCAAGCTTTTAATTATCTATGTTTTATTATTTTGTCTTGTGTAAAATACCTGGAGTGGCTTCCAGTCTCTCATTAATCTGTTCACATGCAATTCATTAAAAATAAAAAGCCCTAATGACAACAAGAGAGAATTGTTGGAAGAGAATCATTACAAAACAAGAATTCAATAGTTGCATAGAGACGAGCAGATAAGTGATAGCCAATGAAGAACAGTAGAGGAAACCACAGCTTGAACAGGTATAAAGGAGAAGAGGAGGAGGGAGGGATGGGGTGAGGAAAGAGAGAAACAGAGAGTCTTTTTGAGTCTTGCATAACCAGAAAGGCTTAGAATTCCAAAACACCAAGTACAATGAAACCACGAGGGAATTTAGGCATGGGTGGCTGATAAAACATGTTATAATAACAAGTCCCTATATGTAGAGGTACCCATTGCCCAACCCTGTGGGAAGGGAAGGAGGAGCCTCCACAGTTAGGTCCCTCTATAAGACTGAAATATTTGAGGATTCTTTACTAAAAACAAAAACTTAGCTAAAATATAATAATAATAATAATAATAATAATGGCAGCCCTCTATGAATAATAATGGCAGCCCTCCCACAATTTGGCAGGCTCTGATCCCCCAGTAAATCTGAATTCACAGTCATATCACTCTAGAGCAAAGTGCAAGTCACAGTCTAGTCAGCTTTTCATTCCTTAAACATGGAGAAAAAGACAATCATGGTTCAATAATTCATGAGACATGTGAAAAAAGCTTGCCCAGAAAGAGTTAGCCCAAGACACATGAGATAAAATGCCCCCAACTGAAACTGGGATAACCTGAAGAAGGGGGAATAAATGTGATGCCAGGGATCAAACCCAGGGTCTTGTGCATGCCAAGGAAGCACTCTACCACTGAGCTACACTCCCAGACCTGGAGAAGGGAAGAAAATTTGTTAATACCTCTGATAACTGTCTTATGAGAGAGTAAAGAAAGTATTGTTAAATAAAGCAAAACCAAGGTATCACAATAATATTTCAATCAGACAACAAGATAGAGGTAAAAAGTATAAAAGGAGTGTTAAAACATCAAATGAAAGTAGTAGAATATAAGTATGAAACAATTTCTAAGTAGAATATTTTTAAAGAGAAAAATAAAAAATAAGACAGGAAAGATAAAAGATTGAAGATCATCTAAGAGTTCCAACAACCAACCAATATTGCTGGAATAAGTGAATAGAGAAATGGAAGAAAATTAATTATCAAATACTATACTCCCAGGGCTTAAGGACCTAAGTTTACAAATTGAAATGATCCACAGCAAGGGGCAGAGACTACAGCAGGAAGCTAAGGCTACCACAGGAATCTGTCCATCTACTATAGTAAAGGATATCAGGGTCATACTGAAGGCCACTATAGCCATCACTTCATCCTATGCTGCTAGAACCATTTTAACCAACATCTGATGACTCCCGAAATACATCTCAAGTTGCAACCTGTAATGCCTTCAAGTCTTCTCTTACCTGCATATTTGGGAGGAACCTCAAATACAATATGCTCAAATTTAATTTACCGTCTTCCCACAGTCACCAGGTCTGCCTCCCCTTTCTCTATCCCTAGGTGGTATTATCATCCCTCCATCTAGAATTGAGTAACTCAGGAGTCAGCCCTACTCTTCTTTCTCATTGTTAGCATCAAACAGCCACTCAGCTGTGTCCATTTTACTTTCTTCTTAAGTCTACTCTATCTTCTCTTTTCTACTCTTAGCAGTTTAAGGTAGATTTGTATAAATCTGTAATAATAAAAGACAGTATTGGTAAAATCCTAGGCAAATTAACTATGGAACTGAATAGAGGTCAAAGAAGACCAGGTACAGAGGGGAACATAAACATTAACATGGAAACTTCATCATGAGAAGGGTGTCATTTCAAGTTAACAAGGAGAATACGGCCCTTTTAGTGTATGATGACATAATACTTAGTTACCCACTTAGAAAAAAATGAAAGTTACAGTCCTTTTTGAAATAATCAACTACAGATAGGAATGAAAAAAGTAATATAAAATTATTAAAATAGGAATGAAGAAATTATATAACTTTGGGCTAATGAATTTTTTAAAAGAAAATCAATATTAAAAAATAGGGAACTTTTATAAATGTTAATTACCATCTTAAAATCTTTAAATAAATTAACTTGTTTAGACATTCACTAACCTATGTAAACATTATGACTATGTCTTCTTAAAGGTAAGAAACTCTGATGCAAAAGGGATGATGTTCTTTCCCAAGTACATATAACTGTAAATATCAGAACTGGGATTCTAACACAGGCCATCCGTCTCCAGACACTGCCCTCTCACTCACCACTTTTTACTGTCTCACAATAAATAGGAGTACACAGAACTTTAACAATGTGGACAAGAAAGACAGCATAAGCAAAGCTGAAATATGCAATACTTATAATACATTTAACAAAAGTAATTAGAATCCTAAATGTAACAACTTCTCTAAATCAACCAACCATGGAAGGATAACCCAATGCAAACAAAGGGGACAACAATTTGAAAATGCAATAAATGGAAGAGAAAATGAATCATTAAACAAACCATATTGTGTAGACAATCAGAAATGTAGATTTCAAAAGCAATTTTGTACCATTTTGTAGACTAGAAAGTAAAATTCTAATGAAAAATATCAAGAAATAAAGATATTTTGAAAATGGAATTTGGATGGTGTGTCACTTGTCAATATAAAAAGGTATATACTTTTCAATAAATAGTTTGCATTTCTACGTGTCAACCATACAGAAAAAATACCTGCCTTTATGCATTAAAAAGAAAATTAAAAACAAGAGTGTTGATCACTGCTTTTATGTAAAAACAAGAAGAAAAAATGTGTTCATGAATGTGGGCTCATTAAATAAGCTGTATATTATATGCTGCAAATGATTATTCAGCTATTAGAGGTGATTAGCTACATCTACATTTAACAACAATGAAAAATGTTCAAATATAACATGGAGGGTAGGAAACACATCTTATACAAGATGATCCTTATAAAAACCTTCACTCTCTTTATTTCTCCTAACCAAAAAATTACCCAATACTGTGTAAAATGATATTGATGAATGTAGAAAGGATGTAAAATGTGGCTTTATTTTTTTAGAGGATGATCTATTCAGTGATTGTCCATATAGTCAAAAGCCACGGAAATGAAAGATTAACAGTTAACTTTCCTCAAGGGCTAAAGAGAAATGTTATGAGACACTTGTTAAAGGTGACAAGTGGTCTCCGGACTACTGCAGTAGGGGAGACAGTGCAGCATCCCTAAACCAAAGGGGCCTGAGGTTCTTACAGGGAGAACAAAGGGAACACATAGGGGCTGTGGGGAAGTCAAAGGTTGTTGGGGGTCTCATGGGTCCATGGGTATGAGGAATTACAGAAGAGGTAATTGGGAAATTCTGAAAAGGTTTAGAAATATACTTTTGTGGATTGGCAGTGTTGTGTTTTCTCCATGACAGACTCAGCATGGGGCTGAGACACTTGCAGGGACACAAGTTATTGCAGGTAGAGGGTAGCTCAAGTGTGGTTCAGGCTCAGTAAGGTGATTCAATGCAGGGGTTTACATTTCACAATGGTGTCAACCATACAGAAAAAAATACCTGCCTTTATGCTTTAAAAAGAAAATAAAAACAAGAATGTTGATCACTGCTTTTATGTAAAAACAAGAAGAAAAAAATGTGTTCATGAATGTGGAGTTTTTAAGATACAACTTAAATTTATAGAAGGAAAGCAGGTAAAGCTATGAATACTGATGGGGTGTAATGCTGAGAGCTTGTGGGAAGGGGAGACAGGTGGGTGCTTCTCTTTCAGGACAAGCAGTCAATGGACAAAGTATAAATCATATAAAGTGAAAAATGGGAGTAAAAGCATGTGTTTTGAGACAGAGATAAAAGAGTAAAATGGTAAATGTTAAGTGAGTTAAAAACACTATTGAAACAAAGAGGAAAAAAATACAGAAAACTATTGATTGCCAACACAGACTTTTCTCCCTCTCTTTCTCTCTCTCTCTCAATCTCCATATAGATATGTTCATACTACTTTGATAAAGTTGTTTTAAACTATTCCCAACACAAACAAATGATAAATGTTTGAGTTAATACCAATTATCTTAATCTGATTATTACTCATTCTCATTGTACTTAATGTCACATTGTACCCCATAAATATGTACAATTATTATGTATCAATTTGAAAAATGTAAGATAGATGTTAAAGGGATTTGCAATATTTAAAAACTGCTGCATTTTTTAGAAAACGTTTTGCTTTAGAAAATATAGACTTTTAATAAAATATGTTATTTACATTACTATGCAATGAGCTTATTAATATTTTAAACCAATTCATATTTTAAAATATTTTAATGAACATTATCCTTAAAAAGGAATAATAAAGTTAATATGGTTTGTCTGAATTATTCTCTTTTATCCATTAGGATTATAACAGAGCTTCATAAGAGTTAACATTTTGGTTGGGAAGGCACATTTTTCAATCTGTGCCCACGTAATATTAGAATTTGATAAATGGGAAAGAAAGAAGGTACCTCAATAAAGGAATATATTCATGAGAATATTAAGATCCTCTCTGATGAAAGAATAATGCTTTTATCTCTTCACAAATAGGTTTGAGAAAATAATTTAAGTGTTTGATTAAGACACAGTAAAGTGTGAAAAGTGGGACAAGGAAGGGTCTTGGTTATTTCAAAAAGATCAGTATAATGTGGCCTATGAACCACTCAGTGCAAAGCAATATAGGCTCCTCTCTGCCCACGGTAGTGCAAAGAAAAACATGATTATGAAAACTGCATTTAAGAGAACTTTCCCCAATATATTAGTTTTCTTTGTTCCATTTCCCTCCTTGTATCCACCCATCAAACTATTTTGTTCCCTTTCTTCTCTGAACTTCCTTAGCCATCATTACCATCTTCCTTTCTAGGCTTAATTATGTCAGCCTTCCCTGTCATACAAGCCTCACCTACCTCCCCCTCCCTTTGTTCATCAAAAATAACAACTTGCAATCCAGTTAGAGTTACCTTATTTAGCACCTAACGCATTTTAGACTTTGTGTTCAGCACGACGTCACATGTGGCATTTTTACTTTCCAAGACAACTGTCAAGGCAACTTTCATGACAACCATTGTGGCATAATTATTTCAATCCCAGTCTCTCTTTCTTAAGAAAATCATTTTTGAGAATTTGATACATATTTACCTTAAATAATTTATATATAGGGGAATTACAATAATGAACATAAAAAAATTATAATCTCCCTTCCAGAAAAAACGTTTACAGGATTCCAATGATTCCCAACATCTTTATAAGAATGGTTCCTTATGATGAATGGAGAGAGAGGCGGGGGAATAAATATTTTCCTAAATAATTAGATTATATGCTTGTTCTTTTTATTTATTAAATTTACTTCTAATTGATGCTAACTTGAAGATAGACTTGCTAAATTTTACATGACCATATATATATATTTGATAGGCTTGAGAGATTATGAAAACACTGAAGACTTGATATTTTTAAACTGTTTGGTTTTAGACAATCCTTTTTCCTCACTTTGAATAAAGAGCACTCAGTACTTTCACATTTTCTCCTTGTATCCTTCCCTCCCTTCTGCCTTTCTTTCCCTTCTTTCTCCTAATTGTTATTCTTACAATGATAAGAATTATAACATGTAAATCTCTATAATCACAGTCCCTGTAATTATTTGTAATTCATCTTATAGAATAAATATACTGCAGAGCAACTACTCTGTAGTAGCCCTTATGAAACTTACCACTCCTTGTAAATTATACATGCATATGTGTGATTACTTATAAGTGGATTTCTTCTCCCCAAAGACTGACAGCTCCCTGAAGCAGGAACTGTTTCCCTATTTACCACTGTGACACTATACCTCAAAGAGTGCCTGGTGCAGAAGGAGTATTCCATCAAAATTTGTTGGCTTGACAAGCAAAGGTGTTAAGAGTCCCATGGAATGTATACAGAGAATAATAAGAATGGGATTCAGAAGAGAATGTGGTGTTCAGGAAAAGTGTTACACAAGATAATGCTTTGAGAAACGTGGATTTTGACAGAAGTGTGTCTTGGGTCCATATGCATGTTTCCTCTGGGGGCAGGATGTACTGGGGACCAGCAGGAAATGGGCCCAGTGAGATGTGTTCTTGATACAATTCTATTCATTATATGTGTTTCATGCTCAGAAAATCATTTGGATGAACACCTAAGTGTTAACTGTCATTACAGTAAGGCAAATTGATTCCAAGTCATTTTTTTGTTGTTGTTGTTTTTGTACATTTCCCCAAAACCTGTCTTTTCAATAATAAGCACATATCACTTTAATAATCAGATAGGAATAATATCATCATTTTCATTTTTAAAAAATTTACATCCTTAACAGTTAACTTATGGAGGGCTTACTATATTCTAGAAAAATTCTCTAAATAGTACTATGGATTACATATTTGACAAAAAAAAGCCTATGAGATAAGTTTTATTGTTTTCTTCATTTATGAATGAGAAACATAAAAACATAGAGAAATTAAGTGGTTTGGACAAGGTTACACAGATAGTAAGATTCGAAGGACTAGGATTTGAAACCAAGCTGTCTAACTTCAGAGTTTATGACACTTATACAGCTACTTCTCACAAGAGAGCAAAACATGGATAACCAGAGCTCTCTACAGCTCTCCATTAGAAGAAATCCAGGCAGCAGTAATGACACATAGACTGCCCCCACCTTTCAATCTTCTTATTTTCCATTCTTCTTCTTAAAAGAATTAATATTATCCAACAAAGACCACTGAACTTGTTCATTAACCTGTCACTATCAGCATTGGAGCTGCCTGAATGACTGGGAATATGTCATTTAAAAACAGTTAGGATGTAATCTCCTAAGTAAACTATATGTATATTATTTCTCCATCTTCTTAGATCAAATCAATGGATAATTCATTACCTTGCCTTAAAGGGCCACTTCAAAACCCTTCACTTGTATTGGCATTTCTGTTCCCAATATAAATGTCATGCCTCATCAGGGTTGGGTAATGAAATGTGATGTTCTCTATTTGCTTGTGTTTTCAAGGGCATTTGGTGAGGCTGCAGTTCTATACACCTTATCCATCATCTCACACTGCCTTGACTGCAAAAGGAACAGAAACTGCAGGTAATCCTTCGCCCTAGGCAAAGCCTCTGCTCTGATGTAGGACAGAAAACCAAATACAGTAGTGAATCATTTCTAACAAACCTTGAATACACATATTGCATTGTGATTTCAGGGTCTTCTGAATTTCTTTTTTGGTCAATTCACAAGAGTTGAAAATGCATCTGTCTTATATAAGTTTCTTTGTGCCAAGAAGCTTTTTATTCTATTTTTAAGAAATTGGGTACGTGAGCTATAATCCATGCCTAATCCAGATTCTCTGATAGCTAAACTTTTGCAAATAGAGCGTGTGTGTGTGTGTGTGTGTGTGTGTGTGTGTGTCTGTTTTCTTTTTCAAGTATGATATTTTTGTTTTTCATGAACATTTCATATTGTATCTTATGGTTTTTAATAATGTAAAAGTGGCTACATGACCTCAAACTTGTTAGAAGTTTTTAAATAAGCATATTTCATAACACACTATATATTCTTGCTAGATAGTTCCATGTAGTTTATTTTGGGACCACCTCTTGATACCATAGGAGAGTTTCTACAGTCAATTCAGTTTGTTACAACAATGTAGATGGTTGACTTAGTAAGAGAAGTAAAATATTCAATTAGGGGTCTAAAATCATTTAACTCAACTCATCATGTAATTATAAACTCTGTTCATTTTGTAGTGTTTGACTCCTTGCTGAAGAAAACAAACTCATCCCAGGAAAATGATCAAAAAAAGCTAAAGTGAAACAATGATTATTCTCTTTTATGCTTTTGTTGATGAGTCACCTCATTTGTAACCATTACCCCAGCTTAGTCTATATTATTTAAATCCCTTCTTTTGCCTAATCTCATTTGCTTCTATCCATACTGATTTGCATTGTTTTCTCTTGAGACGCTTTGCAAAGGAAAATGGTTGTGCTTTGATCTACGTGTTCTTTCTATAATCTAGCAGAGACCTTAACACTCAGTACAGCACTTTACTGTCGTCACACAATTATATCGTCATCTATTACCATGGATATTTTTTTTCCAGAGAAACTGTTCTGCATCTCTGAAATTTCTGGTGCTTCTTCAATGATCATGAGCAATAAAACAATAAACTGAAAGAGGAAAAAGAAATCTCAAACACAAATTCAATAAAAAGATCGCATTTTCCTCCCTCTCCACCCAGCTACATTCCCTCCTCTGACATCTGATGTATTCACTCATATAAGTCTGCATTTTACTTTTGTATTTTCCTGAGGTCTCATAAATACGGGGGTGGGGGGAAGCTGACTTGTCCTGTGTTCTCCACAGCTAACCCCTAAGTATTTTGTTCTCTCTCCTGAGAAATAACATGTGATCCTCAAAGTGCACTAATGTGGCAAGCTAGGGAAATAGCACAGGAGACTGGCCTGGCTTAGCACACAGGTCACTGTACCTTTGTGAACAAAGAATAGGACTGAAGGAGATGGCAGAAAGTTCAGTTCCCCAACCCCCCGACCCTCAGGGAAGAAAACATACTAGTCTCCCTTTAATTTCCATAAGTTGTTCTGTGTCTTATAATAACAAAGGAACTGCTATTATTTGTATATTTGTGCAAGTATGGCACTTGCCTTGGATTTAGAAATTCTAACTGAGAGAAAAAAGAACATAGGTTATGGTTTAGAAGTGAGGTGCCCCTCAAAAGTTCATGTGTGAGAATGCAAGAAAATTTAGAGGGGAAATGATTGGGTTATGAGAGTCTTAACCTAATCAGTTCATTAACCCACTGATAGGGACTAACTGGATGGTAACCATAGGCAGGTAGGGTGTCTGGAGGAGGTGGATCATTGGGGGCATGGCTTTTTGAGGTAAATATTTTGTTGCTGGTTTGTAGAGCCAACCTGGTTCCAGGTCCTAAACTACTTTCCTCTACTACACTCTTCTGCCATGATTTTTCTCTTGGCCCCAGAGCAACAAAGTCAGCCATTCATGGACTGAGACCTCTGAAAATGTGAACACCAAAATAAGCTTTTCCTCCTCCAATTGTTCTTGTTATATCTTTGGTCACAGCAGAAAAAAAAACTGACTAAAATATACATTAGAATATCATTGTATATTTCTCTTTTATTTTTAATTGTAGCAAGAACACTAAACATAAGATCTGCCCTCTTATCAAATGTTTAAATGTGCAATACCTGTGGCTGATTATAGGTGCACTCTAAAGGATCTTTAGAGCCTTTCATCCTGCCTAATCTGCAACTCCCCACTTCTCCCTCCCTCCAGCTCTGGTAACCACAATTCCACTCTTTCATTCTATGAATTTGACCATTTTGGATCCCCAGTTAAATGTAATCATGCAATATTTATCTTTTTGTGTTTTTATTTATTCAACTTAGTTTAACACCCTCAAGGTTCATCCATTTTGGCAAATATGGCAGAATTTCCTGTTGAAGGTTGAATATTATCCCACTGTGGGGGAGTGTGTATGTGTGTGTGTGTATCCATCCCACATTTTCTCATCTTCTTCATCTGTCAATGGGCACAAAGTTTGCTTTTTGTTTGTTTCTGTGGGATTGAATTTTGCTGTCTTTCCCAGGCTGGTCTTTAACTCTTGGGCTCAAGCTATACTCCTGTCTCAGCCTCCCAAGGAGCCTGGATTGCAGGCATGCACCAGCAGGCTCACTTTTACACAAAAGTTGTTTTTACATCTATGTCATGTATTACTCTCATGAATTTAATGAGCATCTTTATGAAAATTGTTTTTAATTTTTGTCACGTAAATCATATAACTCCACTTCATTAGGGTCAGTTAATGGAGATTTATCTTGCCCCTTTGTTTGGAACATCTTTGCCTGGTTCTTCATTTTCCTGGACTCTGCACTTGCATCTATGCATTAGACAATGCAGGCACTCCACCTATCCCCAGTTTTTGTGAACAGCCCCTGCATGGTAGAGGATCACCACTAGACAGCCCAAGTGGAGAGTTTGGGGACCTCCACCCATGCTTTCCCTCCCCAGGGAGGAACAGGCAGCTGTGGGTTTTTTCACCTCACTCTGTGCTGAGTCAGGAGGCAGAGCCATGGCAAACCACTGTCTTAATTCTGCCCATGCAATTAGACTATGCACACCATTCAGGACCCTAGGATTAGTAAAAACAGATGCTAGTTGTCTGGAAAGCCCTGGAGAAGTTGGGGCAGTGGACTCATAGATGAACTCTGCCTCTCCCTGGGGTGAAACTGGGAGCTGATATTTTTTCATCTATTCCCTCTGGAATGAATCACATTGAAGTCCTAATTAGAATAAGATACATTCCATGCTTATATAATTATATCAAAATGTAATCTACTGTCATGCGTAACTAAAAAGAACTAATAAAAATTTTTAATGTGAAAATAAAAAATAATCTAAAAATAAATAAAAAATAAGTGTAGTCACATTGGGTTTAGGGCTTCAACATATAAATGTGTGGGAAGGCATACAATCCTGTCCATGACACTCAAAATTCTCTTGTCTAGATTATTTCCCTTTCCTTAACACTATTGTTAAAAGAAAAACACCTAGACCAGTTAAAACGTAACACTATCAACTGGAAATCCATGCTATAAAATTCCTTTTCAGCTTACTTGCCAAAGTGGAAGTAAACATGCACATCAATTTAGGCAAATAGGAAACTGAGAGGTGTTGCCACAGCAAATAGCCAAGTTCCAAATCCATTTTGAGCACAGTTAGGACAACTATATATACAATAGTCATAGAATTCATAATTTCTCTGTAGCATAAAATTTAATCTTCTTTCTTAAATTCTTCCATTCCCTTAACTTCAGGAATTCCACCGCAACCAAATCTGTGACATGGCTGTGTATTGCCCATGTGGTAAGCTCCTATCATTAGAATTAAGCCCATTGAGTGATCAAGAGGTTGCAGAAAGCACACAGGTTTGGGGACCAATCTGTTCTGATTCTTACTGTTAACTAAATTATTTACTCCCCTGTCAGAATTTGGCAAGTTATTTAATCTCTCCAACAGGAAATTTCCTTCTTTGGTACAAATAGAACCAATAAAGTCTCACAGAACTTTTGAAAAATAGAGATAATCAAGTAATGGCATATAAGATTATGCCTGGAAAGAAGATTAATGACTTGATCCGTGATGTGTACCAGAAAACGATGAAGATAAAAAAGAAGAAAGTGAAGAGAAGGAAGAAGTCTATTTAATTTAAAGGGTACCCATAAGCAATCAAAACTAACTTTTTGTTCACTGTAAGAAACTATAGCACTTTGGGGAAGAAAAAACTGGGGGATCTATACTACTTGATGGAATATATAGTAAAATGCCTAAATTCTCAAAATGTTGGGAATGTAGGGTATAGCAGGACAGAGTGGGAAGAAAGCGATGTCAACGGAGTAGGAAAAACTGGATCCTCCTTCCCATCACAGGCACGCCGACTCAGCAGCAATCCATAGATTCATTTCTCTTCTTTTGTGAGAAATCAGACACTAAGAAAAAGGTTCCTGTACCCCAAAAGACCATGAAACTAGACTTAGCAAAATTAATAGGGAGATTCAGGACACGTTTTGCCCAGAGACCCTGCCCTGGCACTGTGCCTGATGACCAGAAAGATTTCCCCTAAACTCACGTTCACCCAGAGGAGGGAAGGAGTTGGTTTATTATCCAGAGACTTAACTTTCCTGAAGGGGAGTCCCAAAACTATAAGGTGTTTTCACTTCATAAGGGTGGAGTCCTATTCCAATAGGGAATGTGTTATTATGAGAAGAGGAAGAGATACCAGAGCTCTTGCTCTCTCCTCTGTATGAGAACAAAGTTAAAAAGGGGCCATCTGTAAGCTGGAAGAGAGCCCTCACCAGGACCCAAATATGCTGGCACCAGATTCTCACATTGCCAGCCTCCAGAGCTGTGAGCAAATTCATTTCTCTGTAGTTGAAGCCAGCCAGTCTATATTTTGTTATGTTACCTCCCAAAACCAGTGCAGTGAGGGTGTGGGGGAACATTAGTGTCTGCCACCTTCCTTTCCTCTTCCCCTCTGATGAGAATTTGGTGTTTAGCCCAAATGGAGAGAGGGCTTAGAGTCAGAAGACAAAACATCTATGTCTAAAAACAAAAATAAACAACAAACTCCCTCTAAGTTACGCATTATGGTGCACATGACAAAATACAGCATGCAGCTGGGGAGAAGGTCAATTCCTCCACCATCTCATATGTGTCAGTATCTGAGACCACAGATGCATCACTGTGGTCACAGTGATCAAACACACTTGAGAGTAGCCGCCCTTGCATGACAGCCTTCCTCTGCAGGGCGGCAAATAGACTGATTGAGATGAAGGATAACAAGGAACATAATTGTCTTCAGCACATTTAAAACATCTGGGGCTTTCAGAAATACTAAAAGGAGATTTTGGTGGAAAGGGGAAGCAGGGAGGATGGGAAGAGACCCAGGTACTGTAGCCATGCAGATGTGAGGGTAAAACATACTGCAACTAGGACAATGGCATTAATGTAATCTCATTTGTATTCACAGGCTTTGTGAGGGCTAGTAACATTCATATCCATAAAGTGAAACATTCCAATCTATGCTGATGCTTGCTTTTTATCACATGGTTATAATAAAGTCATCCCTGAAATACAGTATTGGCATAACTCATTATGCCAATATTGACATGATGGGATTCTTTTCTTTTTGTTCATTATTTTTACAGGGAAATTATTTTCTTATCCACATCAGATATTCTTATCTAGTATTTTAAGGAAAAACTCTGACGCACTACTAAATATGAATGTGTGTGTTTGTGTGTGTGTATGCATACATTCACATTTTCATTTACATATAAATGTTTTAGTTTATTCAGATATTTCTCTGCTTTTAGAAATAATAATGTCTTAATGCAAAGTGATCTTCTCAGGAACAAAAATTTCCAGAAAAACATACTAAGGGATATGATGCTTATAAGACAGGTATCTTTGAGAAAAGGCACCGAGTAATCTGACAAATTACTCTCAGGTATTCTACTTAAGAAACACTGAAAGAGGGTAGCATCGAATTACTCATCATAGCTGAAGTCAGATTTTAAGCAGTTGATTGAGTCTTTCACATTATTTCAGATGCATATCTATGCTTTAGATAAAATGCATTCATCACTAGTGAATATGTCAAAGAAGAGATCATAGTAAGACAAGATAATGGTCCCAGTAGCCTTTGATTTAGCTGCACTGACAGGGCCCAAGGCAGAAGAGAATTTCTACTCCCAGAATGGATATGGTTATAGCAAATTGGTGGTGGTGGTTAGGAGACTGTGACATTCTGGGAAAAACAGTGCAATCAAAAGATAAGTTACTTCTAACAAAAAGGGGGTGGTGAGATTTATGAACGTGCCAATCCTACTCAACCAACTGCCTCTAGTCTAGTCCCACATAGTCCATATCTTTGAGGGTTTCTTTTCCCTTGCTTGATGGCATGTACTTCCAAGGCACTCTGGACCTTCATCTGGTCTCAGACTCAGATTCTCATCCATTGCAGTACTACATAGAATGGACAGAGTGATGTTAGAAGTCTCTTCTTCAGCCCAGCGCGATGGCACATGCCTGTAATCCCACGCTGAGGCAGGAGGATCATGAGTTCAATGATTTCAGTATTAAAATTTTGCTTCTGAGGGATTATCATTACAATCAGAGAGTTTAGTATAAAATTATTCAAGACATTTCATACATTTTAATAATTATTACAAAAACTAAAATTTAATTTTAAATTAATCATTTAATGAGTTGATCATCTTAAATTTACCTACAAGTTTATTTGTACTAGAATGAGAAAAAAAAAGCTCAGCAAAAATTTTACTCCTGTATTTTAGATTTATGGTAAATTCTTCTATAAGTAAGCATATGGAGATAGAGGAGTTTCATTACAACAACATCATTAAATTTCTTGAAATCTTGATACATTGCCAAAAAGCCAATAAATAATTCTCAGCTATCAACTTTGTATTTGAAGTTGATCCACCTTAATTCTTCTAAAAGCAAAGACTTAATAACCACTCTTCTTGCATGATAACTTTTTACTCAATCATTAGAGTTATTAATTTTTAATCCCACTCTCAGGACAGTTGTAATTGATTATTTTACATTCAAATTGTCCCTTTCATTTCTATGGCAACATTTTTAGACTCCATACCGATGCACCACAGTGAAGTTAAAGGAAGGGAGCAGCTGACTGTTTCTTTTGTAAGAGTGACAATTTGGAGAAGAGAAGTTGGGGAAGGAGAACTTTTAACTCCCATCTGGGTTGGTTCACTGGTAGCTCTGTTTTAAGAAAGGGAACACATGGAAATTGAGGGTCTAAAATGGTCTTCTTAAAATTACTCATGATCAGGTATCCTGTTTAAACATGACCAATTGGCAGGTCACAGCTCACTGTAATTCCTCTGGTCTAACTTTGGTGGGGGTCTGTGAAGTACAAAATCTCCCACAGGCATTAATGGGAGAAGGTTCAATCTCATATCTCCAGCCAAACCTCAGACACAACTCTACCCAAAGTGCAGTGCAACATGCATTGAAAGATGGGCCAGGTGCCTTCTTGACCAGGTCACAGGTTCTTGAGTTCTGAGCAGGCAGGTCTGACAAACAGCTTACATCACTGACCTTGGGCTCCTCTGGACAACTCCTCAGTGCACTGGGGAGTAACTAAGAAAAGCTTTCTCAGATTCATTATTTCTATAAGTCTATTAAAGACTGAAAAGAGTGGCTGCATCAAAGTCATGGGCACTCCTTCACAACCTTTTTCCTTCCTTTCACTAAGGGAGGCTCCTTCTCACTCACCTTCTACCCCTCATTATAGCAGATCTTACTGCACAATATTATTCAAAACGGTTTTGCCTCCCAATGCAGTCTCTGAAACAGACCTCTCCTTTCCTCTTCCTGACCCTCTCTGTGATAGACTGAATGCTTATGTGCCCCCACATCCAAATAGATTGACACCCTAGGCCCCACAAAGAAGGTAGGGCCTCTGGGAGGTAATCAGGCCATAAAAGTGGAGTTCTCAAAATGGGGACTTAAAAGTAGAGATCAGAGAGTGTACTCCTCTCTGCTCTTCACCACATGAGGATACAATAAGAAGCCAGCCATCTGCAAACCAAAAATGAAAGCCTTGCTATACACTGTGTCTGCCAGTGCCTTGGTCTAGGCCTTGTTCGCCTCTAAAACAGACAGATAAATGTTTGACCACCAGCTCTGAGGGCTGCTCCACTGCAGAGGTGATCTGACCCATTACCAGGCTTATTTTTAGGAACTGGCCTGGAATCACTGATGCTCAGAACTCACTAGCCAGATCTAGTAGCATGGCCTCACCAAACAGGAGCCAGGAAGTGCAATCCAACCTTTGTGTGGAAAGAAGTGGGACGTCACATTCCTGGGAATCTCACTGTCCCTACCCAGCTGCTCCCTCATTCTGCATTTCATGCCATTTCCTCTCCCACTTGTGCCTGCCATCCTGGCCTTCTGTCAGTTCCTCAGCTGCCTTTTGGGCATGTACTCCCTCAACTGAGCTTTTCTTTCTCCTTCTTTGCCTACTACTTCTCACTCTTCTGGTCACTACTAAAATAATTCTTTCTAGGAGAAGCTTCCTATATGTAACACCCCTCCTCCCTCAGTCTCAGGTAATGCGCTCTATTAATTCTTTATCAAAGTTCTCTCATCTGCTGCTTTTATAGCTCTCATATTTAATTATATTTATAGAATTATTTGTTTACCTGATTAGTTCACGTCAGACTCTTCCATTTATAAATGCCCTAAGAGAGGTGACTGGGTCAATTTTGTTCACCACCATGAATATCTCTGATGTCGAACTTGCAATTATACAAAATATATTTGTTGAGTAAATGAAGGAACCCAGGATCTTTTAGGATTTTTACCTCAAGTACCTTTAAAACAAAATTTCTCCCCTACCTCATACCAAAGAATTATATAATTTTGGAATTAGTGTTACTCTTGGTAAGACATAGTAAATAGTGAAAATAAAACAGGGGTAGAGCTCAGTGTTCAAGCAGTTGTCTAGCATGTGCAAGACCCTGGGTCCCATCCCCACCACTGTAAGTAAACAAAAACAAAACAGTAAGAAAAAAAAGTAGACTGTTAGAATTAGAAACGTGCTCAAGGGGAAAATGCTATTGTGAAATTTCATATTCTTTCAAAGGAAACAGACTCATGCAAGAAATCCTGAGCTTGATCGTTAGACGTAATTATCAAGAAAAACTGTCAATACTATCAAGTATTGACAAGAAAATCAAGTCCTAGACTCTGATAATAAGGTGTCACCTGAGGATTTTTGTGTGTGATACAGTTGTGTAGCCATTTCTTACATACTGCGTGGGCCTCTGCAGTACTCTTTCATATTGTATGAATGTTCCTAAGAAGTTTGAAGATAAAGCACACACAGAACTGTTTAAGGAAGTTTCCCTACAACTGTTTAAGCTTTAGCCTTAATAATGGCTTGTTCCTTGCCAGCTGTTTATCTTTAGTAACTCTAAGGGCATAGTCTGGCCTGGCTGGAGCCAAAGGTTAGGTTTCACTATTTGTCAAAGAGACAGCTCTTGACCCCATTTGACTTTTAACCTTTTGGTGTATTATACATTCCCTCCAAAGTCTAAGCCAGTTTTCTTCATTGTGAATTGCAAACTGAGGCTTTTCTGGCTAATGGTTCTGTAAAAGAAGCAGACAAGATACAGGCCTGATTATGTTTTATATTAAGCACTGTTTCATAGCTTGTTAGCTTGTGAAAAAAATTCACAATTAATAATTCAAGATTATTTGTAGTTTTTACCCATGAGTTCACAGAAACAAGAACTGGTAATGGGCTAAGCTGAATGGATGCAAAACAAACCCCTAATCTGATGATTAATGTGGCTGCAAGAACAGGCATAGAAATGGGGTTCTAGGCATCAGCAAGAACATTTCTGTAGAATTTCATAAGGCTGGGCCGGCCACGATCCTATTTCTTTTTAAATTGTAAGCTAATTATTTGACTAATTATGTGACACCACTCTTACATATGCTTGAAGTTTCTACCCACTTACAGATGAAGTTTATGACACTGATTCTTAATATGTTAACATTCGTGTGTGTGTGTGTGTGTGTGTGTGTGTGTGTGTGATTAGTCTGTTTGAGAACATGGTAAAAATGATAGGTCGTCTCACTATCTCCCCAAAAGGCATATATTAGTCACCAAAATATGCAAACAATTTGAAGGGATGAAAGAAAAATAAAATGCACAAGCTTCAGAACAACTACTTTAAAAGGAAATCATCTTTGGTCAATGTCCTAAACATTTAACTCTCAAAGTCAGTTTTGCAGGATTAATTCTATTAAGTAACTGTTAATCCTACTTATCTAGGTAGTGATCCACATTGAATCGTCAGCAGTTACATATCATTACCAAAATATCAAAATGGTCTCTGTCCTGGTTAACAAGTAGCTGCTACTTTGTGCACCTCTGAGTCCTCAACTAATAACCTTCCCCACTCCCCAGAATTCCTGGGACCAGTGCATGATCTAGCAAATGGGAAACTGAAGGCTGAATGACCTAGCAGGAGCTCCAAGATGCAGTGTCCACACAAAGACCAACACCATACTGTCATTCAGGACCCATGACTTATTCAGGTGAATATAGTACCTGAATCTAACCATTTAATTCTTCTAAGAGTTATAATCTAATTGGAAGGTGAGAAAGAACACCAGAAACTTTCTTTTAGCTATTGAAACTGGATATATAACAAAGCAGTAGGCTTTTGTCCTGTCTCGAAAAGATTACTTATGAGTTAAATTTCCAGTTGGAACGCAAGAAATGAGAGGGGAAGGGAGTTCGGGAAAAGAAAACTCTGGGTACTTAGGGAAAAGAGATAAAGGAAAGGGGAAAGGCTTACAGCCACTCAAAGTGTTTTTGACTGCTTAGCTTCCTGTCCTTTAGGAAACCATCATATGGTCTTTCCATAGGATTCTGGCAGGGATCCTATTCCAGATCCTCACCGCCCAGCTACCAGCCTGTCATAGTATTTCATTTCCTATTAGTAGTATGTGTCTAAAGAGTAAACATAAGATCCAAACCATAGCCCAGCAGAATCCCTCTCTGTGTTGATGTAGAAAGCTTTAGATGTGAAGAGGAGAAAGAGGTTTTTCTACAGCACACCATGCTAACATTTCCTTACCAGGTGGAAAGAGCCTGTGTACAGACCAAACTAAGAAGAGGTAAGAGACTGATGGAGAAAAAAGCCCCATCCCAGCTCTGTAGTTTTTCCTTGTATCTTTAAGTCTCCAAGTACCCTTCTAAGATAGCTAATAAATTGTCATCAATATTGTTATTATTGAAACTGCTTAAGTTATTTTAAGTTGACTTTTCTGTCCCTTGTGACCAAAGAGTTCTCATCAGTTTAGAGGGTTACACTACTGGCCCTGGCGGCAGGGGGCTGGGGGGGGTGCGGGGGGAGGGCATGTAAAGAATGCAAATTATTTATGATCAAGATTCAAAATTCTAAATGGAAGGAAAAACTAGCCAATATTAATATAATAAACTTTGCAACAATCTACAATAATTTTTAAAAGGACATGCTCTGATAGTGTCTTAATTGCCTTTTTTTTTTTTTTTTTTTTGTACCAGGGACTGAATTTAGGGCTTTGCCAAGTTTCAGAGGTTTGATGTAAACTTGCAATCCTCCTGCTTCAGCCTCCTAAATCACTGGGATTACAGGTGAGCACAGTGCACCAGGCTTAATTGCTTAGTAATGAAAGAGCATGAGAACTGACTATTATAATCAGTAAAAATATTTTGCAGTTCACAGTTCACATTTCTATTCTACTCTGACATTATATATGTATATATATATATATGTGTGTGTATATATATATAAAATATCTGATATTATATATATATAATATCTGATATCTTATATATACATATATAATCTAGAATATGTATTTACACTTGATAATTTATGGTAACAATGTCTTATATATCTCTAGATGAAACAATAGAGAAGTTGAGGATAAACTTTTAAAATTACTTCTTCCCAGTAAGATGGAGTATGTGGAAGCTTTATTTCTGGAAAAAAAAATACTTAAGCATTCTGATAAAAAATAAAATAGCAAATTATTGGTTTGATTATTAAATACTAAAATATTCACTATTCAAGGTCTTAAGGAATAAGACAACTAGTCAATATTGTGGCTCTTTAACCTATGAATTTTTTTCACATTTAAGAATCGGTATTCTATCCTTTCTAATGATTAAACAAGACCATGAGTGCCTTTTATGAATCACTGCATAATTATTCCCATTCAGTAGAGAGAGTTACTAATTTTCATAGCACTTACTGAAAGCTTTAGCCATGAATAGAATTTTCCATAAGAATAGAAATCTTATCACAATGATCTGAAAAGTAGATTGTAAGGGCAAAAGGTTATAAAGTAGATGATTTGCCATGATTCCATCCACTGTCTGAATGCAGACACATGATTGTCGACTCTAGGCAGAATAAAGGGTCACAGGAACAAAGTGAGGAAATTTGCACCTCAAAAAAAAAAAAAAAAATTTAGCTGGGTACAGTGGCACACGCCTATAATCCCAGTGGTTCAGGAGGCTGAGGCAATGGGATTAAGAGTTCAAAGCCAGTCTCAAAAAAAAAAAAAAAAAAAAGTGAGACCCTAAGTAAGTCAATGAGACTGTGTCTCTAAATAAAATACAAAATAGGGCTGGGGAAGTGAGTCAGTGGATGAATGCCCTGAGTTCAATCCTCAGAACAAAAACTTTTAACTACAGTACACCAGAAGAAACAAAATAAAGATTTTTCACTTTTTCTAATAGTGAACTTCTTTTAACTCTACTACAAGGAGTGCCAAAGTGAACACCAAGAAAATATCACCCACAGATAGAAATAAGGCCAGATTAATTTATTAATGTGATCAAGGCTGTAGGCTAAATTATAATATCATAGAGTAAAATTTGTGATCCTGGGCCATTCTTAATTCTGGGGCATTGCAAATAACCAAGCCCATAAAAGAACATTATAGGAGAAAATATTCATAACTAAACAGCTGAGAAGGAGTTAGTAACCAGATACATAAATGGAACTCAACTCAATAAAAAGCATTTCCCAGATCCCACAATAGATGTAAATAGATATTATGAAATGAAGACATACAGATGATACACAGATTTTAAAAGCTATTCAACATCAGGAATCATCAGGAAAATGTGAATCAAAACTTCGATGAGATACCACCTTACTCTAGTGAAAATGGCTATTATCAACAAGACAAGATTGTCAGGTGTGGTGGAACATGCCTGTCATCTCAGCAACTTGGGAAGCTAAGGCAGGGGTATCACAAGTTCAAAGGCACTTCAACAACTTAGTGAGCCCCTAAGCAAGTTAGTGATATGCTGTCTCAAAGTAGAAAATATAAAAGCTGGGGATATAGTTCAGTGATTAATTTTAAAAATAAAAAATAACAGACAAAAAAATAAAAGTGCTGAGGATGTGGAGAGAGGGAAATTTTGCACACTGTTGGTGGGAATGGAGATGAGTAGAGTCCACATGGAAAACAGAATTGTGGTTCTTCAAAAATTAGAAATAGAACCACAACATGATCCAGGAATCCCACTACTGAGTATATAACATAAGAGAATTAAGTCTCTTCAGCATACACAGCTATTTTTATTACAGCACTATTCACAATAGCCAAGAAATGAAAACAACCCAAGTGTCCATACACTGATGATTGGATAAATAAAATGTGGTATGTACACACAGGGAATAGCATTGAGCCCAAAAAGGATAAAATCCTGTCTTTTGTAATAACATAGATGGAACTGGATGACATTGGGTTCAACAAAATAAGCCAAGTACAGAAAGACAAATACTACATGATCTCACTCATAAGTGGAACTGAAAAAGGTCAATCTCATAGAAGTTGAGAGTATAATGATGGGTACCAGAGTCCAGGGTGAATAGCAGGGAGGAAGGCATGGGTAAAAGTTGATCAACAGGTAACAATTGACAGCTAGATGGGTGAAAAAAGTTCTTACATTCTATTACATAAAAAGATGACTACAGAGGACAATAACAAACTATACATTTTTTTGAAGCTAGAAGCAAGGATTTTGAATATTTTTAACAAAAAGGAATAATACTTATTTGAGGAGGAAGATGTATTTACCATGATGTGAGCATTATAAAAAGTATAGGTATAAAGAAATATCACATGGTACCCTCCAAATAAGTACTTTTTTTGAGAGTGGGGTCTCATTTTGTTGCCCAGGTTGGCCTCGAACTGTGTCCTCAAGTGATCTACCTGCCTCAGTCTTCTGAATGACTAGGACCACAGGAGAGAGCCACTGCACATGGCTAGTACAATTTTTATGTTTCATTTAAAAATTTTAAAACAAGAGCTTAAAGAAAGACATGAGATGGGGAGTCAGGTGTGAAATCTTATGATACTGCCATCAAACAAAAAGGATGTATGGAGCATGGATTCTGTCCTCAGTTGTCTGAGGTGGTGTGTTCCTGACATGACTTAGATCCACTTTTCATCCTCTGAAAGGGTTGAATGGATTTCAACCATTCTGTAACCCCTAGATATGGTCACCATGGACACTGTGCTCCTCCAGGAGACTCTCTTTGTATTCAGGAGAGTGACCAAAGTGAGGCCACACAAGAAAAAGACTATCTCTGTTTTACCCTTGCTCTTGCATCAGATTTTTAAAAGACTTTTCTCCTAAGAAATGCTCCCATTTATATTCAATGTGAGAGGATGGAAAAAGGCTACTTATTTGTGCCTAGGTAGAAGTCCTTCCTTCAGAGACGAATCCGAGTGTTGAGTAATGCTAAGTGCAAAATGTGCTCTGTCTGCACTCTAAGACTCTTAGGACTTGAGAGAAGGCAGTAAGAAAGGCAATAAGAAAACTAAATTCCAGCTATAAGTTTCTGCCATATTCTCTCCAGAAGAATGCAAAATGAAAATAATTCTTACTTTACATAATTAAACAACAATTCTTCAGTAAGATTAAGGTTGAATTTTAATTGGCCAAATGACCTGAAAACATATTTGGCAAAGAATTTTTGGCAATATGTGAAATTATATATGTAGTTCTACAGATATTTAGAGAGGAGTGAGAGAGAGAGAATTATGAAAATGTTTGTACATACCTTCTTTAATCTGATTAGCTCTTGATGATAAAATATTAGAAATTTTAATATTTATCTCCATCATTTTTAGTTTTTTCCTAAATTTTATTTACTGAACACCTGCAACATTTATAATAAAGAAGTCCACTTTATTTAAAATATGAGCATATTAAAATAAAATATTATTGACTGTGCACATAGCATAAGCCTTAGAGTCAACCAGATATAGATCTGTCTCTGTTCTGCTGTGTTCTAACTACATGACCTTAGAATGGCAGTATTCATCCCTCATAGTCTCAGAGTGCACATCACTGGATCCATGAGAAATGATCTGTCACTGTCTAGAGTGAGTGATTGAGGCAGCCATTTACGGAGCAGTTTATAAGACATCCAACAAAGCTGAAGATAACTTGAATGTTCGTAAGAATGCAGAAATCCTTTTCAGATGATTCCAAATAGCCTGCATTATGATAGAATTGTTTAACATAGGCAAATGTTGAAAGATAAAGAATGCTTATATTTTAAGTGATTACTGTTTGGGGCTGAATTGTGTCTCCCCAAAATTCATATATTGAAGTCCTAACCCCTATTATGTTAGAATGTGACCTTATTTGGAGATAGTCTTTATAGAGGTGGTTGATTTAAATGAAGTCATTTGGGTGGGCCCTAATCCAATATTATTTGAGAAAGAGGAAGCAAGCAGAATTTCAACACAGGACAGATGGAACAAGATGTGAAGAGACATAGAGGGAAGCTTTCCATCTACAAGCCAAGGAAAGAGATAGGGTATAGAACTTTCTTCTTTTTTTTTTTTTTTGGTCAAATATTATTTATTCTTCAAAGTATACTTTCATATCCAGTCTTACATTTTCAAATAATCAAACAATATGGAACACTTAAAAGTATGTGTTTCATTATTGACCCAGGTGGTAATGAAGTAGTAGCTTAAATTTTAGCATTAGTATTCATTATCTAATTTTAGGTTATTTCTACCTATTGTCACACATCTAACAATATTTTAGGGAAAGAGTGTCAATTTTTATGTTTATGAAATAAAGTTCAAATGAAATAGAAATAGAATGAAATAGAAAAGAATGATCTATATTTATCTATCTTTATCTTTTCTATTTCATAATTGTCTATGAAATAGAAAAGAATTATCCAGTATTAATTAGCACTAATATTTTGTATATAGTCTTATGAATATTTATTATGGATAAGTATTTTCAAAAACAGGATCAAACATGTTTTTTCAACTTTACTACCACTTTATACCTATTGACCATTTCCAGTAAATAAATGGCATCATAATTTCAAGTTAGTAAATTTTGTTTCATGTAATGGATTTGCTCACATTTAATCCATCCCTTAATGTGAACATGTAGTACACCAGATTTTGAGATACCATAAACAATGTCCTTATAACAATCTTGATATATAAATAGTGGTTGGTTTGTTCTCTCTAAGCTCTCTGAAGGAAGCAACCCTACCAGCACAATAATTTCATACTCCTAGCCTCCACATGTGACAATAGAATTCTGCTGTTTAAGCCACTCAATTTGTCATACTTTGTTTCGGCAACCTAGCAAACTAATATAGTTGTTTTGGTTTTTTTTTTACTCATTTTATATTTTTTGTATGAGCAGTCTTCATTTGTCTTCACCTTCAAGAAAAGCAGAATCCACAAAGGGAAACTGAGAATTTATGAAGTCACTCGGCATGAGCAAGAAATAAAAAAAAAAAAAAACTACACAATAGAATTTAAAAAATATATTATTTAATCTAGTTCTTCACAGATGGAAGCTCCAAGTAGACTATTCATTTTCTTTCAAAAAGAGAAAACAAAACTTTAAGTTTTCTAAAGACAAATTGATTGTTCCATGACTCAGGTTTACTGTGCATTAAGAATAAACAAGAATTTATAGGATGAAAGAAGGCAACTCTAAATTGTGTTCCATCTCATGTTGTGTGTTCACTTGGGTGCACTTTACAGTGCAGGCACACAAAACTATCTAGAAGGAAGTTTACTTTTACAAGTCACTGAACACTAATGCATAGTTTTAATGAGACCAGAAATATGCTGGTCAAGGCTGAAACCCTGAAAGCTAATGACTGAGGCAATTGTGAGGCTTCCTGGAGGAATAATGGATTTCTGGGCCTTGATAGTATTTAATTACATGGCTTCCAGGCCATTAGTTTATAAGGAAATATCTAGTTCTTTTATCTCATACCCAAGTCTCCTTGCCAACTCACTTGTCCTTTTCAGAGTTAACTGCTAATGCCTGAGGAAATACCATTAATATGGGTGTTTCTTCACTCAGCAGGCTCTTGCTACGCCCATCCACAAGGTGGGGGACAGACAAATTTTCAGGACTTTAAGTGTGAATTCTTGTTGACATCTCTTTCAACTAAATAGGAAGTAGTATACTTAGGTTAAAAAAAAATGATTGCGATTCAATAAAATTCTTATTTCTGAGAATCACAGCCAGACTAGGGTACTGAACATGATGGAGAGATAAGGAAATGAGGGCTGTGGAATGGGATACCATTTTATGACTGTTATGAGGTAGTTTTATCCTTATTTGCAAATGAGCAATAAACGGTTGAGAAGAATTGAATCTTTTGTTGAAGGACAAACAGAAATCAGGTGGGGGATCTATTCATGAAACCCTCTTTCTAATCCCAAATCCCATTCACATTTGAAAACTACCATAAAACATACACAATTTAAGTAAAAAGATATTAGGAACTATTTTTCTGAACTTATTTCTCAATGAAAATCTTTAGATTTTTATGATTTTCTAAGTGTAACTGACAGATTTGATTTAATTCCAACTTATCATTTTGGTGTAGAATATTTTATACTTGAATGTCTAAAGTGGCATAGTAAATTTGTCTGTAATTCAATATTTATTCCTTACTTATTCTGAAAGATATATAGAATCCATAATTATTAGAAAAATAAAGTGATGTTAGAGATCAATTAGAAATAACTTCTGTCTGTAAATGAATTTATTTATTTATTTTATAAGTATTGTGTGTGGGGAGCGGGGGAGAGTGCTCTGGTGGACATTAGGGAATACAGTCATACACAAGGCAGAAAGGGTCTCTCTTCTGAAGGTTATAGAACTCTAAGATCCAGAAGGAAACCAGATACACATACACACACACACTCACACACCCCTACTCATCCAGGACAAGAGGCTAAACAGAGGCTACTCAGTCCATCTTCACCTCCTTGGATGTGGAGTGACTGCTTACTCACTTCAGTAAGTAATCTGAAGAGTAGGAACTGTTTCTTATCTACAAATCTACCTCTAGCACCTGACACCTGAAAAGTGCCTGCTTCTTTCAATTAAACTCAACTTCTTTCTCAGTAAATCTTTTATCACACATCACAGCCAGACACAATGATTTAAGATTGACTTTGACTTGCCCCTTGCCTTGGGCAAATTCCCTAGTAAAATTGCCAACACATAGCTTAAACCAAATGAACATAAGGGAGCATTGGGAGCATAACCGGTCTTTAATAATTCATTGAAAACCCAGTAGGATGTTGGTTGCCGTCTAGGTGGAGAATCAGACCTGATTTTTCATAACCAAGCCTCCTGTCTTTTTCAACATTGGTGGAAGGGTTACCCCACTATTCCCTTAGCAGGTTTCATTACTTTTGACAAATATACTTTTTTGAGAAGATAGTAAGACTGACATACCAATAGATTATTGTACTTCATCAAGGAATGAAAGAATCATTATTAAGTTGATATAGAACTTAAATGCAAAAACATCTTTCTGGTATAGGAGAGAAATAGGGCTTATCTGGGCAAAAGATATGGCAGAAATGGAGTGAAAAGAGAATCTTGCTCTTTCTCTTTTTTTTTATCTCTCAGCATTTTATGTCATTAAAGAGGCATTGTTGAGTTCTAGTTCTTCTGTATAAAACTCAAATAATGAGGAGAGTGAATAATCACTCTCCCCAACACCCACCATTACATATTTAGCAAAATAAAAAGAGAGGAAAAACATGCAAATTATTTCTAAGCATGGGCAGGGCCCAAAGATGCCAAACCAGCCAAATTATACCAAATGATGTGTTGTGTGGGCCTGGAGCACCTGGGCCTGGTGGGGAACCACAAGGGCTAGTTCAAGGGCCCTGGTGCTGAGAGACAAAAGAAGATCTAGCTGCATAAACACTGGGGAGCCCAGAAAGGGAGCCCTTGTGCTGAGAAGTCCTGAAAAATCCCCAAAACCTCCCAGGCCTTCTTCCCAGTCCTCCTCAAATGGATTGTGTAGGAATACCCAACTCATTCGGATATGTTTTGTATATATATAATCATCACAGCCATGACCAGATATCATAGAGAAAATAAAAGACAAGAGCAAAAACACCTCCGCAGAAGGACAAAAACAAACCAGAAAAATGTTCCAACACCATCGCGGGAAAGCATCGCCTGAATTCATAACAAGAATTTTAAAAAATTGTTGAAGGAATGGTAACTCTAAAGAATCACAAAGAAGTGAAAAATACAGAATTCAGTAAAAAGTGTGTCAGATCAAAGGAGAGAACAGATGCCCAAACAACAGGAAGAGGTGAAATGAAACTAATAGGATTCTGGAAAGAAATCAAGAAAAAAGGAAAAGTCATCTTTAAAAAAAGATTACATTGTGGGCTGGGGGTATAGCTCAGTTGGTAGAGTGGTTGTCTAGCATGCATAAGGCCCTGGGCTCAATCCCCAGCACCACACACACACACACAAAAATCCATTGCAATGACTGTCAGTCAAAACAGACACAGTAGAGACCATAGAGACCATATTAGAGGAAAGAAATGAGAAAAGAAAAGAAACTAAGACTAAAGAAATATATATATTTTTTAAATATTAGAAGTACAAGTGGTTAGGCTAGAAAATTACAAACTTGCAAATAAACTGTCTATCAGACATCAGAATAGATTTCCAATGTTAAATTCAAACTTTAAGAAATAAAGAAAATCCATTTACATATTAAAATAAAAATCTTGTAGAAGGCTTTTTATAACTACATAGTTTTATATATTTATGAATTTTATGAGTTAAATCTCAAAACAGCAAAGAGTATATTAACATAACTTAGCTATATAAAAATAAAAAATTTTGCATGGCAAGTTAACTATAAGCATGTACAAAGGGTAAATGTCAAGGAAAGAATAAGAAAATTTGCACCAATAGCACACACCTGTAATCCCAGTGGCTCAGAAGGCTAAGGCAAGAGGATCATGAGTTCAAAGCCAGCCTCACCAACTTAGCAAAGCCCTAAGCAACTTAGCAAGACCTGTCTCAAAATAAAATATAAAAAGGTCTAAGGATCTGGCTCAGTGGTTAAGTATCCCAGGATTCAATTCCTGGTACCAAAAGAAAATTTGGGAAGATATGTTAGAAAATTTTTACCCTTTCCCTTCCAGTAGATAAGAGAATTTGGGCCTATAGCAGCCTTTCCTTACCACAAAACAAACAAACAACAACAAAAAACTAGAAAATCTGGGCTAAGGCTAATAAATCTTACAATCCTAACAATTCTATGATATTATATGTTCACTCTTAGAATTAAATGTTTCACACATGTATGTTGAGATTTGGATTCTAAGAGTTGAATCCTGACTCATTTAATAGAACAATTTTCTCTAAAAATGATAATGGAATTTCACAAATGCTTTTTGCCACACCTACTCTTTTCCAGAGAAGAAATGAGAGTATGAATTTATAGCATTGGAGCAAGCACCCAAACACACTGCAGTTTAATTTTCCTTTATTATTATATTTATAATTTACTGTGGATGAGTAACACTTATTAGTATGCTTTCTGTTGCCACCAACACTGAAAGCTGCTTTCTGTCTGGACCTTCCCAACCATGAAAGTAAATAATTCTTTGAAATATACATGAGTCAGCCCCAGTAAATTGGGAGAGTTCAATTGAGTTTGGAGGTACTGACATTCTGATGTATTTTCCATTCATCTCAGAAACCTGATCTGTATAAGGTATCAGGGTAACAAAAATTAATTTTTAGAATCATAAAACACTATAAATCATCTAACTAACCTCTCTAGGCCAGATGGCTTTTCATTTACCAGCAAAGTAGATCACTGGATGTCTGAACATGAACCAGGGCTTTTGAACTGTGGAGAGGAAATATTTCAAATAGCCCACCAGCTACCCAGGGCTGGCAATGGAAATAGGGGATGGAAGAGGGAGAAGGAAGGGAAGCTGAGGTGGATAGGTGAACAAGGTTCATCTATATAATAATATTCACACCTTTACAACAGTGCTCTAAGTGAATTTGTAGGGTGATGTTTTTACACATCTAGCCCCTTCTAGGGGAATCTTAAGACCCCAGGACTAAAATTAGAGTGAGGAAACTGGTTTATCAATAGGTACGATATTCAGAAAAAATAGAGATGATGACCCAGAAAGTTGAAGCAGAAACAAATGGAAAGCTTTCTTTAACACTATGGATGACTAAGAACAGTAGTGCCTGCAACCATGAGGCCACATGCAATATATTTTAAAAATCCATATTCTCAGAAATAACTAATGAGGATGAAGATGACTAAGCCATCTCAATACCAGTGCTCTGCAGTTCTGCCTGGAAAGGAAATCAGTGCATGGACACAGTGGTAAATGTCTGTTAATCCCAGTGACTGGAAGACTAATGCAGGAGGATCAGAAGTTCCTAGCCAACCTGAGAAACATATGAGAGACTGTCACAAAAAAAAAAAAAAAAAAAAAAAAAATCAGAACAGGACTGTGGCAGAACATCTCTGGGCTCAATCCCCAGCATGAGAAAAGAAAGAAACCAGTCCTCACTCCTAATTGGATCCTCTTTTTCTACTTAAAATTTCATTACAGTCGAGAAGATCTCCCAGAAGAACAAGGGCTTCTGGTACAGGAAGTTCTCAGAGTATCCCTGCACGTAATTCCCATTGATTCATAAGTTCCTGCAGGGAAGCACTGTGACTACTATGTCTCCTGGGACACTCTTCAGGAGGAAGCAAGCAGTCAGCATACTGGCACTATGTGAAGGAGGAGACACACCAGCCCAACTCAGTATCCCTGGAGCTAGTGTCTTGCTGGAGATTCAGACTGAGAGCAACTCATGGTAACAGTTTCCTCTTTGTTTTTTGGTGAACATGAACTGAGTAGGAATATCAACCTTTTGAGTTCATTCACAACTATCACTTTTCACTGGGCTACAAAGATAAATGGAAGTGGAAGGACAGCAAGGGATGAACTATTTCCAGGAAGAAAGGATTCATTCCTGGGACAGGATTCCAGCACATGGTGAAGGGCTGGGATTTATTAAATAAGAATAAAGAACATTCAGTGAGGACCCACACTTGAGCAAACTTTGCCCGTTGCTGAAATCCATACAACTCTGCACACATATGGTAACCTGGGAAAAGGGAGACTTCCAAAAGTTTATTTTGTAGAGGGAAAAAGCAGCTCTGTGGAGAGAAATAACCCCCTCAAAAAAAAAAAAAAAAAAAAAAAAGAAAAAAGAAAAGAAAAGAAAAAGAAAAAGAAAAAGAAAAAACAGAGACAGGTACAATCAACTTTACTTAAGAGTAAGCCTTAGGGGGCTGGGGTTGTGGCTCAGTGGTAGAGTGCTCGCCTGGCATGTGCAAGACCCTGGGTTCAATCCTCAACACCACATAAAAATAAATAAACAAAATAATGTGTATAACTAAAAAATAAATATTAAAAAAAAGAGTAAGCCTTAGTTTAATTTTCAGAGGCAAAGAGTACTTGGGAGTAAAGCATTCTATCACTCTTCTTAAAATCAAAGAAAGCATGAAATGATATTTGGAAAAATTCTAACCTACATCTATTATTAAATATATGAATATTCAAATTTGAATTTAAGAAACAAAACTCATATTTTAGAGTTGGCTGATTGTTTTTCTGGAAAGGGAGAAAGAAAGGAAACATATGACAAAACTACTGCTTGAAGGAAATAAAAATTATCTGAACAGGACATTTTTTCTTATTTTAAAATGTCAAAAACAATATTAATGACATTAAAAGCACTGAGTTCAATAATTCCCAGGAAATTAGATTGGGCATTCACTCAGAAAACAGAAAGTGTACATTTATTACATATCTTACCTAGGAATTCTTTTATTTAGAAATATTCTTGAGGAATTGTATACTTTTTTTAAGATAAATATTTTTTTAGTCATTACTATAGGAATGTGTTGTAACTCAATGCACTATTCAGAACAAGTGTCCTAGACACAGAGTTTTCCACTTAACTAATTAGAATAGGAATTGCAATATAGCTATAAATTTGACTATTTCACTCATATCTTATAGGGGCATTAATTCTTCCAGACTGACATATCTAAAATTGATCTATAAGTCACATAGGAATATTAGTAGTTTATCTCTAAAGATACTTAATAAAAAAATGACCAAGTAAATTTAAAAAAAATGATTGTTAGATAATAATCTTAAGTTAATAAAATATTAGTTTTTTTCTCCTATGATATAGAAATAATACTTTTATTCCATATTTTATTCTTTTACAAAATTTGATTTTCTTTAATGAAAACCTAGCTTTAACTTCTTACTTAAATGCTAATGGTTATTTAACTTAATTGATTACAGAATATTTTGACTTTTATGATATCTGCCTTAATCATATGGTTCTTTTGAAAAAAATTGTGGAGATCCCTGAAACCACAGTTAGTTCCATCAGGTTTCACAAGAGGCATTCAAATCAATTCAGCTGCCTCAAGGAATCTTGGCTAATGGAAGAGGCTATGATTAAATTTCTGTATGTTTCAGTATGCATTTTTGAATAAGTCAAAATGAACCCCATTATCATTTATAACTATAAATGCACTAAAATATAAATATATCTGTATATTTTATAATAATAATTAAGATTGATTTTAAAAAGGGCCTGATAATCCAACAAGTTTATTGTCTTTATTCTGAAACATTAATTATTCACTAACAAAAATAAAAACTTGTGGCTGGGGTTGTGGCTCAACAGTAGTGCACTTGCCTAGCATGTGCGAAGTGCTGGGTTTGATCCTCAGCACAACATAAAAATAAAGGTATTTTGTTTAAATACAATTAAAAATAAATTTTAAAAAATAAAATAAAATAAATGTTTATGTGCTCAATTTCAGACATGATAAACAATAATAAGCACTTTTCTTTTTACTTTTGACATCTTCTCTAAGGAATACATAATCAGTATTCTTTGAACTCTGTGGTGTTATGTTTAGTAAAATTTATTAAAAAAAAATAATTCTAAATGGCATGACTCACTTTGGTTTGGTATTAAATTGTTTGTTCACCTTGATTCCATAAGGACTATCTGAACTTATAGTCTCAACTTGAATGGGTCCTCTCAATGAGGTTTCTACTTAATCAATATAGCATATCTTTTATCTATTTACTGTGAAAACCCAAGGGTATACTTAATACTAAACCCACACAGTTCAGGGATAAGTCAAAAAGATTACCCTTGGAGTCGGATCACCTCATAGTTCTTAAGACTATATTCTCAGGAGGGATATTTCCATCCACTGCAGAGTATGAGTTAACCGAGGGAGGAAGGACTCTTGGTACCTGGCTATGGCCTACATTGTACAAAGTATATGTGGAGAGCATGGAAGAGAATGGCTCTGGGATTTGTCACTCTAGAAAATTAAAGAGAGTGATTTCATTTTTTACCTTAATTTGTGGCCTCATGAAATATATTACCAGAGGACAGCAGATCCATAGTTTCACTTCTCTGTGTCCTGAGTCATCTGCAAAGTTTTGAAGGGTAAAGATTGGATATCCAATCCAGGAAATGTGACATAGCTCAAACTCATTTGCAGAGGACTTTCATGAAGTTGCTTCAGTTTAGTATACATAAACACCATAATAATATAAATTATTGGCTCCAACCATCAGAGCCTCTGCTGTTTGCAAGCCACACTTAAAAATGTAATTAGCAACTATTAAAATAATGAGCAATGCCAAGCTTGATGGCTAATGCCTGAAAAAACAGGAGGCTGAGGCAGAATTGAAAGTTCAGGCCAGCCTGGGCAACTTAGGGAGGTCCTGTGCAACTTACTCATACTCTGTCTCAAAATAAAAGATGAAACAGAGCCAGGGATGTTGCTCAGTGGTTAAGCACCTCTGGGTTCAATCTCCAGTCTCCAAAAAAAAAAAAATCAATTAATTAATTAATTAAATTTAATAAGTGGGCAATCCTAAGCAGAATAATCAAATTCAGAGGTATTTTCCCTCTCCATGACAAATCTCCTTTCTTAAGAACTGGATGCCTAACCTGTCTGAACAGAATAAATACCATGAATTTATTTGGCATAAACAATATACAAAACTGGAATGGTTACAACAAAGACCAAAAAATTGATATATGATAGACTTTATCCTTAAGGATCTTTGAGAAACAACTTGTTCCATCAGCCCTACCCTGACATTGTCATCCTTAAGATATCTGTGCTGCTTCTTAACAAGGAGTTATGGCAGCATCATACTTAGGGGCCAACTGGACATTTCCCAATATGCTTCCCTTTAACCTACCACAGCTGCTCGTTGTATGGAACCATACATTTGATAACAATCTGTTAAAATAAATTCATACAACCAAAACAATGATGCAAGGACTGGGTGATGAGAATAATGGGCTTTATGTTCCACTTGATTCACTGAATCTTTATTCTCTTAGTAACTGTTAGTAATTATAAACTCAGTATGCAATACATTTTTATAGTAGGTATTGACTGATATTTCTTGTAAATGACAGCCATGCATTGATTTTTACAAGATGGCAACTTAGCTTCTTGAACATAATTGATATTATATGGTAATCATAAGTCTCAGGGAAAGAAAATTGCGTTGGCACTTAGAAATATGAAACATAGCAAGACTTCTCTGGTTTGTAATAAGTCATTTTGTACTTTTTATTATTTCAGTGACTAAGACTATGTAATTCAGATTAGTGAAGTGAAGAACAAAGACATCCTCAATTTACTTAGCCCTCCAGAATTCTCAGAATACAACAAGCATCTCTCAGTAAATAGGTTGTTTCAGAGGTGGAGGTCAAGACATTGTGTGGACAAACCAGAGGCCATAATTATTGAATCTGGTTCCCAGTGGCAAATTGTGTATTGAAGAAAATATATGATTAATTTCACAAGTTTATCTCTGAATATTGTCCAAAAATGCATTGCTTTACATGAAGATAAAATCTTACCAGGCTACAAAGAAACTCTGCCATCAGTTTTCTTGTTAAAATACAACTGAAATAACACAGACTGTGACAGTGTAATAGAAATAATTAAGTAATGCCACATAATTATCACTGTCTTGATCCTTATTTAAGAAACATAGTAGTATTATGTGTGTATGCATATATCTATATATAAATGGGCATATAAATGGGTACATAAATGGGTGTATATAATATATATATTATACACACACACACACACATATATATATGTAATTTGATAAATACATGGATGTATGGGTAGACAGATAATAGATACAGAATACTTAGCATGGCTTCATAACAGTTTCTAAAAAGTCACTATATAGGAAAAAGAACATTCACTAGTTTAAAATGGAATACCAAGTATTCTAATACTAAATGTCCATGTAGTCCAGAGATTCTTTGAAGAAACAGATGAATTGAAGAAACCCATATTCTTGAGTGAGGTATGTTGGTCAGCATAAAAGTATTTAGGGGATCTTCACCCGAAAATAACTGTCCTTTGGTTGATCAGTTCATATACATACTGCTTAGGAACACTGCCATATTTGGAATCACCACCTGGGTAAGAGTTGCTGCCGTATCACTTCCTTGTACCATTCTCAGAGATGCCATTCTTCTAAGAACTAATTAAATTTAATTGTGATTATACAAGAAAGTGATTAGAGACATCAATAATAACAACTTTTTAAAGCCAGTATTTTTGAGGACCTATTATATTCACCAGACATTGTACAAAGAAGTTTATATTCATTATATTATGTAATTCATAATATAACCCTATGATAAAAGTATTACCACCACTTTTCAATGAGGAGCCAGGGATTGTACAGCTTAAATAAATATTTAAATAAAACAGCCATTTAATGACAGACCTGAAATTAGAAATTCTGCCTCTTTGTAAATTTTATTTCCGTATTTCCAGATTTAGGCTCTTTAATTATTTTGAGAAAGGAGCTTAAGTATACATGATTTCTTTATATCATACCAATAACAAAAAAATATTCAGTACTTTTATAATATGATAAGTTTTTTCTTAGGTGAATGAAAATAATTATTTATCAGTTTACTGAAAATGTGATGTTAATGGTAGAGAGGGGAATAACCCAGATCATTATACCTTGTACTCAACTCTCTATTCCCAATTCAGTATAGAAGGCTTATATTGGAGGTTAAATTTTGTAGTAAACAGCATATTTATGAATAAGAACAAAACTATTACAAAATGGTACCTTCTAAAATCCTTGGTTTATGAGTCTTTAACACATCTCTAGAATAGATCTTCTACCTAGCATGGTCCCCAGCCTGGGTGTCATAATGCAGGTCTGTGAGAGGGTAGTGACAGGAAATAGGTAGAGCCCTTCTACTGCACATTGCCCACATCTCTATTAAGTAGCATCCACACAACAGAGACAAACCCAGATGGTGATGTTCAAGTGCACTTCTGCCTGCAGCAAAATGTTGAGCCCCAGAGTCCTCCTGTAAGCATAGCAATAGTTACATATATTTAAATTTGAGCTACCAAAAGAATCTACGTGTTGTCTCAGATGAGAAGAAGTGGGTAAAACAAATATTTTCCTAAATTTTGTCAGCTTTATAAATACCTAATAATGCAGAAATTAATAGTCTATCATTGGGTTAATTATTTATGAGGAAATAATTGAGTTAATGAGATTTTTTAATAGGAAATGGTTGGTACTGGTACTTGAAATAAAAACAAGTTCTGAAAGATATAAAAAATAGAGAAGGAGAAAATTAAATTCTTACATCTGGGAAATTGCAAAATCATTGCCCACAAGAAGTGACATCTGGAATGCAAAACATAACTTCATATATTATAATCAACAGAACACCACTTTGCATTTATCATGTTAATAAACATAGCCACCTATGCAGAATTTCATGAAGCAAGCAATATTTTTGTTAATCTCTTTGCAACCCACTCAAAAAAAATGTGGGACTAAAAGACCTGAAAAAAAAACCCACAAAACTTCCTTTCTTTTAGTGTGAACTACTGTTTATTATACTTTTAAGATTTTTTCCATCAAAATCATTATAGGAGGAAAAATAATATTACCCAAAATTGCACAGTCCTAACAAAATAGAATTTTATAGTAATAGCATTAGTATAATTTCACCTTCTTTTTACTTAACAATGTGTTTTGTTTTGGTGTCAGATTATTTAAAAGTAATCTTTCTTTTATCAAGGATTCTGGTAAGAATCCAGTGTTTGGCTTTTTCCCCCTTTACTTAACCTATATGAGATATCAATCCATTTTCTCCTACAAGTCTTACTAACTCTCCATTTTTCTTTTAGTGTCTTTAGATACTAGGTATAGTGCAGACCCCCAGTGCAATTTCAAAGTCTGCACCAGACAAATTCTTTAAAAACTCAACCCTTAATTTAAGGTTTTTATTTTCTTTATCTTCACACTGCCATCTCAAAAAAACACAATGTTGACATGTTATGAGTCAGCCCACAATCAACAAAAAACTATAAATATGGAACCTTTTTCCTTTATGCTCCTTTTTTTGGTTAAATTAATTACAATGAAATGTCTTACTCCATTGTCCTGGTATTTGGCTGATAAGCATCCCAAAGAGAACCTGATCCAATGACACATCAATCCTCACTTCATTCATTGCCATCTTGAATATTTTCTTATTCTCCTGTCTGGCTTCTTCCAGTCTCTCCTCCTGGTATCAGAAGAGGACCTCTAGCTTAAAAAGTAATCTATACTCAGATTATCCCTGTAGCCTTGCCCTGATGAATTACATGAAGTTTAGGGAAAGTGTGTCTTCTGGAACTAGATGTCTCAATTCAAATCCCAGCTTCTTCATTGGCGTGGTCAAGTTACTTAATCATTTGCCTGTTTCTTTATTTGTGATACAGACTTACCTCATAAGGTTATATAAAGCATTTAGGATAGTACCAAATAAATGGTAAATATATGTATTATGTATACATGAAATTCATACATGCATACATACATACTCAGTGCACATGTATAAGTGGGTAGGGTAAATAGTAAACTTAAGTTTATATATAAGAATTTTTGAATTTTTTGGGTATATTCAGATGAAAATAAAAATCTGTGACTTGGAAAAGTTTCATTTTTGATCATATAAAGAGATTTGGTTGACATATAACTGGGTCTTAAAACAGATTTGTATGAACTTACTCTAAAAGAAGATATAAGACAGAAGATATGAAAAACTTTGGAACAGAACCTGAAATCAGAACCTTTTGACAGACACATAGTTTAGTGGATATTTTGTTAAATGAATTAGCAGCTAATAAATCATAGCCAATCAATTTCTGAATATCAGTCATCTATAGGAACAGAAAAATCTCCAACTTCTTACAGAAAATAACACTGTTATACATCCCATTGATGCTGTATAGAACCATTAAAATCATTCACAATGATTTTTTTTATCTGTTGATCAAATTCCTCCCTAATACATCCATCACATTATTAGAACAAATTCAGGTTTACTAGACAAGCATAAATCAGAACAGGATGAACTTCATAAAGAGCCTAGATGCACTAACAAAAGAAACTTGAGTGGGGCTGGGGTTGTGGCTCAGCAGAGCACCTGCCTAGCATGTGTGAGGCACTGGGTTCAATTCTTAGGACCACATATAAACAAATAAAGTTCCACCAATAACTAGTAAAATTTAAAAAAAAAAAAAGTTTTGAGTAATGCCATGTAGGAACTAGTGACTATAGATTTCAGGAACCTCTGGAGGACAGTGGCCCTATGTTCACAAAGTGAGGGGGCCCACTGGGCAGGAGGTCAGAGAAAAGCAGCCATACATTTAAAGGGCCTAGAAATGTCAGATGATGCTTAGCCAGTTTTTTTGAATTTGAATTTGAATTTGACCACAACATAAAATCTGACTCATTAAGTAGCATGTCCACAACAGAAAATAACATTATATTAGTATTTTTCATTTTAATAATTAAAAGATAAAGCTAAAATGTTAATATTCTAGTACAAATGGTAGCATTCTCATGTATTTGTTGATTGATTATATATCATTTTCTGAGAAGTGTCTGTTCAGGTCCATAACCCATTTATTGTTGGGTTATTTGTTTTTTTGTTTTGTTTTGTTTTTTGTTTTTTGGTGTTTATCTTTTTGAGTTCTTTACATACCCTAATGATTAGTGCTCTATTTGATGTGTGAGGGGTAAAGATTTGCTCCCAACATGTAGGCTCTCTATTCACCTCAGAGATTGTTTCTTTTGCCAAGAAGAAGCTTTTTAGTTTGAGTTCATCCCATTTATTGATTCTTGATTTTAATTCTTGTGCCAAAGTACTCTTATTAAGAAGTTGGGGCCTAATCCCACATGATAGAGATTTGGGCCCACTTTTTCTGCTATTAGACGCAGGGTCTCTGGTTGTATTCCCAAATTCTTGATCCATTTTGAGTTGAGTTTTGTGCATGGTGAGAGATAGGGCTTTAATTTCATTTTGTTGCATATGGATTTCTAGTTTTCCCAGCATCATTTGTTGAAGAGGCTATCTTTTCTCCAATGCATATTCTTGGCACCTTTGTCTAATATAAGATAATTGTAGTTTTGTGGGATAGTCTCTGTGTCCTCTATTCAGTACCATTGAAAAATGTTCATCACCACTAGCAATTAGAGAAATGCAAATTAAAACCATTCTAAGATTTAATCTCACTACAGTCAGAATGGCAGCTATTTTAAATACAAACAACAATAAGTGTTGGCGAGGATGTGGGGAAAAAGATACACTCATACACTGCTGATGAAACTGCAAATTGATGCAGCCAATATGGATAGCAGTATGAAGATTTCTTAGAAAATTGGGAATGGAACCACCATTTGACCCAGCTATCCCTCTCCTCAGTCTATACCCAAAGAATTTAAAAACAGCATTCTATAGGGACATAGCTACATCAATGTTTATAGCAGCACCAATTACAATAGCTAAACTGTGGAACCAACCTAGATGCCCTTCAACAGATGAATAGATACCAAAAAAAAAAAAAAAAGTGGCATATATACACAATGGAATATTACTCAGCAGTAAAAGAGAATAAAATCATGGCATTTGCAGGTAAATGGATGGAGTTAGAAAAGATAATGTTAAGTGAAGTTAGCCAACCCAAAAAACCAAATGCCCAATGTTTTCTTTGATATAAGGAGGCTGATTCAATAGTGGGATAGGGAGCGGGAACATGGGAGGAATATACAAACTCTAGATAGGGCAGAGGGGTTGGAGGGGAAGGGAGGGGGCATGGAATAATTAATGCTGGTGTAATGTGATGATCATTACTTTCCAAATTACATGTATGAAGACATAAATTGGTATGAATATACAACCAGAGATATGAAAACTTGTGCTCTATGTATGTAATAAGAATTGTAATGCATTCTGCTGTTGTATATAAATAAAAAATATTACATAAAAAAGATTCATCAAACATCATGAAGCAGGAAAATGTGTAATGAAGCCTAATAATGCATCTAATAAGAAATCCCAAAATTTTTTCAGTGAATCTTGAGCTTCATCATCAGAAACTCAAAACCATGCAGTTCTAGGGTTTCTGCCAACACGCATATTACATATGTAACTGGTCTCAGAGAACTTGGAAGATACAGCTAAAATGGTAAATTCCTTTGGTTACAACACACATTTGCCTACAGTTTATGAGGCAATAAGACTGATCTCAGCCTCCATCTTTATGCACACATGTGCGTGCCACTCACACAAATACCATCCACAGAAACAGGGGATACGCTCTTCATTGTCTCAAGCACTGCCTGGGGAAAAAAATAACTGTTGTGGGAATGAGTTTTTAAAAATAGGTAAACTTAACAAAATTTAAAAATAAGTAATAAATCCCTTGGACCTACAATGAAGTTCAATATAGTTTTTAAAGAAGCATTCTCTATTCTATTTTGATAATGCCAGTATGTAGTAACAATAATGTAATTGTTTTCCATATGATCAATTTTACAAATTCAGTTTTATTTATTTTTTTAAAGAGAGAGAGAGAGAGAGAGAGAGAGAGAGAGAGAATTTTCTTAAATATTTATTTTTTAGTTTTCGGCGGACACAACATCTTTCTTTGTATGTGGTGCTGAGGATCCAACCCGGGCCGCACGCATGCCAGGCGAGCGCGCTACCACTTGAGCCACATCCCCAGCCCACAAATTCAGTTTTAAATTAAAGTAATTTAAACCAAAAAAATAAAGGTAGCATTCTCAAATTCCCGTGGTGTTGTACAGTATGTTTATCAAAATTTTGAACATGTGCTGAATCATACAATAAAATTATTGGGTCTTATCTGCCCCAGTCCCTTTTTAAGACAGCAAAGTATATGTAATATCTTTTAGTGTAATTTTCCACAATTATTGTTGTTTGACACTATGAGTATGTTTTATCCTGTTCTTTGTGATTGTTTTAATATAATGCTTCCCAGACCACAGTGGCTTCAACCTGTAATCCCAGTTACAAGGGAGGCTCAAGCAGGAGGATTACAAATTTGCAGTCAACCTAAGCAACATAGCCAGACCGTGTCTCAAAATAAAAAGGGACTGGAGATGTTGCTCAATGGTACAGCATTTTCCTAGCATGCATGAGGTCTTGGGTTCAATCTCTAGTACTTGGGGAAAAAAATTGTGTGCATACACACATTGGTACATATTTACATACATGTGTGTATAAAATGTTTCCTTCACCCAAACTTCAAGTCTTCTACTCAAGTTTTCCTCAGATTATTTCTTACCTTTCAGCTCTCAGAGTATCCAAATTTTTTACTAGATTTTCCTACTTCATTCATATTCCTACCCATAAATGACTCTTTCACAACTCTCTTAATAGTTTCAAGAGCTTCTGTCTTATCTGCACACTCAGTTGGTAACCTGTTATTTCTTTGAAAACATAATCTCAAAATTGAAAATAATTTCCTTCTGCTTCCTCCTTCACATAAGAAAACACTCCATTTATGTGCCTGATCTTATCTCTTTCTACTTACTCAAGAATATTTTTTCAGTTACTATCCTTTCTCCTGCACTACTAATTTCCCCCTCTATTATGGATTCTGCTCATGGGCATGAAAGTCCACTCTAATAGATCCATTTGATGTCAACTGTCACCTATGTATTTTCTCTGTGTAAATTCTTTAGAGTAAGACTTCTCAAACAAGTTGTCCAAACTCAGGTTCTTTACTTCCTGCCTTCCCAGAAAGTAGATTTGTTCTCAAATCTGCTCCAACATAATTTTGTCCTCAGTACTTTATTGGAATAGCCTTTGTTAAGGTCATGCAAGGCCTCCTCAATGCTAAATCCATGAGTCAGTTCTCATTTCTCCTGTACTTGGGTAATCAGCAGCATTCAGCAATTATGTACTCATTTCTTTTTGGAACATTATTGTTATGGTTTAGATATTAGGTGTCCTCCCAAAACTTATAAGTACGGCACTGCAAAAACACTCAGAGGTGAAATGATTGAGTTATGAGAGCTTTAATCCAATTAGTGAATTAATCCCCTGATGAGGATTAACTGAGTGATAACTGTAGGCTGGTAGGAGGTGGGTCCCGGAGGATATGCTTTTGAAGTATATATTTGGTGAGCTCTTTCTTTCTGCTTCCTGATCATCATGCAAACTGCTTACTTCTGCCCCACTCTTATGCCATGATGTTTTGCCTCACCTCAAGCTCCAAGAAATGGAGTCAGCTGTCCATCAACTGAGACCTCTGAAACCATGATCCCCAAGTAAACTTTTCCTCCTTAAAATTGTTCTTGTCAGGTCTTTTAGTCACAACAGGGAAAAAAATTGACTAGAACAATTGTCTTCATTGGCTTACAATACTCCCCTCCAAATACAATCCCTTCCAGGTTGTCTTCCTGCACCACCAGCTGCTCCCTCTCAATATCTTTCCTTATTTATCTATAGTAACTGCTCACCTTCAAAATCATCAATATCTAGATTAAAATTGTAAACTAGACCTAAATTTCAGACATGTATAACTGACTACTAAACCTTTCCACTGATGTCTAAATGCGTATATCAAGGTTAACATGGAAATCTTCATTTCCCCCTTTCCATCTCAGCAAATAGCTACTCTACTTGTGCAATTTCTCAGACCAAAATTTATATCATGTTCTTGCAACTGACATAAGTCAAGCAACAAATCTTGCTAACTCTCCCTTCAAAATATATCAAGAACTTATCATTTTTTACTAGAAGCAAAGCTACCTCCCAGGTCCAAACGGACATCTTCTGCCTGCAATAATGCACATGTCTTCTGTAGTAGGTGCTCTTAGTACTCTGCCCAGATCCCCTTTTCTGGTCAAATGCACCCATCTTTCAGATTTTGTGAGTATTCACTGCCAAATGGCTCATAGCTGTACTCCTAAGGCCTTTGGAAGACCCAAGAGGAGACTTCACCAGAGCTGCCTGGAAAGTCAAAACCCTTTTCTCCTTGTTGTCAATAGCCCATGAGCTACTGATAGAGGGATACAGAATCCAGACCTCCTTTCTTGAGATGAGGCCATTCTGTAGTACTATTCATCTTTCAGAGACCACCCCTCAGCAATCAGCCTTTAGATATTACTATTTTTTTTTTTTTTTTTTTTTGCTTAGTTCTCATTCTTCTCTCCCTTGTGCCCTAGCCTTCTGCCCTCACTTCTTAGCAGGTTTCTCCTGAGAACAATTCTTTAATTAACCACTCTCGGGGTACTCTCTGTGTTAAACTCTTCTACTATGAAACCTAACCTACCTCTAATTGATGTTCCTTGCATTTTTACTGTCATTATATATTCCTAACACAGTGAAAATGTGATCTGAAAAAAAATCTTGAATTCACATTACATCCTTCATCTGGACACCATTAAAAAAAAACTTCATGTCACTCACAGTAAAAGATATAAACCCTACATGTTCTATTTAGCCCTATATGATCTCTTTGATCTACTTTGTAACTCTTCTTTTTCTCTCACTAGACTCCAGCCTCGTCTGCATCCTCAGGGTTCCTAAAATATACCAAACCTATATTTATGTGTGTGTGTGTGTGTGTGTGTGTGTGTGTGTGTGAGAGAGAGAGAGAGAGAGAGAGACACAGAGAGAGAGAGAGAGATTTGATAGATAAGCATTGTCTATTACCTGTCTTTCAAAATGAAAGTTTGATGAAGGTAGAAACTTTGTTCACTGGTGTATTTCTGCTACCCGTAAGAGTTTGGGGCACATATGTTTGTTGAATTCATGAATCATCTATTTTATCCCCTTTGATGATTCCCTAATCCTAGCATTCCTTCCAATATTCAAATAAGAAACAGAATTTTATTTAGGGCAAATATAAGTGCTAAGAATTTAATGTCAAAGATCATTCTCTTAAATGGAAAAAAAGCTATGCTTTTTGCTATTTTAAGGTACCTGGGATCTTTAATTAATCTCAAGAATACTAGCCTGAGAGAAGCAACAGATTGAGAAAAAGAAATAATTGAGAGCATGGCTTTTTTCAGTTAAAGGGGGCTTTAATTATGATTTTATCTCTATTAGCTTCAGAAGATTAGGTGCCCACGTTAATAAAGCATCAAGCACAGTCTAAACTCTAATGCATACTCAACATTAGACTCAAATAGTGAATCACATCTATCAGATCATATAGACATCCTGGGATTTGCTATAAACAGTTGATGACCTACCATCCCACATTTAGCTCTTTTTGAAAAATATAAACCAAATTTTAGCCTTGAGGTCAGTAATGGCAAAACATCATCCTAAATGCTAAGTAAAAGAGATTTTACTTCTACTTGCAATACTTTCCTTATTTTTCACAGGAAGAACTAAAAACTACATAGAAGTTCTATTATTCAAATATTTTATCCAAGTATTTATTGTTCCTTTTACCAAATACCTACTCCTTTAGAAACAGATGATTAAAGAAATAAAATGGGGATAAATCAGCTTGATATCTTTAAGGCAGTTTTAATCTAACAACAAAACCCCTCCTTCTAAATGGCAAACCCATGAACCTTTCTGAAACAAAATGACACACTTGTATTTTTTATTAGTAGTCAAGCTGGGATAGCCAACAGGCAATTTGGTGAACTCTGTCTTGGAAATTAATATATTTAAACTCTAGCCATTAAAATCCAATCTAATTCAATGTATATTTATTTAAGTTCACTCTATGCCCAGTGGTTGCATAGGGATTCAAAAAGGAGGTGTTGAAAACAACAATGCTTATTGAATAGGCTGGTGTACCATGCATTTTCCTAGGTAATGCTCATATAATGATGAGGACATAGACATCTTTTAGTGAATAAGAAACATTAACCATTGATCACATTGTCTGATTAAATATAGTAAAGAAAATATATAGGATAATATGATGGTAAGCAGGAAGTCCCAACTTCAGGTAATATTTTCATGGAAAAATGATTTTTTAAAAATGGGAAGGATCAGGAGGGCTTTACTGGGTAAAGAAGTAAAGGAGTCAGTGTTCCTGGCAGAGAGAACAGCATGAGCAAAGGCCCTGAGGAACTGAATGGAAAGTTAGTATACATGGAACTGAGTTAAGCCAATAATGCTTCAGGACAAAGCAGAAAGGAGGCTGGAGACAGGGTTTGATTCTAATTGTAGAGCCTCAGGAAGACCACACTACGGGGATGTTAATAGTTTTGAGTAAAATGGGAAATCACTAATAGGTTTTAAGTCAAGAGAGGTGGTGAGTGATATGGTTTGTTTTTTGTTTTGAGATGGCTCTGAGTGCAATGTGGAAGACAGATTGGATGGATGGGGCAAGAAGAGAATTCCAGGAAATGGACCAAGACATCTATTACTGTGGTCAGAGAAAGGTGATGTCAGCTTAGATAGAATGGAACTGGTAAATGAAGATAGAGAAATGGAAGAAGCCTACCACTGGGAGGTAAAATCCACAAGCCTTGGTGATGGTTGTAAGAGCTGCAGAAGAAAAACTAAGTGATATGAGCAGGCAGGACAGGATTTCAGTTTGGAGTATTTGAGATCTAAAATGCCTCTAAGCACTCAATGGGATAAACAAGTAGGATAAACTTAGTAGATAAACAAGTCTGAATCCCAGAGGATAGAGATGGACTGGGATATAAATAAGTAAGTCTTTGATATACAAGTGAAAATTGAAATCAAAAGAGTAAGAGGCACGGAAAGTAAAGGGGCAGGGGAGAAGGTCTAGGACCAACCATGAGAAACTCCAAAACATAATGGCCAGGTAGAAGTTCAATGGGAAATAAGGAGAAACCAACAACAAAAGAAAAAAACTAGGAGGTTAATTGTATAACAGAAGACAAGGAAGACGTCCCAAAAGAACAAAGAGGGAGGAAGAGATTCTCCAACTCATAAGACTAGAAAAGGATTTATTTGTTACTTGAAGTTGAGAAATATATGGGATGACACATTAAGCTTCTGAGATTGGAAAATGAAGATTACCTTGGGATACATTAGAAGTCCACTGAATTGTGTTGTCCAAAACAACCAGACACATGTTATAATTATTATGCAGAAGCAACATCTATATTCTAAGGATAATTGAAATAAGCTGATTTTGATATGGCACAGTGTCATCTGATCTTAAGCAGAGTGAGCAAAATTCATTCCACCTTCCCAGGACTCACAGCTAGACCAAATTTTTCATGCATAGACCTGTGAATGTATGGTGAATGGAAACAATAGGCGCCACTTCTGGGCCTGCACATAGGAAGCACCTCTGGTTCCCCACTCACCTACAGGTGGAAGATAAATCTGCACCTTGAGAGAATGAAGCCATGAATACATAGGAAGAACACCACCTGTCTGAATGAACAGGTGGGAGGCAGCTGGCAAACCAAAAATATCATGCCTGACTTGGCATGAATGAGATAAACTTCAAATGTTTCAACCACTGGGATTTGAGACTTAATCTTTACAAAATTTAGCATAAATGACTCTAACTGATTCACTGTGGCTGGCTACTTTGGAAACAACCTGGATGGGCAGATTTATCTCAGAGTACACAATCATCTTTTATCCCCAGTTGATTCACTAGTGAACTGTATTTCAGTGATATGGACAAAATGTTCAAAGCCAAAGGGCAGTTACTTTTCTACTAAGCATTTTCATAAATTTGAATGAGTCAGAATTTCTAATTTAGTGTTTTTGCTTTTTACTGGAAAACAGTATGAGATTTTTTAAGGTACATCATAGATAAACATTTTTACCAAAAGCCAAAAATTTTATTTTGTATTTGATTGACAGTTCATTAAAAAGCACACTAATTTTGTCATAAATATTGTGGTACAGGGATTTAAATAGTAATTAAACAAAATGTAGTTCTCTCAAATTAAAAAAGAAAACTCCAGATTTTAAAAATACGTAGGCTTGCTTATAACAGCACTAAAATTCTTTTAAAATATGTGTTTATATATAACAACATTCAAGTGCTCATATGACAGCTTGGCAGAGATGCTGTAGAATAATCATAGAAAATCTGGTATGGATATTGCATATGCTTTTATCATAACTTCATATTTAAGTCTTTATAGGGGGAAGAAAGAGCCAATAATGGCATAGTGATAGAAACAGAAAAGCCTTACAGATGGAGAATATACAGGAAAGGAGAAGTGTTGAATGCCTAAAAGTATTTCTAAGGTGTTGAAGATGTTCTCTGGGTTCTCAACATTTTTCAGGCAGAATCTGATCAGTAATTGGAGTACTGTAACTTAAATTTATCTTTCTTTCATGTAGCTCTATAATTCACAGGCCCATCTGTGTGGGCCCCATGTGAATGTACAGTTTGCACATCCATGAAGTTAGGTCTGCCTTCATGTAACTCAAAAAATAAAATTACAAAACACAGAAGATTTGAGGTCAAGATTTTTCAAGTGTGATGAATAAAAATAAACTCATTCCCATGCACAAAATCAGAGGAGAGATGCCAAGAGACTTCAGTGGAAACGAGAGAGAGGGACATCACCTAAGCCTCCAGACCAGCTTACTCATCTTACTGGAATGAGGAAAGTATTGGTAAAAGATGACAAGTGGTTTAGGTAGATAGAGTGGGAACAAGAACTGCTTGAATTCTAAACTTCAAACAGGTAAAAGGCTGCTTGCGTAGGTCCCCAGGTTGATGTATTTAACACTGTCAAGCTTGAAAACATTTAAAATCTGATCTTCAGTTAAGAATTGCATGAATTAATTCTAAAAGTTAAAAACAATAAACAAGAGTTTCATTGTAAAGACTACTATGTCAGGGCTAACAGGTCACTCAGAGCAGGATATTTCTAGCATTAATTTAGATCTTCAAGTTTTTATAACTCCTTAAACATTCTCTAGTCTATGGATATCTTCCTTCTAAGAGATCTTCCTATGTAGCTTTATCTATTTTCTTATAGTTTCCAATTCTTAACTCCTTTTCCTATATTTTTAAGATTCCCCAAATTTAATATTCTTTACTTGAATCTTCAGTTTTGACAGTAATGCTTTGAAATTTGAGGAACTTGGATATAATCTGTTTTTCCTTATTCATAGTATCTTATAAATGTTTTCATTTTGTTTTATGATAATGTTTAAAAGATTCTTGAATCTATCCAAGAATGGTATTATTTTTCCTTTTTCTGAAATATTTTATTTCCTCTGGGTTCACTTCTTCATTTGGTCATCTTGATTTTTCTTGTTCATGTTGCAAGCTTCCTCAAATATCTAATGACCCTTGGTTTCCAGTTTATATTTAAGAATATTTTTAAAGAAGACATTAGAACCCTGATTTCCAGGTCTATGTAAGTGGGCCTGGCTTGTTATTCAGCTGGTTTCTCTTTCAGGTGAATAGAAGGAAGTCAACCACTATAACCCTTATTCTGATGGAACAATTTCTGAGCTAACTACCCTAGTTCTCCCCAAGGTCTGAATTCCTTCACTTAATAAACCATGCTTTGTGTGACGTTTGTGGGATTAGTGACAAACACTTGGCTGCAAACCAGATATTTCAGTATGGGACCAAGGATAGGTATGATGAATATAGGATAAAATTGGTTCAAATACAGTGTTAGACTAAAAAACAGTTATGATCTATCCCTTCTTTATATCCATACTTTTGCAATGCAACTTTGTAGCTCTTGACTGACAGAATCCATTTCTGTGTCCCTTGAATCCAGATTGGTCTTAAAACCTATTTGAGCAATAGGATGAATGAAGAAGACATGAAAATGTGCCAATTCTAAGCCTCAGCCTAAAGAGCTCTTTCAATTGTACTTTTTCTTATAATCCTGTTTATCTACCATGTGAACAATGATAGAACAATTTGATCAGTGATAAGATTCCTGAGGCCCTATTACCTCTATCATTCCATGTGACAGACAACCAACCTATAGAAGCAGATCTGAACTATAAGAAGTTGAATAAAGACATGTGAATAAGCCCACATGAGCCCAGCCAGAAATGCCAACCAGGTAGAATAGGGAACTAAATAAATGCTTATTTTTAGTTATGATTTAATGTGTTTTTTTGGGCAGCATAAACCAATGCAAATACTGTAGATCACAATTCTAAATATGGATATGCTTCTCATTTCAGTGTCCATGAGTGTTATATACAAAACTGGAGTAAGTATAAGCTTCTTCCAGGCCATTGGGCTCTTTCTTGGATGTGGCTCTTCCCACACATATTCTCTGCAATGGTTGTCTTGGTTTTACTTCAACAATCAACACCACTTGTTCACATTTCATCTTCCAGAACTTAGATGACATCTCTTACCAATAATGGTATCTTTCCCATTATCATTATTTTTTCACATTATATATATTTATTATTTTTCCATTTTAATGAGGTCTCCAAAGGAAGAGTGGGATACAAAAAACAAAAAAACAAAACAAAACATGGTTTCACACGTGTTTAACCAGAATTAAAAAACTATTTATTGATCATCCACTGAGTGCTGGCTATATAAAATTTTAGAAGCATTATTAGTTTACAAGTAACAGAAATATTAAATAAAAATCATTCTTATGCATTTTAGTAAATCATGTTTCCTAAATATTATGCTTAAGAAATTTTTATAAATTAACTGTTCTTATTTTTAAAGTATCTCTCAGATTTTTATCATTTGTTCATTATATAACTTCCTATACCAGAAAGAATTTACAACATGATAGATTTTGAAATAATCTGGAAAATTCTTTCTTTCATTATGAACAAAATGTAAAATTAACTATAATTTTTTCTCAGAAGAAAAACTAAAATTAATGGATTGTAAATAGTCAATTATCTGGTGGGTATAAATAGGGATCAAAGGAAACTGGAAAACCAGGCAATCACATTCATTCGTGCATGCATTCGGCATATACTTTGTTTTGGTAATATGTAAGATAATTGCTGGTTAGATAGAATTTATGACATGCTTAATAAAGGGAATGTTTTTATTCATAGCAATCATAGTTCACCACTTGTTACATTTAAAGTATTATTCAAGTAAATTGTGTTTTCTTAATGAATAAATGCACTAATACTTTGAAACATCTCCCTGTTGCCTAATGAAGTGGGAAGGGATTTTTATACTGTTTCAAATCATGATGTCCTCTCTGACTGCTCTCTTCAAGTTGTGTTTGGTTTCTACTAGATGGAGAGCCAAAGAATAAAGTTTCTTGTGTTTTCATATAAAGTAGACCTCAACAGCTGGGGTTGTGGCTCAGTGGTAGAGCACTAGCCTAGCACGCATGAGGCACTAGGTTCCATCCTCGGCACCACAAAAAATAAAAGTGTGTTGTGTCCATCCACAATTTAAAAAAAAATTTAAAAAGAATAATACATAAAGTTCTAATGTCTGGCCCTGCTAAATCTGTATAACCTGGAGGAAATCCCCTAACTTTACAGAATGGTCAGGTTCCTCATACATCAAATAAGAAATATGAACAAAATGATGTCCAATTATTTCACCCCTAGGTCACCATCAAAATAAGCTTCAGTCATAAACTTTGGAATCACCAAGGCATGGGCCTGAATTCATATGTCTTCACTTACTTGTAGTAAACTTTTGAAAATCTTAAAACTTATAATTTATTATCTATGAAATGGAGATAAACTTGTGGAACCAGGATGAAAATCAAAAGAAATGATGCGTAATTGGCTCCTGTTACAGTTCTTGAAATCTACTAAGCATTTATTAAATACTAGCTAATATTAATTATTGTTGTACTACAAAATTTTCAGTGTTTATTTTTATGAAAGCTAACTGAATATTTTCATTGACTGGTAAACCATTACTTCTTAGGAAAGTTGTTTCTACTTAAAGACATCCTTACTATTAAGGCTTTACTTATAACAAGCTTTTCTGAATTCTTGTAACTCTCAACTATGGATTGCAGTAGATTTAAGTCTGGGGTCTGCAAAGAATTCAAGAGATTGGCAAACATTAATGGAAAATGTTACATCTACATTTTTATTGACTTCTAATTAAAAATAGTATTTCTTTCAACTATGAATATGGCCACTAAACCATTGTATTTTGTGACTCTGTCACTAGTAGAAATCATGTTTTCTTAACTCATTACACATGTCACAAGCATTTTGAAACACAGTATATTAGAAATGTATTTGATGGATCTTGTTACTTGATGCATTGCTGAGAGCCACAGCCAGAGTCAGAATGGCCCCTGGCATTTTGCCAATAGTATTGGTTGAGAGGTGAGCCATTAAGATGATGCTGGACTGATTGAGTTGTATATTAGACCCCTGCTGTCCGCCTCATCCTGCTACTTTGGAGTTCTCCCAGGGATTCCTGGAGAGTTCGCATTGGTTGGGGAAGTGCTGGAGGAGGGAGTTCCGGTTCGTGTGTGGTGTGTTCCTGGAGGAGCCGCGTGGGTGGTGTTCAGGAGAGTTCCTGGGGAGTGTGCTGGTGGAGTTTGGAAATAAAGTTTGTTCCTGCTTGAGTGGCTCGTGATTTGTGCCCAGCCAGACTGCGGCAATGCATTAATAAAGAAGCACATATATCACTATGCCAAAGATTATTTTATATTTGATAATTTACTTTAGAATAGTTCCCTTTCAATCTTATGGTTTTATTTTGCATTATAAAACATTCTATCAGAAAGTAATCACTGGTTTATCCAGTCTGCTAAAAGCATCTAGAACAAACACACAAAAGATTAATAAACTTTCTTCTAGTGTAAGCTAGAATGATTTTACTTTTTCTCGCTGATGAAACCCTCAACCATATAAATTTAGCGTCTCCTCTAAATTTCTATGGTGATACCTAATACCTAATGTGATGGCATCACACAGAGATAGAGTCATTGGTAAATGCTTAGGTCATGATAATTAATACCTTTATAGAAGAGGCTCAAGGAAGACCTCTCTCCCCTTCCACCATGTGAGACCCAGTAGAAAGATGGTCATTTCTGAGTTAGAAAGCAGGCCCTCCCCAGTTACCAAATCTTCTGGCCTCTTGATCCTGAACTTCCCAGTCTCCAGAACCAAGAGAAATAAATTTCTGTTGTTTATAAGATAGTAATTTATGATATGTGTTAAAAGATAGACCTGATTTTCAGATGCTTTGTCTTTCCCCCCACCTCTTCTAAACATCATTAATTGAGCATGCCTGCAGGCATGCCCCATAGAATGCTCGCCAGCAACCTGAATTCTGGGGTGGGGTGGGGGGAATGGTCCTATGTTCAACAACAGAGGGAAGTAAAGGGGGTGGGGAGGACCCAGAAACAGTAAGAAGAAGGAAAAACAGTAAGAAGAAGGAGAAAGAGTAGGTAGTTGGAGGAAGAGCAATGTTCAAATGATTTTCATGCAACAGAACCTTTGTGTTTGAGGTAAGCGGAGAGAAGCTACTGGAGAAATGTGAAGATCAGGAAAACTAAGAAAATAATTAAGATGAGGAGAGGTGAAAATAGGAAGATCTTGGTCCTTGAAGAAAGGTCATGGATGAAGGTTGAGTCTAAGTAACTATAAGACAATGAAAATGCTTTCAGGATACTGGGTAGGACATTTCACGCCAGGTCTCCCCATGTCTCAGGATCCTGGCAGATGTTATGCATATTGGTACTTAAAAGCTCTGAGTAGCACTGCCCAAAAGACTCCTGTTGAATTTGCGTAACAACTTATCCTTTAACCACAGATCTTTCCTCCTTACAGTGGCCATTAATATTCTATGAACCACTGCTCTGCAGTTTACACTCTGGGAAACTGCTCAAATGCAGGAATGGGCAGGATACTCCACAGGTGGGCCGATTATTGGACAAGCACAATGAACTACCGCTTCACCTAATGATTTTTCTTTTTTTTTTTTCACAGAGAGATTCAACTTAGAAGATTTTTGACCAGACTTATTGTAGTAATGGTTGTTATAGTATTTGCAATTAACTATTCTTTTCATGAGAACTGACCACAAAAAGAGGTCTCTCTGTACTTGTGCTATTGTGTTTGGTTTTTGTTAAATGCTAAATCAGGACACATATTTAATTACTATTATATTTTGCCTTTTTACTTCTAATCATGTTGTTTTTTTGAACCATAGATTTGCTGCCCATTCCTTTTAACATTGAAGATTCCACAGAGTTTATTAGCATTTCCTATTTATTTTAATGCAAACTCCTCTTTAAAATGCTGATCAGGATATAATCAGGGAAGAGGATTATGACACATCAATGCTTTGTAGTATGTTTATTCAACCAATCTCATAACTATATAATTTCACTGAATTGTTTACCAAGATTTTCTACCATATCCAGATTGTTGGTGATTCTGTGATTCCATCTCTATGGCTCACATGGTTTTATTTCTCTCTCTCTCTCTCTCTCTCTCTCTCTCCCTCCCTCCCTCCTTCCCTCCCTCTTCTGATCCTAGAAATGACTTTGGTTATTCTAACTAAAACCACAATAATTAATATTAGTATAAATGGTAAGAAAGATACACTTTTATATAACTGCTATAAATAGTTGCTTCTAATTACTAGTCATCATTGTAATGTTGAAATCTATTTCATGCTATTATTTTCAATGGATAAATAAAATCGTATTCAGGATGATGAAATTGTACAATTCGGGATTTTGTTTCTGTTTTTGTTTTATCTTGAAAGCAAGACTATAGTTTAACTCAGTAATCTCATTTTTGGAAATTAGCAATCTCTCCATCCTAGTACAATTCCCCTCAAGTACTTGCAGTGAAAATCAAAAGCTTTGATATTTTTAGGATCAATGTATTTATACCTGAAGGCAGAAGTTTAAAATTACAAAATGATGAAGCTGTTGTTATACGCTGCTATAGTTCCTTTATAATATTTGGGTACTAAAATAGGAAGTACAGTTTAGCACTAAGCCAAAAGTGTTACTAAGTAGACCAATTCATTCAAGATAATTGAAGCTTAGGCTTATTATATGAAGGATTAGTTGCAAAATGGCAATGGTACAGACATAGGATTTTTATCAAGAACTAGGAAAGAAACAGCAAACTAATGATCAAATGAAATTTATTCCTCTGCTACTGTATACATTCCAAGACCTTAATAGAAGGCACTACATATTAATCATACAGACTAGTTTCAGTGAAAATCCCTTAAATAGCAAGACTCTTTTCAAGGGATATTGTGTGGTAAGGTAAAATTAAATTTATACAAGGACCACTGCCAATGACTTCTACAGAATTTCAGTGCCAGACTTACTGCCACAAAGATATATAACGTCAAAGAATACAAAAGCCCATAGGAGAATAAATCGGTATAACAGCTAGAATGTAAGCATGTGGCTAGTAGAGGAGGAAAAGGGGTAAAATAGGCTATTCTTTGGAAACTTGGCATTTAGAATCACATAGGTCAGGCTTTCTCAAACTGCAAAATGCTGAGGTATTCCAAGAACAATATTCTGCAATAACATTGCTTCTTATAAAGTATATTTGGAATCCTTTTATAATTGTCATTATCATACCAGAATACACACTGAAGAAATTGAGTGAAACCTGGTAAATTACATGAGTGATCAGGTATATAATAATATATGAGGTTGACTATAAATATCACTGCTTCAGTGTATTTATCAATTAATTGTACTGGTATACATTGTCTTCTAATAATCATTGCTCTATGCTATATAACCTCCTCCTCATTCCAATTATTTTTGTCTTTTTTATATTCCCAGTAAAAATAAATAATTTAATCTATTTAATTTGTATTATTACAAATTAGCATATGAATTAATATCCTTTATCATTTTTTACAGCAATTAATTTGCTGCAGACCATATTTTTGTCTTCTTTAAGCAAAGCATATGTTAAATCTTGTGTGCTATTAGTGGTGTTCTATTAATACATAAATCTTTAAAAAGTGTCCCATGATCAAATAAATTTAGAAAATATATATTCTGAATAATTTTTCCAGGAATTTCCCCCAACTGTAAGTTACCAATTCTGTGAACTTCTACCTGGTTCTTCACTCCCCAATATCAGAGATATTAAAAGAGAATAAGGTGGATTGATGAAAAAAAAGTGGCATATATACACAATGAAATATTACTCAGTCATAAAGAAGAATAAAATTATGGCATTTGCTGTTAAATGGATGGAACAGGAGGATATCATGCTAAGCAAAATAAGCCAGTCCCCATTAAACAAAGGCAGAATTTTCTCTCTGATATGTGGATGCTAATCCACAACAAGGTAGATTAGAAGTTCATTGGACTAGATAAAGGGGAATGAAGGGAAGGGGGAGGATATGGGGATAGAAAAGACAGTAGAATGAATCAGACGTATCTTTTCTATCTTTATACATGAATACACAACCAATATAATTTCAAATCATTATACAACTAAGATAATGGGATTTTAATTGGAACAAGTTATACTTCTTCTTTGAATGTATCATATGACAAAATACACCACTGTCCTATATATCTAGAATAAATAAATAAATAAGAAGGAAAGGAGGGAAGGAGGGAGGAAGAAGGGAAGGAATTGTGTTCATCAAAAATAGAAAAGTATCCCACCAATATTATTGTAAAATTAAAAGATTAGATAAAATGAGCTTTCTATTCAACCAAAGTATTTAAAACATTATGAAACCCCACAAATAATCAGTTACGTAGAAGAGACATTAAGAACTATAAAATGTACCCTAGAGGTACACTGTTTATCCTAATAAGGAGTGGGATTAAAGGGACTCAGCATAGACTAGTGACTCAAATTTGAGCAAAAGCAAATTGAGACTGAATTCTGAGAATGATTTAAAAATTAGTTAACTCTCACAGTTGGGGGATTATTTGGCTCTAAGAAACAACTCAACTCATGTTGGCTTGGACCTGAAGGAGGAACTCATTACAAATGTGTGACACTATTTCATAAAATCCAAGGCTAGAGAGAGAACTAGGCCCCCTGCAGGGTCAGAGCCCAGCTAGAAAGCTGCCAAGACTAGAGGCAGCCATCTCTCTGTTTCTTCTTCCCTGAGTTCACAGTCTGTCATCTCTGTGCCCCCAGGTACATCAGTTTCACTCTCTTCCTTCCAAGAAAATTGGCCTTCATATCTCCAACCCCAGCAAAACAAAGACCAGAACCAATGTGTCCCCAGTCAAACTTCCTTAGAGGAAAGCTGCTCTTCCATCTCCAGTGAGGGTAGAGGCAGCAATCCAGTGACAGGACCTTCTGACCCTTGAACAGCAACTACAGGAGGCCACCCTGCCCATGAGTTGAGCCTCCCCTCTCAGCCTTGAGTTAGGTGGGTGTTTGGTCTGGCACCACACGCCACATACTGTGCAAACTAAGTGGCCTCCACCTTTGCTGCAAAGAAGTTTGCTCTAGCCCTAGACGTGGGTGTTACTCAATGGGATTGGAGAACCCCCACCCGTTGAAACCTTATCCCCTGCCTTATTTGGTGAGGAACATCCCATTGAAAATCCTTTGTGTGTCCCTCCTATAAAAATAAAGAGATTCTGGGCAATTGCTCTCTTGCCTTCCAGCATAGAAGAGGACCCTTGGGGTCGCACGCAGAGCAGTTCCACCCTCCATCTGAGAAACTCATCTCTGTGTGGTGCATGATTTCTTCACCATTTTCTTAGTTTAATGTTGCAGCCAGCTCCTTTGAACCCATCAATTATGGGAATAGACCATCTGGAATGACATCATTAGAAGCTTCCCTAAGAGGAAACTAGCGGTCAGAAAACAACCAGTGGCAAACAAAGTATGTGGCTTCCTTATAGGTGTACATCCCTTAGAAAAGTGGAAACTACTGGTGGCAAGAAAGAAAAGCAATGCAGAGGAAAGAATAAATTGAGTAAGAGAGGCAGAAGCAGGATCTTCCTTGGGGGGTTACTGGCCCGTTTCAGGCCTTGTGTTGCAGCCAAGTTGGGGTGCTTTGCTTTAGGACTCTTCAGTGAGCCAGAGATGAGTATAGACAGCGTCTTGACCAGAGTTTGCATAGTTCCTCCATCCTTGGATCTGCTTTGCCCAATCCCAGTCCTCTTGCCCAGAAATCCTTCTTGATAATCTGTTACCAAATCTACTACCCACCTTTTTATGGACTAAGGACACAGATAATAATGAAAAAGGAAGGGATATCTACCATGATTGTCATCCAGGCTGATGTGATTTTAGAGGTAATAAAGCCAATCCTGGTGAATTGAAACAATAAGTGCTTTCAAATTCCAGAGGTAAACCAAAGTGGTTTACTTAACCCAACATTTTTTGTGGAGTGAGATGTAACTGGGGATTGAACTCAGGGGTTCTTGACCACTGAGTCACATACTCAGTCCTATTTTGTATTTTACTTAGAGACAGGGTCTCACTGAGTGGTTTGGCATCTCACTTTTGCTGAGGCTGGCTTTGAAGTTGTGATCCTCCTACCGCAGCCTCCTGAGCTGCTGGTATTACAGGCTGTACCACTGTATCAGGCTCCTAAACTGACTCTTGATTTCTCAATAAGGCAATAATGATTTCTTTGATGAGTTTTTGGGCAAATATACGGGTCAATTCTAAATGATAATAATATAATAATTATTATAATGACCTCAAAAGAAAAAAACCTGGATTTCTGGTCTAATTCCTAATCCCTAATTGCACATCAGCCGTACGCCTTGGATCTTTTATGGAGCACCTCTGTATACAAAGCATTACCCCAAGAAATTACATTGAAACCAACAGTTTACCAGTCACAGGACTCTTGCTGCAAAGAAATTACAAAGTTTAATGAAAAACATATGGAAGGAAGGAAGAAAGGAGATGTAAAATCTTTGTAAAATTTGTCTGCTATTTTTGCATATAATCTTACTCATCATGAGCATGTTTTAGATAGGTATTATTCCCAATTTACAAATAAATGAACAGAGACTCAGAGGGGTTAAGGGACTTTTGAGAAATATCTAAAAAGTTGTCCAAGTAAAGTTTGTATAGAATCATAGTAGGAAAATATTGCTTTTGGTTATGAGGTTCAGAGTTTCGTAAACCAGAAGAGTTTGAGCTGCCACACTGGCTGGGATTGGGGCACTGGTTGAAATGCAACACAAACTAGGGTTCTGATAACAGAAAAATATAGCTAGTACTGTCTTGGTACTGTTAAATGCAGCTCAATCAGTTCCAACATACTTTGTGCAAAGAGTAGTAGTCTTCAAAAACAAAGTTGAGTGCACATGATGGAGAACTTGAAGGTTTGGCTACTGAGTGGTGATTTTTTTCCTTTGGTCAGTGAAGAACCACTAAAGGCAAGTGAAAAATAATGCTCTCAGATCTATGGTCAGGCTATTATGTAAGACACATTGGTGTGGGGAACTTATGATGATTACCAAGGCAAAAAAAAAAAAAAAAAACAAGATCCTGATTTAGAATGGTAGCCAGAAAAAATGGAAAAACAATGAAGGAAATTGAAGAGGTGGAATCAGTATATCCTGGAATTTGGCTGAATTCTCAAGACAAAAAACAAAGATGTCATGGATTTTACAAATGCGGCATTGTGACAGCAGCTAGGAGTGAACAAGGAATCAGACCCTTCTCTTTTCTACTCTCTGGGCTTTCTATTTAACAGGAGGCTAATTTTGAAGCTGTTTTTCTGCTAACAAAAATGAAGCATATTGTTTTCATAAACCTTTGTAAAATCTGCTGTATTCTCTGGCATGTTTGCAAATAACGGCACATTCTCCAGACAGTTTATATGCAACATGCTTCACATTACTAACAGAGACACATGACTAAAATAATATTATATAACAAATTTATGAAGGTCATTCCTGAAAAGACTATTTTAAAAATGGAAATGCGTTTGTTGAGAACTGTTAATAATTTAGTACTTGCACTTTAGATACACATATATTTTCATCCATTACCATTTGGGTTTTATTATATTCATCTTTAAGGGTTGTAGCACTCACACTGCCAACTCTAGCTGCACAATGGACTCACCTGTAGAGCTTGTGAGCATGCTGATGCCTGCATCCTACCCCAGGGTTCTCCTGAAAACGACCTACAGGCAGCCTGAGAATTGGGACTTTCTTTTCTTTTTATAAATTTGTTCTGTTTAGATATACATGAGAGTGTATTTTGACAAATTGTACATAATGGAATATAAATTAGGATCCCATTCTTGTGCTTGTACATGATGTGGAGTTTCACTGGTCATCTATTCTATATGAACTTAGGAAAGTTATTTCTGATTCATTCTACTATCTTTTCTATTCCTATCCCCACTCCCTTCCCTTCATTCCCCTTTGTCTAGTCCAATGAACTTCTATTCCTTCCTGCCATCCTCTCCCCTTATTATGTGTTAGCATCCACATACCAGAGAGAACATCTGGCCTTTGATTTTTTGGGATTGGCTTATTTCACTTAGCATGATAGTCTCCAGTTCCATCTTTTTACCAGCAAATGCCTGAGTAATATTCCATGTGTATATGTACCACATTTTGTTTATCCACTCATCTGCTGAAGGGCATCTGGGTTGGCTTCATAGCTTAGCTATTATGAATTGAGCTACTATAAACAGATGTGGCCATGTCACTATAGTGTGCTGATTTTAAGTCCTTTGGGAGTTACTGAGGAGGGGAGATAACTGGGTCATATGGTGTTTCCATCCCAAATATTCTGAGGCATCTCCATACTGCATTTTAGATTGGTTGCACCAATTTATAGTCATATCAGCAAAGTATGAGTGAACATTTTTCCCCACATCCTTGACAACATTTATTGTTGTTTGCATCCTTGATAACTGTCAGAAAATTGGGAACTTTTAAAAATGTTATCTAGATGATTCTAATGTGAAGCCATGGTTACAAACTACTCAACATAAAGAAAAGTTAATTCATCATGTTAGAGATAATTAAGATAATTTATGCTTTGATGTGTTGTCATCAAGAAAGGACTATCTGCTACATTTATATAATCTATACACACATGATCCCAAATCAATCATTTCATAACATCCAATAAGACAGGAGAAGAGTTAAATCAAAGTTTGGTAGGCCAAGTGGTCAGAACTGAGGAAACGGAGGAATAGAACAGAAAAAAATGTACAGTGTGCTGATTCCTGAAGCATTTTACTTATTCTTTCCCATTGACTCAGCAGCCACTCCTGGAACGTTCCAGCAGCGTGAGCTCTCCCTTGCACCTCCTCTGAGGCTCTGTAAACACAGGGTGTTGACTGGCTGACCCCACAAATAGATCCCAATGTTCTCTACATAGCATCACAGTGGCAGCTGCCAGATCCTGGCTACAGAAGCCAAGATGAGGCTTTTGTATACATTGAAATGCAAAGGAACTGAGAGGGGTGAGCTGGCTCTTTGGCCCTGCTGCTTCACATTTGAAGGAGAGGTGGAAGGTCTTCCAGTATCTCCTCTCCCTCCTGTCACACGCTGACTAAAATGCCAATTAACTCTCTGACTTAAGGCATTGCCCATGGAAATCCCATATTAAATGAACCTGTGGCCGGTAAAGCATTTCTTCCCATTGTTCATCATGGCTGAAGAAAAAACTGGTGGGCTTTCTCTAGGAGACAGGACTCTGAGGGAATAGGACAAGGCTTGCAGCCACAGCCATGGGGTATTTCCAGAGAGTACAGCACTGAGATGCCCTCTGGCTGCTCTAAATTGCTCACCACAATTCCTTCAATAAGTTCTTTTTTTTTTTTTTTTTTTTTCCTAGCTTGACTCTGGCAGTCATTCTTTTTTATTACTTTTCCATGGAGGGCTCTTTCTCCAATGTCCTCTCCCGGAATTCTCTTCATTCCTCAAAGCCCAGCTCAAAGGCTCATTTATCCATATGAACATAGCAAATTACAGCAATCCCCCTTTTCTCTCTTATCTTTGCAATTGGATATCTTTGCCCTTGTCATTCTTTCTTACCAGACCTTAAAGCCCTCAAGACACCAAATTCTGCCTTTGTCCAAATGTATACACTACATGGCACCAATTGCTATACTTTGCACGTAACAGGTATGCAATAATTATAATAAATTAACTCAAATCAATTCAAGTATCACCACAGAATTTGTGGGCAACTGGACTTCTTTGCCTTGAAGTAGCTAATAAATTTGGGCATGAAAGTGGTAAAAGGCTCATCAGCCTCCCCTCAAATGGATGTCCACAGAGGCATTAATTATTCCACATAAATAATAGACTCATAGCTGAAGCAAACATGAATATGCTCAACTAGCTTCATCTTAGGGGACTACAGTTGTTCGATCAGAACTCTCTAATAGTAGCACATGTTCTTTTCTAAAACATTATTTAAATAAGCTTGGTTTATGCAAGTCCCAGTAGTCACTCCTTATAATTGTACTGCTGAAATCACTATAATTCTTGGCTTAAAGAAGTTAATATATTTTCTGTCAGGGTGACAAGAGAATTGTCACTTATCTCTGAGCCCTTCATGTGGCACACTCAAGAATGACTTTTTCACCTCCAGGGACTGGCAACTGCATGTTTATTTATGAGATCTTGATCCACACTACCCTTGCTTCCTGATTGCTGGGGGAGCTATGGGGAAAGGACTTTAATTACTAAAGTTCTCAACAATTCTAATTTACTTAAGGGTCATTTTAACATTGCTTTCACTGTGATCCATGGGGTTTTAGACTATTTACCATGCTTTACTTTTACATCAAGACTTTTATTTTACCCAAATCAATTCTTATTAATCTGAAAGTTTTACAAAATTTGGAGATATATTTAGAGAATTTTCACTTACATACATCCTTTTAGCCTTTCTTGTCTTCCAAAATACCTAGCACAGAGTCTTTCAAATAGCCAGTACTTGGGCTGGGGTTGTGGCTCAGAGGAAGAGTGCTTGCCTAGCATGCTTGAGGCACTGGGTTTGATCCTCAGCACCACATAAATATAAAATAAAGATATTGTGTCCACCAAATATCTGGTACTTGCTACCCTTGGTGAAAAAACAAATGAAGGAGTAAAGAGTGTTTATATTTTAATATCAGAGGTAATTGAGATCAGAATCTGAAATTTTTCATGTGTGGTTCAAAAAATAATAACACAATGAAAGTTTTGGCTGAAAATGGCATTTGAAATCTAGCTAAATATCTCATATGAGATTCTCTTGCCTTTTGTTTGTTACTAGATATCTTTTGACTGTATATTGAATTTTTCAAGTAGATTACATATTATAGAGAAATTATATTTATTATTCAGCACAGAGCCTGGGACCTAGCAATAGGCGTTCCACAGACGTGCGATTGATGTACTTCCACATAGTGCAATATTTCTCCGTTTGACCTGTATTGCCCCTACCCCACAGTCTCTTCCCAGGAAAAGCTTGCAGCTAGAATTTTGGTGTCCAAGATCTGACAGAGTCAATTGTAAAAGCATAATACTAGGTAGGGCCAGCCCCTTGAAAAAGCTGTGAAATGGCAAAAAAAAAAAAAAAAAAAAAAAGTCTTCATTGATCATTTTCCTCACCACTTTCCCCTTCTCCATCAAGTACTCATGGACCTATTCATTTTCAGAAAATAAAAGTCTGGTTCTCTCATTAGTACAAAGGTATATTAAGCACAAGCAACAAAAGCAAAAGAGACAAATGGAGCAGCATCAAGCTGAAAACTTGCATCTACACAGCAAATAAAACCATCAGCACTAAAGAAACACTATGTGGACTAGAAGACATTGTCTAGTTCTACATCTGATAAGTGGTTAATACCCAAGACATATAAGAAACTCAAACTGACAGCAAGAAAATAACCCTATTAGAGAAATGGACAAAGGACCTGAACAGACATTTCTCAAAAGAAGAGATACAAATGGCGAACAGGTATATGGAAAAAGTGCTCCACATCACCAAATATCAGGGAGATGCAAATTAAAATCACAGTGAGACCTCACACCTGTGAGCATGGCTACATTCAAAAAGATGAAAGGCAAGCGTTGACAAGGATGTAGAGAAAAGAGAACTGCTCTATACTTTCAGTGGGAATGCAAACTAGTGTAGCCACTATGGAAATTCCTCATGAGATTAAAAATTGAACTCATTTGATCCACTGATCTCACTTCTGGAGATATATTCAAAGGAAATTAGATTTGTAAGTTGAAGAGAGATCTTCACTCCCATTTCATTGAAGCATTATTCACAACAGCCAAGACATGACAATAACTTCACTGTCTATTGACAGATGGGCAATCTCTCTCTCCCTCTCTCTCTCTCTCTCTCTCTCTCTCTCTCTCTCTCCCCCACACACACACACACACACATATACACACCACAGAAAATGATTCATCCTTAAAAAAAATGAAAAAGAAGGAAAACTTGTCATTCATGGACGAATCTGAAAAACAGTATGCTAAACAAAGTAAGCCAGACATGGAAAAATAAATGCCACATGACTTCACTTGTATATGAAATCCCAAAGGTCAAACTCATAGAAACAGAGTAAAACAGTGGAGACCAGGGGCTGGGGGATGAGGTGGTGGGAATGAGGAAAGTTTAGCTCTGGAGTTCCGCTGTATGACATAATAACTAAAGTTAATGATGAAACACATTGTTCACTTGAAAACTGCTAAGAGAGTAGACTAAGTCTTCTCATTATGCACACTCAGAAGGTAATTCTGAAGGTGATGGATATATAACCTGGCTTCAGTGTGGTAATCATTTACAATGTATACATATATCAAAACATACTATATACTGTAAGTATGTTTTATTTATCAATTATACCTTACTAGTGTTATACTCCAAAATATTTTATTCTATATTATTTTAGAAACTACATTTGGCCAGGTGCAGTGGTACATGCCTGTGATCCCATTAGCTCCAGAGGCTGAGGCAGGAGGCTCACCAATTCAAAGCCAGCCTCAGAAACTTAGGGAGACACTGAGCAACTCAGAGAGGCCCTGTCTCAAAATAAAATATTTTTGAAAAGAAGGGCTGGGGATGTGGCTCAGTGGTTAAGTGCCCCAGGGTTCAATCCTTCAATCTTAATAATAATAATAATAATAATAATATTAACATTTGTATAGCTGATTGGTTGTACTTTTTACTAATGAATCACTACACAGTTTGAAAATACTACTTTAGGAAAATTTGAATGGCAGTCCTAGGACTGAATCAACCAAGTTTATAATAAAGAAGGAACCATAGCTACTATGACGAGATAATAATATTGCTGTTTGGAGAAACCAACTATTTGATTAATCTACTTTCACTGAAAGTGACAATGCTTATTTTATTGGACATTTAATTTTTTTCTTTGCTTATGTCCAATAATCATTGAAATGGATTGTTTCCTTCTCTTTACACTTCAAGTTGAAAGTTTCTTCTTCACTACTAACAGAGCAAGCTCTGTTTACCTATGGCACCAGTTACACAAGCCACTACTACACCAAAACTAACAACTGTAAAGTCTGCCAGACAATAAGAGGCCCTATGGCTTTAAAAAAGTGTCATCAGTACCTCCCCATGATCACTGGCACACTGGCAAGACATGAATTCTCTGTCAAATTGATAATGTTTCCAGGAAATACAAAAAAGGTATCCATAGGACACATTTGAAAACTGATGCCTTTTCAAAGAAATCACCTAAAAACAACAACAACAACAAAAAAAAACACTTGCTTGTTTCAACAAACAAGCCATGAGGTTGCTTCTTGCTGTGTCAATCACAATGGTTACCAGGTGCTGGCTATGAATGGTCCACAGGGCATTCACTGCTTAACAGCAAGATGAAGGGAATAGTTACTTCTGACATTCTTATTTCCAACTTTCATTTCCTGAGATTAACACGGAAGTTTGGCATTTTGCAAACATCTTATTTTCTTATATTTTTCTTTTTATTGGGTCCAGACAAGACAACATGCGTTAGATATCTATTGCTGTATAACAAATTATCCCAAAATGTAGCTTCTAAAAATTGAACCTATGAATTGGGGTGTAGCTCACTGGTAGAACATTCACCTAGCATGTGAGAGGCCCTGGGTCTGATCCCAGCACCCCAAAACAAAACAAAACAAACAACAACAAATGTGCTACTTTACATAGTTTCTGGGGATCGAGATTCAGGAGAGGCTTAGCTGGGTGGTTATAGCTCACAATCTCTCAAGAGGTTGCAGCTAAGCTACCAACTTGGGTTGCCATGTCAAAAGCTCTACTAGGGCTTGAGATTAACTTCTAAATCACTCACCTAGCTATTGGCTGTCCTCAGATCCATGAGAATGCTGCCTGAAGACTATGGGCTTCTTGCAGAGCCTGCTTAGGTGGAGTCATGAATTGCCAGCTAGCTTCCCTCAGAGTGATTGATGAAAGAGAAAGAGAAAGAGAAAGAGAAAGAGAGAAATAGCACCCAAGATAGAAGCTGAAGTCTTTTAAAACCTGGCCTCCTAAGTGAGATACCATTGCTCCTGCTGTATGTTCTTGGCCACAAAAATCAATGCTGATGCAATGTGCTATGAAAGGACATGATACAAAAGTGTGAACAGCAGGAGATGAGCATCACCAGATGCCATCTTGGAATCTGGCTACTCTAGAATGTTTCTTTAGATGCCTATTTACTTTTGTCTTTTATTTTTAGTTTTCAAAAATTATTCTATAGGATATAGTGTGATAATTTGATACATATACATAGTTGGTAATGATGAAATCAAGATAATTCAATCTCCTTAAATATTTTCTAAATTTTTTGATTAACAAATAATTGCTTTGTTAATTTTTCTTTTTTCTTGATATTAGCGATTGACCTCAGGGGCACTGGACCACTGAGCCACATCCCCAGCCCTATTTTGTATTTCATTTAGAGACAGGGTCTCACTGAGTCCCATAGTGTTTCCTCATTGCTGAGGCAGGCTTTGAACTCAAGATCCTCCAGCCTCACCTCCCAAGCCACTGGGATTACGGGTGCCTGGCACTATGTTAATTTTTGATCAAAACATAATTATAAGGAATAGTAAGATACTTCAATACATGCATAAAATACACTGATCAAATCAGGACAATTCATGTTTTTATTTCCTTACCATTACTTTGTGTTTAGAGTTTTTGAGCACCTCTTTTATAGCCATTTATAAAATATTCAATAAATTGTCCAGGCATGGTGGTGCACTCCTGTAATCCCAGTGGCTCAAGAGGCTGAGGCAGGAGGATCACAAGTGTAAAGCCAGCTTCAGCAAAAGCAAGCGCTAAGCAACTCAGTGAGACCCTATCTCTAAATAAAATACAAAATAGAGCTAGGGATGTGGCTCAGTGGTCGAGTGCCCCTGAGTTCAATCCCCAGTATCCAAATATATATATATACCATCCTTCTATCCCTTCTTTCCTGCCCTCTTCACAAACTCTAGTGATCACGAAGACACAAAGGAACATTAGAGGCTATGATAAACAACTGTCTGCCCAACAAATTGGAAAACTTAAAAATATGAACAAATTTTTGGACATGTAATCTTCCAAATTGGAACCTTGAAGACCTAGAAAAACTAAACAGACCAATAACAAGTAGCAAGATTGAATCAGCAGGAAAAAGTCTTCCCTCAAAGGAAAATCCAGGGCCAGAAGGCTTCACTTCAGAATTCAATCAAATGTTTAACCAAGAATTCACATCAATTCTTCTCAGTGTCCCCATAAAACTAGACCCCCCCACCCCCCATAAAAACCCAGAGCAATTCTCCCAAACTCATTCTACAAAGCCACCATTACTCTGGAACCAAAACAAAACAATTACATAACAACAACAACAACAACAACTATAAACTAATATCTCTAGTGACCATTTTCTATGATATATTTAAAGAATATAATGTTCAAATGTATACTTTATTGTCTTCCAGAAGGTAAGTCTTAACTTTTGTGGGGAAGGGGGTCAATGGTCTATTGGTCTCCTAATGGCCTGTGGGTATCCTTTAAGTCTCTAATGAAAACTGTGGATTTACAAGCCAGAATATGCAAATGAGCCATTAAAATTTTACACACCATTTCTCAGGATACAAGATCCCCTGAAGAGTTTTTAATGATCTCAGGTTCAGGAACACTGCCCTTAACATCCCCTTCTTCCCACAATGCCCTGGCAGAAGGACATGTCCACTGCTGGGAACTTATGACCAGATGTACATACGGGTAATGACCAGTAGATTTAGTTAATCAAACTCTAGTCAACATTTTTATTTAACCAGAAATTCAAAGAGTTTTGAATAGAATATGTCCATTTTCAGAGCCAGACTTGCAAAGAAACTCCTAGATAGGAACTCAGATCCTTACATATATTGCAGTCCTTGAGAGAGAATGTCCTAGGGGTGCTGATCACAAGTTAGAGAGACATGGAGAATTTCCACTTGGAGAGCCATTCTGAGCTAAAACATAGTGCTTCACAAGTGTGTGTGATAATATCTGAGAGCCATCTAGGCTTAAAATCGTGGTCAATAGATTTAAGCCTAAATTCATTTTTGTTTTAAGCCCTACTCCTCTTCTTATCTTCCTGAGGTTTACATTTTGAAATTCAGACCCTAAACTATATTCACTCACCATTAGCCTCACAGCTACATTTATTGAGTTAAATTCTTTCTTTTTTACTAAGCGTATCTTTCAAGCATGTTTCTCAAATATCACTTTCCTTTTCTATCTGGTCATTTAGGATATCCAGTAGAGCCTATTTTCTGGAATAATTTAATATAAGGTATTTTATACAGAGTAAAAGCTCATATCAGTGTAGGGTCCTTCCTGTGCATTCCCATTGCTCCATGTGTGTGTGTGTGTGTGTGTGTGTGTGTGTGTATACACAGGAGAGAATACATACTGTCATTATTCAGTTATCTGTTTGCACTTCCACCACTATTCAGGAGTATCATCAAGGTGGGACTGCTTCTATCTCGTTCACCATTGTATAGTCAACACCTAGCCACACATGACAAACAGGAAACAAATATATGTATTAAATATACTAAATAATATACTAAATCAATTATTCTTTTTCAATTATCATATAAGTAAATACAACCATGATTCCTACAGGGCTAGAATAAAATAGAAAGAGACATGAATCAAGTTGGAAAAATTGACTTTGATACTTCCTAGCTATGCAAACTAGGCTCAGCTTCTGAGTATTTTCATATCAGTTTCCTTCATCAAAATGGCATAATATATGACATGACCACTTTATGGGGTTTTGGAGAGCCCAGTGGGTCAATTAGTATGAAACACATATTTTAAACCATAAAGTACTAAAGTTCATCATGCCGGCTGGGGATGTGGCTCAAGCGGTAGCGCGCTCGCCTGGCATGCGCGGAGTCCGGTTTCATCCTCAGCATCACATACAAACAAAGATGTTGTGTCCGCCGAAAAATAAAAATAAATATTAAAAAATTCTCTCTCTCTCTTTAAAAAAATAAAGTTTATCATGCATTATCATTGTTATCAATAAATGCACTATATAGTTGGCAGACACTCTGTAAAAAAATAAAATGGTGATAGTTTATAAAAAGTGCCTCTCAGAAAATCTATGTTCATTGGTCTGAAGGTGTCATAAGAAATACTTTTTTAAGGAAAATAAGTAGCCATTTCTATCCTGAAGGCTGAATTCTGTGCTTTCTTCATTATAAACTAAGTTATTGATTTTGACAAGTACAGAAGGTACTTTATGGAAAATAGATATGACAAGGTCCCTGAATACTAGGTTTGCATCTAAAGAAAGATAGAAGCTTGACCTCATATAATAAATCTCACCTGCCTTCATCAAAGTATGGCCACATATTCCTGTCTTTTTCAACCATAACCTTGAGGGTTGGGAGATCTGTGGATACACAACAAAAGACAACTAGGCAATAACGTGAGTTTGCTATCAGCTTATGTGCAGGTGAAAATGTGAGTGTATTCGTGCACCACAGCCCCTGATCATAAATGGAAACTTAGAAATGGCTCATTTAGACACCTAGTAGGATGTAGACTACAATTGACCAATACAGACAAAAGTTTCTAAGCTTAAAACAATTTTTAAAAACAATTGAATCTTTTATACTATAAACTGTCAACAATTCACAAGCTCAGTTACTTGATAACTCACCTCAGTCATTTGATAACTTGTTTTTATTCTCTCTAACAAAGGTCTTGTTCAAGCTCCATTTCAATATGATCAAAGAGATTCAACAAATAATTAAACACATAAGGAAAATTAAAATTCTGCTACTTGTTATTAGTGTGTTCTTTTGGAAGCAACATTTCCCCCTTCATTCCCATGTTAGGTTAAAGCATTTATATTCTTTTGCATTTCAAACCATAGTAAATATTTCAAGGGGAGGACTTTAGACTTGATGCTAATAAATATGACACAAAACCTTTCCCCTATGCTTCGCTGCATTCGTTTTTTACTTCCATGTCTTACCTTGATTCTTTAATATGCTTTGATTTGATCTTTGTGTATGGTATAAAAGAAGGGTCCAAATTCATTCCTTTGCAAATTCATTCTTTTAAGCTTCTTCAGGCAAATAATTGAAGATACTCTCTTTTCCCTATAGTGTATTCTTGGTACTCTTGTCAAAGGTAAGTACCCTGTCAAAGATTTCTGTCAGAGGTTAAGACCATATATGTGTGGGTTCTGATCTACTGGTCTAAATATCTGATTTTATGCCAGTACCATACTTTTTAAGTTATTGTAGTCTTGTAGTGTGATGCTTCCAGCTAAAAATGGTCAAAGTACCTGAAAAGACATTTCTCAAAAGAAGACATACAAATAACCAACATATATATGAAAAAATGTCCAACATCAGTAATTTCCAGGGAAATACAAGTTAAAGCCAGAATTAAATATTAACCCACAGTAGACAGAATAGCAAAAAGATAAAATATAACAAGTGTAGGAAGAATGTGGAGACAAGAGAACACTTCTGTGCTTTGGATGGGAATGTAAATTAGTACAACCAAACAATATGGTGGTTCCTCAAAAAACTAAAAATGAAACTACTGCATAATCTACCAATTTTACTGTTGAGCACTTAGCCAAAGGAAATAAAATCAATATGCTGAAGAGATATCTACACTCCCTTGTTCACTCTAGCATTAGTTACAAAATCCCAGATATGGACTCAGTTGTCCATCAATAGATAAATAAATAAATAAAATGTGGTAAAATATATAATAGGATATTTTGCAACCTTTTTAAAAGAAGGAAAACCTGCTATATACAAAAGTGCAGATAAACCTGGAGGACACTTTGCTAAGTGAGATAAACCAATCACAGAATAACAAGTGGTGGATGGTTCCACTTACTGTATATGAGGTATCTGAAGTAAACTCATAGAAAAAAGAATATAGAAACAGAATGGTGGTTACCAGGGCCTGAAAGAAGGGAAATAAAATGTTGCTGTACAAAATGTTGTATAAGTAAACTTATACTTATGTATAATCAATAAGTTCTAGAGATTGTCTATACAACATTGTGTCTGCATTCAACAATACTGTATTGTACACTTAATAATTATGTGAAGATGGTAGTCCTTGATTTAAGTGCCCTTGTCACCATAAAAATGAATAAATTATTTAGTTGGTTAAGAGCATTATAACAAGTAAACAAAACACTAAAATTTGTTTCAAAAATAAGTTCAGGTAAAATATAATTTGTTTATTAATTAGCAAAATAATATCTTTTAAAATGCTACTCATGACATTAGATCATATCAGAAGATATTCTGGGGCTATGTTTATATGCATCTAATGGTAGGTTCAATATGAGAATTTGGTAAGTTAATTGAAAAAAATGATAAAAATTCTTTCAACTTTTTATTGAAAAATAACACATTAAAATGTATAAATCATAAATTTATACTTCAGTTAATTTCCATAAAGACTACTCCATACAGCTAGCATATTATCAGTATCACCAGGCCCCTGTAGCCCCTGCTTCTAGGCACTAGCCTTCCCATTCCAGTAAGAGTGATCACTACCCTGATTTCTAGCACCAAAACCCTTTTGCCTGTATTTGCAACTGATGTAAATGAAATCATCCTTTTGTGCCTGGCAATCTTAGGTCTGAGAGGTTCATTAATATTTTTAAATGTAGTAATGGTGATCCATTTATTCTCACAGCTGACTAGTATTAGAGTTGTGCAAATATATTTTGATTTAATCATTGTTTCTTCTTTTGGTTAGCAGTTGGGCATTTTTCAGGTTTGTCTATTACAAATAACATTGACATGAACATTCTGGAACAGTCTTTTAATAAAAACTTGAATGGAATTCTACTTTCCATTTATCTAAGAATAGAATTTCTGAAAAATGGACTTTTTTTGTTTGTTTGTTTGTTTTTGGTACTGGGGATTGAACTCAGGGGCACTCAACCACTGAGCCACATGCCCAGCCCTATTTTGTATTTTATTCAAAGACAGTGTCTCACTGAGTTGTTTAGCACCTCACCATTGCCAAGGCTGGCTTAGAACTAGCAATCCTCCTGTCTCAGCCTCCCAAGCTGCTGGGATTACTTGGGTGCACCTACTGCCCATTGGACTGTGTGGTTTTTTTCAGTTTCATAAAATTCTTTAAAAGAGTTTTTCATAGCTAATTACCAATGCACAATCAGACAAGCAGTTATTGAGGGCTCCAGTTGCTCCACATTCTTGCCAACACTAGATACTGTTTCTCTGTTTATTTTAGCAATTATTGTAGATGTAAAGTGGTTTTGAATTGCAATTATCATTTTTCTTGCTGATCAGATTAAGTTCCTTTTCATGTCTATTGAACATCTTAAAAAGAAGTCCTTTTGTCAAGTGACTTTTACTGTCTTTTGTTTATTTTTCTATCGGAATTTGTGTTTCAACTTACTAATTTGTAGCAATTCTTTACATATTCTGGATTCAATCTGGAGTGAATTTTATATTTCTAAAACACTTGTGTAAGATAATATAGCTTCATTACATGAATGGATTAATAACAAAAAATGAAATATTTGAAATTTACTGGACAAATATTTATCAAGCTTTTACTTCTTGCCAGACCCTGTGCTAGGCTATATGGAAGTGACATATAACCTTTGCCTCAACAAATTATAGTTAGTAGATTATAACTATAAAGGTTCAGGTAGAATAAATTTTCTTGTTGCATCTTTTTTTCATCTCAACAGTCAAGCTCAAATAATTTTAGAGGCCTTCTACTTCTAAAGATCTGAAAGCCAGGCCAAAAATTAAGGAATATTCTTGAACCAAATCCAATAGTTCGTACAGCTATGAATTAAGCGAATCAAATTATAGACAAGCCTTGTTATTAAATGTTGTGCTTTGGCCTGGTGCCCTAGTGCTCTGGCTATTTCACAGGCTCTGGTCAATGAGATAGATCAAGACAGAAGCAGGAGTTTGTGTGATCAAACTCATTAATAGGTACAAAGGATATTGAGAGGGCAGAGCATGAAGTAGAAATGTGGCTAATAATCCAAAAAGCAATAGTATACTCCTCAAAGACTTAGGGAAAGAGGCCAGAAGGAACTTTCTATCTGGAACCTGAGCTGGCCACAAGACAGAACCACAGTACTTCCCTTTCCCGGAGGTCCTGTTGCCTTCTAAACCAGGTAGCTCTGGCCTCTCTGCTTAGCATTTCTATCAAATTTCACTACCCTTTACTAGTCTGTCTCAGCTCATTTGACAACCAGTACACCTGACAATTAATTTCCATCCATCTCTTTTCATTGACTAGAATCCAAGATCAAACACATCTTTGGTATTTGAAAGGATATACTAATATTCTTTAGAGTTTAGATCTTCTTATTGGTATAATGAGAACTCCCCAGCAGTCCCAGAAATGTGCTAAAATTAAAATTTACTTACATATACTTAAGTTAACATATGTATTACTAGATAAGCAGAGCAATGCTAGATTAAGTTCATTTCTTCATGTAAGAAGCTATAAATCTACACTTTATAATATAATCATTCTGGATCATTAGCAATTTCATATTGAATCATTTAAAAATATTTTAAAATTTTTTTTCTGAATATAAAAGCTTCATCTAGGCAAAGTTGGCAAATAAAAGTATAGAAAAGTATAAAACAAAATCACCCATAATTCTACCTGCTTTAGTCCCTTAATATTCTAGCATAATTTCTAGCCAGCTTTTAAAATAATTTCATGTATCCAAATAATAATAAATAATCTAAATAATAATTTTCCAATTATTTTAAATTCAGAGCATTATCATTTTTTCAGTGTGTAAAAAACTGTTAGTGATCCTAACTTCTAAAGTTTATGTGATATACCATGGAAAGGACGCAACATAATTTTTTTATTCCTTGCATTAGGCATCAGAATTTTCTAAATTCATTCATTACAATAAAAATAGTGTTGAAATAAAGACTTTTGTGCAACAAAAGCTATTTTTTAATTTTGCATTTTCCCTACATATATCCCTATAACTAAAATGTGATAGGAACACTTTTAAAGACATATACATTTTCAAACTACTTTCTAGCAAAGTGGCTTTCAATTTTACATAAATGTCTGTTTTACTTCACCCTCATAAGCACTGAGCACACCTATTATATACATTTCATTCATTGTTGGTAGATAAAAATATTGTTTTTAGTTTTTAAAAACATTCTTTAGTTTTTATAACAGCAGTGTGCTTTTCAATTATTTATTAGGCACATGAATTTCATTATTTAATTTAGATTTTCATTTATTCAGATGTTTACTAAACTACAAGTACCAGGCAGTATTCTAGATGCAAGAGAATTATCAGTGAACAAGGTGGAGAAATTCCCTTTTTTTATGAAGTTACAGAGGAGGAATAGTCTATAAATAAGTTACCCTGTGATATCAGAGTGTAATAAATACAGAAAAGGCAAATAAAGAAGGTAAAGAATCAAAAAATGAACAGTGTTCTATTTTAGACAGGTAGTTAAGGAAGACCTTTCTCTAATAAAATAATACTTAAGGAGAAATTATTGTGGATTTTCTGTTCCTCAGTCAGTTCATTTATAGTAGTCTTTTAAACTGTGATTCAAAAAAAAAAAAAAAAAAAAAAAAAGGTAATCAATGTTTACAGCATTTGCTACTGTTTTAATCAGTTTTTTCATTACTGTGACCAAAAGACCTGACAAGAACAATCTTAGAGGAGAAAGTTTATTTGGCACTCCTGGTTTCAGAGGTTTCAGACTATAGATGCAACTCCATTTCTCTGTGCCAGAGAGTAAGGCAGAATATGAGGGCAGAAAAGTGTGATGGAGGAAAGCAGCTCAGAACATGGCCATCAGGAGGCAGAGTGAATAAGCTCAAGTCACCAGGGCCAAAATATAAACCCCAAAAGCACACCGGCAATGATCCATCTTCTTCTCCAGCCACATCCTACCTGTTTTCAGTCACCATCCATTTAATCCATTCAACTTGATTAATGCACTGATTAGGTTAAACTCATAACCCAATAGTTTAACCTCTAACCTTTCTTGCATTGTCTCACAAATAAGCTTTTGAGGGACATCTCATATCTAAACCATAGCAAGTAATAAGAACATCTTGCAAAGCAAAATAAGCCAATCCCAAAAGAATAAAGGCTATATAGAGTTACCTTAGATTAGGTAGAGGGGAGTGAAGGGAGGGGAGCGGATATGGGGACAGGAAGGATAGTAGAATGAAACAGACATTATTACCTTATGTTCATATATGACTGCATGACTGATGTGATTCTACAACATGTACAATCAGAAAAATGAGAAATTATACCCATCTATGTGGGAGGCCATCCTCGCACGTGATTTGAGTTACCTCCCCGGCTGGGTGAGAGGCGCTTAAACACATCTTTGTGTCCAGAGCTCTCCCTACCCTTCTCAGGTCCTAGGGGTTGTCCGTGTGAAGGCGTATCTGGCCACAACCCCTGAAGATCCAATCATAGCACCTGACCTTGGGACACTGCCCCCCTAATCTTCATTGGATGGAATTTTCCCCAGAATTTTTTGTTCCCCAATAAAAGTCCACTCCCTGGAGTGTTCTCTCTCGCGCACTGGCCTCTTCAGTAAACCTCACTACTCAAACAGGTAGCTTGAGGCTCGGGGTACGAGAAGCAGTCCTGGAGCTGGTTTAAAGGTAATTAGAGCCTATCTCTTTAATTCAAACTCCTTTTGGATTTCTCACGTAGCTGAACCTTCCTTTATGAAGCCTGTGCTGGCCGCAGGCTAAACATCTATATATTATATATCAAGTGCAAAATGTATTCTACTATCATATGTAACTAATTAAAACCAAAAAAATATAAAACAATGTAAATTCTTAATTTCCTAGAATTTATTTCTTTCCTTTCTAGATAGCAGCATGATCTTAAACACCATTTCTTCAAACCTGTTTTATTGCCCCCAATACAGTTAGCTTTTTCCAATAAACAACAATGTGGTATATTTCAAATATGAAGACAAAATTGACCACCATTCCTTCTCTGTCTTTTGTTTTCATTGTTGTTGTATGTTTGTTTGTTTTGTTTCACTAGTATGGACGGTTTGCTTATGGTGGAGCAACCAGATAATTTAGCGAGTCTACTTTGCTATTTACACAACTATGAAACAACTAACTTGTTTTACTGAGTTAGTCTTGACCACAAAACTCAGGTTTCTACTAAATATATAAAAACCAAATGCTTTACATTATCTTACAGAAACAAGGGTGCTAAATAATAACACAAATTCATAAGGTTTTTGTGAGGATTACTTGAGTTAATTACATGCTTAACTTGGTGCCCAATACATATTAAATACTGAATAAATGTGTCAATTTTTCATCGTTAACTTAATCAGCACGATATACAGTATACAACAGGGCAAAGAAGCCCAAACCTGATTCTCACCTTCCTTTTGCATTAGTTTCTTAGAAACCAAGAAATGTCAGGAGAATTTATGATATTGGCTCTCGTTTAAAATTATAGCAGTGCATAAATCTAGTTTGTTTTCAAGTTTCTTTTTGAAAATGAGCATCATTCTAAATGTTAAGGATTTACATAAAATTTAGTCATTTTTCTATTTTGTAGTCCTCTGAAAACTCATACAAATTTGCTGACAATCTAGAATTAATCAAATTCAGAGCTCTGTAAATTGCAGGGATTTTTTTTTAACTATTTCACACAAAAATACTAATAAAAAGTATAAACATATTGGGAAAGTGAAAAAACACATTTTAGCTGGATCAGAGTAGGGAGAAATACAAACAATTCATTCATACATTCATTCATTCATTCATTCAAGTATTTTGTGAGTTGCTTTTCTCATTAATCCTTCATTTCTAATCTACCAGATCTCTTTATCTTTTAAAAATTCCTTTGATTTGAAAAGCAAATTTCCATATCTCCACTTCCCTTACTACCATCCACTATCATGGCTCTAAGGATTCTTACTTTCAAGATAGAACATAGGTTACCAGAAATACTTCTTGGGTTTCTTCCTACTCTTCCCTGTCTTCCTTTCCATATGTCTTACCCTTTGCTTGAAATGTATATATTGGCAAAATAAAGTTTAAAGTCACTGTCTTTTAAAAGACCGATTTGAAATTTTCCTATGTCATTTGTAAAGTTCTAAGAAAACATCTAAAATCTATGAGTGAGTCAATAAAAACAATTTGAAAGACAGCGTGGGTAACATCAGTGATCAAAATTCATCATGATGTGCTTGGCACAAAAGACTTTCTTAATGAATTATCCATTAAGATGTCAGGCAAATTAAGTAGCATGGACTTTTTAAAAAAGAAAGTGGAAGAGAAGGAAATAGTTAAGTACCCTGGATGCTAAAGGAAATCAATTAGCACTCGGAGGAGGCCTGCTGTAACTGTCATGGCTTCTTTCTACTCTCTGGAACAGAATAAACCTGTTATTTTGTTTTCCTGACTTTATATACATTAAATACTCTCTGAGAAAGTAGAGTATAGGAGTTGACTTCAGAGTCATTTTGGCTTTTGAATCCTAAATGGGAATTTTATATTAATATCTAATTTTGCAACATCACATGTCAACTCCCCATTTTTAGCCCCCCCCCACCGAGGAATTACAAAGGAAAACGAGAATCTGGTCACTGAGAGTTTGAACCCTATGAAAGAAGGGTATCTTTTATTGTTTGCTTTCATTGTTGAACATGAATCACTTGACTTGAAGATATTTTCCCACTCTTCAAGTGCCCCACCTAATGGCAAGAGATGTGAATAGCAGCCATTTTGGGATTTCAAGATAGACAAAAATAATTGTCTATATCTGTGCAATCTTATAGCCCTATGATTGAAAGATGAATATTTTTTCTCTCTGCTTCACAGTCCTACACTATATTCCCCATCAACTGGCAACAGATACCTCAGAACAAAGCAATCACATAAAGCAGAGAGTCCATAATCCCACTCTAGCTGGTAAAAAGAACCTGTATTCAAATGTCATCTGTGAGCACCATGAATTCAGGCACTGTTAAATCTCTTTTCTTTTCAATTTGCCTCTAGTGACAATCTATTGTCTCTTAGAGATGGAAAACTGTGATGATGTTTAAGGAAGATAACAGATGAAAAGGCTTAGCATATTCTTATTCTAGATGGTCACAAAAATCATCTACCCTCATCTACCCTCCAGTACCCCTATTTTACAGGGGAATAGACAGAGGTGCAACAAGGAAAGTGATTTTCCATGAATCTCATATATCTGTAGTGGCAGATGAAAGGGCTTATTCTCCAGACTCAACCACCACTGGAAAACTACCCATCAACTATTTCCTGATAATCACATCCTTTCAGTCTTCTACTCTTTTTTTTAATTTTTTTTAATATTTATTTTTTAGTTATCAGCGGACACAACATCTTTGTTTGTATGTGGTGCTGAGGATCGAACCCGGGCCGCACGCAGGCCAGGCGAGTGCGCTACCGCTTGAGCCACATCCCCAGCCCTCGGTCTTCTACTCTTAACAAGTAAAATGTTATATCATGGCTCTAATAAATTAGGAGGGAAAAGTGAAGGGGCATTTTTTAAAAGTTAGAGCCTAGAGTTAGGTCATGTGCAAAATTAGGATATATCCCCAACAAAATTAAGTGCATTATTATAAAAGAAAGAACAAAATAGATTTGCCTAGTATGACTCATACATTGCAGATCAGTATAGTCAGTAAAATTGATAATCCTTTCCAGAGCTCAAGGTTTGGTGTCAATAACTGAAATTCATCATGCTCTTTTGAAATGTTTTCCACTGTCCTTCCATATCAACTTAGAGTTGGCCTTTGTGTCACGTCAGCTGAATTTGATCAGATTCAATTATATCTCTGAGGACCTATTTAAAACCCTTTGTTCGGCTGGCTTTTCTTTGAGCCATTTGCTTTGTTGTTATGTAATTCGAGTTGCTCATTTTTTTTGTTGCTGTTTGCTTGTTTGTTTTGTGTGTGTGTGTGTGTGCCTCTCTTATCTTGGTAGTAATATTTTAGCTACAGAATACCTGTCCCAAATTTAACTCCCACATACATGATACCTCCTACATACATATAGATTTATGATGTAAAAAACAGTGTTAAGAGTGTGGTCCTCCAACCAACTACATCAGAATCACCTGGGTAACTGGTTTAAAGGTAATGGTTTCTGACCCTTAGCCAGTCATCTTAAATTAAAATCTCTTGGGGTAAACTTCAAGAATACGCATTTAAAGCAGTTATTCTTGATGATTTCAATGCCCATTAAATTAAGACTCACTGCCAAGAAGATTCTTTAAAAAAAAAAATGCCACCCAATCACCATGGACAAAGTAAGAAATTAATTTTGTGTTTACCACAGGAAGCCCAGCAGTTGGTACCCTTTTCACCTGGTACTTCAGATTGAGTCTCAGAACTCCTTAAATTAATGAGAACCTTCAGTGGCAGGATTTTAAATGTTTTGTTCCTACTCCCTGTCCTGAGAACAAATTACACAGCAACACAGATGGTTTTCAGTTATCTGTTTTTTCAAACAATCTAAGTAAATTGGAAAACACAATGTGTTATTATCAAATAACAGCTGCACCCAAACCTACTAAACCAAAATTCAAGGTCATTTTGAAAGAAGAAAAAAGAGGTATATAGGTCTCTCTTCTTAATTGAAAGCCTGGACTAAATCCTGGAATGGTTATATTATTTCAAACATTGCTTTGGTCAGTTATTAAAAACTTAAGTGTTTTTCTTATCTTCCTCCTCATTATTATTTTCTCTCCATTCCTTCCACTTTGATCTCTCTATTTTTGATCACTTATTACTCTATATCGTTACCTCTTGAGAAATTTCTTGATCCCATTCCTGTTTTCTCATTGGTGAATTTAGCTCATGCCATTTGCCTCCTCTGAGCAGCTTGGTTTCCTGAGCAGTCTTTTCTGGCAGTCTTTGCTCTTTCTGGTAGGAAATATGGCTTTACATTTACCCAAGCTGAAAGGCACAGATAGGTCTAATTCTATAGACAGCAAAGATCAGTACACAAAGAAGTGGGTAATACCAGATTATATTCTGTTCTCTTCTGATGACTGTAATATTTGTGCTCATCATTTCAGGGAAGCATGAGCCTTAGCTATGGCAGTGTTCTGGAAAGTCATTCACCATAAGGGGACTGTGCAAAGATACCTCCTGAATTGTGCCTTTACCAGATGTGCCAAAAGCTGAAACTTATTTCTTCCAACCTTTAGCAACCTTTTGCCTAAGCCTTGAGTTAAACAGGACAGGAGTGAAACTAGGGAAGGGCAAATGAACATAGAACACAAAACACAACCCACCCCAGGGGAGCCCCATTGCCTCCCTGGAATTCTTGACAAACCTCAAAGAAGGAAAAGAAGCATCTAGCTGCAAGCACGGGGAAGGACAGATCTATCGGTTGGGAACTCTTTCCTAGAAATGAATGAATCATTTAATTAGCCACAAATATGTCTTTAATACCCTTTATTTTCCAAATAGCAATTTAGTCATTCATTTATTCCATTAATCTTCAATACTTTGTTTTCAAGGAAAATCATTTAATAGAAACAATTCTTCCCAAACTCTTAATATAAAGATGAATCAAGCAATGGATTCAAGAGCGTGCCAATAAATTTACTCCTAAATTACAAATGGTAATACTCAAAGTCAAATGAAGAGTAAAACTAAGAATGCAAGATAGTCAAAAGAAATATTTGATTTACAAATATCTAGAGACACTGTTTGTCACTTAAACCTGGAACTTTCCTGGAGGCTAGTGGAATCTGCATTATGTGCCAAACCCCCAAACCTAGTAAAATTTGAAAGTTAATTATTTTCCTTTTCTCCTTCCATTCTATTTAAGCAATCAAAAAGTTTTCTACTTTCATGAATAAAGATGGACCATCCAGTAAATATTGTAGCAACAAAAAGATATCACTTTGGAAAAATAGGAGGTGAATGTCTATCACTCCTTAGACCTTAATTATAGGGTGACTTAAAAATGCTAAATGTAGACACAGACTGAAACTGTGTTCATAGAATGATGTAGTCACCCAGGGAACTGACAGTCAAGGAAAATGTGACGGGAATCTTGTCCCACTTATATCATGCAAGGATTCCTAAGAAATTGTAGGAGGACCTAAGTTGTTTGACAGAAGTCTGGGCTAAACCAACTCACTGATTGGAGGAGTCACTGCATGGTCCAAGGGTGCTCATCTCTGAAGGGTGTGCAATTAAACCAAGAGCCCTGGGACATAGATGTTCTTTATTTCAGACTGCAGAGCACCCTGGTTACATCAAGATCAACTGGAAAGATTGAAGTAAGGAACAACTGAAAACTCCTTGATTGAAGCCAAGGAGCAACTGAAAACCCCAAAAGAGCTAATCACCAATATTTATCAAAGTTAAAACCAAAACCCTATGAAGAAGAATGTTTTTCTGGTTGGAGGTTTGGAGCAGGTTTTTTTGGTAATTTTAAGACGAAGACTTTAATGACTCAGTTTTTCCAACTGCATCATTCCTGTCTTTCCCTGGGGGAAAAAAAAGAAAAACTCATTGGCTCTTTGCTAAACTCCCTCCTGAATAGACCACTGAATGACCACATGTATGTGCATTTATGTTTGTACTTAGTTACTAACATTACTATACCTCCTACAACATGATGATTTAAAAAAAAGGAAAGAACACTCTCTTTTCTCAGTATGTTTTTATGATATGCTTGTTATTACTAAGAAATATGTCTTCTATCCCTCATCTGTAAGAAAATCTATCAGAATATGGATAAAATAGCTCACCATGGGGCATAATTCATCTTCTGAAACTGTTTCAAATGTCTATCCTTTCAGTTTGGGTGCATTTGAAAGTAAATGGATTTGTTTGTCAAGCATGGGAGGAAAATGAAAAACCATAAGCATTAAAAAATTTCATGGCAGAAATTATCCATAATCTTGGAGCAAAAAAAACCCTTCCTAAGCAGAATACAAAAATGAAGAAAAAGATCAATTACATTTTTACAACACAGAACATGTACCTCTATCTCACTGGTCATGTTTAACAGTATCATAGTTTTATACAATATTTAGAAGTTCCCAAAATATCTTGAATTAATTAACTCATTTTTTTTCAAACTGAAGCACTTAATTACTGCCCTAATCCAACCCCTTCCCTTTCAAACTGCATAAGGAATTCTTTGCTGGGCTAGTTTCCTAATCTATTTACTTAATAAGATCCATTCATACTGCAGATTGAGAAAGGGAAAAGTTGAATCAAAACAAGAGATGAGGAAATGGAACAGTTTCTAACTCCATCCTATTTGATTCATTTATTATTCATTCACTGACAGTTAACAATAATATATTTTTCAACAAGTCCTCTTAAGATCAGATATAATCCTGTTGAGTGAGATATAAGCATAATAAGTTTCAATTCCAAATAAACTATTTTGATATCTCCCCTCTCCCTCTGTTCCTCTTCATTACTGAAGAAAAATTCTAAAGCAATTGAGAGAGTGCATTTTTAAGCAAGAATAAAATAGCTTATTCCATTAGCTTTCCTTCCTCTTGATTGTAGCACAATTTTACATCACTTAATTTTTCATGGAACTTCCACTTATTTTTAGTTTGCATTATCCTGCGTGAAAACCTAAGAGACTCAATTTTACATTGTTTTCATATAAAACTGCTCACGATTTTTGACTATAACTCTGTTCCCACCTTCTTTTCTCCTGCAAATTTTATCTTATAAATTATACTGATCATGATTTTCCAAGTCTAATCTGAGGGCAGAGAAAAAAAAGTTAAAAACTTTTAAAGAGAAATAATTCAGGTTATCTATGAGAAAAGGAAATCTAGCATATTATGCAACCATTATGGGTAAGATGTTGCTATGTTGGACACTGTCATATTTAATCAATTTAATTCTTATAACAATCCTGTGAGGTAGTTATTATAATCTGTACTATTTTGCATGACTCCATTAAGGCTCAGCTTAGTGAAGTAATGACTAACAATTTATATGCTGCTCTTTTAACACTGATCAACATAATTTCAAGTATGAACTGTGTTTGGGAATAAAGGGGGAAAATGGGGGCTGGGGATGTGGCTCAAGCGGTAGCGCGCTCGCCTGCCATGTGTGCGGCCCGGGTTCGATCCTCAGCACCACATACAAACAGAGATGTTGTGTCGGCCGAATACTAAAAAAAAAAATAAATATTAAAAATTCTCTCTCTCTCTCTCTCTCCCTCTCTCACTCTCTCTTTAAAAAAAAAAAAAAAAAAAAAAAGGGGAAAATGGAGCAAGAGTGAACAGACCTCAGAGTTTGGATTTAAAGTCTTCAGTTCAAATACCTTCTCTGTTATCTGATCAGAGTGTTTTCTTAAATGCAAAAAATAAAATGATAATAACATACCCTAATTTGAAAGGTCATTGTAAGTATCCAATATAGTAACATTTGTGAAAATCACTTTGTAAACTGAAAAATAACACATAAATTTTTGTAAATCAGTTATCATAATGAGATCCTCATACAAATATACACACAAAGAACACTTGATAAGAGAATTACAGTGCTTCGAAAGAACATGGAGAGAAAAGAGATGAGATAGATGATATATAATAGCATAATAGATGAAATAACAGAAGAGAACATCTCCTAAATTATAACAGTGTTTATGTAATTCTGAGAGTACATTTATCTCTGACTCTTTAGTTTTTTGTATTGATCAAGGAAGTAATAAAAGAAAACACGTGGGAGTTTAATTTTAAAGAGCAGAAAAAAAAACTAGGAAAGCATATGTAAAAACAGAAAGCCATGGAAGCTGGCAGAAAGTGCAATAACATAACTATGGAAATATTTCAAGTTTTGGGATTAAAATATGTATCTGTCAGCATATGTTAGGGTCATGATTGCTGAAGTAAGGAAACTATTTTTATTATATTAAAATTATATTATTATATTATTTTATTATATATTTATTATTTTATTATATTATTTATTATATATTTTTATATAATAATTATGTTATTATATCTTATTTATATTAAAGTCATTATACTATAGTGATTCATTCATGTCCATGTTTATAGCAGCACAATTTACAATAGCCCAACTATGGAATCAGCCCAGGTGGCCATCAACAGAGGAATGGATAAAAAAACTGTGGTGCATATATACAATGGAGTTGTATTAAGATAGGAGGAAGAGGAGGAGGAGGAGGAGGAGGAGGAGAAATAATTTTGTCATTTTCAAGAAAATGGATGGAACTTTAGAATAGTATGGTAAGTTAAATAAGCCAAACCCAGAAGGTTAAGGGTCGTATGTTCTCTATCATATGTAGAAGCTAGAGAGGAAAAAGGAAAATAAAGGTGGGGGCAGAGACCTCATAAAAATCAAGAGAGATAAATAGAGTATAAGAAAGGGATGGGGTGTTGGGGTTTGAGTTGTGGCTCAGCGGTAGAGCGCTCGCCTTGCACATGTGGAAACCCTGGGTTGAACCTCAGCACCACATAAAAATAAATAAACAAAATGAAGATAATGTGCCTATATGTAACTATATATATAGTTCTATATAAAGGGATGGGGGACAGGAAGCAGAAAAGAGGAAAAGTGGAAATACTAAGGAATGATATTGGCCAAATTATTTTGTTACATTGTGTGCATGTATGAATAAATAACAACAAAACCCATCTTATGTATAATTACATTGTACCAATAAAAATACGGAAAAAATTACTTTTTATGTTACAAAATCAGTCTACCTTCAGAAATTAAACTGCAGTGGAATTTGGAACTAAAGATAGTTCATCTGTACAAAATGTAATGGACTTTGTCATTTGTCAATGTATATATCAGCTGGATAGAAAGATGAAGCAAAATAGTATACATGAATCAAACCTAGCTGCTTCTTTGTAAGGGTAAGGTAATAAACTATATGAGGAATTGCAATTTTTTTAAGAGAGAAATACTATATCCCTTGGTAGATACAATTGATTCCTGAAATTATCTTGTGTAGAAAATGCACACAGAGGATTCCAAGATGGCAGGCCAGAGGGAGGCAGCATCCTGTGTTGTTCCATAACCCAGGTCTCACCTAGTGGGAATACTGCATCTCAGAAAGTATAAGAGGACCCCTGTACAGGTGATTTCCACAGAAACGCATACATTGCTGGTGGGAATGTAAACTGGTGCAGCCAATATGGAAAGCAGTATGGAGATTCCTTGGAAATCTGAGAATGGAACCACCATTTGACCCAGCTATCCCTTCTCCTCGGACTATATCCGAAGGACTTAAAAACAGCATACTATTGGGACACAACCACATCGATTTTTATAGCAGCACAGTTCACAATAGCTAAACTATGGAGCCAACCTAGATGCCCTTCAGTGGATGAATGGATAAAAAAAAAAATGTGGCATATATACACAATGGAATTTTACTCAGCAATAAAAGAGAATGAAATCATGGTATTTGCAGGTAAATGGATGGCACTGGAGAAGATAATGTTAAGTAAAGTTAGCCAATCCCAAAAAAACAAATGCTGAATGTTTTTCTGACAGAAGGAGGCTGACTCATAGTGGGATAGGGAGGGGGAACATGGGAGGAATAGATGAATTCTAGATAGGGCAGAGGGGTGGGAGAAAAAGGGAGGGGGCAGGGGATTAGTAAGGATGGTGGAATGTGATAGACATCATTATCCAAAGTACATGTATGAAGACACGAATTGGTGGCAACATACTTTATATACAAACAGAGATATGAAAATTGTGCTATATATGTGTAATAAGAATTGTAATGCATTCCACTATCATTTTTAAAAAATCAATAAAAAAGAGCATTGTACTAAAAAATTAAAGGAAAAATAAATGCAAATACAAAAGCTCTGGGGAAAAAAAAGAAAATGCACAAAGAGAAACATTCTTCACAGAGAAGGAATATTAAAGAAGACTGTTGTGAAGTCTTCAGAATTAGGCTTTTTATCCTTCTTTTCCATGAATAATGAAAACCCATCTAGTCACTTTAACACAGTCAAATCTGAATGTCCGTTGAAGTAGCACATAGAGACAAAATGGAGATTGATCAAATTTAATTTTAAATTGAGTTTTAGTTTTTAAATTGAAAATTTAAAAACTAAAATTTATACAAAAGGAATGAAGGAAAGGGAAGGGTGATGAGAATGGGAAAGACAGAAGAATGAATCAGACATATCTTTCCTGTGTTCACATATGAATACATAACCAGTATAACTCCACATCATGTACAACCACAAGAATAGGAAGTTGTATTCCATGCATGTATGTACATTCTGTCATATATAACTAAAAAGAACAAATAAAGATGCATAAAGAAGAAAAATTAATTTAAACGTATTATAAAACTTAAATAAGCAAAATGCATTGATATGAAGTAGAAAGAAGGGTTAACTCATCCAAGGAGAGATTTGAATAAAAGCTCTTTTATTCCAAAACTCACATATGCTTTATAAAACTCTTTTCCATGAAGGATGAAAACCCATCTAGTCACTTTAACACAGTCAAATCTGAATGTCCACCCTCTAATTAGATGAAGCATTTGAGAAAACATGTTCAAAAGGTCATACAGACTAGATGGCCAATTACTTTGGTGAAATTGCTATTTGCATAGGAGCCTTCTTACAATCTATTTGAGATTATAAAATAGAAACTGAAAAAAAAAAGTGTTATATGCTCACATCCAGATAGGAGGCTTAAAATTTATTTTTGTTCAAAATGAATATATATGTAACTTTAAGATTCTAAAATAGCATGACTATTCAGTTTCATTAGTAAAATCTACATAAAATTAAGGGGCTTTTCCTCATATTCTATGCTACTATTTCAAATGTGTATTTTAGAGGCATTTAGGTATAATTATCACCTCCTCTTTGTACCTGTTCATTCATCCACCAAATAAAGAAAATAATAGTACTAGCATCATAGAATAGTTTTTTTAAATTAAATAAAGAATGTATATACATAAAATGTTGGCATTTGATAGGCACTCAATAAATTTTGATCACAAAACACTATCATAAAATTATTTTATAAAATGACTTAAAATATAATTGCCTGTGTTATGTACCCCCAATATATACATATACCTATATTTACATATAGACATACACAAAATACAATAGTTCCCCTCTCCTTATGGGGAACATTTCATAACCCCCATTGGATATGTTAAACCACAAATACTACTAAACCCCATAAATATGTATTATCATATATGTATGTTCCTATAATAAAGTTTGGTTATAAAATAGGTCTAGTAAGAGATTAATAATAACCAACAATAAAGTAGAATAATTATACTATATTAAGAGTTATGTGAATATGATCTCTCAGTCTATCTCAGAATGCCTTATTGTACTGTTCTCACCCTTCTTTTACTTGTGATATGTGAGATGAAACTATGGCTGTATGATAAGGTGAAGGGAGGTGAGTGCAGCAAGTATTTTGAGGTTGCTTTAAGCTCCTGTGTGAGGGTTCTGTGAAATCAAGTATTGCAAACCTCTACAATCAAACCGACAACAAAGAATGAATGTTGGACTTTATGACTAAAAGGTGGGTAGGAAATGCAGCATTTATATGCTAGACAAAGGGATAACTGATGTGCAGGCAAGATGGATTAGGAGGAAACAAGGGTTTATAACGTTATTCAGAAAGGCACATAATTTAAAACTAAGAATTCTTTATTTCTGGATTTTCCATTTAATATTTTCAAACCAGGATTGACCTGGGCTGATTTATGGATGTAAACCATATATCCATAACAAATCACCGAAAGCTAAACCATGCATAAGAGAGGAATAATGAACTTGAATGCCCCAAAGATTCAGACTTTTGTGGACAAATAAAAATAAGCAAAGCCCACTCCTCAGATAGCTATGGAATATTCAGACCCCTTTCCAGTATTTCTGGGCACACCCAAAGGAGACATCCTGTCACATACCTGGTTAGATTTGTTACAGCTCCCTGAGCCAATATTCCAACTCTACAACCATCACTGCTCTTCTCCCCTCTTCCCTGCTCCCTTCTCTTTGTCTAAAGCAAGCCTTTCTTACTCCCTGTGGCAACATTGTGACAATACATCTGTAATTACAGAAAATTTAAGGAAAGGTTTGAAAAAAGGAAACAGAACAAACAACACCTTTAAAACTAGTCCTAAGACCTCATTATTTCTAAGGTGGCTTTAGAGGAGTCCTCTCTGATATTGGGACAATTGGAAATTACTTGTAAGCTCTGCCTGCTGTGAAGGCTCCATCCCTGGAGAGGCTTTCGCTCCACAGCAGAGCCTCCACAGCCTCTCCCCAAAATCAATCTCTCTCTCTCTCTCTCTCTCTCTCCTCTCTCGAGCAGTCAGGAGCAAAATGTTTTAAAATTCCTAATACCTCATTATGCAAATAGTCATTCTTTTCATTTACCCTCTCTTCCCAAAAAACCTATGTAGCCTCCACTCACAATTTAAATGTCTCCCTTGACATACCATTTGTCTCTCTATGTAATGCAAACACATCTGGAGTTTATGATGCAATTGTTATCTAACTGTAAATATATATGTATATATACATATATATGTGTGTGTGTGTGTGTGTTTGACTCTAAATATGTTACAGTTTATTTTCAGTAGATGCATGGTATAATAGAAATATCAGCATACCAGTGATGCCTATAGTCATATTGTGAGGCTCCATGGTGTAAGGACCTCAAGGAAATTTGAAATTAGGCAACCTGAAGTAGATACAGGCTTCTCTCATTACTAGTTGTATAATCTTGACTAACTCCCTTAACCTAACTAAGATGTATTTCGAGTTTCCCTGAAATGAAGATAAAAGTTATTCCTTTTAGTTTGAAGCAATCCCATTTATTGATTCTTGATTTTACTTCTTGCACTTGTTAAGGAAGTCTTGTTAAGGAAGTCAGGTCCTAAGCCGACATGATGAAGACTTGGGACTACTTTTTCTTCTATTAGGCACAGGATCTCTGTTCTAGTGCCTAAGTATTTGATCCACTTAGAGTTAAATTTCATGCAGGGTGAGAGATAGGGGTTTAATTTCATTTTGTTACATATGGATTTCCAATTTCCCCAGCATTGTTTATTGAATAGGCTATCTTTTTCTCCAGTGAATGTTTTTGGTGCCTTTGTCTAGTATGAGATAACTATATTTATGTGGGTTTGTCTCTGTGTCTTCTATTTTGTACCATTGGTCTACGTATCTGTTTTGGTGCCAATACCATGCTGTTTTTGATACCATGGCTCTGTAGTATAGCTTAAGGTCTGGCATTGTGATGCCTCCTGCTTCACTCTTCTTGCTAAGGATTTTTTTTTTTTTTTTTTGCTATTCTGGGTTTTTTATTTTTCCAAATGAATTTATGATTACTTTTTCTAGTTCTGTGAAGAATGTTGTTGGGATTTTCATTGGAATTGCATTAAATATGTATAATGCTTTTGATAGTATGGCCATTTTGACAACATTAACTCTGCCTATCCAGGAGCATGGGAGGCCTTTCCATTTTCTCACATATTCTTCCGTTTTTTTCTTCAGTGTTCTATAATTTTCACTGTAGAAAAGCTTCCTTTCATCAAAGGAAACAATCAATAGCATGAAGAGAGAGCCTACAGAATTGGAGAAAATCTTTGCCACATGTACTTCTGATAAAACATTAATCTCCAGGATATATAAAGAACTAAAAAAACTTAACACTAAAAAAAAACCAAATAACCAAATCAATAAATGGGCGAAGGAACTAAACAGATACTTCACAGAAGAAATACCATTAATCAACAAACATATGAAAAAAATGTTCAACATCTTTAGAAATTAGAGAAATGCAAATCAAAACTACTCTAAGATTTCATCTCACCCCAGTCAAAATGACAATTACCAAGAATACAAACAACAATAAATGTTGGCAAGAATGTAGGAAAAAAGGTACACTCATACATTGCTGATGGGACTGCAAATTGCTGCAACCATTATGGAAAGAGATATGAAGATTCTTCAGAAAAATTTGGAATGGAACAACCATATGACTCAGTTATCCCACTTCTTGGTTCTACTGTCATATATAATTAATTAAAACAATTAGAAATAAAGGACTTATAGTCAGCATACTACAGTCAGTGATGAAAGCACATCAATGTTTATAGCTGCTCAATTCACAATACTTAAACTACGGAACCAACTTGGGGCCCTTCAAGAGATGGATGGATATAAAAATGTGGTATATATACACAATGGAATTTAACTCACCCTTAAAGAAGAATGAAATTATGGCATTTGCTGGTAAATGGATGGTGCTGGAGAATATGATTCTAAGTGAAATAAGCCAATCCCCCCAAACCAAAAGCCAAATGTTTCTCTGATAGGCAGATGCTAATTCACAATGTGAGGTGGGGGCTAGGGAAGAATAGAAGTACTTTAGAACAGGTAGAGGGGAGTGGAAAGAGGGGAGGGAGTATGGGGATAGGAAGGATAGTAGAATGAATCAGACATTATTACCCTATAGACACATATAACTATATGACCAGTGTGATTCCATAATACGTACAACCAGAAGAATGAGAAATTATACTCCATTATGTATGGTGTATCAAAGTACATTCTACTGTCATGTATAATTAATTAAAACAATTAAAAATAAATAAATAAAATATATTGAATACTTAAAAAATGCCTTTCCTATTTCTATGTCTTTGTGAGGAAAAATAAATGTTGCAGTGGTATGCTGAAACTTGCATTGTACAAAATAATTTATCATTATTGTTATTATTAGTCACATTAGCATGCATATGTATTAGTCCTTAATTCCACTTGACATCTGGTATAATAATGTAACATTTCATTAAATCAATTTATATACACAATCATATATGCATAATTAGGCTTTGCTATAATTGCTTTATGCAAAACAATGAATTATGAATAATGGATGTAATATAAATTACAAACACATGCATGCATGTACACACACATGAAATCAGCTTCCACTTCATTGTGAATTTAGCCTTTAAGAGCTGAATTAAATTCAATCAAAAGCAATTGTGAAAAGATTTGAAGTAACACTTAGTACGCAGCTAGTAGGAAAAAGTAAAGGTTGTCACAGAAATAGTAATTCAAGTGTCACTATCTTCCATACACAATATTTACATAATTGTACTACTTTTTACTACAGTGGCATATTTTAATGAGACCCAGCTTCAGAAGGAAGAACAAAGTGATCCCCAGGGCATCAGAGTAATAAGTACATGAGATGAGATGAGAACTTGTAAATATGTAGCCTGCAGAGACATGAGCTGACATGCATTGCTTGTTTAGATATTGGAAGCAATGATGAGTGAGAAGTTGGGAGAGATTTCTGGGGCTCTGACTTGGGCAATGTGTTGAAGACTGGAGCAATAAATTCAATGGAGAATATTTAGCAGCCTATTTTGGAGATGAAGAAGGACAGTGAATGAACACAGTGTATGAAATATTGTATGGATGTCACAAGTGTCCAATATTCATCAGGATATAATTCTGAGACTAAGACCAGTAATCTTAGCTGGACATGAAAATCAAGAGATAGTCAGATAGAATATGGTTAAAGACAGAAACGGAAATATCTTGTTATCTTAAAATACTGGACCAAGGAGAGAATATTAGGGAATAGCATTATTTAAGGAGCATATAGCCCAGAAAATAGGGTTACCAGAATTACCTAAAGAAATACAAATGCACAGGAGTAACAAAAGTAACTGGGAGGTCTCATTCAAAAACCAAGGTAAAAAAAGAGAGAGAGAGAGAGAGAGAGATTAGCAATATTGCAGTTGACATGTAAAAAAGAGAAGAAACGAAGAAACTAAGTCCTCTGAGGCAATAGAGGAGTTAGTCTTCAATAAGAAAAATCCCTCTCTTTTCAGTCTTGAAGGAAAGCAATGGCAACAACAGAAAAGAGGGCTTGGGTACACATTACTTTGCAGACATCAGATTTGAAAATTTCACTCCAAGAAAGTTTTTCACTTTAGATGTTAAGTATGTTCTTACTGGGTATAGAATTCTTGGTTAACAGGGCTTTTGTTGTTGTTTTCCTTTTGGTACTTTACAGACAGTATTCTTTTGTCTTCTTGTTTGCACAGAAAAGTTCACTAATTCTGTTCTTCTGTAGGTAATTTGCTTCCCCACCCCACCCCCCCCACCCCACCCGGCTCCCTGGGTGACTTTAACAGTCTTTGGGTTTCAGAAATTTAAGTCTGATTTGCCTCTCTTCCTCTTTCCCTCTCTTTCTGTTTGTGTGCCTGTGTGTGCACATACACGTGTGTGTTCATATGCATCTTGTTTGATGTACTTTGAGATTTTTAGTCTGTCATCACTTTTGGAAAATTTTTCAGCGAGTATTTCTCCAAACATTTCTTCTTCATCATTTTCTCTTTCTTCTGTGATTTTAATTACACATACATTATACCACTATATAATGTACCATAGCTCTGTTCTTCCCTCCCCGGATTTTTCCCTTTGTAGTTGGCATAATTTCTACTGGCTTATCTTCAAGTTCACTGATTCTTTTGTTAACTGTGTCAACTCTACTAATGAACCCAAAGACTTTTTATCTGTTACTATGTTTTTATTTCTACCATTTCCATTAGATTCCTTTCTCAGTTTCCATCTCTCTGCTGAAATTAGCTAACTTCTCTCACATGTTGCCAACCTTTTGTATAAGAGCCTTTAACATATTGTTGTAGTTAATTTAAATTCCCTGCTTAATAATTCCACATATATTCCTTATATGGGAGGTTTCTATATTTTGTCACTTCAGAGTATTTTCATAAAGGGGGATATCTTGCAGGGATCATAGATACTGAGGTAAATATTTTCCTATGCTTAAAGATGAGCATGATTTCCTTTTTGCTGTCTTCTGTGTGAAAATCTGAGCTAATCTAGATAGGAATTAGGCTGGACTTGAGGTGTGTCATTGCTATAATTGACCATAGTAAATGTAGGCTTCAAATTTCTCTGGTGATCCCTTGTGATTACATTGTAGAATGGCTCACCAGTGGCTATTTTCTTGATATCTGCTTCCCCTTTTGGGGGGGCCTCTCTTAGTGTTGGGCCCTAAATAGAATCTGTCTCTCGATTCTTGCAGTCAAATTCCACTGTTATTTTTACTCACAGTTTTTTAAGCAATTGATAGAGGGCCAGGAAGTAAGGATGGTCCTTGATGTTCTAATCAGGCCTTAGTCTTAGGTAGGCAGTGTGTGTCACTGGGTCTCCAGGGATGTAGACTTCACAAATGCTCTTGCCCCTTCTCTAACTGTAGTGCTAGTCCTGGTACATATTCCCACCCTGGTTCCAGAGATAGAGCGCTGTCATTTCCTGTTTCCTTCACCACCACCATTCCCCTACTCCCACCATAGTGAGTCACCTCCAGTAGCCTAAGGAAACAACTCTTTTTTTTTTTTTAAGAGAGAGAGAAAGAGAGAGAATTTTTAATTAATTATTTATTTATTTATTTTTTTTAGTTTTCGGCGGACACAACATCTTTGTTGGTATATGGTGCTGAGGATCGAACCCGGGCCACACGCATGCCAGGCCAGCGCACTACCGCTTGAGCCACATCCTCAGCCCAACAACTCTTAATTGTTCTACTCTTTTCACTTAACTCTTAAATTCCACTGTGGAGATGAGTCTAGTTTCAACAGTGACTGCCATTCTACTTGATTTTCCATATAATCTCTGGTGGGATTTATGGAGGAAAATCTGCTACAGGATGTACCTCCTATATGTGTCCACATTCTGAAGCTAGCTTGTACTCATTCTTTGGAAATTCTTGAGAAATTTTAGTTGAATCTTCTCACTGATTTATATGATATCTGATGGCATCTGGCAAAGGTAAACAAAGGAAGGCATTTTCTTTCTCCTCGAAGTTGACTGTCTTCCCAGATTTTAGGGTAGTTGGTGACCCTACAATCTTAATTCTTTGATAGATTTTTAAAAGTCATGAATGTGCAGTTTATATAGCTTTTTTTTCTTATAGTGAGAATGGGAGGGGCCCACTCTGTAGCTGTGTGCAGTTCTGAGCTCAAACCAGAAGCTGAGCAGTTCATGCCAGTATTCCTCAATACTCTGAAATTAAGACATTGAGATTATCTTCTGGGAAAAACAGAAATGATTAGGACTGGGTAAGAATGGTGATTTTTCTTTTTTGATTCATGGATAATTTCATGCTTTCCACTATTTTTAGTAGAATGAGAATGTTCTTATATAGTGTTCGTAGAACCAGGGAATGGGAGCCAGGCAGTAAGTGTGCCTTTAAAGGAAAAAGTTTTGTTCCAGCTCTAAGGAAAGGTTGCTTCTTTGGTTTGTCAAAGACCAGGATAAGGTTCCTGCCTGGAATGTAGATGTTCCAGTTTAAACTACTCTACATAATACTATAGAAGAAGCTTTTGCTGTGGGCAGAGTTGTACCTCTGAAGTTATTATGTATACTCGAAGAGAGGGCCCAACCTATAGAAGCATAGTGAGCAGATTCAGTGAGCTCAATCTGTGAATCAGGATCTGGCTTGTACTTTGAGTGGGAGGGTAGCCATTGTTGGGTTAATAAAAATGTATACTTTGCTGTAAGTATCATAATTGAAAAATTTTTGTTGAACCTGTTCTGAAAAATATATAATCTTGAAAATATATAATCATAGACTCAAAATTGAAAGACATCTTTCTTTTTAATGAGTCTATTTCCTTCATTTTACACATGAGTAAAATAGAGACCAGGAAGGTAATTTACCTAAGGTCACATATTAGTGAGACTTTATAAAATTAAGGAACAGGATAGTTTAATAAATGATGTGTATTATTTCAAAGAAAGTATGATATTGGTTTAAAATGAGCACATATCAATGAACATACTTGTTAATGTCTGCTTATACACATATTATATACACATGTATAAATATAATACCAAGGATTTTAAAATTATGAACTAAAAGATTCAAATTTCTTATAATTCAGAGTATGGTGTTAACAATAACTTGGAAATATCTTGGTTTAAGACTCTTTCAAAATTTCCTCAAAAATACTGGGCTAATTCTAGAAAACCCTGTAGGAAAGTTTTAAGCTACAACAATTTTGAATCATCCAACATTCAGTTCCTATTTTTGCTGTTTTAGATTTCTTCCTTCTTGCATTAGGACATTTTTGAGTATTGTTTCAGGAAATCAGAACATACAAATGCTTACTAAACAGACACTACTATCCACACAAGGTTGTGCTTCCTTTTCTTTGACTACTCTGCAGTTATTTCATTTGCTTTGGGTGAGGGAATACATGCTGTGAATCCCTAGATGAGTAACTTAAAAAAAATCATTTGCTTGTTCATCCTCATAGGCATACATTCTGAAAATCACCCATCTTCTCCTCAAATCCTTTGTTTATCTTGGAATATCCCTTCAGAGACTATTGTTTCCGAGCAACATGTAGGTCTCTTTTGGTATGATTCATATTTTGTTGAAATGGAACCCCATGGGCAAATTAACACTGTGTAATGGCCTCTTCTAGAAAAACACAAGCTGAGCATTTAATAATACTTTAAAGTACTTACACAAAGCAGAGTTAAGGACCTTTAAAATTTGTGGTTCCTATTTTAAATTAGTTTCTAGAAAGGATTGATTTTTTTTTTTTTTTTTTTTGGTGGCACTGTGGTGTTATCACTTGTCTTCAGTAGTTTCAATACATTTGGTTTAATGAGCCAAATTCTCACAAAGCTTAAATTCCAAAATGATAAGTGAATTGTGATCTCCAGGCCTCTTAGGTACCATTTGGTAAGCGCCTCCATGGAATGTACCTGTTATAGTGTAGTCAAATAGTTGGTGGGGTTTAATAAATATTGTTGACAAGGCATGTTGGAGGCTAACAGCATGGCCAAATCCCTAACACAGAAGCAATATTGCCAAAACATAAATCCAGACTGCTACCATAGGGTAGGGATATGACTATAAGAGATTTTAAACTAGATGTCTTTTCCCAGTCCTTGAGCTATACATAGGACTGTGTACCCAATTCCAGGTATGAGACATGAGACACAACTTTGGTGAAAAAAGGAACTGGAAAGCAAGGTGGGGGGGGGGGGCTGTAGCATATAATCATGATACATCCTTGGCTTTGGCATCATGACTTTTCATTTGCATAACTTAGAGGAGTCTGTAAACTGACAAGAGTGAGTTTTTTTCAACAACAAAAGTAATTTTTTTGTTGTTGATGATTTCATTTTTGATGGATCAATTCCATTTTGATTTTTTTAACTTTTTATGGAATCAGTATTTATTGATCGATCAATTCCATTTTTAAAATCCTTAAGAATTAAAAGGTTTCATATGGAAGCATATAATACAACTGAACATCTTATAACATTTTTATTGTCTAGTTGATTTGTGGGTTTTAGTTTTGTTTTGTTTGTTTTTTCTTGATACTAGGATTGAACCCAGTGATACTTAACCACTGAGCCACATTCCCAGCCTTTTTAAAAATATTTTATTTAGAAACAGGGTCTTGCTGAGTTGCTCAGGGCTTTGCTAAATTGCTAAGGCTAGCTTTGAATTTGCAATCCTTCTGCCTCAGCCTTCTGAGCACCACCATGTCTGGTTGGTTTGGGTTTTTTGTTTGTTTGCTTTTACTTTGCAATGTGCTTTCACAAGTTTTTTTTTTTTTTTTTTCCATTTTACCCCTGATTTAAAAAAAAACAAAACTAAATTTGGGGGCCATTTGATAATAAATCTAATTAAAGGTCTATTATCATTGGTCCACCGGCCTGTTTTGGTACCAGTACCATGCTGTTTTTGTTACTATTGCTCTGTAATATAGTTTGAAATCTGGTATCGCTATACCGCCTGATTCACACTTCCTGCTTAGAATTGCTTTTGCTATTCTGGGTCTTTTATTTTTCCATATGAATTTCATGATTGCTTTATCTATTTCTACAAGTAATGCCTTTGGGATTTTGATTGGCATTGCATTAAACCTATAGAGGACTTTTGGTAATATCGCCATTTTGATGATGTTAGTTCTGCCTATCCATGAACAGGGTATATTTTTCCATCTTCTAAGATCTTCTTCTACTTCTCTCTTTAGGGTTCTGTAGTTTTCATTGTATAAATCTTTCACCTCTTTTGTTAGGTTGATTCCCAAGTATTTTATTTTTGGGGGGGATATAGTGAATGGAGTGTTTTTCCTCATTTCTGTTTCAGAAGTTTTGTCACTGATGTACAGGAATGCCTTTGATTTATGCGTGTTGATTTTATATCCCGCCACTTTGCTGAATTCATTTATTAGTTCTAGTAGTTTTTTTGTAGATCCTTTTGGGTCTTCTAGGTATAGAATCATGTCATCCGCAAATAGTGATAGTTTAAGTTCTTCTTTTCCAATTTTTATGCCTTTAATTTCTTTCATCTGTCTAATTGCTCTGGCCAGTGTTTCGAGAACTATATTGAATAGAAGTGGTGATAGAGGGCATCCCTGTCTTGTTCCAGATTTTAGAGGGAATGCCTTCAATTTTTCTCCATTCAGAATGATGCTAGCCTGAGGCTTAGCATAGATAGCTTTTACAATGTCAAGGTAATTTCCTGTTATCCCTAGTTTTTCTAATGTTTTGAACATAAAGGGATGCTGTACTTTGTCGAATGCTTTTTCTGCGTCTATCGAGATGATCATATGGTTCTTATCTTTAAGTCAATTGATGTGGTGAATAACATTTATTGATTTCTACAGAATAGAGGACACAGAGACCAATCCACAAAGTTACAACTATCTTATATTTGATAAAGGGGCCAAAAGCATGCAATGGAGGAAGGATAGCATCTTCAACAAATGGTGTTGGGAAAACTGGAAATCCATATGCAACAAAATGAAACTGAACCCCCTCCTCTCACCATGCACAAAAGTTAACTCAAAATGGATCAAGGACCTTGATATCAAATCAGAGACTCTGCGTCTGATAGAAGAAAAAGTTGGCTCCGATCTATATATAGTGGGGTCGGTCGGGCTCCAAATTCCCTAATAGGACACCCATAGCACAAGAGTTAATAGCAAGAATCAACAAATGGGACTTACTTAAACTAAAAAGTTTTTTCACAGCAAGAGAAACAATAAGAGAGGTAAATAGGGAGCCTACACCATGGGAACGATTATTTACTCCTCACACTTCAGATAGAGCCCTAATATCCAGAATACACAAAGAACTCAAAAAATTAGACAATAAGATAACAAATAACCCAATCAACAAATGGGCCAAGGACCTGAACAGAAACTTCTCAGAGGAGGACATACAATCAATCAACAAGTACATGAAAAAATGCTCACCATCTCTAGCAGTCAGAGAAATGCAAATCAAAACCACCCTAAGATACCATCTCACTCCAGTAAGATTGGCAGCCATTATGAAGTCAAACAACAACAAGTGCTGGCGAGGATGTGGGGAAAAGGGTACTCTTGTACATTGCTGGTGGGACTGCAAATTGGTTCGGCCAATTTGGAAAGCAGTATGGAGATTCCTGGGAAAGCTGGGAATGGAACCACCATTTGATCCAGCTATTGCCCTTCTCGGACCATTCCCTGAAGACCTTAAAAGAGCGTACTACAGGGATACTGCCACACCGATGTTCATAGCAGCACAATTCACAATAGCTAGACTGTGGAACCAACCCAGATGCCCTTCAATGGATGAATGGATTAAAAAATGTGGCATCTATACACCATGGAATATTACGCAGCACTAAAAAATGACAAAACCATGGAATTTGCAGGGAAATGGATGGCACTAGAGCAGATTATGCTTAGTGAAGCTAGCCAATCCCTAAAAAACAAATACCAAATGTCTTCTTTGATATAATGAGTGCAATTAAGATTAGAGCAGGGAGGAAGAGCAGGAAGAAAAGATTAACATTAAACAGAAACATGATGTGGGAGGGAAAGGGAGAGAAAAGGGGAATTGCATGGAAATGGAGGGAGACCCTCATTATTATACTAAATTACATATAAGAGGTTGTGAATGGAATGGGAAAATAAACAAGGTGAGAAATGAATTACAGTAGATGGGGTAGAGAGAGAAGATGGGAGGGGAGGGGAGGGGGGATAGTAGAGGATAGGAAAGGTAGCAGAATACAACAGTTACTAGTATGGCATTATGTAAAAATGTGGATGTGTAACCGATGTGATTCTGCAATCTGTATCTGGGGTAAAAATGGGAGTTCATAAATCACTTGAAGCTAATGTATGCTAATGTATGAATATGATATGTCAAGAGATTTGTAAGGTTTTGAACAACCAATAAAAAATAAATAAAAATAAATAAAAAAAGGTCTATTCTCCCCACTTCCTCCATCAAAACACACATTTATAAAGCCAAACTAAAACTTAGGGATGATCCCCATGTTACACTTGAAAGTACTGAGAAAGAAAGTGAACACATTGATAATTTTAAGTGTTGTTGTTGTTGTTGTTTTTAGCATTCAAAACTCTTGCTTACTGATGACCAAATTTTAAAAATCTTAAAGATGATGGTGAACTAAATTTTAAAGATGAAGAATTGGCTTTGTTTAAAAATAAGATTTATTAGAAATTTTTTTCTGGGGCAAAATAATATTAATTGAAAACTCCAACAAATTAGTATGCAATTCTCTAAAATTTCACTTTGTTATAGAGATCCTGCTTGTAAGAAAGATTCTTTAATATTCATCATCAATCAACAAGACTCCTCTACATTTTTATACATCTTTGATTTGTTAAGTACAATATATGCAATTATTTCTTGCACATAATCATTCGAAATTAAATTCCCACTTGCAATTGCCCCAGAATGAAAAAGCAAACACATCACAATATCAGCAAAAAGTAAAGGTTTTTTTAAGACAAAAACTTAATGATTAGCTTTGGCTGCTGGAACCATCATGTGCCGTGATTGATTACACAGCTAATGGTTGCTGATCAGTCCCTATTCTTACAGACCTTTCTTGCCATCCTTACATTCATTTGTACTCTCAGCTATTCTTATATTATTGTTGATTATCTGAGAAAGAGTCTTTTTAACTATTTTAAGATAATCTATGTTTCTGCAACAATGAGCATAATTGACAATTAGGGCACATTATTCACAGCTCAAAATATCTCCACCAAATAGGGTATCCACAATGTGCTGAAGAGCAAGTGCATAGAGATTACAGACAGGACTTTAGCTTCCCAGTGAAGAAGGAAAAAACACAATGGCACAGACACAGCTGAGCAGGGTTGCAGTGAAAGAATTTTCACAAAAAATACAAACTATAAATTCAGTTATCAGGTATGCTCTTCAAGAGTAGAGACAAAGGATTTTATTCATATTGGATATCCAGACACTACCACATAAAAACCCCTGAGTAAATATTTGTTGAATTTGTAAAATAAAAATCACACACTGGAAGAGAGGAATAATGGCCCAAGAAATGAAATCTCTAAATCTACAAGTTCTAATTTCAGTTTGTTGCTGATAAAGACACAAACAACAATATCATTTTAATTTTTAATTTTTGCTTTGTATTTTGCCATTTCCAAAGCGTTTTTACCTACTGTATCTTTCCTGGCCTTCTCTGGACTCTAAGAAGAAAGTAGTTTCTACACTACTTTGTCAGGATTCTAATCCATGACAACTGTCAGTCCCACATCTTAGGTGGTGATGAATATAGTAGAGAAAGGAAAGCTAGCCTTGGAAGGGATAAAGTGTTTTTACTTTAACCATAAAAACCAAAAGCAGTCTACTGGACAGAGTAATTGCGAGGAATAATAAATGTAGATAGCTCTGAAGTTCCATAATAAAATGTATCATCCTTTCCAAAAATTTGTTTGGTCTGACCTATCTACTAGGCATCAATGGAAGGTAATACAGATGATGAGGCATTAATTACTGACCTTGGGTCATTAGAAGACTGACTGTCTCCAAAAATGAGAAAGGTAAAGGTTCAACTGCAAAAGGTTTACTTTTGTTTTTTTGTGGTTTTTTTTTTTGTTGTTGTTGTTGTTGTTTGAAGCATCAGATAAATTTGGATAGCATTTTTAAAGTCTCCTATGAGAAGAAGCAATTCTAGAAGGCCTACTGGGCATATATTACCAGATGGGTTCCAAACTCTGGATTCAAAACTGACAGCCTGCTTGGATAGGCTTTAATTCAGTGGGCAAAGAATTTTCCAGATACCCTTTCCCTGAAAACAGCCAAGACATGCTTCCAGTTTTGAATAATCACTAAAAAAGAACAATTCTATCAAACAGAACAGGGGACATCAATTAAAGACATCTGGTGAGTGACAAATTTATTCAAATGTAAAACATCCAAAAGAATCCTAAGTCAAACAAAGGGCAATTTCATCAAGAAAATAATAAATACAATTGAGCAGCTGATATCTTGAATTTCTCCAAACTGGTAGGAAGAAAATGATTCAGGATACTAGCAAATTAGGAAGTTAATGTAAAAATCCTTGAGGATATTTTAGAATTCAATACACAAGAGAATTGATTAATAAAGGAGAATTAGAATCTATCCAGTTCATTCACCAGATGAAATTTATAAAAATTCATGAGTTCAGAGAGTATAAAAGTAGAGATATCATAAGGAACAATGCTCTAAAATTCTTTTAAATAATCCCTAACTTTAAAATATACTCTTACTATGGAAATGTTTGTGTTCAGTCCCCCTGTCCTGTCCTGTTTGGCTAAAATACAGTGGGACAGTGAGCTTTGGTAGAAGGAAATGGGGGTGACTCAGATCATCAAGTCTGAAATTTACAAACCTCTGAAATATTAGCTCAACTGGTAAATCCATTAACAGGACAAGGGACTTTAGAGACCAAATAATATAAAATAAGCAAAACAAGAATAGCAAAGGAAAGGAAAACTAGTTTTGAATAAAATTTGCCTCTAAGTCTATGAGGAGATTATCAGAAACTCAAAAATCATCATGAAGAATTCCCCTAAAATAAACCTTATGAAATATAAAAGAAATACGTTGACCAAGTCATTTTCAGTGTTACCCAGTTGAGAGAATATATTGATTCTACATATTAGCCATCCTTTGTGCGTACACATCATAGAGACATTGACATCATCTCCTCAAAATACCAAACTCTCTGCTATGGACTAAATATCTGTGTCTCGCTTAAACTCATATATTAAATTTCTATTTCCCAGTAGGATGGTATGTGGAGGTGGGGTCTCTGGGAGGTAATCAGTGTTGGGTGAGATCATAAAGATAGAACCCACATGATGGGAATTGTGACCTAATAGGAAGAGACTTTGGAGAGCTTTATCTCTGCCATGTGCGGTGCCAGCAAGAACATGGCAAGGACAAGGGTCCCTCCCTAAGACCTGAGTCAGCTGGTATATTGTCCTTGAACTTCCCAACTTCCAGAACATGGAGAAAACATGTTCCTGTTGAAACCATCTATGTCTATGGCATTTTGCTGTGACACCTAGAGGTGACTAATGTTCTCTCTTTGCCCCAATTCCTTGATTGTGTATTTACTTAGGAAATAATGTTCAATTCAATTTATAAATGACCACAACATGACTTGAAATCACAGAAACTAGGAAGTAATGATGAACAGAACTCACCCACAAAACTTCCCACCTTATGCCCACATCTTTCATACCACATGGAGACTGACTAAATGGTCTTGCAAGCTACGCCCCTCCGTGAAGGGGAGCCCGCTTAAAAGGTGATTGGTTAAAGATAGTCTTTTCCCTCCTCTTTTATATGCCTTAATTCACAGTGACAGATACAAGACCTACAAAGCCACATGTATGGAAGGAGGAACAGAAACTGCTTTAACATTTAAAATCTTCCCTGGATTTTCAAATGTCTAAATGGCAAAGAAAAACATTCTTAGATTCTAAATAAAATTAATTATTTAAAACTTTTTCCACAAAATAGGAAACATCTACTTTGAAGTGTACAATTTTGGATTTTGTTATGACAAAGACATTAGTGCTGATATGGACATATTTTTTTCTTCTATTAGGTACAGGGTCTCTGTCCTAGTGCCTAAGTTTTTGATCACTTTGAGTTGGTTTCATGCAGGGTGAGAGATAGAGATCTGATTTCATGTTGCTACATATGGATTTCCAGTTTTGTCAGCACCATTTGTTGAATAGACTATCTTTTCTCCAGTTAATGTTTTGGCATCTTTGTTAGTATGAGATAACTGATTATCTTCACATGCACCTCTGATAAAGCATTAATTTCTAGGATATGTAAAGAACTTAACACCAAAATATATAAAAAACTTAACACCAAAATAACTAAATAACCCAATCAATAAATGGGCTAAGGAACTGAACAAACACTTCATAGAAAAAGAAATACAATCAATCAACAAATATATGAAAAGGTGTTCAACATCTCTGGCAATTAGAGAAATGCAAATCAAAACTACACTAAGATTTCATCTTAGTCAGAATGGCAATCATCAAAAATATAGGCAACAACAAATGTTGGCAAGGATGTGGGGGAAAAGGTACACTCATACATTGCTGGTGGGACTGCAAATCAGAACAACCACTATGGAAAGCAATATGGAGATTCCTTGGAAATCTGGGAATGGAACCACCATTTGACCCAGCTATCCCTCTCCTCTGTCTACACCCAAAGGACTTAAAAGCAGCATACTACAGGGACACAGCCACATCAATGTTTATAGCAGCACAATTCACAATAGTTCAACTGTGGAACAACCTAGATGCCCTTCAATAGATGAATGGATTTTAAAAAAATGTGGCATATATATATATATATATATATATTCATATATAATTGAATATTACTCAGAAATAAAAGAGAATAAAATCATGGTATTTGCAGGTAAATGGATGGAGTTAGAGAAGATAATGCTAAGTTAGTCATTCCCAAAAAACCAAATGCCGAATGTTTTCTTTGATATAAGGAGGCTGATTCATAGTGGGATAGGGAGCTGCAGCATGGGAGGAATAGATGAACTCTAGATAGGGCAGAGGGGTTGAAGGGGAAGGGAGGGGGCATGGGGTTATAAATGATGGTGGAATATGATGATCATTATTATCCAAAAGTACATGTATGAAAATATGAATTGGTATGAATATACTTTGTATACAACCAGAGATATGAAAAATTGTGCTCTATATGTGTAATAACAATTGTAATGCATTCCACTGCCATATATAAACTTTTAAAAATTCCAGATTAAAAAAAAGAAGAAAATTTGTAATGGAACCACCATTATGACCCAGCTATCCCACTCCTTGGTTTAAACCCAAAGGACTTAAAATCAGCATATTATTGGCACCAAAACAGACTGGTATACCAATGGTACAGAATACAGGACACAGAGACTAACCTACAAAATTACAATTATTTTATATTTCACAAGGATGCTAAAAACATGCATTGGGGAAAAGATAGCCTCTTCAACAAATGGTGCTGGGAAAACTATAAATCCATATGCAACAAAATGAAATTAAATCCATCTCTCTCACCATGCACAAAACTCAACTCAAAATGAATCAAGGAATTAGGAATAAAACCTGAGACTCTGGGTCCAATAGAAGAAACAATAGGCCCTAATCTCCACCATGTGGGATTAGGCCCCAACTTCCTTAATAAGACTCCTTTGGCACAAGAATTAAAATCAAGAATCAATAAATGGGATGGATTCAAACTAAAAAGTTTCTTCTCAGCAAAAGAAATAATCTGTGAGGTGAATAGAGAGCCTACATATTGAGAGAAAATCTTTACCCCTCACACATCAGATAGAGCACTAATCTCTAGGGTTTATAAAGAACTCAAAAAGCTAAACCCCCCCAAAAAAAAAAAAAAAACCCCAATCAATAAACAAGCCAATGACCTGAACAGACACTTCTCAGAAGATGATATACAATCAATCAACAAATACATTAAAAAATGTTGATCATTGCTAGCAATTAGAGAAATGCAAATCAAAACCACTCTAAGATTTCATCTCACTACAGTCAGAATGGCAACTATTATGAATACAAACAACGAGTGTTGGCAAGGATGTGGGGAAAAAGGTACACTCACTCATACACTGCTGTTGGGACTCCAAATTGGTGCAGCCAATATGGAAAGCAGTATGAAGATTTCTTGGAATATTGGAAATGGAACCACTATTTGACCCAGCTATCTCTCTCCTTGGTCTATATCCAAAGGAATTAAAAACAGCATATTACATGGACACAGCCACATCAATGTTTATAGCAGCACAATTCAAGATAGATAAACTGTGGAACCAACCTAGATGCCCTTCAATAGATAAAATAATGTAATATATATATATATATATATATATATATATATATATATATATATATATATATATAAAATACACACACACACACACACACACACAATGGAATATATTCAGCAATAAAAGAGAATAAAATCATGGCATTTGCATGATAAATTGATGGAGTTAGAGAAGATAATGCTAAGTGAAGTTAGCCAATCCCCAAAAAACAAATGTCAAATATTTTCTCTGATATAAGGATGCTGATTCATAGTGGGATAGGGAGAGGGAGCATGGGAGGAATAGATGAACTCTAGATAGGGCAGAGGATTGGAGGAGAAGGGAGGGAGCATGGGGTTAGAAATGATGGTGGAATGTGATGGGCATTATCCAAAGTATGTGTATGAAGACCCAAATTGGTGTGAATATATTTGGTATACAACCAGAGATATTAAAAATTGTGCTTTATATGTGTAATAAGAATTGTAATGCAAAAAAACAACAAAAAATCAGGAAAATGTTTGCAATATACAATAGACATAAATATGTATTTATAAATACAAAATAAAACTTCACAAAGCAATTGTAAACAAGATTGAAATCCCACCTTGAAAATGAAAAGTTTACCAAAAAAAAAAACAAAAAACAAAAAACAGCATACTACAGTGATGTAGCCACTTCAATGTTTATAGCAGCTCAATTCACAATAGCTAAATTATAGAATCAACCTAGATGTCCTTCAAAAAATGAATGGATAAAGAAAATGTGGTATATATATGGAATATTATGGAATATTACTCAGCTTAAAAAGGAATAAAATCATGGCAGTTGACAGTAAATGGATGGAGTTGGAGATCATTTTGCTAAGCAAAATAAGCCAATCCCCCCAAAAAAAACAAAGGCTGAATGTTTTCTTTATTATGTGGAAACTAATTCACATTAATAGGGGCAGGGCACTAGAGAAGAATAGAGTTACCTTAGATTAGATAGAGGGGAGTGAAGGGAAGGGAGGGGATAGGATGCAGGGATAGGAAGGATAGTAGAATAGAACAGACATCATTACTTTATGTATATACGTGACTGCATGACCAGTGTGATTCTGCAAAACACATATACTCAGAAAAATGAAAATTATATCCTATCTACATATATCAAAGTGCATAAATATATTCTACTCTCATATATAACCAATTAAAACAAATAGAATTTTTAAAAAGACATAAGTGCTGGTGGGAGGAGGTTATATTAATAGACCAGTACAAAATAAACATTTGAAGGCCTAAAATGACAACTTCTAACCAGGAAAGAAATGGGCTCTTTTCTCCGTTAAAGACGAATCTCCTGCTTAGAGTCATTTAATTAAGTGGAGATACTTTCCTTATGCCAGTGGATTCTGAAAGAGCTGGGAAGGAGTGAAATTAGAGCTCTGCTGTTTACATTTGGCCAAATGTAGGCAGCTGAGATTCTCTTAGTCTAAGAAGGTTGAGCCTTTCCACAATGAGAGATTTCACCTTAAACAAATAATAGGAAATCTTCTAGCATCATTAAGTATTCACAGTCCCTTAAAGTTATGACTAAGTTAATCATTTGCTTTAAAACAGCATACTACAGGGCCACAGCCACAACCATGTTTGTAGCAGTACAATTCACAATAGCTAAACTGTGGAACCAACCTAGATGTCTTTCAGTAGATGAATGGATAAAAAAAAAATGTGGCATATATGCACAATGGAATATTACTCAGTGATAAAAGAGAATAAAATCATGGCATTTGCAAGTAAGTGGATGGAGTTGGAGAATATAATACTAAGTGAAGTTAGCCAATCCCCAAAAACCAAATGCTGAATGTTTTCTCTGATATAAAGAGGCTGATTCATAGTGGGGTTGAGAGGGGGGAGCTTGGGAGGATTAGATGAACTCTAGTTAGGGCAGAGGGGTAGGAGGGGAAGGGAGGGGGAATGGGGATAAAAAAGATGATGGAATGAGATGGACATCATTACCCAAGTACATGTATGAATACACGAATGATGTGAATATACTTTATATATAGCCAGAGATATGAAAAATTGTGCTCTATATATGTAATATGAACTGTAATGTATTCTGTTGTCATATATAACAAATTACAATAAAAATGTTTTCCTCCAAGCACAGGGAAATGTTTAATGATATATTAATTATCCAAAATATTCTTCTCTTTGCTTTTATACACTTTTCTCCTATCACATGTCTCTAAAATTAAAGAAGAAAGTATTATGTTAATGGTTTGCTTTCATATTTAATTTATAATAGAAACACTGAGCAGCAAAGGGATGTGTTTGCAGTTTGGTATGTAGCTCACCTCCTGTTACAATGAGGAATTCCGTATGATGATAAAAGGAATTCTAGGCTCAAAGCTCTGGCCCTTTATTTTATACAAAACCCATACAACCAAACACCAACTAGTAAAATCTGAACATTCCTTCAGAGTTTGTTGAATTTATTTGGTTGGTTATTAAACACAGTACTCAGTAAAAAAGATGGGCATATCTCTCAGTCTATCCTCATTTTTAAAGAAACCCTATTAGGCATACTGTACTTTCCTCTCTGCATACTCTTGCTTCACTCTTAAAAACTACATAGTAATTCTATAGAAAGAATGAAAGATGGCCTTGGGCCATCACAATAGAATCAGTGGATGTAACACAAAGAGACCCCATACCAGAGAAATGTGTTTGCATTTGTGGTTTTTCTGGTGCCTTCAAATGAATGCTCCTACGTCACAACCACATCTGTTTGGATGCCTTTTCCCCCCTGGGTAAATGAACAAAGGGCCATGTTCTTAGAGCTCTCCTGATGGAAATTAACAGTCTGCTTTCATCCTTGCCTCATGAAGCTTCCTTTGAGTTGCTCTATGTCTTGAAGCTTTTTTCATAAGCTGATAGAAAACCAAAAGCTATCATGAATTTGGTATCCGAAGAACACTAAATAATTAGAAAGAAGATCTAAACTTCTTCTGGGTCCTGAGAATGCTCACTTTAAAATGCTAAAAAAGAAAGACCAAAAGGAGAGATCAGAAACCTACGTCCAAGTAGAGAGTTCATGCAAGGAAAGAACTTTCAGAATATGATCATTTTAAGTACTGTTGACATAATTTCAATTTGTGCTTTTATATTTGCCCAGAAATTTTGATATTTAAATGTTTACTTCTTCATTTTCAATTTAACTATTTATTTGCTGCTTGCATTTAAAAACTAGGGAATTCCATATTATACCTTCATTCCTGTAGCCTAATGTGAATGAATGGAAAGGCTTATAAACCCACAGAACGAGAATTCCCATCAAATGTCAGGCAGGCCACATTGACAAACAAGTCTTCATTTGTTAATAAGTTGCATACAATTAGTGTACTGAAAGATAACCAAAGGTTTCCCAGAAGCCCAATCATAACTATGCAGCATTAAAATCCAAAGAATACAGTACAAGTTATAAATACACAATTTAAGAAAATAAATGAAAATAAAAGGTACTTACACTCTTGCTCCGAGAAAGCAAATCACACGTATTTCTTTTCATGGTTGTGTTTTAAGTAATCCAAACAGGCACTAGTTGTTTCCAACGTCAGTGCTCTCACTGCCACAATTATCCACTCAAAAGCCAACTGGAATGCTGGAAAAAAAAAAAAAAAAGCAAGGAAATGTTTAATCAAGTATATGATTAACACGTGCACTCCAAAATGCTATTTTGGCCTAGGAACATAACTCTTAAATAATTCATCAAAACAGGCTAAAATGGTGATGTGTTTAAAACAACAAAAGTACATACAAACAGCATTTCCCAAACAGCTTTTTAAAAATGTAAGTTAGAGATTTCAAGCACCATCTGTTTTCCATTAAATATTCAAGTCTACTTTTTCAGTGGCTGAAAAAAATAGGTATGGTAACCACAACCTAATGTTACTATAAGAAATGACTATGTAGCTGAATTGTATTATGTGTTGATTCTTTTTTTAAATATTACTTTTAGTTGTAGTTGGACACAATACTTTTATTTTATTTATTTTTATGTGGTGATCAGGATCGAACCCAGGGCCTTGCATGTGCTAGACAAACGCTCTACCCCTGAGCCACAACCCCAGCCCCTATGTGTTGATTCTTACTGGGACAATTTTGGACCCTTAACTTTCAACCAAGAGATCATCAACTGAGCCTTGTCCACCACTTGGGGAATCTTCCTATATCTGAAGGAAAGAGCCTGGGAGCTGGGTTATGGTTCTGATTTCCTGAGCAATAATCCACAAGACACTGACGCCATCCCAGTGGCTCTTCAGTAAACTTAGTGAGTTCTTTATTCCTTTAGTTCAAAGAGGTTGCAAGGAATGCTTGAGAGAATTGAAGGCACTTTACCTAGATAAGCAATAGCTGTTATTCAAAGAACATTTCAAAAGAATTGTCATGTGAATGATATTGATGGCCTTATTTCCTGAACTTCACTTTCCACTAGACACTAGGATGAAGATTCTGTGTTTGGTGGAAAGAACAAATTTAATAGCTGTATGTGTTGTCTTCATGTCTAATATGCTACTATATCTGACCATGATTTGCATATACATAGGGTATGTTTGCATGTGGGCTAAAAAGCAATTGGGGAAACAACTTACCCTATGGGAAAGGGTATGAGGCAAACAAGCATACCAAAACACAAAAACTCTTACAATACAGGTGTAGGTCAATGCTAGCAGCAGCATATAGTTCCATTATTTGTATTGTCCTAAGGTTCTCAGGGGAAAAAAAGAAGAATGAAAGGACATATGTGCCTGAGGTTTAGGGAACAGAGTAATACTAATCAAGCTCTAAATGACCAAGTTTTACTAAAATGATTGAAAAAAAAATGGGCAAGATTTCAGGGAACAGTTTCCGTGTGGGTCCCAGTATGAAGCCATCCATCAGCTTTAGGGAACCCAGGACCACCAGTGGTGAGGGACCTTCACCAGGCTCTTCAACATCCTGCACTGCCATTCTCTCAAGGCTGATAAAACATGCTTTGAACATATGTAAGTCACCCCTCAAGACTTCTGATAATAAAAGGCAGATAGCTTTAGGGGGCCAAACAAAAGATGGAGTTAAAAACAAAGAAAAACTGGAGTTTATTATTGCTAAGAGTTCCCTAGCTGCAACTTGGAAACCCAAAGAGTACTGAAGGAAAAAGCTTTCTTCTGAACTTAATGAAAATACTTGCCTAAAGATTAGAGGAAAAAAATGCACAGTCAAATGTAAGTTTGCTAGGAAAAAAAAAAATGCTGTTTCTTTGAGTGTCTTTGGACTTTTACTATAAGAGTGCAAAGCTTGGAGGGAGAAGCTAATCCACAAAGAGAAATTTCTCAACTAGCGCACCTCCAGGAGCATAGTCACCTTTACAGAGTAGTCATGATGCTGAGCACTTTATAGATTCTAGGAAACTATAAAATTATGTTATTTATTTACTTTAAGAAATGGATCGAAATAACAGAAGCCATAAACTAAATACACTACACTGAGGAGGGAAAGAAAAATTTAAGTGCTGCAGGAAGCTTACACATTATCAGAGAAAAAAACTCATTTGAATTATTTAATTATATATTCTATATTAATTAGTACCTTTATAGGCAACCATGAAATAGTTGCCCATAGTGAGCAAGTGATTCAAAGACTTTAAATTAACAAATTAGACAAATAATGGATTAGACTTGATAAGTTTTGCTGAATCAATCAAATTTTTAAAAAGTTTACCTTGAGAGCTTTAAAGGCCATGGTTAAGAGGTGCTTTCCTATAGGAATTTAGAACCTATAGAAATTTGAATAGACAAATGCAGTTAATTGAAAACTGACTGCTGACAGAAGGGCCCTTCTCAGCCTGGTACCTAGGAAGCATGTCCTCCATAAAAGAGTGTGGAACCAAATAGGTACAGATCGGAATTTCAGCTCTTCCCGAGTGTTCTGCATTACCTTTAGGTAAATCACTTAACCTCTCTGAGAAAAAGGATGGTAATAATAATATACATGTGAGTTTTAGCTCAAATGAGAAAATGTATATGAAGTAGGCTAAGATATGGCACCTAAGAGATGCTTGGCTATGGCTATCACCATCATCATCATCACCATCATCATCATCATCATCTTTTTCTTCTCTTAGTACCAAATGTCAAGAAACAATGAAAAGAACCAATTTTATGTTTTCTCCTCAAAGTGCTAATCTCCATTATTTAAAACATTCCTAGGCAAACATATTTTCAACTAAAAAATAATGAATAATGTATCAGTTAGGGTCCCAAGGTAAAGAGGCAGCATATTAATACTAGGATCATTTAAGAGGGTATAGTAAAGACTACTGAAGATGATGTGGATAACAAGTGCAGTCTCTGGAGCTAGCAGTGATGGAGCTTTTACTCCACTATTCCCAGGGTTGGGGTTGGGGTTGTACACAGAGGGGATGGGTTGTCAATACCTAGGAACAAAGAGTCACCTCAGCCAGAACAGGCTGCCTCCAAGAGGGAAGTTACTCTCTGGGACATAGTTAGCCCCAGGTAACCCTGAAAGGAAAGAGATGAGGAAAGGCACAGGATCTCATTTTCCTCCCTCTCTCTGATCTCCTGCCAGGATCCTTCACTAGCCAAATTCCACTGGGCCAGAGGGCAAAGGAAGCTGCTGATGGGTTTCTAGCTGGTCAGCCTTCTAGGGCAGGAAGTCTTCTAGGCTAGGGTAGGGAGGGTACAGGAGTTTTAGGGCAAATGAAAGACGTGCCACACAAATTTGATCTGTAGTCTAGCAAGAGGATGGTATTTTTCTGTGACCTCCTTCACCCTAAGCAAAGTACCCATCATTTATCTTCAACACTCTCAACAACCCTGCAAGGTAGATAATGCTAATATATTATCCCCACTGTGCAGAAGAGGAAATCAGCTCCAGAAAGTGAGCTAAATTGCCCGGTAAGTAGCAGCACCAGGATTCAAACCTGATCTGCCTCCACAGTCCATGTTTGTGTTTATGTTGCCAGGCTGCTTTGCTGCCAACATCATGAACCAATGCATTTTAATTATCAACAAGGGGCAACTTCTGCTAATATCAAAGCTGTGCCTATACCAAAGAATGTTTGATAAAAAAAAAGGTTGACTCTCAGGAAGGTAGTTATCTGAGTTCCTACACATTCCTCCCCTCAGCCAGATAATGCAGTGAGACAGCAGACAATGCTTCTCCCTCCAGGTGCACTAAAAAGAAAACCAGGCAAGCGAACATGGGCACATGTGATTTCATTATGATAGAAGTTTCCACATAAAAGTTAATTAGGGAGAAAGAAGAGTCTGCTCCTGAAGGGAAAATACTTCAGAAATAAAAATGGAGAGAAGAGGCAGTTAAGATGGACGGTGCTGGAACATTCTGAGAAGGAATCTGAGCCACAGCACTTGTATAAATTGTTCAGCTTTGATGCGAGGATAAGGGAGTTCAGACAGCTTCTTTCCTAGAGATTAAGGATTTATACATCAGAAAAAGCCCTGAACTGGTCATCAGAAGAAATGAGTTCTGCTTTCATCACTATTTCATATACACAAGCTGTATGATATTAGGAAAATCCCTTCTCTTTTCCCCTTTACCAGTTGCTTGCTTTTCTGAAAAGTGGAGATAACAATATCTGTACAACCCACCTCACAAGTTGTTACTGGAATTAATTAGATAATATCTCAAAAGTTTTCTGGAAACCGTAAGTTTCCCTGCAAATAAAAATTTAATCATTTAAACAGAGAATGTGCCAATGCCTAATGATATTCAAGAATAAGAATCAAAAAGGATTCAAATCATCCTCAAATATTAGAAAAGCTATTGGTTATGTTTTGTATATTTCAGAAAAATTTCCTATGCTTCCCTTCTTTCCAAATTTTATTGTTTTCTTCTATTAACTAATTCAATTATATAGTGGCTGCTGGATCATAAAGCCACTCTAATGAATTAATTTGAAAAAAATTATTGAGCACCCATATGCCAGGTACTAAATTAAACTAAAATACTAACATCGAATTTTCTAGATTCAGGGGAGAAAAAGTGTTTGGGGTGTAGTTACCTAACGATCAAGGGGTAATTTATTAGCTCTGTCTCCAACTTTGTGTCTTCTTCACTTCATCAAAAGATATAGTTTTCCAATGCTGCATAAAATAGACATCAAAGTGAAAACAAATTGACATCCTCTTCCTTTTGTTAGATATTATATTTGTTGGAGTTTTGTTGCTTACTTTTGTTATGCATTATCTATATCCTCAGCCTCCTTAATTAGATTCTAATCTCAATAAAAAAATAACTAGCTATCCAGGCATTATGGCTCATACCTATAATACCAGCAACTCATAAGGCTGAGGCAGGAGGATTGCAAGTTCAGAGCCAGTCTCAGACACTTAGCAAGGCCCTCCACAACTTAGCAAGACCCTGTCTCAAAATAAAAAATAAAAAGGGATGGGGATGTAGATCAGTGGTAAAGTACCCTTCCGTTAAATTCCCAGTACAAACCAAAACTGAAATAAAATAAACAAAAAAGAAACTAGCTATGGTACATTAATAAAGGAAATATCATCACTGTAAAAGACATCACCAAAGAGATTCAGTAAAATCAGGGTCAAGTTACCAAGGTTACACAATGAAGTAAGTGCAGGCAAGAAATTAGTAGGAGGCTATGCAACAGCTAATATTTGAAAAGAAGCCAGCCCAGTGCTGTGGCACTTGCCTGTAATCCCAGCAGCTCAGGAGGCTGAGGCAGGAGGATTTTGAGTTCAAAACCACAAATACTAGAAAAGCTATTGGTCAACCAAAAGTGAGACACTAAGCAATTTAGTGAGACCCTGTCTCTAAATTAAAAAAAAAAAAAATACAAAATAAGGCTGAGGATGTGCCTCAGTGGTCAAAGTCCATGAGTTCAATCCCTGGTAACACCCCCTCCCCACCCCCTGCCCAAAATAAAAGGAAGAAAAGAAGCATACGAGGGGAAACACAGAGTTTTCACAAGAAAGCTTAAATTATTACCTTTATCTCATCAATGCCTACTAAAATGACCTCCCCACACAGAAACACGTTAGATAACTTGGGCATTTGCTTCCATTGGTGCCCTGTTACATGTGTGGCAGAGACAAAGGAAGAAAGTACCAGATACTGACTCACACCCTTCAAACTAGAGAATTAAGAGAAAGGACACCTTAGTCCAGATCTGAAGGAGAAAACAGAGGTTTCTTGCTATTTACATACTCTCTTTTCTCCAGGGTGCCCTGTACAGGTGATCCCTTAGCTGAGTTCCTGTTAGAGGTTACAGAGACTGAAACTTCCGGAGAGCTCAGCATACAATATAATCCAGCTATAGGGAACATAAGAAATCTACCTAAAGTCATAGAGCTTACTTGGACAACACAGGAAGTAGACTGAGGCCCCTATACTCCACACCAGTACCTCTCCAACTGATGATATCATACTTTGTTTTGATTTTCCTAAAACCAGCTTTTTAGATCAACCCAGATCACTGTGCAGTCTGCTCAGCAGAGTTTGACAAATTGGCTCTTGCAGAAGTCAGAGCAGTCTACCTGCAGCACAAGGGTGAGCCTGAATATCCTCCTTGGGGGTCATGCTCTCTAGGTACCCTTCTCTGCAGGGCACTTGCAGAGACTGGATTGAGGCCTGTCAAGGAGAGGAGTCCAGTGATCCATGATTCACAGGTTTAATCTGACCATATCTCACAGGCCATTGCCCAGCACCATCCCCAGCCTACTTAGACTGGTCTAATCTCTCCAACCCCTATGACATGTTTATTCCTACTTGGTGATCCTAAATTCATGCTCTTAAATTTTTCATTTCATCTTTTTAAATTCTTTCCATTCTTCAGAGCCCAACAAAAGCCCTTTCTTCTAATGACAATTTCCCCTGGTGCTCCAAGTCACACAGGTTTCTAGTTCTCCTGAATTCCAGCAACCAAGGACAGGTAGTTCCACAAAATCGTTTAGTCTTGCTCATTTTTTTTTTTTTTTTCACTGTTTTGTGGTTTTGATCTTTGCTTCGTCAACTGAGAGTTGAATACGGTACATTGTAAGGCCTCTTCAATAAGCAAGTTGTATGATTACAAAATACAAGTTCCTTAAGGTTGAAAAGAGTTATCGTTCTTTTGCCTTTTCCATAGTGTTTAATACAGTAACCACTTAGTATGCTAAAAAGTTAAAGGCACAAATCCATAAGATATATATGAGCTTTGTAATTAAAAAATACAGATTTTGAAAAATCAGAAATAAAATTGTAGCAAAATGTGAAAAATATTAAATTTCACTGTTTATGAAAGAAGTGAGAATTAACATCTTGTTTCTATCATTTCTACACGTTAGTAAAATTTTTAAAAATAAAATACTGAATAATGGTATGAATATGATTAAATAAGTGTTTCATATATTGCCAATAAGCTTTCAAAATGATATAAATCCTTTGAAAGGAATTTGCTAATAAAGACCAAAAACTTTAATGCTATTTTATACTTTTATATAATAATTCAGGAAATAAATTGAAATATAAAAAGTACTTGGTATACAAAGGCATTCTTGGCAGTAATACTTATAATAATGAAAATTTTGGAAAAAAATTAGGCATCCAATTATAAGGGAATTTCTAAGTAAAATGTGAAAAAAACCCTGTTGTATGATGCAGATAAAATATATATTTTACACAATATTTTAATTATATGAGAAAATGTTTATATTAAATGTTAAAGAAAAAAGCATGATTAAAGTCATATATGAAGTATGTTCCTATAAGAAGTTACATACAGAGAAAAGACTGAAAAGTTTTATAGTAAAATATTAATACTTTAATTAGGTAGTATTATGGTTGATTCTGTTCTTGCTTCTCTATTTCTTAGGTTTCTCAAATTATCAACACATGGGAAAAAGAAAGTATAGGAGTGAATATAAAAGTCACTAATCATCTCTTCCTGCTTTAGAGTATAACTAAAAGCTCTTGCTTGATTTATATGATAGTTCTGGGGGTTTGTCAGATTGTTGATTCAGATACTTGATTGAAGAGAAAACAACTCACTAACCATTTCTTCCTACTTCAGAGATAACTAAAAGTACTAGCTTTTGCTCATGTAATTATTCTGGAGGTTGTGAGATGTTTCATTTATTCATTTGCTTTCAGGTGTACAAGTTTGGTATTTCACATATGGAGTTAAACCTTTAGGAATCCACAGACTTGGAAAAGACTTAACTGGAAAGGAAGAGCCAAAATTAAATACTCTCTCCCCAACCCTGCTTTTCCCATTCTCCACTGAGTGTCAACCAAAGGGCAACTTTCCTTTTTCTTTTGGATCTAATAATGGTGACTACAAAAAGAAGATCTCCAGGTTCTACTTCACCAAGAAAATTGAAGTTTTGGGGGTCCTTCCCAGTGCTAATTTCTGGGGGTGTAAACAGCATGGAACACAGAGGCAAATGCAAATACAGAACTGGATCAGCAAGCGAGAGATCTGGGTTTTAAAGGACCACAGGGCTTGCTCTACAAAATATTTTCTTACCGTTGAAGAAAATGCAATGTCGAAGGAAAAGTCAGAAACATTCAGAAAACAATATATTAATTAACAATAGAGCTCTTCCCCAAGGTTTGACATTCACAAGCATTTGATATCAACAAGCTTTGTACCCTTGAACTGTTTGAGCCTCTTAAAATCTCCCTGAATATTCCATCCAAAATATTCTATCCCTGGTGTGGGGGCACACAGCTGCAGTCCCAGTGTCTTGGTAGTATGAGAGAAGAGGATTGCACATTTGAGACCCACCTCAGCAATTTAGCAAGGCCTTAAGCCACTTGGCAAGACCCTGTCTTAAAATAAAAGATAAAAAAGGGCTGGGGATGTGGCACAGAGGTTAAGCACCTGATAGGAAAAACAAAAAACAAACAAAATAGCACTTCAGCTTCTTGCCTTACACCAGCTGAACTTCCCCTCTCTCTTCTCCTCCCATCAAGGATGAGGAGTTTCTCTTCTTCCACCTACTCCCACCTTCCCTCCCATAATCTGCTCTGATCCCAGCTGCTAATAAAGACCAAAAACTTTAATGCTATTTTATACTTTTATATAATAATTCAGGAAATAAATTGAAATATAAAATATAAATATTTTCTTGAGAGTCTCTCCTCTTAAAAGAAAATCATCCTTATAATCCTATGTTCTGTCTACTACGGGTATCATTTTCTCATTCTCTTCACAATTAAGTTATTTGAAAAAAAAAAATCTATTCACTTTCTCCTCTTCCTTATTCCTATCCTCTATCCTTCAGTCCAGTGCAACCTAGTTTTAATCCTCCTTCTACACTTAAATTTAACCCAGGGGTGCTTTACCACTCAGCTATATCCCCAGTTTTTTTTTTTTTAATTGTTTTTATTTTGAGACAGGATCTTGCTAAGTTGCTGAAGCCTCACTAAGTAGGTGAGGCTGACCTCAAACTTGCAATTCTCCTATCTCCATTTCCCCAGTCGCTGGGATTACAGGCATGCCTCCATTATGCCTGGCTACATTTAAAGATACTAAACCTCTATATATTCAAATCTAGCAAGAACTTCACAAAATCTCTGACTAGGTTTCTCTGTTGTAACATTGTTGTTTCTTGCAGAAACTCTCTTCCCTCTGTCTTGTGTGTTCTCACTCTCTGTTGGTTCTCCATCTGATAGTTTGTTTTGTTTCTACTTCATAAAATAATCTTCTGATATTTACCCCTAAAGTATAGGTGATGCCATTATCCTTACTCTTTATCAGTGTTTCCCAAATATGATTGCAAATTAAAATTAGCCAAGGAAAGCTACAAAGTACAGATCACTCTACACAATGAATCAGAACTTCCAAGAGAGGTAGCCAGGAATCTGCTTTTGACCAATTCCCCAGATAATTATCAGGAAGATTTCAGAGCACCAGGCTTTTAAATGGTATTTATGAACCTCTATTCTACACTATATTCATGGACAATCCATTAGTTTTCCTTTTTATTGTTGCCATGTGCATGCTTGTAATTCCCACATAAATATCTTAGACCCTGACTTTTCCTGAGCTTTAGATTCATATACCTGCCAGGCATCTCCACTTGAAATATCCAAACATACCATTTCTATAGATGAACTCAACGTTTTTCTTCACCCCCAAATATATTCCTTCTATTATTCTCTATTTCCCTCCTCTCTCTCTCTCTCTCCCTCTCCTCCCCCCACCCCCTGCCACCATACCAACAACTACCCAGTCACTCCAGCCCAAATCCTTGGTCCTCTCACTTCCTTATCATAGGTACTCAATCCATGATCTAGTCTTGCTGGAATACCATGCACTTTTTCTTATCTCTCTTCTGTCTTTAAAGTCTACCACCACTGCTTTCTTCCAGACTTGTGTCCACACTATTTCAAGGACATGCTTATAGGTCTTCTAGTCACCAATACTGTCTCACTTTAAGTCCATCCTTAAACCAATAGCTACTGACCACCTACACCATGAAGTTCAAATCCCTCTCCTTCACACAGTGAATAGATGTCACTAAGCATTCTGCTTGCAGTGTCATCCCTTGTGCCTTCACACACCGGGTTTTACTCGCTTGTCATGGTGAACACCTGGAGCTTTCTGCACACTCCCTATGTGTCCCACTCCATGCCCTTGTTCTTAATTATCTTCCCTCTTCCTCATCCCCATATCCACATCCTTCCTTATTTATTTGGTTTCTCTTGCCTCAAGACTCAACCCATATTTTGTCTCTTCCTGGAAGAGTTTCCTGGTTCTCTCAACATCCCAGCCCCACCCCTAGGGGCCCAGAGTCAAGCCCCTTTCCTCTCCTTCTCTCAGTTGAATACTCCAACAGCATATTTGCCAAATGATGTTGAAATGGTCCTTTTACCTGTACAGCATTCCTTTCTCACCCTGTACTCTAAGTCCTTTGAGGGCATAAAACATTCCATGCTCAGACATGCAGTCACCACATAAAATAAGTTCAATAAATGTTTACTGAACTCTGCTGAATTGAACTGCTTCCCTTGACTAGAATTATGAGAAGGAAGCACATTTTGTTTCTAGACTTTAAAAAATGAATCTCTTCCTTTGTAGTTTATGCCCATACAAAGCCATCATTCTAATCCCTTCCCTTCTCCCAAAATGATAACAGTGATTCTTCTTACTAATTCATTCACTAGACATTTACTAGGCACTTGTGGTATGCAATGAACTGTGCTAGTGTCCAGGGATGCAAAGATAAATATAATATCTCTCTCCACAAGGAACTTGGAGTCTGGTGGGGAAGAGAGACAAATAGTACAATGCACTAAATGCTCCCACAGCTTGGAATAGCTGGTGTGGGACCCCCAGGCAGCAGTAAGTGATTCATATACCTAATGGCTTCAAAGGCTGTTCTGAGTTATTCTGCTCTTGTGAACACTTGGCTTTAAGTTACTCAAATGCCATTTCATATACTGATGTTTTCCCACATGTAGAAGGAAAGGAACATGAAAGTAGAGATTGAAAGTTACTTTTATCTCTGTTGCATGCCTGGTCAGACCTCTGTCCCTGCAGAGGAAGTGGCTATAGAACTCCATACCCCAGAAGTGTGCTGCAAATGTCCATTGAATGAATAATGTGCCATGCTTACATAACAGAACATATGCTACTGTTGATTTCAGTACAAATTTATTATAAAATAATCAACATTTTGGAAAATCAAAGTACATCATTTGGCTCCCAAGGAAGTCCAATTCTTTACTTCCAAGGGTGTGGAAATGCCAAAGTACTCACTCTTTCAATACTCACCTTGACCAGTATTTCAAAATGATCCAGCTGAGTCATTTAGCAGCAAATCAATAACATTTCCTTCCAGGATTCTATGCTGTATGGCCTTTCCCCCCATCTGAAATAATTGCAGCCTTCTAAAATACAACTCTTACCCTAAATACAAGGCCAGGGACCCTTCTAGTTCATCTCTCTCAAATGTAGGGTGTGTTGCTTGATAATACTTTGCTTTGGCTTTAGCTTCCTGCTGCAGGGAAGAAAGTTACAACAAAAGCTTCCTTTCAACAGCTTTCCTAGCCACACTTCCTCCCACTGCCTCATTATGGTGGCCTTCCAGGCCTGTGCAGTGGGAGGGGACCAGAGCAGTTCTGTCCTATGAATCATAGGACAGCATGGTGCACAGTCTGCTGACCTCAGGCCCAATATGGTAGGAGCCTATGGGATGTGTCATCACCAGCTAAGTTAGAACAGAACCATTGAGAGTCTCAGGATAAAAATCCTTGAGTCTCCCAGAGGGAAAACAAAATGACATCAAGATGATCTCTGCAGAATGTCTGGTTCATGCTGCTGCCACATACAAAGAAGGCTGGAGTTCATCCAAGCACTGAGGCCTTTCTCTTTTACAATAATTTTCTGTCTCGGACCAGATTACAGTCAAATCTGCTCATTGAACACTTTCAGATTTGAGAAGCTTTAGAGTGGCATTGTGAAGAAGGCACACTGTGGAATGTGTGCACAGACTGCAGCCGACAAGTCATTAATTACAAACCATAATCAGGACTTTCCTTTTTGAAATCAGCTTGGTTCTCAAACATGAACTGTTCTGCCTCTCTAGCTGGAGCAAGAAAAACAAATGACAGATGGACAGTTTCAGAAAGACGGATGGATGGATGAATAGAGCAGAGAGACAGAGATTGAGGGAAAGAATCCACATCATAGATCCTGAATTCAGTTATATGTAGTTTTCTCAGTTCAAACTATAGAAACAAAATTATCATCTCTAAATAATGGCCAGCCAGACCTTTCCAAAAGTTCATTTTTAACCAACATGCTCTGTAGTTGCTTCCATTTATCAATCAGCAATGATTCCTAATTTTCATTTTCCTGCAAAATCTACTACTATTGGTTTATATCATCTGGGACAGGATGAGAATGTGAAGAAAATCACTGAGTTAAAGATAAAGAGACAAGGGGAGTTGACAGAGCATCATGTAGATCTTACTTAAGGCAGGTGCATAAAAGCTGATCTAACGAGGCTGCAGAAAAAAACAACTTTCACCCTAGCACCAAGGAACTCTGAACCCTCAAGCGATTGTTTCTCCCTGATAACAACTGCTATTGAAGGAGTCTTTGCCTGAAGACTACACAAAAAGAAGAAAAGCAAGACAGAAAATGGAGAAATTCAATGTTAATTAAAAGAAATATCAACAAGGAAAATAACACAACCAAGAAACCAAAGACTAGGAGTAGAAATCCAAACATATCAATTCTCTGCCTCTTGGGCAGCAACAACCCATTAGCATCCTTGCAAGGGAATGAGCCTACTGTGGTAGAGTCATTAAGACCCAGACAGACTGAAAAAGTGCACACAGGCTTGCTTATGGTTGTAGGAAAGTTCTAATCAGTGGGTTGCTCTGTTTTTTAATGTTGAAAATAAAATAACAACAGAAAAGAAGTTGGACTAAGAAATGGATTTTTTTGTCTTTCTTTTAATGACTTTAACTATTTTAACAAAGTTTTATGGGAATTAACGGCAGCAAACAACAAAGTCAAGATTTAGTGAGGCAGAAATTATAATATAAATTTATGCTCATTGTCAAGATACTCTTTTTCTTTCCTTTTCAAGGCATAGGTGGTCAACACAATCCAGTCAAGCCCTTCAGTAGGGCACTCTTTTCAAACATTCTTAATTATTAATTATCATTCTTAAGAAGAATGCTTTTTGTTCTTATGAAGCTCACTCTATTCTGAAGAAGGGATGCAAGATATTCCCTAAAAATGGGCAATTTACATGTGAAATGTTGACTTGGGAAGTAAGAAGAGAAGAATGAAGTTGATTAGTGGAATATTATGAGTTTTGGAATCAGTCATAATTGAATTCATATTCTGTTTGGGCCATTTCCCAATGTTGTGGTCTTGAAGAATTATCCCTTTCAAATGTCAATTTCATGGTCCACATAAATGTGGCATTTAAACCTACACCACGGAACTCCTGCATAGACTAAAGGATGAACTTATGCGTTGCCACATAACATCGCTGTACTCAGCTCAAAGAAAGGGATCCTTAAATATCATCTTCATGTTACTCTGTCCTCTGAAGCATCTTTTTATACCAAGGACCTCAATGAGCTCTAAGAATCAAGGCAAAATATAGTTTTAATTAATCCTTTAAATTGGAGGATGGGGACCCAAAATTTACTTTATGGTATATTATATACTGATGACAGAGTTAAAAGCCATGAAATATGGTTCACCTTCCTCAACCTAGAATAAGTAAGTATGAGATGTTTTGGGAGACTTGGATTTTACTAGTGCTATAAAAACACTTAGTTACAATATGCTCTACCCAGGATTATTCTGCTATTCCACAGATACAAAATGAGAGGTGCCACCCAAATTCTCAGTACACTCAAATGTGTACAAGATTGATCTTCAGTGTCTGTGTCTAGGCCTAGACTTCTCCACAGCCATCAGTAAGGTCACATAAATGTTTCAGACCTCATATCTGAAGGCCCGAAACCCTTCTCACTCTGATATTTCTTTCTTCAGGCTTTGTTGAATAGCCTCAAAATGAATCCTATCCCTTTTTCAACAAAAAGTAAATTATAACACCCACTCTTAACTGCTATCCCCAAGCAGCTACCAAATTTCTCAGCCCATTTAACAGCCTCGGTATAGCTGAAAGACAAGTGGAAAACTGACACACAGAAGATAACTCACTGGGGTTCAGCATGAGCCATATGATAACCCTTGCTGAATCATGGATATTCATGTGGTACCCATCTGGCACCTAAAATTAGACTTTGCTCCCTCTTCATTCATAATGGTGATGAGGGATGAATGTAGAATTGCACAATGACAAAATCCTATAAGGATTATTTTGCTAATCAATGAATTTCTTAGTTAAAATGGAAAATGGAAGTTATTCTTTCCTAAATATCTGGTTACCATGTATCACCCAATGGCTTATTAGCTCAGTTTTTCAAAGGATCCATGATACTTGAAAAGCCCGAGTTTTAGTTTTATAAATCACTGGAGAAGTATTATGATTCACTGAAGAAGTAACATAAGTTAAAACATATAAGATGAAAAATAAAACCAAATTTATTGTCTGAAATCTAAGCATCAGAAGAAAAGAAACTTATGGTTAAAGGGTCTTTCCATTTCCAACTTACCTAAAATCCCACCACCATGAAGATGTTATCATATACCATATCAAAGGAGTGTTATTGATGTCCTACAATTAAAAATTACTAGGGAGATAGAGAGAATACATAGCCTCAGCAGGAGCTAGACATAGCCCCAGCAGGAGCTAGACACCAAAGATGATTGAAATACCTAAAAGTAATTACTATTCTTTGCTTATGCCAAAAGAACAGAACAAAGGAATATTAGAACAGCTTCATGTCCCTTAAAAGTAGAGGAGGTAAAAGAGAAAGAGACCAAATCATTCCAAAAGCATTCAATGGAAAAATGGCACAAAAATGGTACTCCCAATGCTAGAAGAACAATGATTTTACTAATATAATTAAAGGCATTTACTCAACAATGTGCGTGAGGAATTGTTCTAGTCACTTAAAATATATTTATTAATTCAATACCCACAAAATTCTATAAAATATAAGACAGCCACATTTGTGTGTGCGGGGGGGGGGGGGGGGTGGGGGGGTGGCAGGCGGTTTGCTGGGGATTAGAACCCAGGGTCTTGTGCATGCAAGGTAAGCACTCTACCAACTGAGCTATATCCCCCAGCCCAAAATAGCCATATTTTAATATCAAATTTGCAGATAAAGAAATGGATGCTCAGAAAGATTATATAACCAGCATTGAAGCACGTGCTAGTGAGTAAGAACCAGGATATGCATGTTTACTCCTGCACGCAGAAGCTTTTTTTTGGGGGGAGGGGGGAAGCAGCAGTCAGAACTAATTAAAGAGTAGAAAAACAATTGTGATACACAGCAAAACTTTGCATTAATTGAATATTTCTACCAAAGCAGCCATTTTATACTAATCTCTAAAAGAACTAAAGTTTGGGAGGATTTTTCTTATCAACTGTAGCAATGGTTCTAGAGCTACCAGATTGCTTATAGGAAAATTTTTTTAAAAAGACGTTTTTTTCCACACCTTAATTGGAGTGAATCAATTTTGACCCTATTGTAGATAACAGTCAATAAAGTATACCAAACTTCCAATGTTAAGATAGAAATTTCAGTCCATTTATTTCACTCTTCTTTTACTCAAATTCATTTTGAAGCAAATAGAGAAAATAGAACAATAGGAAAACTGTGGAATAGGGCCATCAATTTAGGGAATTTCTGTAGGACAGTCCACAAAATCCTGACTATCCATGAGTCCACTCACTTTGGAATATGAGAAGTCTTTAATAGAAAGAAACCTATGGTCTAAGGAGAAGAAAAACAAATAATTATTCCTAATAATGTCAAGTATGTGGAACAACTCAACACTGAATACTTATTTTTAAGATTCTACCAAATGGAACAATAAAGTATACCTTCCTCAAATCACAGTGTTATTAGTGATGATGAGAGATTAGATACATTTCCACGAAAATAAAGTAAAACAGAAAAAACATTTTTAAGTAAGATAGTTAATCACAAAACAATGTTTTCCTCTATTTCAACAATTAGAAATGCAATAGCTACACACACACACACACACACACACACACACACAAACACACACACACACCAGATTCAAGGCATAAAGAATATCAATTAGTTTTTTGTTTTCTTCTTTGTTGACTTTTTAGAGAAGGCTACAGGGTCTTTGTGAACAAGTGAATTAAAAAACCTAACTGAAGTACATAAAACAAGACAAAGAGAAATAACCACCATATGAGTGGGAGCACAGGAACCCCACTTTGTTCAGAGGGTGACGCCCCTGACTTCTGTAAGAAAATGGCAGATGAGCCAGATGTGGTGGAAATCACCATTTGGGTTAAGCCAAGCTTAAGAAAATAGAGATGCAGGCAAAGACCCTGTTAATCAAAACCCTTCAGCAGAATCAGAGTGAAATCTTCTAAGAGCCTAGAGGATTCCCCACCCTCATCATCTTTGAGACCCTAGTCCTGATGTAGAGGAAGAGCCCCCTTGGAGATGGGCAGGAGCCACAAGCTGCTCTGTGAACCCAAGCACAACGTGCTTATGCCAATGGCCTGTGGATCTCTAAAGAGACCCCTAATTAGATGGCCAAATTCTCAGGTTTTCCCTAGAACATTATAGAAAAGTATTTGTATGATTAATGAAAATAAAACATACCTACAGCAACAAACAGAAAAAAAAAATAATAACACATCTCTGTAGAGGAAAACAGGTGCAGTTGACATCATGTGCAATTCCAATGCAAATCATTTATCTATTTACTCATATTTACAGTAAAGGCAGAGAAAAGGATCAGGAGCCTCACATCCCCTCACCTAGCTTTGACAATATCAGCCTTTCTCCAGTCTCACCCTATCCACCTCCAAAGGTATGTCCCCCTTCAACTCCCCCCTGATTGCCTATTTTAAGACATCAAATAAATAAACATGCAAATAAACTTGCAAATTTTCTGAAAAACAACAATAATTAAGGAAGAACTTTCGCAATAAATAAATAGATGATCCTGGCAGCAGAGTAAAAGAGAATCCAGTGGAACCAAACAAAACACCAGAGTCACAGCTATATATAAGAATTTTGTACTTGATAGAGGTGATTCATTCAAAATCAATATACAGAGCATAGGTTAATCAATCATTGTATTGAAACAACTTGATTATCACTTGGAGGAATAAACCCAAAGACCTATCTCCCTATCATGCCAACATGAATTCCAGTTTAATTTAAGATTTAAATATGAAAAATGAAGCCATGGAAGTAGTCTGAGAAAACATATTTGAGTATTTTACTTCTCTGAAGGTAAAGATGCTCTGAGTATTACATATGCTAATACTTTACTGAGTGCATGAAGGAAGAACACAGAGATTTAGTTAATTTTAAGATAAAAGTTTCTATATATCAAAAAATGTTAAGGATACAATTCAAATTGGTAAAATATAGACAGAGTTACATGAAGAACTCATAAAAATCAGTAAGAAAAATAAATATGTCCCAGGAAAGAGAGACAAAAAGCCACGAACAGGCAAATTCACACAAAAAAATGAATGAATTAAAAATTTAACTTAACATATGAAAAAAATCAATATCACTAGTAAGCAAATAAATACAAAATAAAGTAAGATGATGCCCTTTTTGTCTATCAGATGGTATATTTAAAAAAAAAAAAAAAAAACTAACACCCAATGTTGGAGCACTCATTGACTGTCAGTGGGAATATAATCAGTACAATATTTCTAGACAGGTACTTGGCAAATGTATCTAAAGCCTGATAAACATGCATGCCCTTTGAGTCAGCATGACAAAAGGACACACAGATGGATGTACAAGGATGAGGATCAAAGCATTGTTCGTAATAGGAAAAAATGTGAAAAATTTAATACCAAATAAGAAAGGATTTTTCTAAATTAATAGCACATAAAAATATAATGGAATATGATGAAAATGCAATGGAATATGATGAGGCTACTGCAGATAATGATGTAGATATCGATTTAAAGATGTTTATAATACATCGCTGGGTTATAAAACTGTATTTAGAACATGATTCATTTCTGTACTGTATCCAAACATGCATAAAAAATAACTTGGAAGGACATATATTAAAATTTAACAGTGCTTAGCTCTGAAATCATGGGTGGTTTTGCTTCATTTGTACTTCTAGTCTTAATGTAATTTTTCTAGTGACATAGGCTATTTGTGTCATGAAAATTTTTAAGCACAAAAAGTTTATATAGTTACAGTTTTAAGTATAGTCAACAGCTAAAATCCCAACAAACTTTTAAGGTTTACATCCAAATTTGTCAAACTGAATGTATTAAAATGCAGTTTTATATATTAATTATCTTTAATAAAACTATTAAAATTAATGTAACTTACCATATTAATAAAATAAAGGAAAACTTTTTAAAAGGAATGATCATTAGACTCTTTAGTCAGGAGTGAGTCAATGCTTCTAATGAAGAAGATGCTGTAGACTATCCATGACTTGATCAGAGACAGGCTATTTCAGATCATTAGCACACATGCCTTGATTGTTATGAAATATGAGGTAGGCTTTGAAATTTCAGCATATTTATAAACTCATTTCCATTAGTTCTCCAGATATTAACAAAGTTTATGAAGGACTCTCAAAAGTAATAGATGATAAGCATATTTATTTTAAAAATACACAATTTTTGCAACTGCCAACTAGTGTTCCTAAAGTGAACACTTGTCTACATCTTCAAGATACCAAGTTTCACTGACTGGAAAAACTGTATAAAAGCAGTTACCCACACATTTCTCTGAGAATTAAAAGAAGAGAGCAAAAGCTTTCCTTGTAGGTGAGCTGGCAAGTACCCTTCAGGCACCATTGCTGTCTGCAATCTGTTCCTTGGCCCAGCCCTGGGCCCAGGAACAAGCCTAGTATCAGCCAAGTGGGTTTTAAAGAGCTCTGTATTAATGGACATGCAGACAATAAAAGAAAACAGATATTTGCTGAGTGGCAGCTCTAGCCAGACATGATTTTATTAGTTTATATCTGCTATTTCATTTAGTCCTTCTACATCCATGGAATAAGTGGCCATTCCCTCATTCCACAGAGATGAAATCGAGGCTAGGATAAATTAAATAACATTCCCAAAGTGTCTCAAGTAATAAGCAGGAGAGGTGACATTCAAACCCATACCTGGCTTCAAGCTAGCATTATTCCAAAAGGCTGTAAAAACACATGATTTTGTGTCACCTGTAAATAGTCACAGGTGGGATAGCTTAGAAGTTAAGCACAGAGTCTTTTGAAACACACTGTCTGGGCTGAAATGCCCATGCTGCCATTTCTTAGGTCTATGGCTCTGTGCAACCTACTGCAACTCAGTTTTCCTCCCCTGTAAGGTGGGGTGCGAGTAAGTACCAGCATCACAGGTTGCAAGAATTAATAGAATCGAGGTGTATAAAGGAGTCTGGACTTTCCTGGACTTAGAGTAATCAACAATAAGTGCTGGCTATCTTTGTTATTGTTGTTCATGGCCATATTCATGACTCCTTTGTGTTGTTTTCAACAGCTAGACTTTGTCTTAGTTACCCTGGCTTCCTTCTCTCCCTGGTTTCTCAGGACTGCAATTCTGATCCCAGCTCAGAGGCTGGGTTCCCTACCTGCTGCCAGGCCTTCACAGAGCCACCTCCACACCTGCTTCCCGGAGTGCCACAGACTGCCCACCCTTGGGCCCTGTCTTGCTTTTCTCTGCCAGACTGTGGGGTGCCACTTGTAAGCCTTTGCAGGACCTTTCATGGTGACAGCTTGCCTGGCTGTGCCATCCACCACTTGTCACCACTCTCTCAATACCCTCTGCTTGCAAACTGGAAAACATCCTTTGTCTCCAGCATGGGGACCTGCCCCTCCTCCCTTGGTGCAGTCCCTGTTTTCACATTCTGGCACCACAACACCAGCCTGACCTGCTGTTTATCCATCAAACTCGAGATGGTATTTGGAAGGATACTAAAGAGAAAGCTCTTAAAGGTAAAGAATGTAGACCCCTCCCATCTCTAGGGTACCCTAAAAACCTCCCTGAAAAGGCAATACATTGTACTAATCATAAATGCAGTTAATTTAAAAAATTAAACAAACTGCACAATATTTATGTCACTGAGCTATCTCACCAAATGTGGTATAAATCAGTCTAAGAAACCACATCCCAAGTATTTCTTCAGACAGTGTTGACCTCTGAATCCTCAGCTGAATTTCTCTGCTTCTTTTCTTTCTGCTAAAATACATTCACTGGCACTTCACCAGTCTCTCCTTGCCAAAAAAGAAGGATTTGCAGCGTGACGCCTGATTTGAAATCACCTGAAGATTATTGGTAGTTTTTTTTTTTTTTTTTTTTTTTTTTTGCCATCTCTAATCTTATGTTAATAAGTGCTCAACTGCCTCAAAGGTTCAAATCCTTCCAGATTATCTTTGATGCTACAGGCAACTCCCTCATGGAAACAGCAAAGTATCTTCAGTAACACAGGGCTAACACACACACACACACACACACACACACACACACACACAATATATATATATTTGAGACTTCAAAGAACACATTTCCCAGTCTTCCCTAAACTGCATTCAAAATGAAACAATGAATTCTTTGGCCTCATCATACATCCAAAGTTTCTAGTGCTTTGTTCTGAACTTTCTGAACTTTCTTTCACATTTTTCATTTTGCTTTCTACAGATGAGTACTTTATACATACACTACACCTCTCACCTAAAGTTCTCAAAAGTTCTTTACACAAATATTTTACAATGTGGATGCTGGTATTCAAATTTCAGATATAACAAAACAGAAGCCAAATCTTCTAGAGACTGTCTGAAAACATGTTTACGCACAAGATGCCCAGAGACAATATTAGATTGCTACTGAATAAACCACGTTTTATTTTCTGACATAAAATGATGTCACAGTTTCTAGCAAGGTTTGATAAAATTCAGGATGCAAGGCCAAGTATTTATTGAGCATCTCATAGTGATACAACTTCTATGCCAGAAAATATTGTACGAAGAAAACAAATGTAAGACATAAATATCTCTAACACGATCTTGTTCAGATCTCAAGACTAATACTAGAAACAGTCACAGAACATACCAGTCTGCGATTAGAGCTTAATAAACTGAATGATAATTTCAGAAGTAATTAAGAAAAAGGAGTGAGGAGGCCAGAAACATGAAAAATAGAGAAAACGTGTAATTTTCAGGTGGTCCTTAAAAAATGGTTAAATGATGGATGGGCAGAAAAGAAAGGGAATGACACTCATTCTTTAAAGAAGCAGCATAAGAGGAATACACATTAAGTTGCTGAAGTAGGTCAGAGATCAGTAAACAGGTGCATAATGGGGGAAGGGTAGCAGACCAGGAGAAGGAAGAGAAGAAAAAGAATAGTCTTCTGCACCACAGCAGAGGATTTGTTGCAGGCGGTAGAGAGAAATAACCTGGGATCATTGAGTGGAAAGGAAACTATGTAGCTTTGAGTGCAGTTTTAGGAGCCTGAACTTGATCCAGTAGAAAGCCAATGCAGACACTTAGCAGGACATCTGCATGGGCAGCCTCTGCTTTGAGAATACTCAGCCAAAGGAGGGTGAATAAAATGGGAGGTAACCTAATTCTTCAGTTTGTTGTTTTCTTACAGAGAGCTGCATTTCACAGCACAGCCTGGAAAGATCACAATCTCCTCTCATTTTTTTTTTTTTTTCAAAACCTTGGGTATTCCAAATGCATTCAGAATTTCTGTTCAAATAGGAATAATAATGTATTTGGTAAATTGTTTTTATAGATTTATATTAAATCATGTACAGGAATTGACTGACATGTAGAAAGCCCTCAATAAACATCAGTTCTCTCCCCACTAAGCAATTGCAATTCCTACAAATATTCAAAGATGAGATATAAATATAAGATTCTGAGGTTTAGGCCAATCTGTTGTGTGGAATTTCCAAAAACTTAAAGAACAATCAATTTTTTAATTCAATCAATCAATGAGCTGATGTTATTTCAGTGTGATCAATGTAAACCTAAGAGTTCTTGTTCATTCCAAATGATTTCACAAATACATATACTGAGTTATTGTCCCCAATTTAAATGAAAAAAATACTTGTAATACTGCTGCTTCATGTAGAATTAGATTAAGAAGTAAATGTCCCAAGTATGGGGCTCCCATCCACCTTCCTTTATCCTTTCAACAAACACTTATTGAGTACCTGCTAAGTGCTAAGCATTGCTCAATGTTTTGGGAATATAGCAATGAACAAAATGACAAAATCCCTATGCCTATTTACCTTACATGCTAGAGGAGGAAGACAGATACTGTATTAATAAGTAAAACTAAACTAATAAGTAAAATAAATTTTTTATAGTTAATGAGTAAAATTTATGATGTGAGATGATGATGTGTACAAAGATAAAAATAACAAGTGAGCAAGAGGAGGAAACTAAATTTGTAGTGAATGCAGTGGTCAGGAAGACATTCTCTAAAATGATAAGATGTGAATAAGAGTCTGAAGGAGGTGTGGGAGCCAGCCCTGCCAGGGTCCCCAAGTGCCCAGAGATGTCATGATAAATTTGAAGTATAGCTTGCAGATGGGGCTGAGTGATCAGGGGAGACAGGAGTAAAGAAGAGGTCTGAGAGGTCAGGTGTAACTGGGATCTTGCAAGACATAGCTGCTTACAAGACATATTTAGACACAGCCCCTTAGTGGAATAGAAACTGACCTTTCAAGGACACAGATGTCATGGGAGAGGCAGGAAGTAGCACCAAGCTCCAACCTGATGACACCCAGTTTTGCTCCCTCTAGAACCCAGACTCAGAACCCCCTCTCAATTTATTCTTGCAGCAACAATGAAAATATAATAATGTTAAATATAAATATACATAAATAATGTAATATAATATAAATATGCATTCAACATCACTAATGAATCAAAGTGCAGTCCTCAGACAAACAAAGGTAGCAGGCTATCTTTTGAAAACCACTACCCAAGATGTGACAGGACACTATCCAGCAGGCAGGAGTTGCCAAGAAGGGCAAGAGGTGCCAACAAAGGCAGATGGTATCTGCAGGAAGCCTACCTCACTGGGACTGGGCAGCCAATGATTAGCACAAAAGGTGAAGGAAAAGGCAACTCAAAGCTTACAGATTAAAACTGGAAATCTGAGCTCTTCGCCATTTCATCCACAGATTTAATGGTTGGCAGGTTGGAGTTTTATTTTCAGTGATTACCTAGAAGAGAAATCTGTACTGGAAACCTGTGGAGTCCCATAACACAGTCAGCAAGACCTTAGAAAGCCTGCTTCACCCAAAGAAATGATGATGATGATGATGATGATGATGATGATGTTGTTGTTGTTGTTGTTTGTGACCTGGTCACCTGGATAGCTCCCTGTTCAGCACTAGGCACTTATATGAATTAATCAGGTAATTCCTGGTGATATATAGCTTCCCACTTCCCAGAGGAAACCAAAGATAATCATATTATTGAAACATTAAACACATGGCTATGCATTGTTTTCTCCCTGGTTAGTCATGGGGATTTAGGAAATGCTTCCTATTAGCAATTCTGGCATTCATCTAAAAACAAAAACAAAAAGCTAAAATTTTGGCAACATTTCAGCCCAATAAACTGCCTACTGTTGCACAGCGTTAACTAACACAGAGGAGAAACCAGGCATAATGTCACAGGATGGTGAAATGTCACCATTATCTTATAGCTATTTTCCCATCTAGTGTGGGATTTTCCCCTTGTTTGGGCATAGCATTCATCTCCTAAGGCACGTTCAGAGGTTACTAGCTTACACACTGGGAGATGAGACAGAGAACTGGGGTCGGGGTTGGGGTCGAATCCTAAAGAAGGCATAAACTGGCTGTGTTTTTAATTATCTTGAGCCAAATGAAGTGTTTGCTTTAAGTTGTGAAATTCCCTGCAATAATTATCTTAGTGGAAAATTTAATAAAGCTACCATAACATGATCAGAAGCCTTGGTAAACATGTAAATTATTTATTTGTAAGTAATTACTTTCCTTCGGCAGCTCTAAGGTAAAATACACTTCATAGGAAATAAAATGCACAGCAGCTCTGTCTCCCCTAATGTGAATTGCAAGAGCACATTTTGTAGCACATTCCAACTTGGAATCCACCAATGTCAAACTAGTTCCTAAGTTTGGGATAAAAATAATATTGCCAGTTGCCTTTACTACCTAACAATCATGCCCAGTCTCATATTAACGACCACAACAAAAACCCACAGCTTTAGCAAAATTGTGACTGTGGCAATTTATAGTGATTTTCAGGGTTTTTAAAAATCCAGCAATGCTGACAAACAAAAACTGAGAATTGGAAAAAAATAAATATGAACATTCAAGTATGTGGTTCATATTTAAGAAGAGACGTCCCTTTTGTTAAACATACACATACAAACATACACACATATACACAGGCTTTTTAGACCTCATGATTTTAAAAACAAAATACAGCTGCATGAAATTATACAATCAAATTTTAATTTCAAAACAGCAAAGTTATAAAAGGCATAATAACTACATCAGATTTGTAAAAAAGAAACTGGATTTCATTAAGAAGTGAATTAAGCTTCTTTACACCAAACTCTCTATTTAGCACAAAATTTGTGGATTCTAAGTGAAGGCTTTCCCAACAACTAAGTGAAAACACCTCTGAGTTAAAATAAAACGAAAGGAAGGAAGGAAGAAAAACTTAATCTGGAAACTGTTTGGGTATACAAAAACCTATTTCAAACTTCCTGGTTTCTACTAGTCCATCATGGCACAGTACTATTTTTATAGTACTGTGTTTTGTGGTTGCTGTTGTTATTTTCTTTCTTTTATAGAAAAACTAGAAGCTGAGTGTGTGCTAATGATGGACTAGAACATCAGGGAGGTTGACCAGGCAGTCTTGGTGACCAAGACTGGTTTCACTTTGGTGCTTCTCTTTCTAATGGCTTTGTCCCTATCATACTGGCTGATGCTCCCCACAGTTTGGAGGCCAGCAGAAGTCTGCAAGCTGCAGGCCAGGCCCTGCAGTGCTTTCCTCCACCTGAGCAGGGAAATCTGTTCCCCTCACTCTGCTAACAAGAAGGACTGCATTCATGCATGGAAACACTAAGGAATGGTAAACCAGTTGTTCCTGAAACACTGCACCCAAAGCATTTCTCTGCACCCAGGAACCCATGCTGCAAAAGCTCATAGATGTCATTTCTCTTCCATAGAAATGGAAGTAATTTGTGTGAACCCTGACCAGTTCTCAGGAGGCAAAGAGAAGATAAGTTAAGCACCTTCCATTTTGAAGATAGGGGAGCTAATGACAGAGCACCCCTTCATAGGGGCAGAGGTAGGTACAGAAGGCATTTCATAAGCCACATACCCTTAAGCTATCCTCCAGAGAAAGCTACCTCCTTTAGAAATTTTGAAAATAAATACACATAAAATATCATTTCCTCATTTCATCGTTTTCAGATTTGATGTCCATGTGTCAGATACATATACTAAAATTTAGAAAATAGAAAAGACAGAATTAGAAAAAGAAAAACTAAAATAACATATTGTGTAATTGTATGTGCTTCCCCGAAGCCCATTTACCTGGTCATTTTAGTCTAGTTTTTACATTAGCTATATGGGTGTTAGTAGTACCCACCTGTATGGTAAAATATCTACTAGTACTCCATATACTAAATGAAAATAAAACTTGTAACATTCCCTGAGAATTTCTATATTTAGTGATACTTGAAATTGTGCATAGACTACTTTTGAACTCCATGATCAACTTGACTTTAAGACAGGAAATCTGTGTTTTGGAAGTTTTAGAATGATTGAAAGAGGTTCACTAATCTGGAAGCTCCCAAGCATTACTTGTAGAAAAACGATATCAATTATGTAAATAATTTTAAAATGTAGTAGGCCGCTATGAATTTAAGAATTCATTTTTGAATGTCAGAATGTCACTAAATTCATAGTGACTCTTGCTGTGTGTGTCCACCCAACCCCCATCCCAAGCAACACAGTCTAAATATATAACCATTCTCATGTGCAACTATCAAAAACTGATGCGACTATCAAAATTTGCCTTCCTGGCATCTTTTGTTCCTTTTCTGACTACATAAATTCCTATGATCATTACTGAAACTCCTTTCCATGTTTGGGGCATAACCCAATATATATATATATCCCCTCTTACCAGCAGGGTTGGGCACGTAATGCAGGCCTACCCAGTCAGGGTACTCTGTCCTATGATTGGTGCAGTGAAAGGTATGTGGCTCAAGATAGACCAATCAATCTCTAAGATTTGATTGGGGGGAGGGGTGGTCAGATACAGAAGGAGTTAAAGGGTTTGTTTTCTCTTTGGAGACCACTGGCTATAAATAATATGTAGGCCTAGTTTCCTGAGGCCTTGTTTTGTTTCCTAGCTTCAAAGAAACTGCCTCACATGATGCCAATACAGAGGGCAGGCAAGCAAAGCAAAAAAGGAAAAGAGAAAAAGACTTAGCTCCATAACACCATTTAAGTTCCTGATGCTTAACTATCCCTGCTTGACCTAAAGTTATGTGAGTCAATAAAGTCATTTTTAATTTGGTTTACTTTCATGAGAATCTTGACTAATATTAGGCATGAAAAAAACTTGTTTGTTACTAAAAGATTTCAAACTACAAAAATGGATGACCAATGCACTACTCTCTAAACTCTTATCTTTCCTTGGTTGTCACAGTGCCACACTCTCCTAGTTCTATCATTGAACTTGTGATCATTCCTTCTTTGTCTCCCCACTTGTTCCTTGAAGGCTGATGTACTGTGTTCCTGGTTTCAGCTGCGTGTATCTCTCTACATATTTCCTCATCTGATTTTATCCACCTACCTTATGTCTAGTAACCGTGATGAATTGGTTCTTAGCATTGATTCCATTCTCCTTGTGGAGAATCCACCCGTACTGTAGAGGCTGGAAAGGTAAAAACTACATTTTGCAGACTATCTTGCAGTAAGAGTTCTGAATACATATTAGGTGCCAAAGCCTGACATGATCCAGTGAAATATTTAGAAGACAGAAGTGGAGCAGGGGCTATTTTTTTTATCGTGTTTGGTTATTGTTGTTGTCAAATAGGGATGTAGAAATGTTGGGTTTGGGGCAGCAGTTTCCCTATGTGGAATCCCTGTGTGATGGCATGGTATCTAGAGGATTATGACAGTCATGGCGGTAGCAGTCCCTTGTTCCCAAGATGCCAGTCACACTGTGTATTCTCAAATTGTAGAGGTTCGGTGGCAACCTTCTGGGACCATTTTCTTGGGGCTAATTAGAAGGTCTTGTTCTGAGGGTCATCTCAGGAAGACTACTTCTTCAGCCTTCTGAATGATTTTGCAATTCTGCAAAATGCTAGGAGTGTTTGCCACCCAATTTTTCTAGAACTCCACACTCCACTATTGACAAGAGGATAAAATTTTAAAACTATTCTATAGTCCATAAGTCCAAGCTTGATGGGTCTACTACTTCCCAGGCTAGCCTTGGCTCCTGCCAGTTTCCTCTACACCTTCACACAATGATAAGCTCAGTCCTCCTTTATGTCCCTGTTAGTGGTACATGTTACTACCCCGTTTTCCTGGACCTTGCTCTCCCTCTTGATTCCCTGATAAATATCTATGCAGCCTTCACAAACTTTTACAGAGAGGTTAGTTGTCTGTAAGATAACAATTCATACCAAACGCTTTTAGAATAATCAGCTTCATGTATTGTAACTTTTGTTTTCATGGTTATCTTTCTACTATAATTAAAATTCACTGAAGGTGCTGCATTTTTCCTAGTTTCCCCTGAGCCTATTATAGTATACAAAATTTAAGTGGACAGAATAAAACTTTCTCAATTTATGAAATGTTTCAGAGGTTTAATTTCAATTCCTTTCAGTTCCATCTCCTGGGAGAGATGATAATATCAGAAATAAAATGTTTCTACTTTGAGAAGACATTACCTACATATGAAAACTTTATTAGCGTCACTTCTTTCAGAACTTCAAGAAAGTTTTCCACCACCAGGCTCCACTACAAAGTCATCTAAAGTCAAGGAAACTTCAACTGTGTCCCCCCAAAACACACAACCTCGATTCTTCCCCTTAGATGTTCTGCCTTTCCAGTCTCTCCCTCAAATTCATAGAAAGGAGATAGGCTACTTTAATAATCTTTCTCTTTTGTTATCCTCAAAGCTTTCTATTGTGTGTACTTATAGAATTGATAGAATTTCTCTAAACCTGATTTAATTAAGGTGTCTCACGTTTGTTATCTAGGAATAAAGTGATAGATACTAACAGGAAATTGTTAGTAAAATTAATAAAAAAAATAATGTAGTGTAACTACCAGACCATTTTAGTAATCCTGTCCTTCTCAATGCTTGAAGAAGGATTAAAAGTTTAGTTCTTAAAAAGGTAAAAGCATGAACCAGAAAGTATGAAGTAATGATGTTAACGGGGATCCCCATGCATGATGGTGTGTCAGGGTGCTCATTCCTTCAGCAACTCAATAGAAAGCAGCAGCCCTTATTGATCCTTTGTTCCTATTAGAAGGAAGAAAATGCCAAATGCCATTCTAAATAGGATTTGAACATAAGACATTTAAACCTCAAAGACTTCATGGAAAAAAAAACCAAGCATCTAAAGTAGGTTTCTAAGTCCCAGAGGGCCTCAGGTCCAGTTAGTACTTAAACATCGATCCTTTGAGATGTGTCTGGTGGACATCATCATCATCTGGTGCAGTTATTATTATAGAATCTCTACTTTTTCTTCCCCTCATGCCTCTGTCAACATGATCTCTTGTATCTTGATACTGAACCAACTTTCACCAAAAAAAAAAAAAGAATTCTTACTCTCAGATTTCAATTTCTGAGGTAGGCTAACTGAATTTCCTTGGCCATGATTGATGTAAGGGGAGCAGTGTGATTCAGTCCTTTGCGGAAGTTGCTATGACTCATCTTGTGACCATGCCTGGAACTGACCGACTTTAGCATTAGCCCTTTTAATCTGAGTTGGAAATGCTGTTTAGAGACAACCGATTGCTAGTACATGTACAAAAAGAACACACAAAGAAAAGAAAAACAAACAAACAAAACAGAAAGTTCTATTAGACTGGCTGAGCATACAGGGAATATTAGAACAAAGATTAAAGTTACTTTCCATGGGAACAGGTAGAAAGCTATCCCCGTGGGTTCAATAAGTAATTTACAAGGACATTTTTTTTCTCTCATTCTGTAAGTCCTAAGATCTCCAAGAAATTGATTTGATCTATAGATCTACCCTTCACCCCAACTCTCAAGCAAATAAGAATTGTAAATTCTACCTCAAGACTGCCCACAATCCTTCACTAGGATTATTATATACTGAAGTGAAAGAAACAGAAAGATACTTTCTCCTTCCTTTTGAAATTCTCAGTAGCAGTATTGTAAGCCTAGAGTTACTAGCTGCGGTATTTTCTTGCCTGATAAACCTATCTGTACTCAATGACAATGAGAACATCACAGAGAAAAGCAGACATAAGAGTGTGATTGGGTCCCTAAGGTCACAGAGGCACAGTAGTTTCTCTAGCTCTTCCTCTGATTTAGGATCTGCCCTTTTCCAGACACCCCTTTCTTACATGAGATAACTTAGCTTTCTGCCACTTGCAACTGAAAGAGTCCTAACTAATAAATCATATTCTGAATCATCAAAACAATTAAAGAATTAAGTAAATTGCCCCAGTTACACATTTCATAATTGGAATAGACAGAATACCTAGATCTTCATAGAGTCCAAAATATTTTCTGCAATGCCATAGTTAGTTATCACCTTTCAAAACAAGCCTCAGAAGAAAGGATCCTAGGAAGATGGCAGAGTAAAGAGCACCAAGAATCTCTCCCCGACCCAGACAACAATTTGGGGATACTGGAGTCTAATGAAGGCTTGGAACTTTTGGGAGAAGTCCTGGACAGTCAATTTCAGTTCTTTGTGCTGTAGCAGCTAGGCATCCCTGCCCATGGCAGACAGCTGTGCTTCTGTTTCTGGAGCAGCATACTCACAACTTACAGGAGCCAAAGTGGCCAAAAAGCACCTTGTCCTCCAATTATTGCAAAACTCTGCTTTGGTTTATGACTTTTTTAAAAAATATTTTTTTAGTTGCAGATGGACACAATACCTTTAATTTATTTGTTTATTTTTATGTGATCCTAAGGATCAAACCCAGTGTCTCACACATGCTAAGCAAAGAATGCCCTACCACTGAGCCACAACCCCAGCCATTTAACTGCTACTTCTAATCACAGAGGTGAAGACAAAGAGGCATAAGGTCACTGTTGTTGTTCCTCCCCTCATTGTTCCACTTCCTCTCCCTCCAGCTGAAGTGACTACCAGGAGACGGAAAGGGCAAACACTTTCCTTTTACCTTCCTTCATTTTTTGCTTTTTCCTCTTCTAGGAGCCAGACATTAAAGATTATAACATTCAAAAGCAAGTGTATGTACTGGGAAAATTAGAAGTGACCACAGCTGCCCAGAGGGAGGCTCAGGTGCAGACTCAGAAAAATACCTGAGAAGACTTTGAATTTATGTTCTGATCCTGGGCAGAAAAATCACCTGCAACAATTTTTTTTTAAATAATAAAAATTCCCAAACCCCAAGGAAGGAAAAAAACATAATTTCCATAGTTAACACAAAGGTCAACAGATTTATACTCAAATGTCAGGTTAAAAATAACAACAAAATCATAGGCATAAAAGAAACAAGTAAGTATGGCCAAAAGAAAAAAGTAAACCAACAGAAATTGTACCTGAAAAAACATCTGTCAGCATATCTACTAAACAAAGACTCTAAAATAACCATCTGAAAGATGTTCAAGAACTAAAGAAAGATGTGAAAAATGTGAAGAAAATAATGCATGAGCAAAATGAAAATATTAGTAAAGAGAGAGAAAACCTAACCAAAAAAAATCTAGTACCCAGTATTGAATTTAGGGGCACTTGACCACTGAGCCACATTCCCAGCCCTATTTTGTATTTTATTTAGACAAAAGGTCTCACTGAGTTGCTAGTGCCTGGCAGTTGTGAGATTGGCTTTGAACTCGTGATCCTCCTGCCTCTGCCTCCCAAGCTGCTGGGATTACAGGCATGTGCCACCACACCCAGAAATAATTTTTAATGAAAAAAAAAAAAATACCAAGAGAAATTCAAGAGCAAATTGAGAAGATATAAGAATGAATCAGGAAATTTGAAGATAGGAAAATGAAAATTGTCAAGTCTGAGGAAATTAAGACAAAAGAACAAACGATTGATGAACCGATCTTAGAGGACCTATAAAATACCATTCAGCCCACCAATATACCCATTGTGGGAGTGCTAGAAGAGAGAGAAGAACAGAGAAAATATTAGATGAAATAATAATTGAAAACTTCCCAAGTTTGATAAAAGACATAAATATGAATGTCTAATTACCTCAACAAATTCCAAGTAATACAAACACAAATAGACCCACACTGGGACACTTTAGAATCAAACTTTCCAAAATCAAAGGGAAAATCTTGAAAGTAGCAAGAAAGAAGTGAGTTAATCCATCAAAGGTATATTCTTCAATAAGATTATCAGAGATGTTAGAGGCCAGAAGAGAATAGGCCAATGTAGTTAAAGTGCTAAAAGACTAAAAAGACCAAAAAATGGTCATCTATAAATCCTGTGTCAATAAATTTATGCTCCCAAGTAAGGAAGAAATTAAGGCATTCCAGAGGGAATCTGGGAGAAAGGAACAAACTAAAAGCAGAGGGAGTTTGTGACTACTACACCTACCCTGTACTTTTGTTCAGGCAATCCTGAAGGATGAATTGAAAGGAAATTAGACAGTAACTCTAAAGTGGTATGAAGAAGATCTCAATGAAAGTAAATACATGGGCAATAATAAATGCTAGCATTGTTATTGTACATGATTTATGAGACTACTGTACTGGACTGTTGTATCGTTCGTTTGTTTTGTTCCATTTGGGAGGGTTACTAGGGATTGAACTCAAGAGGCTCTCTACCACTGAGCTCCATCCCCAGTCTTTTTAAAATTTTTTTATTGTGAGACCAGTTCTCAATTACTTGCTTAAGATCTTACTAAGTTGCTATGGCTAGTCTTGAACTTTCGATCCTTTTGCCTCAGCTCCTGAGTCACTGGGGTTTTTGGCATATGCCAAGATGCATGACTAAATTACTATACTTTTTTTTTTTTAAAAAAAGCAATTCTTCTAAAAACTAGTATTATTTTAATATTTTTTGTGACTCTATATTTTGTTTCTACTTAATTCAAGTGACTAACGCTTCTTTTTTAAGTGATTTCTGTTTGGGGGCATGTAACATATAAAGATGTAATTTGTAATAACCAGTGAAAAGGGTGGAGATAGAGCTGCAAAGGAGCATACTTTGTATGTTGTTAAAGTTAAGATGGTATAAATTCAAATTAGTGTTTTATAATTAGGATTTTAAATGTAGTACCTATGGTAACCACAAAGAAAATAGCTATGGAATATGTGCCAAAGAAGTTGAGAAAGTGATTTAAATGTTTTAAAACAACAAATTAGCTAAACACAAAAGAAGATAGCAGTATGGGAAGTAAGGGACAAAAGAGCTATAAAACTAGGAAACAAATAGAATTTTTAAAATCCCCCCTTTTCAAGAACTACTTTAAATAGATTAAACTCTTCAATCAAAAGAGACATTGGCAGAATGGATTTTACAAACCAAGATCCAATGTTGTCTGTTTAAACAGATTCACTCTGTTACTCAACCACAAAGAAGAATAAAATTATGGCATATGCTGATAAATGGATGTAACTTAAATAAGTGAAATAAGCTAGTTCCCCCAAATCAAAAGCCAAATGTTTTCTCTAATATGTGGATGCTAACCCACAATAAGGGAGGGTAGGGAGGAGAAGAATAAAAGTCCACTGGATTAGACAAAGGGAAATGAAAGGAAAGGAGTGGGGAGGGGAATAGGAAGGACAGTAGAATTAATCACACATAACTTTCCTAGCCTTGTATTTGAATACATGACTAGGGTAACTCCATATCATATACAACAAGAAGAATAGGATCATAATTAAATAAGTTATATTCCATGTATGTATAATATGTTAAAATACATTCTACTGTCATGTATAACTAAAAAGAACAAATTAAAATAAATTTTTAAAAATGTAGACCAGATTGGGCTGGTGTTATGGTTCATTGGTAGAGCGCTCGCTTCGCACGTGAGAGATCCTAGGTTCGATCCTCAGAACCACATAAAAATAAATAAGTGAAATAAAGGTATTGTGTTCAACTACAACTAAAAAAAAAATATTGTGTCCACCTATAACTAAAAAATAAATATTTTAAAAAATGTAGACCAGATAAGTTGAAAATGAAAGGATGGGAGAGGATATGTTACAACAATAGTAACAAAAAGAAAGCAGGGGTGCTATATGCTAATACCTGCCAAAGCAGACATTGAATCAAAAATGTTTCCAAAGACAAAGAATGATACTATATGTTAGTAAGTTTCAAAGCAGAAAGAAGATATAACAGTTTAAATGGGTAATTATTGATCAATGAGTATAAAGTTTCAGTTTTATAAAATGAAGAGTTCTGGAGACAGGTGGTAGTGGTAGTGCTTGCACACTATGCATGTCTTTAAAAACAATCAAGTGTACAATTAAAAATTATCTAGATGTAAATTATATGTATATGAATGCTATCACAATAAAAAAAAATGAGGGGAAAAAAAGCCTACCATCTTTCAAACTGACTGCCTTACAGGTGACCAGGTTTTCAAATTGCATATTAAAGCAGGACACTGAAAGCATGATCTATAGAAGAAAAAAATGATATGTCAGATTTCATTAAAATTAAGAACTTTTAAGATGGTCATTAGGGTACGCATCTATAATCCCACTATTCAGGGTGCCAAGGCAGGAGGATCACAATTTCAAGGCCAGCATGGGCAAATTCACGAGAGTCTGTCTCAAAAAATATAAAAGACTGATGATTGTAACTCAGTGGTAGAGGATCCCCAACTTTAGTTCCTAGTAACACACACACACACACACACACACACACACACACACACAGAGAGAGAGAGAGAGAGAGAGACATACAGACAGACAGACAGCATTAGGGCTAGGGTTATAGCTCAATGGTAGAGTGGTTGCTTAGCCTGTATGAGACTATGAGGTCATGGGTTCCATCTCCAGAACTACAAAAGGAATAAAGAAAAGTAAAATGCCATTAATAAAGAAAAAGCAAGCCACAGAATGGGAAAAGATATTTGTTCTTTTGATTTGTTAAATCAGAATACTTGAATACAAACCAATAACAAAAGACAATTAGTTAAAGGATTTGAACAGTATTTCATAAATTAGTTTCCCAAAAGGCCAATAAGTATATAAAAATGTATTCAATATCATTATTAATTAGAGAAATAAAAAATCAAAACTGTAATGAGATACTACTACACATTCACTAGACCAACTAAAATTAAAAATACTGACAAACATCACATATGGGCACAAATGCAAAAGGACTAGGGTTTTCATGCATCACTAGTAGGAATAAAAATTAGTTGGAAGACCCTTAGCATTTATTATTGCTAAATCATGTGTGCCTGTTCTAGTTCTAGCTATCTACTAAAATTAAAATGAGATGTGTCTATCAAAATCCCAATAGACATTTGTCCATAACCGAAAAATTAAGCATCCATCAAGAGGAGAGAGATATATCCATACAGTGGACTACTCTAACCACAGTTAAAAATAAAGAACAAACTATTATTTATCACAGGCAAGAATAAAGATGAATCTCATAAGCATAATGATAATAATGTTGAGCATAAGAAACCAGATATGGTGCGTGATTCCATCCTATAAAATGTAAAACCAAGCTATGATGACAAAAGTAAGGATGGCAGTCACCTCTGAATGGAGGACAAGAGGACAATTTAACTGGTAAGGCAAAAGAGGGAAATTTTAAAATATTGTTTTGCATCTTGATTACATAGTTACACATAGGCAAAAATTCACTGATCTATACACTTAAGATTTACATACTTTTCTGTTATATCTCATGGGAGGAAAATAAGAAAATAACAAAAACATGTCCTAATTTTCCATGTTTTATCATTTTAATGATTTATCCTTCAACATGCAAAAACAGGCACCCAAAGGGAGTGAAACTGAGATAATTTTAAACGGATGTGTGCAGTACAACTGTGAAGCCCAGATTTCTGCCTAACTAAGCTGGGTGACACTGTTTACGAAGTAAGTATTTGAGAGTAGTTTGGGAACAAGATGTGACAAACCAATGAGCAGAAGTGATTTATCACCTTTCTTGACCCACAAAATCACAACAAGTTGAATTAACATGTTCTTTGCAAGTCAGGGAAAATATAAGTCATCTCATCTAGCTTTAGAAACCCTCTCTAAGAACTATGCATTGTGCTGAACTCTGCCTTGAGAGTACTATGTTATTACATTACTATTTAATTTTATAAATATATCCACCTCTTACAAAAGCACCCTCAAATAATTATATTTTCTCTTATTTTCAAATTATCTTAGAAAGCCCCATAAATGACAGAGCATTAATAAAACAGAATGTACAACAGTATTATTGTTTCTAGCTAATCATTAAAGTACAATAAACATGACAAAAAGCATGTCTAGGCAAATACACATGCTCACAAATATTATTCAATCTCTTTTCAAGGCTCTTGCATGCTGACCTTATCAACCCAATTAGATGGTTACCCATTTCCAAAGCAAAGTTAAAAACAGGAAACATCATTAAGAAAAATGGGCAAAGGTTAGCTTCCTGGAGAATTATTCTTGCAAGAAGTGTCTGATTTTTGTCAATTTGTTTTGAGAAGTGACAATTGCTACTGGAATAGGCTGTTCTATGCTGTTTTACTTAGGAAATCTAGTGGCTATTGTTGAACACAACATTTTAGAACTGGAAGAGACCTTGGGTATAATATAATGCATCTTTCTAACCCTCATTCAAAGGGTAAGAAAATTGTGGGCCAGAAAGTTTTAATTACTTGCACCTGGTCAAATATTTGGGGCATGCCTAGGTATCCTTACAAATGTACTTTAAAACTAGCCTTGAAGCTATAAAGCTTAAAGGAAAATAGACATATTTCACAAAGGAAAGTTTAGTTTATAAATTGTGGGGAATCTGCCATTTCTAGTTAATTTCCACTGAAACATTGGCAAGGTCCTGACCTTACATCCAATATGCAGAACAATTGTTCTGAACCTCACAATTAATGTGGGTCTAAAACTAAAGCAGAAGCCCTGAAAATGGCAAAAAGAAAAAAAAGGGGATGGGGACACTTTTTAAATATGAATAATAGAGGAGGATAAGTCCTGGGTTTCCTGGCTTGTGATATATTGCAATGGTCTTCAATCTTATTTTCTACCTAAATTCAATCTTTTGGGGGGTAGTTCTCCAGAATAACCTGTACTATCTTCCTAAACTGCAGATTTTACCCTCCAATATAATCCTCATCACCTCTTTTGTCAAAATTTTCACCACTGTGATCAGAAGACCTGACAAGAACAACTTAGAGGAGGAAAAGTTTATTGGGGACTCAGCTTCAGAGGTATCAGTCCTTAGGCTGCCAAGTTCATTGATCTGGGCCCAAGGTGGGGCAGAACATCAAGGTAGAAGTGTGTGGCAGAGGAAAGCTGCTTAGGACATGGCCACCAGGAAGCAGAGAAAGAGAGAGAGCTCTGTTCACTAGGGACAAAATGTATACCCTAAAGTCATGTCCCCAGTGACCTACCCCTAAGCCTATGACTACCACCCAATTAATTACTCCATTCAAGTGGATTTAAGCACTGATTAGTTCAATCACTTCACCACTAAACTGTCTTGCATTGTCTCACACATGAGCTTTTTTGGGACACCTCGTATCTAAACTATAACACTGCCTATCTTAATTGAGTTTCCTAGAAGCAGGTGCTGACACCAAAATGCATATCAAGGTCATTTATAACAGAGTTACCAAGAAAAAACAAGGAGCAGGAAGTGGAAAAGGGAAGGAAGGAGACTGGGCAATCATTCATCATTCAAGGTGAAGGTTTAACTCTGACTCACTGCTGCAGGCCACTCTTAACACAGTGTATTATTGTCACCCCAAGTGCAATATGCAGATCCCTATGGCCTCTGAACCATGTGTTATCCATGGTCCATGGTGAGATAGGTGGTTACAGCTAAATCACTACACCCACTATTTCCGCTGATATTTCTTTCACAGAACTATTTCTTTGTAAAGAAAGCAGTGTACAGATTTACATTTTGGCACAAGCTAATCTTGTCTTGGATCTAATGAAATGTTTGCTTGTTGTTTACTTTGAATAACACTAGCAGAGATCAGCCTTCAGAATTTTCCTAATCAGGAAAAAGGAAGCTAGATTATTTATATTCTATCATCATCAATTAGTGCTTAAGGACGGTACCCTGGGGATATGGTATGAAAATTCCTAGATCTCCAGGCTTGGCAGGGTAGGGTTATCTGGTATACATCCCTAAGGAGATACATATGCTAGCTATTTGTTGGGAATAATATAACAGTTGTTAAAAAAAAAAAAAAAAAAAAAAAAAGGTAAAGGACTCTGAGATTATAAGGGAGGAACTCTACCCTAATGTCATTCACTGAATTCTCTAGAAAGTCCTTCCTTTGTATTGGAGCATGATGCCTTCCTACATCTGGTCTTCATCTGTCCAGTTTTATCTTTAATTATGCCCTACTCTATCCTATCTCAATCCATCCAAGTGTTTTTCAATTTTGCATACACTTTGGAATCACCCAGAGACTTAAAACCTACTGATGCCTGAGTACTACATCCTACCATCCTGATTTTATTTGTCAGGTAAGGTCTAGACTTTTACATTCTCCCTCAGATAATTCTATTCTGCAGTCAAGATTGAGAAACACTACTATAAATTTTTATATTTAATTACTTACAATTCTATGCCTTTAAAATTCCTTTTATTTCCTCAGCGAAAATAAGTCCATACTTCCTTTTCTTATTAACTGGAGTTTTTCTTGCCTAGTGCATTAGACACTGTACTAAAATGCTTGCAAGATAGGAGGAGACAGTATTTCTCTTGAGCAGTACAAGGAGGCAACAGTGTAGTGCCTAGGATTAGTGCCTAGGTAATAAATTAGCAAAATCAACATATAATAAATGAAATCTGATATCTGAGGACAGCTTTTAAAGACTTCATGTTATGAAGATAAACAGAGGCCTTTAGTATATATAACAAATTAACAGTATAATTGTATCTATAGATTAAATGTCTTATTACTGATGGAATGGTCATGTTAGAAAGAGTAAACTAGTATCCAAGGAACCAGACTTTGTTAAATTTACTTAGTATTTTTACCAACTAGATCAGGGTATAGCATAAGAACTCTAATCACTAATTAGGTCTACCCTATTGTAAGGCAGAGGACGTTACAAAAGAAACAATTCCCACTGTGAAAGAATAAGTGGATCCAGGAAGAGATGAGCTATTCAGATAATGCACATATTCTAATTGGTTTAGCTATATTTCACATATTTCATTAATATGATAAATACTGATTTCACAAGCTATAAACTCAATTGTGTTAAAAAATAACTTCTCACTCTTCTATTACTGTACTTAATCCTTATCTCAAATCCCATTCTTCCCTAGTAGCAAATAACCTACTTGGTCACTTCAGGTATTTTTCAGTCAAATCATAGTTTCTTCTGTCATGTGAGGATTTTCTAAGAGAAACCAAGGTTTCTCACCCTCCACTCTTTGTGGATAGTATCTAAAACTTGGGAGGGGGTTGGTTGGCAAGGCCATCATACTGTATAACTCTAAGGACGCGCCAATCATGGCTTCTCCATCAACATTTGCCCATGATAATGTTCACTACTGATGAAAAAAAAAATGCATGTTAAAGCATAGAAATAGAGAGTTCTCTCTGGTTCTTTCAAAGGTAATAATTACATAATTACAAAGTATAATCAATAGCATTGTTCCCAATTGTTTCCTGGAAAATCATCCTGTAAATTCCCCTCTGAGCAATAGTCTTCTTCTGGTTGAAGTTATACATCTCCTCTACCTACCTCAAGACTCGTGTGGGCATATGAAGAGTTGGGTCCTAGTTGTCTAGTGGTAAAGCAAACCATCAAAAACAATGTCTTGCAATAATAATAATATTATTATGTTCATGGCTCATGGGTCCAATATTCAAGGATGAAGTTAGGTGATCCTTCTGCTTCCCTTAGGGTCCTTTGGTGGTGTTGGGCTGGTGAATAGGTTTGAAAGTTCAAGATGGCTCCATTCACATGCCTCCTGTCTTGGTGGGGATGGATGGGATTCTGGGTTTAGCTAGGCCCCTCCCTCTCTTCTCCAGGGAGTCTCAGGTCCTTCCTAAGTAAGCTTATAAAGTAAAGTGGTCACAGTCCTCTACATGGCACCTGGATTTCCCCTGAGGGAACATTCTAAGAGATCTAAGTGGAAGCTTCATAGCTTCTTGTTAGCTAGATTTTGAAGTTAGAGATGCTCACTTCTGCTGCATTCTTTTGGTCAAGCATGTCCCCAGGCCAGCCTACCTTCAAGGAGAGGGGAATTAGACTCCATATCTCAAGGGGAAAGAGAAAAGAATTTGTGACCATTTTTCATCTGGGTCGGAGAAGAAAATAGCAAGTTTTTGTTTGTTTGTTTTTTTGTTTTGTTGCTGTTGTTATTGTTGTTGTTGTTTTCCAAGCCATTCTAGGATAATAAGAAACTGAACAAAGTTAGCTCAGATGGTCTTGTCCTCACATACCACCTCTTGCCATGCTGTACCATCATCCCCATTCAACTGGTGACATTGTCTCCCAGGATAGGATGAAACTCTGGCAGCATGATGCTTCCCTGAGCACTACCTGGGAAGCCAAGCACAGGAGAGGACCAACCTAGGGCCCCAAATGAATTGGGGTCTTTAAGCATTACCTCCTCGGGGCTCAGCTTTGGAGGGGTGCAGGGAGGACAGAGAACTTCTTTCCAGGGACCAATATCTGTCTTTATTCCCTATCAATCTTCCTCAGCTCTTCTCCTCTGCCTATTCCAGGAATGATTTCATCTTTACTTAGCAGCAAGACAATGAATTTCTTATATGCCTAGTATTTATTCTAGAGCTTTAGGATTCTAAGACTATTAATAAACGCACACTCTGTCTTTGTGTGTGTGTGTGTGTGTGTGTGTGTGTATGTGTGTGTGTGTGTGTGTCTGGTCTACTGAAAACTCCTTTCCATGACACATGAAGACTAAGATCTCTAAGGAAAGGCAAATAGGTAAAAGGAATTGCAAAATAAAAGAAATCACCTCAGTAATTGTTAAAAAACTATTTTTCTGTCACTTTTATAAATGGGGCTTTGACTTTATGTTAGTCATTTGTGAGCTCATATGTTCAATTCCTTCTCTGAAAGAGTGTGAACTGATTATATTTGGGAGCACTGATAAAACTCAACTGTATACCTGAAAAACTGAGAACTTAACTCCCTACTGTGTGGAATTTTAACAAGAACATGCTCTGGGCTCTACCGCTAACTCAAAGCTACCTTTTATTTAGTGGGTACCTAGCATTGTACTAAGTGTTGTACAGTACATATATTACCTTATTTAAACACAATGAAAACCCTGTAAAATATATTATGATTTCCATTTTACATATAGAGAAACCAAGACACACAGAGATGTAAGCAAGCTACAGAAGGTCACACAATGACAGAATTTAAACCTTGGTAATGTAGCTCTTGAGCTCATGCTCTAAACCACTGTGCTACTGACTCTTCAATATTTGTCTTAAAACTGCAGCAAGATATAATTTTATAGTTGCAACTGCTTTCTGGTAAAAATTGTTTATTGATTAAAAATTTTATTACTCTAAATTTTGGCATATTGATTAAGGTTCTATTTTAAATTCATATTTTCCCAGAGTTTTATACAACATGCCAACCAGGAATTTTAAACAATCAGTACCTGTTATAAAGATTGAATATAGTTAGAGTAGGAAAATTTTAATGATAGTAATTCTATAAAATGTAAAAGAATATAGAAAGGCAAATTAGTCTGAATCCTGTCCATTTTGCTTATCATTTGAATACCCAACTTAAAACAAATTTTAAAGATACCAAAGTAGGTGAATACTTCTTAAAAAGGAAAACAACACTCTATGTATTGACTACCATTTGCTTTGTATTGACATGAAAAGTGTTCTTTAAAATGTCTATGCTAGCCAGGTGTGGTGGTGCATATCTGTGATCCCAGCAGCTCAGGAGGCTGAGACAGGAGGATCACGAGTTCAAAGTCAGCCTCAGAAAAGCAAGGTGCGAAGCAATTTAGTGAGACACTGTCTCTAAATAAAATACAAAATACAGTTGGGGATTTGGCTCAGTAGTTGAGTGTCCCTGAGTTCAATCCTTGGTACCAAAAAAAAAAAAAAAAAAAAAAAATGACTATGCTAAAAAAAAAAAAAAAAAAAAAAATACTTCTTTATATCCATGCCACATCTGGTAACAACCAAGGTAAATTTACTAATCCCGAGTTGTGGACTACCAAAGCAAAATATTAGACATCAAGAGATTAGAGGTATAATATTGAAGTAATAGTGATCATGCATTCCAAATCACAGCTGCTCAAATAAGTTAAATATGGTGTCCAACCCCCCCCCCAAAAAAAAACAAGAAAAGACCCTGTTGAAATCTATCTGCACAATTATAATGTGATCCTTAATGCAATGTACCCTCACACCAGATACTTACATAAATATAAAAAGAAAGATATTTGAAATCTAGTCATTTAATTGGAAAAATCTTTGTCTACTTTTTAAGTGCACTTTAAACAGTACTTTTTATGCCCCACTCCAAGAAAAAATTATAGACAGGCAAAAGCTACACAGATACCAAAAGCTAACGGCAGGGTGGAATCAGAAGAACAAGGCCCAAGGCTAACGAAAATGTGAATGTAGTACCAGGAATAGGATTGAGTTGTGGTTCTGTTTTTATTTTTCTCAAAATTCTTTGTCATTTGGCACTCCTCAATCTCAAACAAGCCTCAATTCCAAACCATCCTTTGTCATTCAAATCTCCATTGCTTTACATGCAAGCGTGCGCGCGCACACACACACACATACACACACACACATACACACACATACACATAAAGACACACAGAGATATCTAGGTTTTAAACTTTGTTAAACTTATTTCATTTCTACTTCACCACCCATGGCCAGAATCTTAAGATGGAAATCTGTTACAATAATTTCCAATCATTCTTGGGACTACCTATTTTTTTACACAGAAGCAGAAAATACACAAACATATAGAGAGATACACATACACCTATGTGCATTGTCCATAAACACATCATTGCACTGACACACTTGAACTTTGTCAAAGTTTCCCTGGTCAATCAAAAAGACAAAATAGGTTTCTATGAAAGATTTAAAATGGGACAATTACAATCTGTATTAAAAGGACATCATTATTAAATAAGTAGAAATGCTTAACTCATGATTGAAATTTGGCAAATGTCACTTTCCAAATTAAATTAAATAACTGTGTGTGTGTAAAAAAAAATTAAAGGCGAACTCTTTGACACAACAAAGTGAGAAATCTTTGACACAACACCTAGAATATAAATTCATGAGGTTGGGTACTTTGTTTTATTCACTGATAGAACCTTAGCACTTAGATAAGTACCTGCCTATAATAGCATTCTAATACACACACACACACACACACACACACACACACACACACACACAGAGAGAGAGAGAGACTAAATGGATAAATAATTGTATGATAGGGAAGAAGGGAAGGAGGCAATCAGTCTGCATGATAAACTGTGGCTCATTCCACAATTTTCTTTCACAAGACCAATGATTCTGATCCAAGAACTACAAAATCACTTTTCCCCTAAAAATACCTAAAAATACAATGAAATCACTTCAGTCATATAGCAGAGTGGTAAATTCATGAACCAGGGAGTCAGAACTGGGGCTTAGTTCAAAATCCATCTCATCACATGGAACTGTATGATCTTATTAAAATTCCTTATCCTTCCTAAGCCTCAGTTTTCTCACGAATAAAATAGTTGTAGTAAGTAATGAATATCCTTTAATATCTATTTGGAACTGTATTATGATCCCTGAAAAGTCACACATTGAAGCCTTAACCTTCAATATGGCTGTATTTGAAAATAGAGGGTGTTAGGAAGATAACTACGGCACAAAGAGGTTATAAGTGTGGTGTCCTAATCCAATAGGACTGGTGTTCTAGTAGAAATGGAAGAGACATTGGGAGGGTATTTTCAAAGAGGAAAGACTGTTGACAAGACAGGAAGAGAGGCCTTGTCAGAAACCTATCCTGCTGACACTTTGACCTTGGACTTACAGCCTCTGGAACTGCTAGAAAAAGATTCTGTTTAAGCCATCTAATCTGGGGCATTTTGTTATAACAGCTAGAACGGATTAATACAGTATCTCACAGGAAGTATTAAGACTAGAAAATAAATATAAGCATAGCACCCATCAATAGGTATGCCCATAAATTCTGGCTAATGTCATTGTTGAGTCCCCCATGCTTCTACATATCTTCTTGGCAGATTTTGGTCAGAATTCTCTTTTCAAGGATGTTTGTATAGCAAATAGTCTAAGAAGATAAAGAGGTAAAGTGTTTTCCCCTGGAGCAGAGAGGAGGTTTGTTTATTGTCTCGTGTAATAAATATAATGCCTCCCAGCCAGGCGAGGTAGCACATACCTGTAATTCCAGGGGTTTAGGAGGCTGAGGCAGGAGGATTGCAAGTTCAAAGCCAGTCTCAGCAAAAGCAAGGCGCTAAGCAACTCAATGAGAGTCTGTCTCTAAATAAAATACAAAATAGGGAAAAGGACATGGCTCAGTGGTCAAGTGTCCCTGAGTTCAATCCCTGGTACCCTAAAATAAAAAAAAAGAAAAAGAAAGAAGCAAACTTTAAAAAATAAAGATCATGCTGATTGGGTTTTGTGCAGCCTATTATAAAAGATTCAGGTTCCCTGAGCTTAGAGTTCCTCAGCTATGAAGCAAACCCACAGTGTGTGCAGCACCCATTGTGTCTGTTCCACTTTCCTTCATAGGACTTTGGGACCAAGATAAGTGATCCACACATAAATGTCACATTGTCATGAGTAACATATTCCATTGTTTCTGACCCAGCATCCATGAAACTATGTCAAGCTAACACCTTAACTCACAAATAAGAAAAATCAAATCTTTCATAATTATTGATAAGTATTATTACCTGTACTCCTACCCTTTAGAAAATAATAACATGAGGAAAATAAGTTTAAAATATAATCTTATAGAAAGTAGCTATTTTTTTTAATTTAATGCTTACGAGTAAGGAAGTTATTAAAGTATGCATCCTCAAAACTAATCCTTCCAGATGTGCTCCCATAATCTCTATTCTATTACCTCTTATCTCTAATCTCTTCAAAATTTCACTTCACCCTATGTATTTCTCTTCTTCTCACAGCTGGACTTCTATGAAGAGTCATATCCATTATCTGTCTTATTTTTCTCACTGTTCCCCAATTTTTCAGTCCACCTCTATGTGGTTTGCCTCACCATTTCCACCTAACAGTTTTGGAGAGTTTACCATGGCTTTCTCTTTGTCACTGTTCCTCTTATTTCTTCTTCTGCATCATTTACTATTGCTCTGCAACCCTTCCTCTTTGAAACTCTTCCTTTCTTTGCTGTCTGTAATATCATACCCTTCTGGATTTCCTCTAAATTCCTCAGCTGAGGATAATGAGCAGGCAAAAGGCACTGAGAAGGTAGGAGATCTGATCCTATGGCCTCTCTCAGTCTCCTGTCTCTCCCTAAATGGTCTCCTTTATGCTCCCAGGTTCAATCATCACTGATCACAAATCAATCTCTAAAACAGACCTCTCTTCTGAAATCCAAATCATTGAATCTAATTCAAGGTCCCTTCCTGAATTTTTTGGGGGGAATGGGGGATGAGAATTGAACTCAGGGGAACTAGTCCAGTGTGCCACATCCTCAGCCCTATTTTGTATTTTATTTAGAGACAACAGAGTCTCACCAAGTTGCTTAGTGCCTTGCTTTTGCTGAGGCTGGCTTTGAACTCAAAATCCTCCTGCTTCAGCCTCCAGAGCCGCTGTGATTACTGGTGTGCGCCACCACACCTAGCCACTGGATTTCTCAAAAGCATCTTAATGTAAATATATATAAATCCAAATCGTTTTAATGTTATTTTATTTCCATTTTATGGGTTCTTTTCGTTATATGTAACATTGGGATTCATTTTGGTATGATTATAAAGACATAGAATATCATTTGCTCTAATTCAGTTCCCAGTATTTCCCTTTTCTGTCCCCCAACATCCCTTTCTTCTACTCTACTGTAAATTCAAGTTTCCATTGCCTCTCCCCATACTGACATAACATTTGATGTTCCTGCATATATAGACAGATACATATATGTTCATACATATATGCCATTCATGTAGTTCTGCAAACAAGAAGACAAAGAGACACCTCTCACTTTCCCTCCTCTTTGACCATACAAGGCATGTATGCTTCTAATTCCTATCCATTCTTCCTCCTAGACATCCCTTACATCTGCTTACTTATCTCCACATCTACTATACTATCACTGTATCTCATCTCAGTTTTGTAATAACCCCATAATTAGCCTTTCCACATTCTTTCTTGGCCTCATAAATTGATTCTCCACATAGAAACTAGATTTAATTTTATAAATTTGGCAATCTTATTATTTTTGGTTCTTCTTACCTACCTCTTAAATTCTTCAGTGGTATTCTATTACTCTAATAAATTCTCATTATGACCAATAAGGCCTTCTGTGCTCTGGCTCCATTTTCCATTACAGCCTCATTTCACTTCTTGCCCAGGTTTTTTGCATTATACTCACTCACAGTGTCTGGTTTCATTTCTTCAAATTCTCAGTGTCCCTCAATCCATGGTCTCTCCTACCTCAAGTTCATCTCCTGGATTGCATCTTTTCCCTTCCCTGTTATTTTTCTACTTTGCTCTACACATCCTATAAACCTTAATCCAAACATACATCACTTCCTCAGATAATATTATTCTGTCTTTTCTTCTTTAGTATTCATGTACACTCATGGCACTCTAGACCTTCCTTTTATCATATATAATATAGCTTATAATTATAAACACAATAGGTGTGTATATATATATGTGTGTGTGTGTGTGTGTGTGTTTAATAATTTAATCACATCCATCTCTCCTCAAAAACTTGCCTCCATAAAATCAAGATCATATCCACTTTATTCATCCAGACATTTTAGAGAGACTAAGAAAGGTTATATAAACTCCTACTAATAAGAATTAAGTCTAACTAAATCCATGTACCCAGAACACAACAGAGCATGTGTGGATGACTGGAAAATATGTATTTCTGATAATGAATATAGAAATGTTGCATGTCATTTGAATGAATCAGTAAATGCTAATGCAGGAGGTTATGACTTTGGTGGTCTCCAGTGGCCCATGCTTCCCAGTAGTCACATCCTTGTGCAGTCTTTCCCCCTTGAATCTGGGATGGTCCTGTTCCTTGACATAACCAACAGAATGGGGCAAGTGTGACATTGTACCACTTCTGGGTCTAAAAATTAACAGGACTTAGAAACTTTTACCTTTGTACTTTTAGGCACTTAGAATTGCTCTGCCAGCAGTTTAGCTACAAAAGAGGTCACACAGAAAGACAGTGTGAAATTAGAAAGGCCCAGAGACTACACACAGAGAGAGAAGACCAGTCACCCAGTGTTCCACTGGGCCTGAATCCATCCCACTGCCAATTTGCCAGAGAAATATCACCCCATAAATGAGCCCCAACAAGAACAGGTGAATACTTTTCCAACTGAGCCCAGTCCAGATTGAAGACATAGTAGAATTGGCTTCATAGAACGTTTTCTATTGCTATGACAGAGTACTTGAGACTGGGGAACTTAGAAAGAAAAAGTTGGATTTGGCTTGCTGTTCTGGGGGTCCATGAACATGGCACTAGCATCTTCTCAGCTTCTGGTAGGGCCTCATACTGCTGTGTGCATGGTGGAAAAGCAGAAGGCAGAAGCATGGATTTAAAGAAGAGATCATGTGCTGAGAAAAGAAAACAGAGAAAGCATAGGAAACTGAATTCACTTTATAACAATCTGCTCTGACGGTAACTGATCCTAACCATTAAAAGACAGCACTCACTCCTGCAAGAAAGTCATGCATTCCTCTTAATGACCTAACCATCTCTAAAAGTCCCCACTGCTCCAACTCTGTTACATTGGGGATCAAATTTTAGTGAATTTTGGAAAGGCACCATGTTTAAGCTATAGTGAATAGTTGCTGTTTTAAACCATGAAGTTTTAGAGTAGTTTGTTATTCAGAAATATATGTAATGGAATAGTTAAGAACCAAGAATAATTAAGAATTCCCACATACTTTCACTGATGAATCCAGGTTTGTTATTAATGTTAACATGTCAATATTTACCCTTTTTCTGTATAGAATAAGAATCCAAACAATTGTAAAGTTGAGAATTTTGAGACACCATAGTAGAAATATATAAGTACTCGTAAATAATAAATATTCTGGTACTCAGATATAGTTACTTCAGAATGTCAGTCCTCTTCAGTACCAATTCTTATCCAGTATTTTTTTTAAATTTATGACAAGTTATTTGCCTTTGGAAATAAAAACTACAAAATCTAATCATTCCTCTCAACAACAACATATCTACCTTTCTTGTATAAAGTAAAGTACTATTTTTGACTGTCACAATGTTTTCTTCTGAAAGTGGGACATTTGATTTGTTTTCAAAGTTCTCAGAGATTGGTATAGTTATTTTACAGATGAACAGAAAAATATTTAGCCCTTGAGCTGAAGTTTTCAGAACATTTCAGAGAAGTTAAGGAGATATAAGTATCATCATCCTTAATTTATAAATGATCTTCTGAGTTTTAAAAGATGTCATTATTTGCCAGAGACTGATGGAGAAATGCATGTTATCAGGCAGATCTCCTTCAATAAAAGTCATAACATCGAAAATGCTCACATTCTGGATTCTGGACCACTCAATATCCTCAACAGTAAATTCTTGCACAACCAATTTCTTTGAATAACCACTTGAGTTTGACTTTTAGAACTCTAATTTTAAGGTAGTTGATCAAGTGGCAAGAATCAACACTTGATTTTGAAGCAAGCAGCTGCCGGCATAACAGTTATTCAGCAAGGTTTCATTAGAGAAATTTGGAGTTCAGCCCAATCACTTTGGACAAAAAACACGGTCTTACATAACTCTTCTTCATTTTAACAGCAGTCTAGCCTCCTCCCAGAAGAAGCTATTTCTGCTGAAGGGGGATTTTCACTCAATTACATTAATTGTTTGAATAGTGCTGACCACATTACACCCAAGCTCTTCAAAGAAAACATCAGAATAGTCAGGCAACAAGCATCATGGGAGGCTGTGCTGGACTGGAATTTATATTTTATGCTTATTGTTGATCTTGTTTTTAATTAGCAAGAAATTATGAAAGGCCAAAACCTAACAAAAAGTCCCAGTGGCTCTGAAGTGAAAAATCAAATGTGAATTGAGAAACTTTTAAAAACTTACCAAGACCTTTAATCGTGTCCTAATAAGTTTCTAATTATTTTGAAATAGTGGGGGAGGGGGATATGTTTAGAAAGTATTCAACAAAATTACTGAAATAGAGGTTCTAAAATAAAAACAAGCCCCTATTTTTGAATACTGCAGCCTAAATAAAAATAGAATGTATAATGTCCTTTTCAGCGTAGACATTTTTTCTACTTTATATTTCTATCTCCTTGACAACTATTCACATCCTAAGTGGATAAATCATTCTAGACTTTTTCTCTAGAAGAAGGACTCGCACTAACAATGTAATCATTCTTATTTTGGCAAAAACGACAGTGTGGACCATTGATTTTAGTGTAGGTTGATAAAACACTTTTAGAAAAGGAGGAATTGAGTTTTCAATATTACAGAAGTATTACCTGATCTTTGTAGTGATGCTAGCTAAAGAGATGAACTTTGGTTCAAGGGTGAGAAAAACTATTAAGCAAAATGAGTAGACTATCTTAAGAATAAGTCTCAACCTCTATTATGTTTACAAAATCTTTACTGAGGAGTTTCTGAAAATAACTCGACAGGCAAAATGAACTGGATCTTGGAAAACCATCCATCAGAGGGAGGTAGGCTTTGGCACGTACTCCAGAAGATTTTATTTTGACATGAATAGTGGTTAAGGTTTGTTCTTTTTCTGATCTCTCATTACTCCTATCTCTTTCCATGCAGAATTCAGTGATGTCCTAGAACATTCTAAAAGTAAGTTTATTTCAGGGAAAATATTATGCAGAAAAAGGAAACAGGTATATATAATGTGAAATACTTTACATCAGAAGAAACAAACTATGTATTTTTTGTGTATTCAGGAGGAACAGATTCATTTTCCCACTTTTTGATAATTACACAATGAGTTTCCTTGAAGAAATCATACTTGCCTATCTCAGAGGGTCTTGGTACATGACCTTCTGCTGGTCACAGTGAATGAGTGGTTCAGTGATGATCTGGGCGGCCTCTGTTTGTCCAATAAAGTTAAATCCTGAGAGTTTTATTAAAACTATTAGAACAGAGAAGCTATAATTCTGTTAAGGTTGCTGAAACAACAGAATATATGTAAACTTTGTGGCATAGTATGTAAGTTTAGGTGACCGGATTATAATAAAAACAGTCTGCTTGAATTATGCCAATACAGAGAAAAACTGAGCTGTTCAATGGAGATATGATCCTAATAATATCTCTGAGGTCCTGAGTCCAGACCCACCAGCTAGGATTTTTCAATTATTTGATCCATTTAAGTTGAATTGTGATCACTTGCAACAAGTATCTCCAGAAAAACACATAACTTCAAAAATACATGGTTGGCAATGCAGAGACAAAGTAACCAAACTTTATATAATAAAACACACACTCAAGTGGCCACAGCAAATTATTTAAATGAGACAAGAATAATTCTATATAATCATTCTTTGCTGTGACTTTGCTGGTCTCTCACAGTGACCCCAAATCCTTCTGTCTTAAGCACCTATGATTTTGATAGCTCTGTCCTTGACATCATGAGGACCTGTATGAAATCAGTATCATAATTCAACTGTGAAGATGAAATATTTGAAACAATTGCATACAAGTTTAAGTGATTATGTGTCAAAAATGAATTACTCAGACAGCAAAGGTTAGAGACCATGAATTGACATAGTATGAAGGAAGGACTTCCCAAGTCTATCATTTAATAAATTCCATCTAATCATTTTCATTAACCCTGTTCAAGGCTGATTTTTCACAAATAGGATGTAGAACCAACTGTTTCAAACTTTGTGATCTATAATAAAGAGCCACTATCACATTGTAGTGTTTCGTGAACAAAGTGGCATAGTGGGATATGTAAATTAAAATTGCCTCAATTAGAACAGTTCTAAGCAATTGCAATATAAAGTTTGGTAACATTAAGACACAATGAAAGACTATGAGAAATGCTTTTTAAAAATAGCAGCAGATATTAAGCAATACTCTGGTTATCATTGTGGTACTGTTCTCTTAAGACAATAATTTAGGGTGCAAGCAGGTTATACTAAGCCTTTTGAATCAATGAATAATCCTACTTTCTTACAACTTTAAATCCTTTAAGTCTCTGGTCAATTCTTCTTGGATTACCAAGAGCATCAGAAATAATGTTCCTGTCATTGATGTTTTACATTAGTTGCACATGAAAATACAAAACACTACAGTTTTATGCTTTACTCTCATGTGTTGGCAAATCCAGACTTGGGAAACAAAATCAAAGGTGTGTTCTCAGGGAGACATGATAGTCCCCAAACCACTGTCCTATACTGCCTCCTCCTACACTACATAGGAAGACAAACTTCCCACAAACACATGTTGAGTCAAGCAGGTTATTTCACAAAGGTCTCAGAAGCGTAATTATTTCTAAGCACTTTCATAGCAGTCAGCATGGTTCAAACTGTTCTCATCACATGAAGAATTGCTACCTATACCCAACCGACAGAATATAAAAGGTAAATGGAAATTTCTTCTATGGAGTTGATATATTTTCCAGTTTCTCTTCAAAAATATTAAAATTGTCAGACACTTGACTTTCTGGGTAAAGCCAACTAAATAAGATAATTTAAGGGGCCTTCAGACACCAAGAAGAAACATGAAAATTATAATTCAAAAGAGAGAATACTTGCAAATCCCACAGCAGCCATATCACTAATAGAAAACATTGCTGAAAATTGGGGGTAGGGGTAAGAACAACTAATTATTCATTAACACATCTGGAAGAGGGGTTCTGAAATTCAACTGAAGAATTGGAATCCATATAAATACTTTGAATAAAGTTAGCAGAAATATACACATTTGAACATATGAGATACAATTATATGCCACTGAGCAGCATAAAAAGGCTACATCTATACACACACATAAACATACACTCTAAGGATACTCATAATACACACCACCTTTGCCATTCATTCCAGTGTGCTTTCCTTAACACCTACTATGTGATAAGCATTCTGCAAGGTAGTTGAGTTTCTATTTATATTACTCTTCTATGCTAAAACTTTAATGATGTTTTTCTAAAGTCATTATTGGTCCAAGGGTCACTGAACAAAGGACATGATTCTTAAACCAGTGGTTCCCTGATTGAGGATTTCAGGGATCAGCATGATTTCAAAAAGTATTAAGAAAATACTTATAGACTGATACAAGAGTACCAACTTTTCCTTATGCAAATTAATACCATTATGAAATAACTGCCTTCTGCTCTATCATTTCCTTTATTTGACCAAAGGAAATATCTCTCTCTCTCTCTCTCTCTCTCTCTCTCTCTCTCTCTCTCTCTCTCTTTGTACTAGGGATTTAACCTAGGGGCACTCTACCATTGAGCCACATCCTCAGCCCTTTTTAATTTTGAGAGAGAGTCTCACTAATTTCTTAAGGTCTTACTAAGTTTCTGAGGCTGGCCTTGGATTTGTCATCCTCCTGCCTCAGCATCCCAGGTCACTGGTATTACAGGTGCGTACCACTGCACCTGAACCAAAGGAAATTTTAACAATATAGAAATGAAGATCAAACTCTCAGAATAAAAGATAATTTCCCAAGAACAAATATTAGATTGTTTCTACACCATAGTTACTTATTTACCAAACACATGGTGATTATATTATACCAGGCATTACTTTAAAGATATTTTTTCATTTAATATTTATAATAATACTATGATACATATACAAATATTATGCTTACAGGTGAGAAAATTGAGACACAGAGAAATTAACAAAGTTGCAAGGACACTCAGCTGTTATAATGAGTTTGGTTCTGGGCTCAAGGTGGTAACCTTAATCACAACCTTATATGACTCCTGCATACCATGCTGCCTCTTCATACATATTTTCTTTACTTCTTAGAAACAATTTCCTTGAGGTAGCATTCACATACTATTTGAAGCAAACAAGGATTTCTAGTATATTCAGAGTGATGCAATCATTATCACTATTTTATAACACTTCAACACCAAACCCACTAGCAATTATTTCCCACTTGTCCCAAATCTCCTAGCCCTAGGCAGCCACTAATCAGCTTTCTATAGATTTGTCTATTTTGAAACTTCATATAAGTGGAATTATACAACAGGTGCTCTTTTGTGACTTGCTTCTTTCACTAAGCATAACATTTTCAAGGGTCTATGTTGTAGCATGTATTAATATTTTTATTTCTAATTTTCTACTTTATAGATATACTACGCTTTGTTTATCAACTCATTGGTTGATGGACTCTTAGGTTGCTTCCACTTTTCAGCTGTTATTAATAATGCCATCATTTAGGGAAAAGTTTCTATATGTTGTCATTTCTCTTGTCTTATAAAAATGGTAAGTACAGAGTTAACTTAGGTCATGTATTAATTCTTATGTGTGTCATTTTTATCAGGACCTACCAAGCTATTTTCTAAAGAGGATGAACCATTTTATATCCCCACCAGCAATCAAGATGGTTTTAATTTCTTTTTTTATGGTAAGAATTTTTGAACAGTTGGTGTTAATTCTTGTTTATATATTTGTCAGAATTTATCAGTGAAAGTATCGGGGCCTGAGAATTTCTTTGGGGAAAATTACTAATTCAATCACTTTACCAGTTTTAAGTCTGTTCAGAATTTTTACTTCTTCCTGCGTCAATTTTGGTACTTAGGGACTTTCTAGGAGTTTATCCATTTCATCTAAGTTATCTAATTTGTTGATATGCAGTTGTTCCTTTCACATGAAGAACTTCCATAAATATTTCTTACAGAAGAAAGTTCTGCTAACAACATAATCTCTCAATTTTTGTTTGCCTAAGGATGTCTTTCTTTCACCTTCATTTTAAAGATAATTTTGTTGAATGTAAGAATTTTGGTTGACTTTTTATGAAAGAAAAATTTTATTTGTTCTGTTTAGATATACATGACAATAGAATGTAGTTTGACATAGTGTACATACATGGAGTATATGAAGTAGAATTTATTCTAATTAGGATCCCATTCTTGTGGTTGTACATGATATAGACTTAACACTGGTCATGTATTCATATATGAACATGGGAAAGTTATTTTGGATTAATTCTACAATCCTTCCTCTTCCCCTCCTTGTCCCCTCTTCTCCTTTGTCTAATCCAATGAACTTCTATTCTTCCCCTTTACACCCTCCCTTGTGGAACTAGAGAATATTATGCTAAGTGAAATAAGCCAGTTCCCAAAAACCAAAGTCTGAAGGTTATCTCCTCTGTAGACATTTTTGTTTTCTTTCAGCTCTATCAATATTTACCCATGCCTCTGGCCTCCATTGTTTTTCATGAGGAGTCAGCTATTGCTAATATTGGGTACTTTTCTATATGATTTTTTAAATCATTTTTTTCCACTGCTGTTCTCAAGGTTTTCTCTGGGTATTTGTCTTTCAATGTTTCCACTATAACGAGCCTGGTACGGATTACACAAGTTTATTCTACTTGGAATTCATGAGTTTCTTAGATGTGTAAATGGGGAAATTTTCATCTATTATTTCTTCAACTATTTTTTTCTGCTCCATTTTCTTTATTTTCTGATATTCCAATGATACATATGTTGCTACATTTAATGGTTCCCACTTTCTTTGAAGGTCTGTTCATATTTTGTTATTTTTTTTCTCTTGGTTCCCTAGATTGCATAATCTCTATCAATATATCTTTATTGATTCTTTCTCATTTCTAGGTAAATTTCTTGTTAAACCTCTGAAGTGAATTTTTTACTCAGGATATTTTAATTTTCAACTCTAGTAGATTTCTCTTTGATTCACTTTTATAGTCTCTACCCCTCACTGTCCATCATTATTTGTTGAGATATTGATATTACACCTTTCTTTACTTTTTGTAAAGCATAGTTTCCTTCAATTTTTTTGAAAATATTTATAATCGTCACTTTAACATCTTTGGTTGCTGTGTCTGCATTCTGGGTTTTCTCAGATGTAGTTCCTCTTGCCTCATTTTTTCTCATTGTGTACTCAATCACATTTCTCATGCCTCTTAATGTTTTGATGAAAACTATTTTTTGTTGAAAGCAAATATTTTGTTACAGCAACTATGAATGCTGATTCCTGTGTCCTGGGAACTGTCATTTTAATTATCTTGTTTCATTGTTTCACAACTTGGCCAGAATATTTCTGTGAATTCAATTTCTCATGGAATTCGCAACCTCTGATGTCACCCAACAGAGGACAGAACCTTGAGCACGTCCACAGTCACAAAGAGATGACAGTGGTTTTAGCACTGCTCTTTTTGACCACATGTTTCCCTCACCTCTGATAAGCTGTCTGCCTCTGTTGGCATCACTCTTGATTGTTAACTTCACTAACTACTGGCTGATTGATCTATAGTTTTCAACAATGCCTTGTTCCTGTCTAATCCAGGGGTAGTGTGGGTTTGAGACTTGTTATGACCCCAGAAGGACTTTTCTTCGCTCTCTCTTTTTCTGGTCATCGGTGTTAAATTTCTAGTTGGCCTATAGTTTACCTTTTTGCTACCATGGAGTTAGTAGCCCCTTGTTAAGTACATTCTACTAAGACCTCAATTATTTTCAACAATGCTTTAGGCTTTAACTTCATCACATCCTGTTCCAAATAAAATAAGTTCATTTGGAGAGAAATATGGAATTCTTTGTCTTATAGCCTGCCTCTCCCCCTGGGAGAGGTACCACCACTCCAGATTTGGGTGGAAAACTTCTTCTCAGATTAACTTCTGCTTTACAAGCAGACAGCTCACCAGGGCCAGCACTCTCTGTTCTTCTATTTGCCTCTCCTAGTGTGGAACTTCTATCCTATAAGCCAGTTATCCTGACCAATTATCCTGACGTTAGGCTTTTACCCTAAGATGTGTGGATAACAGGAGTTTGGGAGCCCGATCTTTTACCTAGAATATAGCTTCTCCAACATAGAACTGGGGGTAAGAATCAGAAATGTTTGTGGGCTGTCTCTCCTGGGGAGATGTATAGAAGTGGACTGGAAGTTTGGAAAAGAGGGAGCCCCATGTTTTGGCTAGAACCACCCAGAATGCAGTTTCTTTTATGCTGAGCTGGTAAGTCTGAGAGAGGCCTGGGTTATGACTTAAATACCATCAACTCTCACTCTGTAACCCATGTTTAATAGAGTTTTTGAACACATTTTTCTTCATTTACTTTATATCTTTAGGATAATTTCTAGAGATTTAAATCATTAGATTTTAAATCATTTAAATGATTTTTACCAGGTATGGCTATTTCATTAGGCTGACCCACAGAGCTCCTCATCCTGCTTTTTCAGAAGATGAACACGAATTTTTTCCTCATCGTACTATTGGCTGGCAAAAATGTTATCATAATTATATGTCAGACCATAGACTGGGGTCTATGAACCAAAGCCTAATAAGTTCTACTACATTTTCCAAAGAAAGGCAACTTTTTAAAGAGAACTCTAAACTAGGATTCTTATATTTTAGTATACATGAGAATTACCAGGAAATATTGTTTAAAAATTTAGAATATAATTATCACACCCTGAAATTCTGATTTAAGAGTTCTGGCATAGATCCAGAGAAACTATATTTTTAAAGAGTATCCTAGCAGTGCCTCTCAAAATTTAATGTGCAAATGAATCATCAGATCACCTGAGAATCTTTTAAATAAAATTTTTATTTTGGAATAATAAACTCGACGGAAAAGTTTCAAACAAAGTTCAGAGGATTCCTAGATACCCTTCACACAGCTCCCTTAACATTACCATCTTACACAGACAGTTGCACTGTCAAAACTAAGTAGCATAGCTAAATTTGTATTAACTAAACTACTTTGTCAGGATTTCACCAGCTTTTCCACTGATGTCCTTTCTGTATTTCATGTTGCACTTAGTCTGGAATGCTTTCTAAATGCAGATTCTGCCTCAGCAAGTCTGGGATTCAGCATTAAATCCCACACTTCTAAAAATGTCCTTGATGTTGCTGCTAGTGCTGGTCCCCACACACACCTTTGATACAAATCATCCTTGAACCAAAATGTTTTTTAGGAATTATCTGATTCTTCCTTGCTGGGGCTTAAAAGCCACTCTGTAGAAAGAGTATCTATCACTATGACTTTCTTTTTTAAAAAAAGTAAAGACAATAGCACACAATTTGTGAACTTTGCTGTTCTTTATTAGTTTACCAGTAGCAAATTTCCAGAAAGCAAAAATCTTGCTTTTGTCTAAAGAAGCAAGGGGAGATGAGGAAGTTGATCTCCTTCAGTTAATTTCTTTCTTTAGTCATCCTCAAATAGCTCTTCAGGCAAGATGAAGCCAAAAAATATAAACTGTGCTCTAGATTATAGGTTGAAAGTCAGAGCAGGTAGAAATCTTTTTTCCTGCTTAAAAAGCAAGTGTTTTAATTACAATGTATATAATAAATATTTTCACATAATCAATTTATAATGTTTCTACTTATAAGAATATAAGTGCTCAATAGAGGGTTAAACTCACATTGGCAATTTTGTTGAACAAACCCCTAGGACTTTCATAGATTATATTTTGATGAGTTATATTTCAGACTTGTTTATTAGGTGTCAATTGAATCTAAAGAAGCACACCATGTAGTAACCCACTACAAAATTCAGAAGTGTGTAAGGCTTTTGTAAGATGATATCTTCTACATTATTATGATTAGTTAGAGGTATAATGAAAACTTTCAAGGTACTTCAAAACAGGGCTTCTCCCACTCCATGAACCTCTAATAATGCCCAGGCAGCCTCCACCTGGATCCTCTCCTCATCTCCCACTCTCAACTCACTATTGAGCCTTCTCACACACTCTCTGAACATTAACAGGGCAAAAGCTCTAAGGGTTATCTAGGCCAGCCTTTTGGGCTCTTAGGACGTAAAACTGAAGCCCAGAGAGGGAAGTGATTTTGACCAAAGTCAGCTAGCTCTAAGTCTTCAGTCCACTGTAATTCTCATCTCACTACATCATCACCTATTGTTCAAATAGCTTTAGACTTTAAGGGCCTAGTCTTTTGAGGACCCTCCAAATTAATTTCCATAGTTGTTGAACTAATTTACAGTTCTACCAACAATGTAAAATGGATCCTTTTTTTCCACTTTCCGCACCTGCATTTATTATTGTTTGTATTCTTGATGACTGTCATTCCAAATAGCATGTCATAAAATGTCAGGGAAGTTTTGATCTACATTTCCCTAAATGCTAATGATATTGAACATTTCTCCATATATTTTGTCAAAAAAATTTGGGGGAGGGTCAATTGATTTTTGACAAAGGTAGAAAAGTAATTTTATGGGGAGAGGTCAATCTTTGCAACAAGGTGTGTTAGAGCAGTCCATGTGGATATCCATGGACAAAATAAAATAAACCTCAATTCACGCCTCATCATTTTCACAAAAATTAAATCAAAATGGGAGTGAAGTTAGATGGAAAAGGCAAAAATATATAACTAGCTAGACAGGGGAATATTTTCAGTACGTAAGGATTGGTATAATTCATAAAAGAAAGAAATCAACAAATTGAACTTTAACAAAATAAAAACCTTTCGTTTCATGAATGACCCTGCTAAAGAGATGAAAAGACAAACTATAGCTGAGAAAATATTTGTAAACCAAATATTAGACAGAGGACTCACTTTTACAACAAAAACTACATAAAGAAAAAACTCTCAAAATTCAATAGTAATAAAGCAAACAATCCAATTAGAAAATGGTCAAAAGACAAAGACATTTCACTGAAGAAGAAACACAGATGGCAAATAGCACATGAAAAGATACTCAACCTTTCTAGTTATGAGAGGCAAATGGTGGCACCTTAAAAATAGCTTCTTTAGATCCCCAGAACCAGTAAAGATGTTACATTACATAGTAAAAGAGAACTACATTGGCAGATGGAATTAAGTTATCCATCAGCTAACTTTAAAACAATCTATCCTAAATTATCCACATGGGTCCAGTTGAATCACCAGGGCCCTTGAAATTGGAACACCAATACAGAGGAGGTCAGAAAGGTTAGGAAACTACAGTTGCTGAATTTGAAGACAGAAGAAGGGGAGCCATGAGCCAAGTAATGTGCTGGAAAAGGCAAGGAAATGGGTTCCCTCTTAGAATCTGCAGAAAGGAACATACCTACCAATGCTTTGATTTCAGCCAGCAAGATAATAAGTTATATTACTTTACAACTTAAAGTATCCATTAAAGAAATACAAATATAGACTATAATAAGATACCATTATACATCCACTAAATTAGTTAAAATAAAAAATAATAATAATACTTGTAAAGATGCAGAGAATTATTTCTCATTGTTAAGGGTACATAAAATGATTTAGTCATGCTGGAAAATGGCTTGGAATTTTGTTTAAAAACTAAATATGTAGAGGTTGAGATATAACTTAGTGACAGAATGCTTGCCTACCATTTAATCTTCAGTACCACGAAACAAACAAGCTATAAAAACTAAACATGCATTTACCACATGAGCCAATAATTCACTGGAGAGCATTTATTCCAGAGAAAAAGAAATTCACTTTGATATAAAAAACTATGCACAATTGTTACTAGCAACTTTATTTATAATAGCAAAAAAATTTAAAAGACCAAAATGTCCCTCAATAGATAAACTATTAAAAATTTGTTATATGTGCACCATGGAATTCTACTCAGCAAAATAAATGAACTATTGATAAATAAAATAACTTGTAAGATTGTGAAAATAAAAACATAACACAAAGGAGATTTGTGTAATGTTGTAACAGTTACAAATCTTGATTAACAGGATGATTATACAAATCTATACATGTGATAAAAAGGACAAAGAAGTATATGCACATATTGGACCAATATCAAACTCAATATCAAATATCCAACTTTGACATTGTACTTTAGCTAAGCAAGATGTAATCATTGGCGGAAACTGGGTAAAAGGTACACAGAACATCTCTATACTACTTTCCTGAGAATCTCAAACTAATATCAAAGAAATAGTTGGGAAAAAACAAGCAATTCAGACAGACTTGAAGATCCCATTGTACCCTCCCTCCCTGATGCTATTCCCCTGCTTCCCTATGTCCCTTCACATAAGCTTACTAAACACTGGTATTTAGGATTTCTATTCTTTTTTTTAGTTCTGTTGATCAGTGAATACAGAATATGGATTTGCTTGTTATTAAACTATATAAATGGTACTCTAACATTAACCCTTCTGCAGGTTATTTTTGTTCAACTTTATGTTGTTGACCTCTATCTGTGTTAATACATCTCATGGAATTTATGCATTTTATCTGCTGTACTATATGGTCCACTGTCTAAATACACCATTTTTTAATTGTACTTTCTTCTACTGATGAAACACAGAATTTTCCCAGGATTATGCTCTTACAAAATCATAACAAATAGACATCTTTATGCACATCTCCTGGCAAACACATACAAGCATGTTTCTAGATTATATGCCATTTTTAACTTTACTAAGTAACTTCAAATTGTTGTACCAATTTGGTATTTAGTTGTACTGAGTTATTCTTCTACATCATTGCCAGTATTTGGTACTTTCAGACTTTAATTTTTACCAATCTGATGAGCATGAAATAGAATTTTCATTTATTAATTTGTATGAACCAAATCACCAGTATAGCAGAGCAAATATTATGTAATTATCAATCATTCTTGTTTCCTCTTCTGTGAATTGTTAATCTACTTATCATTTGTATCATTCATCTTTCTGTTGGGTAGGATTTTTTAATATTTTTTGTAGGACCCCTTCATACAAAGTGTCTGCTCATTTTTTGGTGGCTACATGCATTGTTTATATCCTTTTATAGTCTGAAGCTTTTCTTTTTAATATTTTTGTGTCTTTCGCTATACATTAGTTTTCTTCATTATTTTTATTCATAGCTGGTATTTTAATGTCTTATGATATTCTTTCTTCCCCAGTGGCCTTAAGCTATTCCATACATTTTCCTTTTCTCTAAAAATGTAAATTCTTTACTTTTAGTTTCACCTTTAAACCTGTATTTCACCAGGGATTTAATGTGTTTTTGTTTTGAGGAAGATATCATTATTTTTAATCCTCTCGTGTGAATATTCTGTCTCCTAGAAACATTCATTTTAAAATTTCCATACAGATTTGTAATTCCTCCTCAGACATATATGGGCATGTTTCTAAACCTGTTATAGTTTTTTTTTGCTGCTCCAATATCCAATGTCTTAATTACCATAGCTTTATAGTAGTTCTTGCTATGTGGAGGACTAACCTTGCCAACGTCTTAAAAATTTATATTGATTATTCTTCTCCCTTAGGTATTTATATATACTTGAGAATCAACTTATCAAATTCCTTTAAGGAATCCTTAAAATAAACAAGCAAAAACACCCCATAAAAGCTTTCATTGGAACTTGCAAATTCATAAAGGGAGATCTGGAATCATTATGATATGTATCATATTTGAAGTATGGTATCTCTCCATTTACTTAATCTTCTTGAAGACTTACCTAAAATTTTTGTAACTTCACCTGGAATGGACTTTGAATCGTTTTTTAGATTTATTAATATATGTTTCTAGTTTTTATTGATAAAGTTCATATTATCTGCTTCTGAACTGATCTTTCTGATTAATTTTATTTTTTGCTGAGCATAAAAAGTTGGTTTGTTTTATATCTGCTAATTTTCCTGAACTTTTTGTGTTGTTTCTAGTATTTTTCCTGAAAGGTTTATTTATTATCCTTAATTAGTGGCAATTTTGCTTTATCCTTTTTCTTTCCTTCTACCTTTTGCTTATTTCTTTCCTTCACTTACATCACTGGCTCTGACAACCAGTTAGATATAAAGAGCTAGCGGCCATTATTCTCTTGTTCTAGAGGTAAAAATATCATTTGTAATATATTACTACTACCTGTAATGTTTCCAGTCTCTTTTAGATTACTTTTTTCCTTGCTCAAATATGCTATAAGTTATCCTATTTACAAGTCTTTTCAGAGAACCAGTTTTTGTGTTTTCTCTTTTTATCAATATATATTGTGCATTCATTACACTTTTTATGCTCTTTGCTTTCTAAATTTGTATATTGAATGTTGAGTTATTAAATCTTATTTCTTTTTTTTTCTTTTCTGATTCTGGCATTTAAGGCTATAACTCTAAATCTTCCACTTTTGTGCTGCCTATGAGTTTTGCTACCTATTATTTTTACTAATGTTAACATTCAGTTTTATATATTTTCTAATTTTCATTATGTTTCTTGGTTAACTCATAAGTTGTTTACAAGTGTGGCTTTTTTTCACTTTTTATTTGTTATTTTTAGTATACATGACATTAGAGTGTATTTTGACATTACACATACATGGAGTATAACTTATTCTAATTAGAATCCCATTCTTGTAGTTGTAAATGATGTGGAGTTTCATGAGTCATGTATTCATATATGAATACAAATGTGGTTATTAATTTTAAAATCCATTCAGGATCTAGGGGGGGGTATTTGCTTAAATCATTAATTTAATTATATTATAGTCAGATGTTGCTTTCTAGAATGCCTGTTAAAGACTCATTAAGTTCTCTCAATCTCTCCAAAATGTCTCTTATATTTTCTTTTTCTTTTTATGAAATGGGGATTGAACCCAGGGGTGCTTTACCACAGAACTATAACTCCAGTCTTTTTTATTGAGACAAGGTTCCTCTAAGTTGTTGAGGCTGCCCTTGAATTTGAAATCCTCCTGCCTCAGCCTTTCTAGTTGCTGGGATTACAAGCATGCACCACTATGCCCAGTCCTCTCTCACTGCCTTCTGATTGTCCTTTCAAATTACACTGCATTTCACTATCTCTCTTCAACTGCATCTAATTTGTTATCCTATTTACAATATTTTTTAAAGTTTTTTAAAACATTTTTCAGTTGTAGATGGATGCATTACCTTTATTTTATTTATTTATTTCTGCATGGTGCTGAGGATTGAACCCAGTGCCTTATACATGCTAGGAAAGCACCGTACCACTGAGCTATAACCACTGCCCCTACAATAAATTTTAATTTTAATTATTGTGTGTTTTTACTTTCAGAATTCCTGCTCATGTTTTTACAAACTTCAGTTTATCTTATATTATAAGCAAATTATTATATCTCATTTTGGTGTTCTTATGCGATAGTTTCATCATTTGAAGGTCTTAGATTCTGACTCTGCTCTTTGCTATGTTTGCTTGCATGGAAGATTTTTTTCTCATGTTTTATAATTTGAGACTGTGGATTAATCTTTCAGGAGTATTTATCTGAGGGAAACTTATGAAACTTCCCTTAATGGTACCTGCTTCTAAGAAGTTTGCAATTAATTCTGCCAGCTGCTTCTAGGTTAATTTCTCAAGCTGTGATTTTCCCATAATATATAAATAACACAAATTCAAATCTCAAGCCCTAAAGAGATGCAAATATACACCATAATACATCTTTGGAAGAGATGGTATTTTCTAAGAAATCACTTCCTTGTCTCAACTGTGCTGCTGATGAAATTATTTTAGTCCCTTTTATTCATAGGTCACAATTTTGTGCTAAAGATCTCTGCTCCAATCCATAGTCTCAGTTTTCAATTTTATATCTCCACATCTTTGTCAAGACCAAGCCCTTGGTTACTGAGATTATTAACAGCATCCAAAGGGCAGCCACAGCTGTTTAAATGTTCACCCCTAAGGTTTTACATTCCATCTTTATTTTTAATCCATGGGTATAGGTTTTTTTCCTTTCTGTTTCAGATTTACAAGAAAGAGATTGCTTATATTAATCTACCTAATGTTTGTAAGTATGTTAGTAGAGATGGTATTAATATTAGTAACCAAATTTCCAGAACTACAAGTGAAAAAGTAATTTCTTTTTCCTAGTCAAAATCAACTTATGTCACATTTGACAAGCTAATTCTATAACTTACCAATTGCAAAACTTTAAAATTTCAGAATTATATTATCCAAAATCTGTATTATCTCTCTTATCTGTTTTATAAAACAAGGTGAAAAAATATATAATTGAAGTCTACAGATAGCCCACAATTTAAATTAGAAACTTTATACTTCACATGGATCCAAATTTATCCTTCAGTTTTTCTGGACTCACTCAGAAGCCTTTCCAATCAACATTTTTAGAATTCCTTTCAAATTACACACACACAAAGATGAATTCCCATATAAACTTTCTCTGCTTATTACCGACAAATTCCAACTATTTTCTTCTTCATTTCCATTTTTTAAAACACTTTTCTAAATGCCTACTATGTTCTACATACTGCAGATTTAAATAATAACAATAATAATAATAATAATAATAATAAACAGCTGAACTCTTAGAGTTTAAATGGTAGCAGAAGGAAAGGAATAAAAATAATAGAGAAGTTAATAAATATGTATTTAGGTTGGACCACACGAAATGACCAATCAGCTATTCCTGATCCAACAACAGGAAATTTTATATGATTCAACTAAATAGAATGTGCCAGGTGGTAGGTAGTAAGCACTATGAGGAAGAAGATGGCAGGGTGAGATGGAAGAGGCGGGGCCTGTGTGCAGTGTGCTATTCCAGATAGCATGGCCAAAAATAACCTCTCTTCCAAAGTGTCATTTGAACAAAGACAGGAGGGACAAGAGGAAGTGAGTAATGTGGACATCTCCAAGAAGAACATTCTAATCAGAGAGAAACATAGGTAAAAAGCCTGAGGAGGAAATGTGTAGCTCACACCTCAAGGAACATCTAGGAAAGCAGAGGGACCTAAATGGAATGAGTCAGAAAACGAGTTAGGCAAGATGAAAAAAAAGAGGGTCAGAGTCAGGTCCAGGAATGCCAAGTTGGCCATGGTAAGTCCTTGGGCAGAGGAATGACAAAATTGATTGCTTTTCATATGTGAAAGCCAACCTCCATGGGCAGAATGGACGTAGGACCTTAGTGAGAAGAATCCTGCATTTGCCCAGCACAGTGACCTCAACTCAGGTGGTAGCAAAGGAAATAGGAGAGAATGGACTGGCACAATTCTTCAATGATCTTTCCAATCTATCTTCTTTAAAGCATATTTGTCTCATCAATGTCTTCTCCCCACATGAATATATTTTCAAGCTCCCATTTCTCCACCTTGGTTGATCCTGGTATCAGAGTCATTTTGCATGCCTATTTTTAATTCCAACAGGAAATATCCAGATCGTCCTAAATTAAGCATTCACAAAATCTATATCCACATGTCCCACAGCCTGACAAATGTCCTTGCCACTTTTGTCTCAAATCACCCTCAAAACAATGGCAGCATACCTGATCGAGGAGCAGCAGGCGTTCACATTGCAGGGAACACCACCAAAGAATGAACATGTGGCCCCAACAGCCACAAATGTAACTCTTTCTGCTTCTTCCCAAAGACTGTAAATGGTTGGGGGAGCAGGCCTGAGTCACAACCGGAAAAGGCCCTCCATTCATGGCCTACTGCCATGCAAGGTGGCTTTCTGATGAAGAAAACTTCTAATCTGATCCCTGCAGCTGGGCCCCTTCCTCAAAAGTTTCTACACTTTGCAACTCCCCAAAGAGGAAGTTGTCTAAGGGAGTTACAACGCTTTAGAGAGAAGCTGACTACGGCCCAATGGCATGTGAATGCAACTTCTGCAACATTTGGCCCTATTTCCTTCTTTCACTCACCCAGGTCCAGGTATATTCTATTAAGCATTCGAGTCAAACTAGTGCAGCAAGGTAAACACCAAGTCATCTTGGCATGACAGAGACTCAGTTAACTCTCTCACAGTGCAATGGGTCATTCAAGAATAAAACAGTAAAATAGATTATAGTTGGTCCAAAAGAGCAAGAAGTCACGTCAAAATCATTTACCAAAGTATCTTCTGTTTTAAAAATTCCTGAAGTTTAGTCTGCATGCAATATGCAAACAGGCTAAGGAGAAGATATGACATTAAAATGTCACTAAAATTACCACTCAGCTATAACAACTCACACACTTTAGATTTAACAGCACAGAGCCTACATAAGGTCACAAGAAATAAGATTAAAATGAATATTCAAAACCTATTTTCTGAAAAGGCATATTGTAAAGATATAACCAGGCATACTTTTTTCTGAAAAAGAAAAACTTTCATTTATTTGCCTTATACAATAGAATGAAAAAAAAAAACAGAAATCAAAATATACTCATCTTGCTTGTCTTTTCTCTACTTAAAAATGGAGCACACACCATACATCTTAATACTCTAGAAAATTAAGCTAGATCTGAAGTGATGTTAAGGACTATTAAAGCTAAAAATAACAGCCCTGATTCAATGAGCTATTACAAGAATTTTTTTAATGCCAGATGGCATTAAAAAGAAATATAAAATGACTATTAAAATATCCACTTATGTGTCCATTCCTTGAATTACATTGTGAAAAGTTTTCTTCTGCTAAAATTTCAAGGTTTTTCACAGTGCTTCTACATACACTCTGACGCCACTGACAAAAAAAAAAAAAAATTCTGCAGACACTAACTCTACCATCAGACACATTTATTCTGTGGAGTCAATGCTAAGAGTTCTTTGCAGCATGGATATTTTTTCACATAGAAGTTATCATTCATTTTTCCAAAGACTTCAAATATTATGACAACAACAATATTGAAGCAAAAAAATACTTCAATCTGGAAGTTCACTACACATAAATGCAGGCTCTATTTATGTGTCTTAATTCCTAACCAAAGAGGATATAGATCTAGAGGCAACAAGGAAGTGTCACCAACCAAGAAACAGTCTGCATCTGGCTTGGTTCAAAGAAGCATAGGCTGACATAGACATTTCCCTGTGTCCCTAGGCATAATTAATCTCTTAACTTTGATTATTTTAAAATATTTAAATTGCACGGTATACTATTTAGCTTTGCATCATTATAATAAAATACCCAATGTGTGCTACTTATTAAATAGAAAAGGTCTATGTAGATCACAGTTTTAGAGAAGAGTGTCAAGATTGTACTGCCCCATTTGCTTAGGATCTGGTAAAGTCAGTGAATGGCAGTATATCATGGCAGAAACCCATGTAGGACCAAGAAATCACATCTTGTGCAGGAGCAGAGAGAAAGAGTACAGGAGGGGTCAGGCTTGTTCCTTTTCTAACAACCCTCTTGCAAGAACTCAAGGGGTCATATGAGAAAAAACGAGTGGTTACATTCAAAACCCCAACCACCTAACACCCACAATGAACTGAGGACTTCCTGCTAGGGTGCAGCTCCCAAAGGATCCAACACTTCCCAACACCACCACCATGAGCACTAAGACTTTAGTCACAATGGACTCTTGAGGAACACAAAACATATTCAAACCATAAGAGGTGACCATCATGGCTAAAATGAAATGGAAAATGGGTGGAGAATACAACATTAATAATACTTTTGAACAAAGAAATATGAACAAAGAAAATTTCCCACCTATAAGCAAAATACTTCCCTTAAGGAAAATCCCATTCCAACTTGCACAATCAATACTCACAATTTTCAACACACTTTTCTGTTCAAACACTATTCATTTCACTTTGCTGAAAGAAAGTGATTTCAGGAGTACAAGACGTCCCCCTGGAGACTTGGTCCAGTTCATCTAGTTCAGACTATCTAAAGATGATTCAATATTTCTCAAGTTCTACTAAAAGAGATAAACCTTTCAAATGGTCATTAGGCTTTGGAAGAGAGTTGAAAGATGCTTAAAAATAAGGTACTAGCAATGGCAGGGGTATGGACTGCTAAAGAATTATACAGAAATGTAAAATGCTACTGCATTCAGCCTTTTAAGAAATTTACTCATATAGAAAAGAATTGGGGCAAAAAAAACAAGAGCACAGGAATCAATTAGAAGAAACAGTCTACAAAATTCTTTTGGCTTACTTTTCCCTCTTTGTGGACACCGTCTCCATCAGTACATTTAGAACAGTGCTTATACCCTGCCTAGACTTGCTTTTCCATTCCATGTTACATTTCAGGGAAGAGCTCATAGAGTAGTATATGTGGACTACGGTGGGTTGTTGATTCCTAATCACTTGGGACCTGACTAGATTGTTAACAGATCAGACCCCATTTTGACGGCTGCACACACTGGTGGAGGAAGGAAAGGGCCCACTGTCACTGAACTGTGAAGAAACAACTCACCAGCAAATGGGTCACTAGGAGTTATGAACAGCAACAGAAAAGACCAAAGGACATTAGTACTCAAAGCCAATTTATCGAAACTAATCAGATGACACAAAGTTAACCAGAAAGAGCCCACGGTTCTGCTGATGGCAGTTGCTCTGCAGATTTCAACCATTTAATTTTTAATCTTGGCTCCCACAATACAGGCTCTTTGCACCTTGCCCCAGAGGTTCTGAGTAAATGCATTTTATTTTTAGATGTTTTCCTCTCTTGACACAGGGTTCCACAAATATGAAAGAACAAGTCATCCCCCAGGCATGCTAAGGGTTGTTGCTACTCTTCTCTTACTCAGTAGTCTCCTGGAAGCATTTAAAATAACAATGGGCCAACAATGTTTTCCTGCAGAGCAGACCATTTTCCTTAGCTGCTCCTGCGAAAAGAATTGAGCTTGCCTGGGAATATTAGCTTGTCCCTTTTTGATAAATTGGAAGGTATTTTAGATTTGAAAGGTTATCTCACTATTATAGTGAAAAAATCTCTATTATGAGAAAGGACAAAAAAAAAAAAAAAAATCCCAGGTGATGTTTTTATTGAAAACACTGTTGTTACCATTCTAGCAAAAGAATCAACTGTGAGGAGAAAAAGCACAGCCATCTTAACTAATATTATTCACTATCTTTACAGCTGCTCAGGGAACACCAAATAACCTGATATGCCTGGAGTTAGCACTGAAGTCAAGGACATCAAATGAAAAAAGAGATAAGTGTCTTGATGGCTTCTAGAATAATAAGTCACTATGAGTTTGTCAATGTTTTAGAAACTATAGGTACCAGATAACCTGCAATAATGAAACAGAGAGAAGAACTTGATTCAATGATAAATTACCTACGGAACTACATGCTAAATTACCCAGGGAACTATGTGCTATGGTAAACTGCTAATTGAGCAAAGCTATGGGCATTTATACCCTAAGAATATTTCTTGTTTCTGAAAAGAATTATCCATCAAACTTGATTTTAAAACACACACACACACACACACACACACACACACACACACACCTCTTCTTTCTACACCTTTCTAAAATAATTTTTAGTTAGGAGATGACAAGCAAATAGATACTGTACTATTTTCAAAGTGAAGACACATGTTTCTCATAGGATGGACGCTGGTACATGAAAGACTAATGACCATCCCTTTTAGTTGGGTTATGATGCCTTGATGGTGCAGATGCCATGCTTCAACAGAAATGCTAATATATTTTCAGAGAAAAGAACATTTTTTCCCAGAATGCCTTCATGATACCACTTAAGATCCTCAAGTCATGCTCTTTTCACATACATGTTTGCTATCTTCCGGAGAACACAACTAGAGATGTCCTGTTCCACAGATATTCAGTCAAAGTTGTCATCTTGTCTACCCCTGCCTTCAGGCAAGTAAAACACTATTCATTCCACTTTGCTGAAAGAAATTGATTTCAAGAGTACATCTGCTGCCAGAATTCACTTGTGCTGATGCCTAATTCAATGTGTCTTTCACTGAAGCAAAACTTTAGTGCTAATTTGCTAATTAATAGCAATTAATTATAGTTGAGCCTCCATATAATCTTAGAGCCAAATTTGGGGCTTCAAAATCATCTAGGTAAACCATTCACAAAACTTAATGTACAAGAAGCAAGAGGTAACTATTAATATCATAAACCATGTCAGCATGATATTTAGATGTATAGTTGGCCCAGTGTATCCTTGGGTTCTGCAGCTGCAAACTCAACAACTCTAGATCAAAAATATTTAATTTTTAAATTTGGGAGGAGGGCTGTTTGTTTGTTTGTTTATTTGTTTGCTTTTTGTACTGAAGTTTGAACCCAGGGGAGCTTTATCAATAAGCCACATCCTCAGCTCTTTTTATTCTTTATTTTGAGACAAGGTTTCACCAAGTTGCTTAGAACCTTGATAAATTGCTAAGGCTGGCCTTGAACTTGCCATCCTTCTGCATTTGCTTCCTAAGTTGCTAGGGTTACAGTTGTGCACCACTGGGCCTGGCCAGATCAAAAATATTTTTTAAAAACTGCATCTGTAATGAATATGTATAGAATGTTCTCCTTGTCTTTATTCCCTAAAGAGTACAGTATAACAGCAATTTGTTTAGAAGTTACATTGTATGAGATATTCTATGTAATCTAGAAGTAATGTGAAGGATGCAGAAGAATATGAACAACTATATATAAGTACTATGTCATTGTATATAAAGTACTTGAGTAGTTACAGATTTTATTATCCATATGGGTCCTAGAATCAACGCCTTATGGATGGATACCAGGGATGACTATAATCAGACTTAGCCAGCAATAAGTTAAGTGATCTGGTAAGTTATAAACTTTTGTTAAGCCTCAGTTTCCTAACCTATGAAGTAAGAATATTAATAGCAACTACATTCAATAGTCATTAAAAAGATTAAATGAGAAAATATACTTTAAGTACTTAATGTAGTACCTGGCATATAGAAATGAACAATTAGTATAGCTATTAATATACAGAAAATGTACTGCAAATGGCAGTGTGGTTTCAGCACTTCCAGAAGAAATGGATGTGCATCATAGGGCCTGGCTTATTTAAACAGTCTCTAAAATCAACTTTTTGATTACACTCCAGGACATTTTCACATACATACATTCTCTCCACAAAGCAAACCTACTACATTCTCTGTTAATATGGGTTTTACTCCTTCAGAGAATCTGAATTTAATCCTATAAGTAATGAGGAGGCATTATAGACCCTTAAGAAGAAAAAAATACAGCATGAAAAAAAAAGTTGCAATGGGAAAAGACTCTTTTACCCTCAAGTCATTTCCACTTATTTTTAACCCATTCTGCTCCAAAACTATTGCTATTCAGGTGAAAAAGTTTTTGTCTTCTTTGCTACAGGACAATTTTTGTGTTACTGGTCATACCTGAACTACTTGTGAATGTTTCATGCAAGATAAAAAAAATAGTATTTAAAAAATACAACCTGTATGTTTTGATGTTGATTTAAAATTTTCCATATTGTAAAGGGAGCTCACCACTTCCGATGTGACTGAATGCACTTAGCATTTAGCTCCCTGATGAAATGACAAGGGACTAAAAGAGACTGCAGAGATCTTACATTAACTTCTGTCACATCCAGAGGTTTGGGGCAGGAAGTTGTGCTAGAGAAAATGTTACTGCCAGATGCTGACAGACCCCACAGCTCCTCAGACAAAATGGACATTTCCCTGTAATATGGGCCCTACCTCTCCATGGAGTGTCTAGAGCAATCCCAGCTGCAGTGGAACGTGGGTTGCCAAGTACAGACACAATCTGTCCCCTCTCCTAAAATGAGGTTCTCATTATTTTTAAGGAGTCACACACAAGCTGTTGGTAATTTGCTCAAGTGAAGAGCCAACCATATTGAGTAGTTGCGACACTTCATATCTCAGAGAGCAATATGAACCCAATGTGCCCACAGTCCCAACTTAGCAGCAATTTCTGGATGTACCTAAGAATAGTTGAGACAAAGGGAAGAATGAAGCCTGTCACACACCCCTCACTGGCCAAGCCTCGCTTTTGCAATACTGAACTGACAGAAAATTATTTAGTAACTCAGCTCCCTCCTGGTGGCTGCATTACAACACAGAACAGCCTGCTCTGGCCACCTACCTGACTTCTCCTGGCCTCACACACTATCCTTGGGCATCGCTAATGCAGTGGTGTGTGAACATACCTTCAGGAAAGAACACACTTTATGTATGAAAGCATTCATCTAGTTCAGTAAGAAAAATAAACAGAAAGACATGAATTCACCAAAGAATAAAAATAATCAATATGAGAAAAGATTTGACCTCAGTAATGAAACTAAAACACACGCTTAAAAATTCAACAAATTAAAGAAGCATTTTTTTTTCTGTTAAAATAATTCAGTAATTTAAAAAGTAAAAACAAAACAAAAAAAAAAAAAACATTGTTGCTGCTGGTGAATTTGGAACAAATTTGGAATGTTTGTGGATTGTTAAAATAGTAAATGTTGACACAAACTTCTGAAAAAGTAATTTTTCAGTAAGTACTTGATGCTTTGCAAATATATTCAAAAGAAAAAGCAGGAAAATTTTCATTTCCATAATTGTGTATTTCACCCTTTTAATGGCAAAATAAAGAGTTAAGTAAAATGAGGAAAAATCCTACTAAGAAATACAATAAAAGCACAAATGAATAAGAAAAACCATGTGGCTACATTTAAAAATTATATTTGTGAGTCGGGCACTGACTGTACTCCCAACGTATACTGCTACCTGTATTCCCAAGGACTTGGAGGCTGAGGCAGGAGGATTGCAAGTTTGAAGTCAACTTGGACAATTTAGAGAGACCTTGTCTTAAAAATATAAAAGTAAAATGGATTAGGGATGTAGCTCAGTGGTAAAGTGCCCATGGGTTCAATTCCTGGTACTGCAAATAAATAAATAAACAAACAAATAAATAAATATTTTGTTTCTGCAATTTTGTTTTTGCCCAGGACTTCTATAATTTTCAAAATTTTATTGTAAAAATATTTCCTACCTAAAAAAGAGTATATATGATATTTTTAAATACTTCATACAATTTCAAGTGAGATAAAAATCAGGAAAAATTATATATACACTATGATTACAATGATAAATCAAAGGGGAGTCCTTTGTATAAAATACATCTAGAGGAAAATAATCTGAAATCTAGAGGAAGATAATCTGTGGTTATCTGTAAGTGCTTTTATTCTTTTATTATCTTTATAAATATCTTTATAAATAATCTGGTGGGAATGGAATAATAGGTAAATGCCTCCTTATTTTCCCTACTTTCAGAACTTAAACTTTTGCCAAATATAAACTATCTATCTTCAGATGCTAAATTGAAAACATGTCTGAGCCACCATATTCATTTTTATTTTTTCAGTAATTAATTGTCAAGTTCTTCCTATGATCACAAAACAACAGGTATCAAAGGAGAGATAATTGCTTATGAGACAAATTTCATGCTTTCCAGAAGCATCTAAGAAATAGAACAGGGTAGTAGAAATAGCAAAGGAGAAAAATTAACTCATCACAAATGCAATGAATTGAATTCATAAGTACACAGTGGCATTGTAAAAGGTGAAAGATAAATGTCGTGGGACTGTGTCTCTTCCTTACATATTGGTAATCTGGGTGAATTTTCTTAAGTAATCATTCTACATTGTTAGACAGAATCTGGACTCAAGACAATAGGAAAATTCATCCAGACCTGGGAAGGATGCCAGAAAAAGATGCCTGTAAAACTGTACTCTGCCCTTCTCTAAACTGCCTGTGGTTATCTGTAAGTGTTTTTATTCTTTTATTATCTTTATAACCTCAGGAAACCCCCATAGATTCCTGATCAATCATCTTTACTACAAATTTCACCCATTTCAAAAAATTCAGTCTATGAGAACATTTTATGTGACAGGAAGTTCAAACATTTTCAAGGTAGTTCCTTCCATTTATGCACAGCTTGACTCACTCAACATACTTATTAAATATTTTCCAAATACAAGCATTGGATTAGACCCTCTTTACATAGAGAAATAAGGAAAGGCCCTGCCCTCAAAAAGCTCATGATGCAAAAGAATGCACAATCTATTGTCCAGTCTAAAGTCCTGAGTTGTCCTGTGTTTCTGGGATGAGCACCAAGGAAAGAGTAACTGTCTCTGCTTTGCAGACAAGCCTGGTCAGAGAAAGTGGCATTGAGGTTGCATTAAAAATAAAGGGGGAAAAAAATCATAGTTAGTTACCTTTAGAACACCTCTCTTGAAGATTTGAAGATTTATGCTGTGCATTTTTTAGTATCTGAAACATGTGAAGAAGTCAAGTCCTTCAGTAAAGAAATCTGTTTAGGTTCATTTAATCTTTGCCCACCCCCACTAGCTATTTTAAAATGGAACCATTTTTCATGTCACATGTGTTGAGACCTCATAGAAAGCACCTTGGGGAAAGCTGCTATCTGATGGTGATGAACTGAGTGAGGCTCAGACATTTACTAAGTTACCCACCAAAAGTCATACCAGTAGCTGTGGCAGAAACGCAGTGGAGCCCAAGGTTCTGAGTCACTCCAGTGCTGAAAATGTCCTATTAACTAAAAACGCAGTCATTTTTTGTTTGAAAAAAAAAAATCACATAACATTGACTATTAATTGACAGACCAGTGTGATTTTAGCACATAGAAGAAAATACTAGCAATATATACAGTGGGCAAAAGATGGGAAGGTCTAAAGAAAACATAAGTCAATGATACAACATGAGTTTTGAGAAAACCCTCAAATCTCAACCTGGAGAAGAGAAAACTTGCACTAGTCACAATGAAGGGACTTGAACTAGTTGTTACCTAGGGTAGTTGTGTTCTCTAAAGATATGTCAATCTGTCCAAGAACCATGTAGAATGACTTGACTTAATAGTTAACTTAATGGTGGCAGCCCTGTTTTATATCCCTGGGAAGGAGATGAACAATAAAAAGAGACAACAAACTCCATCTAACTTCACAATGAGTTCCCTGGGGAGCTTGTGTCCTCTGCAAGGAAGTTTCATTAAAATACAGGACAGATTATCATCTACTGGGAAAGGTGTAAGAACAGTCCTGCCTAAAGGAAAAGAGATGAACTCGATAAAATTTCAAAGTCATTGCCAACCTTTAGAAACAGCCTATGAGTCAGAGGCTGACTGTCCTGTCGGCGTACCATCCAGAGACTGCCTCTCCTTCTACTTCTTTGCCTCACCTTTTGATGGTTTTATTGTTTATTGGAATCTCTGTCTATCCTATGGGGAGACATGAAAATGAAAGAAGACTGGAAACAAATTATTATATTGAATTCCTTGCTTGAGAGATTCATTTTCTTGAACAGAACATACAATTGGAGAAGGTATACATGCTGGCTGAAATATGATTTGGATTATATATACATTTTATCATCTATTTCTTGATCAAACAGAAACAGCCCTATTTTGGGATGGTAATAATTGACCAGGCTGCATTTGATAAAAGTTGATCTAGTTAATGCTACAAACTTAGATTTTCAGAAACAATTTCTACTCAAATCAAACTCCATGAAGATTGGAACTGGTTCCCTTTCTCTATTGTCTGCCCCTCCCCCCCACCCCCACCCCCCACACACACATACACCTGTTTTTATAATCTGCTACTTAAAGGAAATAATTCTGACAAGGTTTTAGAGGAGTTGCAACATGAAACTAAATTGACTGCGTTCACAAAACAACCTCAACTCTAAAATCCCTCTTATTTAAGATGTATGCTTTTGGCTTATCTGACTTAATTACCACTGATGGTCTCTAGATTAATTTTTCTCATCATGAAACAAAAAGGTAGACTGAATTTAGCACTTACAATCTAAGGATAATGTCCAGGGTTTAAAGACTACAATGATTTCTTTAAAAAAATCAATTTGCATTGATCAGGCTTAAATCCTCCTGTAGGTATTGCTCAAAACAGAAGACTTTTAAATTAAGTATAATCAGAAGAAATTGCCAATTTCCTGGGCCCCAAGTGTGCATGAAATGGATAAAAATGATGGTTCTGCTTTTTGTTACTCTCTTGACTTCCCGCTACATGTATCCTACATCACACATTGACCTGTGTCCTCTGGCACTAATCATATTCCATAATCGGGTGACTCACAGACTGCAGCTCAGTGTGTGTAATTCTAGAGAGAAAACTTTTCCTCAAGTCTCTAAGATTCCTATCCAATTTTCTACTTCAGTGCAAAAAGGACCAGGAAAAGTTGCAAACAAGCTAAAGTCTATCTAGTTCCCCCATCACCCACAAAGTGTCTTATCACCTGGATTCAGCAACAATGCCAATTGGATTATGCCCTGGCGTGTATCACATGAAATAGCCAAATGGTAATATGTTGAGCCAACTACACCTGGATGGTCTCCAACCTTCAAATGCTACAAAGAATCCCTGGTCAGATGACTGATTCAAATTATATAGTTAAGAGCACGGTATTTTGGAATCAGATAAACTAAGATCAAATCCTGACATTGACATTTGCTCAGGATCTTAGTGATTATTGTCATTATCATCTTAACAGAAGATTCCTGGGACCACAGAAAGCCTGTCTTCATCATATGTCCAATACCCTATAAACATCTCTTGTACTGTGATTTAACCTTAAAATACAATGGTATAATGAAAGTATGATACCATAAGACTCCATCTCCAGTTTTCACCAGAGTAGAATTAAAGCCACATTATAGAAACCAGAGTTACCTTCCACAATGCATTGACAATGTATGTTTATTTCTTAATACTACTTTCCAGCTTTGTCAGCTAAACCTTACAGGAGGTCCTCTGGCATGGTAAGCAGTGGTCTCACACTCATTTGGGAATGGGAGAAGGGCAGGGGAGAATGAAAAACAGAGAAATACCATTGCAATCCACATAAGAAGTGCCTGGCCTTTCTAATTAACTGTACTTTGGGAACAACTATTTATTTTTGCAAGAAGGGAAGGCAGTTTGGATGGGGGTAAAGAAAGAGTGCCAGAAGAGAAGTCACTACAAATTATAAACAAAAACTTCAGTCTTTGCAACTGACAGCTACTCTTGGGACTTCCCAGGGGAGCCAATTAGTGCCAGTTGCTGAGGTGGGTTTGGTCATATAAACCTCTGTGCTACACCCACCTGCATCACACCTACCTCCAACAGAGCTACAAAGTTTCTGTTAATGAGGCTTAGGACCAATCATCCCATCCAGAGTCCTGCTAGGGACTCCAAAGCAGATATCTTAGGGTAATCAGCAGGGAAACTCCCTTAAATTCTACTGTCATATTGGAAACCAAGATGTTTAAAAGTAATGATTTGGTTTATTCTTTCTGCACCTCTGGGTGTTTTTTTTTTTCTTTTTCTTTCTTTTCTTTTTTTTTTTTTTTTTTTTTTTTTTGCTTTTTATTATCTGAGGCAACAGTAACTACATGCTCTGTTATTTACATTCTTATCGATTGTCCCTCTAGCTGCTGAGTTCAGCTATTTTCATAAGTGAGCTCATAAAGTCCAGGTTATAAATCCTTGCAAAAAAAATAACAACAATTAGTTACATCTCCTGAATCATCTTCTCCTGTAGCAATAGGAGACTCAGTTAACACAAGCTCTACAAAATAATTAAAGCAGAGTTTAGGAACATCTGGGAAGCTGCCTGGCCAAATTGCTCTTGCATTAAAATTATTCATGGTATTTCCACTGCTTCAGTATAAAAAACTCAGGATGCATTGTGAAACCATTTAGAATGACCTCAGACAACTTGACATCGGTTTTCTTTCTTCTCTCCTTATAAAACAACACTCACCCTCCTAAAGGCTCAGCTACCTGGGTTACAACTATCAAACAATCAAGTAGAAAACATTGATTAAAAAGCTGTTGTAAACAGAACAAGAAAAAAAATTCCTCAAGGTCCTGGGCTTTGGAAAGCAAATATGAATAAAATTAACACAATGAGTGATACTACAGGTGAAAAACAATAAACTTAAAAAAAATCTTAGGTATTTCTGAAAAGGAAACAAAAAAAAGTAAATGCAGGTTTAGCTCTGCAGAAGAAATCAGATAGTTTTTTTTTTTTTAATAGTGAGTCTTAGAATAGAGGGGTGGATAAATATATGAAAGTAAAGTTTTAGAAGTGGGAACGCACAGAACGTAAAACCCTAAGCTATAAGCCCAGGAGATCCAAAAGATATTTAGATTCTCCTCAAGCTCATATTTTCATGAAAACAATCAAAGGGAAATAAAGAGTTTGTAAGTTTTGTATAGGCCATATTCTCCCTGACATGATTCTATCTTCATGACTCAGACAAGTGGCAGCTTTAATTTGATTTTGGTGCAAATAGAATATGATGGTGGCCTAGTAGTAGCTAATATAGTCACAAAAGCACTAAAACTAAGGCTCCTTCCTTCCACCTGCCCCCATCCTTTCTCTGTGGCAGGCAGAGTTTTCTCCAGGAAGAAATTATAATTGATTAAAAAGCTATTGTAAACAGAACAAGAAAAAAAATTCCTCAAGGTCCTGGGCTTTGGAAAGCAAATATGAATAAAATTAACACAGTGATACAAAATGAGAGAGGTGGGGCAGGAGACACCTAAAACTCTTTTGAGTTTTTTGGTGAAGGGACTAGGATGTCTCAGAAGGTATGCAGTATTGTCAATTTCAGCAACACCTGGCAATGTTTGCATCAACAAAAGGACATCAATCTCACTCTGAGCTGACCCTCACCTGAAGAGGTAAGTTGTGTCTTCAGGATCCATTTCCCCCTTCAGTTTGCCTGAGTCCCCTCGTCTGAGACTGAAATAACTTGAAGAAGTTAGAGAAGAATTGTGCTCCATTCACACATCCCATTCCATTCCAGAGAGTGAAGTGATAATTTTTTTTTTTTTTTTTTTTTTACAGCTGAGAACAGAACATTTAGTTTAATCCTTATGGAAAGGGCCCTTGGGTTTCACTCCTTCATTTAGTCAACACCTGCTTATCCAGTGCTCTCTGTCAGGTGTCACAGCGCTGGACACTATGAATAGATTGATGGAAAGCATAGGCGTGCTTCTTTCTCTATGTAGTTCACAGGAGAGAGGACAGTAACTGAAAAATGTAAATAGAGTTGAAACATGCTAAGATTGTAGAAAATAAGAAAACAGTATGTTTTGGTTACCTCTTCTACATCCTGTTGGTGGGGAAGATTCCCATCCTAGAGAGGTGGGAATGGCTGATACATGGTACCCAACAGTGCCCAGATGAAATTCACAGACACACACAGCCCAGGGGAGGACCCTCCACACCACGCAGGTCACATGGAGGTCACTTGGAAGCAGTATAACAGGAGGGACTGTGTGAGGCCGGTTTTACAGTCACAGGAGGCTGAGGTGCCCCCAATTCCCATCAGAGGATGTGACTAGCTTATTTGAATAATTCTCCAGACTGACAGGGAACTGAAGCCCACAACTCAGGGACAAGCAGACACGGTGCCTGGCCCCCATGACAAGGAACATTGTTTGCCCAGGGGATCTTATCCAGAGGAGCACGATGGGGAGAACTTAAACAGTTTGGGTTTTAGCAAAAGTCAAGACAGCAAGTAACACTAAACTTTCATCTCAAGCCTTGCCTTGCACAGTGGCGTGGAATGATTCAGAGGCTCACTCAAGGTCCACACCTGGGATTTTCTATGGATTCATCAGGATGCCTTAACTGGTAGGACCATATCCCAGAAAAACTCCATTTTCTGTCCCACTTCTCCTCTCTACATGGCCAAACAGCTCAGGCACACAAAGCATACCAAGGGTCAGGTCACCCACTTGTGTCTCACATCTGACACCAACACCCTGATTCTCAGAAAAAAGCCACACTTATTCTGGGATGCCCCACCTACTTCACAGTTTGAGGCGGGGCTGAGCAGTGGGGGCAAGGTGCTTCTCTGAAGCAGGCTCTCACTGTGTTCAAAACAACAGTAGTAAAGAGACAAAGCCCTATTTACGTCAGTGAACATCAGTTCGCTAGAACAGAACGGAAGTTGCAGAAGTTCAGAGCATCGGTCCCTCCTGAGAGAGCAGACAGCTTGGGAGAAGCAGCTGTCCACAGACACAGGAGGCAGGGTGCTCTGCTTAGCAGGGCCTGCTGAGAAGCAGCAGAATGCAGGAAGTGGGAAGCAACAGGAAGAACAAGCAGATGTTGACAAGGGTCGGGTCTACTGTCGTTACTTGTCACTTGAGCAGGAGGCCAAATTCCTACCCTGAACACAATCATATCATCAGTAAACGTAAGAGGGAAAGAGCGGGGTAGGCAATGATTAGAGAAGTAAAATCTCTTGCAAGGAGCACAAACAGCTTGCCACAGCAGGAGATTGGAAAGGCCCAGAGAAGCAGGCACTTGAGAAACATAAAGTGGAATCAGAGTGCTTTTTTATGGAATTTTATAAAGAAAGAAAACTTGAACTTCAAGAGTCTGGAAATCTAAAATTTTTTTGCAGAAAGAAAAGGTCAGTTTCTGAATAGAACAGTGCTGACTAGTGTCTTTCTAATTTGCTCACTTTTCTTTTGCGGCATCCTGCAGCATGGGCAGCTTCTCCAGGATGGTGTGGCTCGACCATGATCAGCATGTGCCTTGCAGGGTGCATTCAGGCCATCTGGGAAGGGCAGGAGGCTTGGCAACCCCCAGACTTCTGATTCCTGAACTCTGACAGGGTCCACCTGGGGGTGTGCACACTGTAGACATCAGTCCTCACTTTCTCACCCCGGCCCAAATCGAGGTGGATACACATTCTGACTCCATAAGGTCCTAGAGTTTGTCTCTAAGCTGATAGATGTAAGACATCTGAAAGTCACACCCATCTTACTGACTTCTTGGAGCTATCAGTGAAATGGAAATAAAAGTCAATGAACAGACATTTATGCTGAGTCAAAACATATAACTATGCTCTCCTTTGCTGCAGACCAAGTGACCACGTGCCAACCATTTCCATCTAGAGCTGAACTCAAGGATAAAACCAAAGCCTGTGGGTGTCATCGTAACCCTATGTGGTTTCTACTCAGACTGCTCAGAAATCATTTTGCTCTTTTTACTTCTCTCATCAGGCAAACATTATTAAAATGACAGCTGAAGAGCAGTAAACTCTGTGACAGAATGAAGGTCTGTTCCAACAATAATAAAGCAATAACGTGGACTTAAACCTGTATGTATATTTTGATCACAGTCATATTAGGAATGTGCCAGGGAAGAAAAGGACTATGGAAAAATATTGTAGATAAGCAAAGAGAAAGAGAGAAGAGAGGAAATTTATATCAGGGCTACTCAGGTTCTACAAATAGTTGTGGTTGGGATAGAACTGTTTCATGTGTGTGTGTGTGTGCACATATGTATTTATATTGTTCTTATTTTCTAATTTCCTGAATGATATATAATATTTTAAAAATTTATATACACATATAAAATGTTCATGTATTAATAAATAATACTTAAAACACATATACACAGTTACAAAATAATTAGAGTACTTCAAGACAATAGACCACCTTATAACCTATTTATTATAGAAGAGAAAGAGACCCAACTGGAAGCAGATCTAGCCAGCTTTGTCTCTTGCTAATTGTGTCTCCTTGTGCAAAATAGGTACCCTATGGGCTTCAGTTTCCTCACCTGTAAAAACAACAACACTAACTACTCCAAGGATTTTTCTAAGATTAAACACAGATTTAACATCTGTGAAAGCAGCTCCCCCATTACTGCCACTTGGAAGCATTCAAAGATGCGCATTACCTTACCTTTTGCCCAACACTTCAGTTCAATACAGGGATCCAATCCTCTGCTTTGATTCAGGGCTCTCTGCAGAGATTAGACTGTGGAAGGTTTAGCAACTTGCAAAAAAAAAAAAAAAAAAAAATTACCAGATAGCTATTTCTAGATGGATGTTTGCTAGCTTTATTGCACCTAAGAGAACACTCCTCCTTTATCTATAAGATCTGCTGTCTGTGGCAAGATTTATCAGGGCCCTGTAAGACCTTCTGACTAAGCAAGGGCATCCCTCATTTACACCCAAAGGCTGGTTCTTGTATGTGTGCTGTTTTGTTGCTGGTATCTTTTCCTCAATTCTAACTTAATGCAGTGAACGATCAGGATCACCTAAAATCAGGGAAAAGAAGGCTTTTGCAGCTCTGAGTTTTGCAGGCCATAAGTGAACCACTACCACACCCAGCTGAATGAACAATTTAAGAACAGACAGAGAAGAAGCCTCTGTTCCTGCCATCATCGTCACAATCAAGGGCACATAAAGGAAACCACCAGATAATCTGAGAAAACTAACATTCTCACAGCAAACGTCTTCATCATCCCTGCACACAATAAAATCAGAAAGTATGGGAAGAAATGTTTAAGAAAGTAAGAGATACAACATTCAGGACTCTGACATATATTTGCTTATTTATAGGAGCCACTGCTGACAGAAGTCATTCCTCTGGGTCTTTCCAAAAGAAGCCAATCTTTACTGAAAAGAGGAACCTTCCCAAGAACAGCAGCAGCAATTACAGTGGGTGAGGTTCTTTGACACAGTCAAAGAGGAACCTCTTCAGGCGTGGTGGGACCTCATAGGCTTAGCAACTTACCAAGGGTACATAAGTACTGCAGGACTAAAGGGACACTTGCAAAATAATCCCAAGTCTCCTAAACAGCCAAGTTTCAGGACAAAAGCTAAAATCCCTAAGATCTAGTTCTTCTTCAGTTTCCAGACTACTGTGAGAAGCCAGGGCCATCTCCTGGGTCCTGAGTGTTGCACTTCCTGGATGTCTAAAAACCTGCCAAAATTATATGACAATTTTTGTGTCTATGAACAGGTGTTCATTTTTCTGAGAAAAGTTCCACACCATATCAGTGCTTCAAAGTTGCCCTATAATCCAAAGATGCATTAAGGACAACTAAACCAGTAATTCTTAAGTTCCTTTCCAGATCCCAATCATTACAGCAAGTTTTTCTGGTTATAAAAATAATGTACATTCATTGTAGAAAATTTGAAAATGTGGCCCAAAAGAAAAAAAGCCATCTTTAAAAATATACCACAGTTTTTATCTTTATCTCTGCTGTTTTTACTTTACTTTTCTTTTTATAGATTGTGTAAATTCTATTTAAGGTAAGTGAAGTAAGTCCTAGGAGAGAAAAAAAAAAAAGTCCCAAAATCACTGTCACTAACATAAAAGGAGAAAGTCAGCTAAGAATCTAACTTAGTGAAGATGTATTGTACTCTGCTATTGTATAGTAAAGTCATTAGAAATGAGAAGTAGAGATTTTCTCAGTGGGATCTCTGCTTATCATGCAGGTCCTTTCATAAAGCTCTAAAACAATAACTCTGTACTTAGATTTAAAATGTGACCTTTATTTAAATACTGACCATGTAAAAATTTCTGTACCATTCTTTATTGTTAGAATATGTTCTTTCCCAAAACTTCAGCTTGCCAAGGTAGAATATAGAGGAATTTCTTATTAGATTCTTTAAAATGCCATTCTGTAACGTCAATATTACAGTATATTGAAGGGACTCAAAGATGTGGACTGTGTCCAATTAGCAGTGAGACTGCTGATATCATTACAATTTTTGGTACAAGATTACTACTTTTTTAATATCCAGGTGTGACAAGTCTATTCCATAGATGTTTACTAAAAGATCTGTTCATGTTCCAGGCACAGTGCTAGGTGCTACTAGTCTAGCTGAGATCATATACTTGATCTAATTCTTCCCTTGAAACCAGGAGTTAAAGTAAAAAAGAAACTAGCCAGTTTCTTCTAATCTCCAGTCCTATGATTCATCTTCTGGTTCTTTGCTTCATAGTCCCATACTTGGTGTTTACATGAGAGCAAGAGAAACATAACCCCCACAAAATTCCTTATATCATCTTTTTTGAGAACCAGTGAAAATATCAGGAGAATGTTGTAATAGCCCAGAGCACTCCTTGTGCTAACCTGACTATTGGATAAGACAAGGAGAAATGTGACAGGAACAGCTCTGTGTCATTTCACATGAAGCACAACATTTAATGGCCTCACAATGAATGATATGCTGCACTAGGCCATGTAAAGTAAAAGATACGCACTCTGTTTTTAAAAAAACAGGAAATAATTTGAAAGAACAGCATACACAGCATTAAGAAAGATGGAGCACCTGCAGACCATGATGTTTGCCTTAACTGCAGAAAATGAAACTGAACTACAAAATAAGATTTAGGGAAGCATGGAAGATGGGGAGTAAAGAAATCATTTTGTGAGCAATCCTGGGTGGAATTGCATAAGGAAAGGCACAAAAGCAAGAATAGCACACATAGTTTCCAAACTGGGAAATAGCAGCCCCAGGAATGACCCCACTGGTATTCTGTGGGCCAGGCGCCCCCTACAGGAAAAATAATGACATTAATTTGCACAGGAATGTGGTCTACAAAAGGAGTTTCAACTCTCCACCTGGAAGTCTGCATCAGAGTTGTGCTCTGTAGATCATCAAAGGGGATGACTCAGTAACATGGAAATCAGGAGGAGATGGTGACACTCAGATGGACACTGGGGATAGAATTTTAGGGAAACACTGATAAATTCTCTGGAGATGTTAGGCTGGAATGTTTGTCACCAACACATACATTTACACGTAGATTTACTGTTTATTTACTAGATTTCTAAATTTGGGTTTGCAATCCAAAATCTCTCTAGGGAAATATGTGTATAGGAAATGAACTGCAATCTTGTAAACCTGACTTTTCCCTGAAAGTTTATAAATACAGCCTCCTAAAAGGAATCCCTCAAATCTGCAGATCACAACACATGGCACAAGTTCATCATTCACTAAGACAGAGGCCAGCTTCTTCTCAGACCTTGTACTGACCAGGTTGATGATTCACCATCATAATCCAGGAACTGAAGCAAAATAAGGGTGAAAACCCAGAACATTGAATTGTGTCACTTAAACCAGAATACCTATCTGGTTCTAGAAAAAACCTGTGACCTAGAAAAAATGAACACTGCAAGTATATGAAGAATATAATAGTTAACTAGCATCCTTTAAAAATTGTATTATGATACCTCAACAGGAGAAAATATGCCATTCAACCTAATTAGAATACTTCTTTTCTATTTATTTTATGTTCACCTTTTCTAGATACCCTGCTATAAAAAGCTGAGTACTGTAATAAAATGAGAGGGTTTATAATACCTATAATGCTGTCTCCATTTCTAATCATTTGGCCTCTCTCTGACTGACTTGCCGTGGTAGACTCCTTCATTCACACTACTGGGAATTTTGTTTATTAATATTCATTGAGCACAGACGATAATATAGATACTGGGCTTGACACTAAGGACACAATGAACAAACTCATCCCTATTTGTAAGGAGCTGTTGAGGAAGATAAATAAGCAAAGAGGGAACTAAAGTTCAGTATGATAATTGTCACCCTCAGGATGAGAAGAGAATATGAACCTCAGCCTTGAGGGAGGTGGGATCAAGGAGGGCATCTGCTCAGAGGTAGTATCTCAGTAAAAAGAAAAGGGATTAGGCACACAGGAGAATGGAAAGAGTCTAAGCAGAAGCATCCTCTCTTCAAAAACTTGGAACCAGTGAGAAAATGGTGCATACAAAAAACATATCTAGCTCCAGATAAAGAGAAGATCCTGGAAAGGCAACCAAACTACTGATGATTCTTAAGTTCTATCAAGGAGTTTCAACCCAATTCTGAGAGCAGTCAAGAGTGACTGAAGAGTTTTAAAGATGAGAAGGGTTTTGTCACCTGCAGGAAAATGGAAAGGACTTAAGAACATTATGTTAAGCAAAATAAGCCAGACTCACAAAGTCAAAAGTTGTATGTTTTCTGTCCTATGTGGAGACTAGAGAGAAAAAAAAAAAAAAAAAAAAAAAAAAAAAAAACCATAGCAGGTAGAATCTCATGAAAATAGAAGGGAAGCCAATAGAATAAAGGAAAAGGTTCAAGGGGAGGGAAGAGAGGAGAAAAAAGAGAGGTACTCCCTAGTACCTTGGAATTGACCAAATTATGTTATGTCCTGTGCAAATATGTAACAATGAACCCCACTAACATATGTAATAATAATGAACCAATAAATAGAAAATAAAGATGAAAAGGGGCAAAAACCAAGACTCTAGTGCTATACAGGAAATGGATAAGAGAAAGCCTGACTAAGAGCAGAGAAATAAGCGAGAACATTGTAGCAGCAACTTTGGCAAGAAATATGAAGACGCAGGTCTTCAGGCACAATGGTGAAATGTGGAGAAACAGAATCCACCAATCCATCTGGAGTGGAAGTCTGGGGCATAATTCAAGATGATTCCCTCTGAGTTACCTTCACTGAGATGCAGGAGGAAAAGCAGATATGAAATGAAAAGAGGAGCTCTCTTCTGGGCTCACTGAGTTTGACCTTAAACTTGACTCTAAGAAATCTAAGGCTGTCCACTAAATGACTGATTGAAAAAAAAGATCTGGACTGGCCATGAAATTATCTGTATATGGGTGTTTCTTGATAGCGCCGGAGTCAGCAAGCATGCAGTTAGAGTGTGTGAAATGAGAAATGAAGCTCTAGAGACATTAGTCTATTAGCATTTTCTAAAAGAGATGGAGAAAAGATCCCATCACCTTAAAGAAGGAGTCTAACCTCTCCTAGGACACTGGAATGAGTAATCCATTTCCTCCGCTGACTTTTAGCTGAGAATGAAAAGCAAGACCTTGGAAGCTGGTGAGTCAGGCAAATGCTGATGGCAGGGGCAGAAAGAAACAAGACAAAGAGAGTAAGCAGGGTGCCCCACACTGGTTCTAGAAAACAAAGGATAAAACCAGTACAACTGGGATTCTTGAACAGTCAAACAACAACTCAAGGTCACTTTACAGAAAATAAGGATGTGCTTTGAATGACTCCACAACTCCATGCACAGATCATTCTAGTCTCACAGGCTATTGGCTATCTGACCAAAAAAAAAAACTAACATAACTATCCAGCAGACTCTTTATTCTCAACCTTGGCTAAGTTCCCACTGGAAAGTTTTTAAAAATGCCAATGTCCAGATGTCTTGTGGACCCTTGTTATTCAAATTCTGGTCCACTACCAGCAGCATTAGCATCTGTGGGAGTTTATTAATGATCTCAGGTCCCATACCAGACCTTGAATCAAAATCTGCACTTTTGTAAATTCCCCAGGAGATTCACATACCCATTAAAATTTGAGCCTTAGAGTCACTGGAAGGATTTGTTTAAACAGATTTTTTTTTTTTTTAGGTCGGGGCGGAGCTTGTGAATTTGCATTTCTAACAAATTCCCCAGTGCTACCAAGGCTGCTGCAGATCTGAGACTGTGTTTTGAGAATTTCTGCCATAAATCAATTAAATTGGAATCTCCCTGGATAGGACCCAGGCACCAGTATATTTTAAAGCTCTCTAAGTGGTTCTAATTTGCAGCCACAGTCGAGAACCGCCGGTAAAGGTACTTTTATGCCCCTGATTACATAAATAAGAAAATGAATATCAGAAGCAATTTTGCTATCTCTGAACACCAGCTTAAACTTATGACTAACCTGTTCTAATTTAACATAAGATGAATTTTGAATAATTAAAAGGAGAAAAAAAAAATGCTGCTTCATCTTTAGAAATTCATTCCCACAGAAATGTTCAGTTGTGGTTGGAAAAAAGGTCAATTTAAGTAACCACTATCTTAATCATCACAAAACCATCAACTGAATTTATTAACTTCATTTTCTGGTGATGGGTCTTGGTATTTTAAGGATCACACTATGTTTTTTAAAATCATGACTTTTTAAACGGAAAGAATGCAGTGTAATAATGTTTTCCTATCAGCCTGCAAAACCAAATCTTTTCTTTCTTCTGCTTTGAGTTTATTTTTACTGGGTGTTTTTTGTTGTTGTTGTTGTTGTTGTTTGTTTTGTTTTGTTTTGTTTTTCCTTCCTTGAGGTGGGAGTTTAGGTTGCTAATAGACACTTTTCTTCTTGTTTAATGTATGCATTTAATGGTTTAAACTTTCTTTTCCACACGGTTTTACTTGGTGTCCCACTGTTTATACTTCGTTTTCTCCTTTATTCAGTTCAGTTTCTTTATTTCCCTTGAGATTTTCTCTTTGACCCCTGGATTATTTAGAGGTAGGTTTGCTTAGTTTCTGAGTGTTTGGAGATTTTCCTGTTGTCTTTCTCTTATTGATTTATATTTTGGGTTCATTGTACTTAGAGAATAAATGCTTTGTATGACTTCAATTATTTTAAGATGGGTTGAGGTTTCTGAATTGCTTAGGATCCAGCTTCTATTAGCATCAGTCCTATAGCCACTTGAAGAAAATGAGTATTTTGCTATTACTGGAAGGAGTGTTCCCTGTTATTAGATGAAGTTGGTTGATGATGTCATGGAGTTCTTTTATATTCTTTTTGTGTGAATTTGCTTTTCTTTTTTCTTAGTTATACATGACAGTAGAGTCAATTTTGACATAATTATACAAGCATGAAATATATCTTGTTCTAATTCAAACCTGAGTACTTCTCCTTTCCCTTCCCACTCCCCTCCCCTGTTGTCTTTCCTCTATTGATCTTTCTGGCATTCACCCATAGTTATTTTTAATTAATTTTTTGTGGATATACATAGTGACGAGATTAACTGTGGTAAATTCACATATGTATATAGAAAAATTATGTTCAATTCATTCTACTGTCTTTTTTTTCCCCATCCCCACTCCCTTTCCTTCATTCCCCTTTGTCTACTCCACTGAACATTTATTCACTGAACAAAAACTCCACCACACACACACTTATTGTGGATTAGCTTCCACATATCTGAGAGAACATTCACCCTTTGTGTTTGGGGGATTGGCTTATTTCATTTAACATGATAGTTTCTACAGCCATCCATTCACCAGCAAATTTTATAAAGTCATTCTTCTTTATGGCTGAGTAATACTCCATTGTGTGTGTGTGTGTGTGTGTGTGTGTGTGTATGAGTGAACCCTTTCCCCACATCCTTACCAACTTTTATTGTTACTTGTATTCTTCGTAATTGCTATTCTGACTGGAGTAAGATGAAATCTCAGTTTAGTTTTAATTTGCATTTCTCCAGTTCCTAGAGATGGTGGACACTTTTTCATATATTTGTTAACCATTAATATTTCTTCTTTTGAGAAGTATCCATTTAGTTTCTTTGCCCATTTATTGGTTGAGTTATTTGGTAGGTTTTTGTTTGTTTGTGTGTGTGTGTGTGTTTAATCTTTTTTTTTTTTTTTTTTTTTTTTTTTTTTTAGTTCTTTGTGTATTCTGGATATTAACACCCTATCTGAGGTGCAAGTGACAAAGACTTTCTCCAATTAGGGATGCATCACAATACCAGATCTTAAATTATAACACAGAGCTATAGTAACAAAACAGCATGGTATTGACACCAAACAGGCATGAAGATCAATGGAATAGAAGACAGAGACAAACTGACATAAATAGAGTTATCTCATACTAGACAAAGTCACCAGAAACATACACTGGAGAAAAGATAGCCTGTTCAACAAATGATGCTAGGAAAACTGGAAATCCGTATGTAGTAGAATGAAAGTTAACCCCTATCTCTCACCCTGCACAAAACTCAACTCAGAGTGGGTCAAAGACCTAGGGATCCCTGAACCTGCTAGAAGAAAATATAGGCCCAACACTTAAACATATGAGCTCAGGAACTAACTTCCTTAACAAGACTCCAAAACCACAAGAAGAAAAATAAAAAAAATCAATAAATGGGATGGCATCAAATTAAAAAGCTTCTTCAGAGCAAAGGACATAATCAAGAGTTCTTTTATATTCTTGATGACTTACTGTCCAATCCCAGCAATTGTTGAAGGGTAGGTGTCAAAGTCTGCAACTGTAACTGTGGATCTGTCTGTTTCTCCTTGCAGCTTCATCAGTTTCTTCTTCCACATCTTCAGCTCTGTCCCTGACTACATGAAGAGTTGAGTCTCCACAACTTCCTGGTAGAGTAGCCCTTCCACTCTCACATGATGCCCTTTTCTGTTGCTGGAAATTGCCTTTGCTCTGAAGTCAATTTTATCTGATAGTAATATAATCACATCTGCTTTCTTTAATTAATGTTTACATGATAATATCTCACAAACAGTCTTTTATTTTCAACCGATATCTCTAAGTTTGAAGTGAGTTTCTGTAAAGATCATATAGGTGGGTCATACTTTTTACTCTACAGTGTCAATCCCTATTTGTTTGTTCGTTTGTTTTAACAATTTTGTTTCTTTTCTATGCATAACTTTATTTTTGTTTATTTTATTGCATATATTTTAGATGTATAAAATGTTTTGAGATCCAAATACATAGTGAAAATATCACTACAGTCTAGAAAATTAACATATCCTGCGGAGAAAAGTTGACAGATTTCCTCCAAGATCAGGTATGTGATAAGGATGCCTTCTCCCATCCCTTCTGTTCAACCTCCTATAGGAAATAGTAGCAAGACAAACAGATAAGAAAAGGAAATGAAAGGCAAGCAATCAGAAAACAAGTATATTTGTAGATGACAAGATGCCCTACATAGAACACCTTAAAGATTCCACGAATAACTCTTAGAATTAATAAATTCAGTAAAGTTGCAGAAGATGAAATCTACAAACAAAATCAGTTTCATTGCTTTATATCAATAATCACCTATTGAAAAGGAAATTAAGAAAAACAATCCCATTTAAACTAGCATCAGAAAGAATAAAATGTTTAGGAATAAAATTATCCAACACGTGAAAGTTCTGCATACTAAAAACTATAAAACATTGATGGGATAAATTAAAGAAGGCATAAATAAATAAAAATATATTCTGTGTTCATTGATTAGAAAAATATATATTGTTAAAATGCTGATGCTACTCAAAGCAATATACAGATTTGACACAATTCATATCAAAATTTCAATGCCATTTTTTCAGAAAGTAAGAGATAACAACTCTAAAATTTATATGGAACTACAAAAGATCCCAAGTAGTCAAAACAATCTTGAGAAAGAAAAGCAAAGTTGTAGGCATCAAATTTCCTGGCTATATGATAAAGCACTGATAATCATAACAGTATGGTACTGACATTAAAAACAGAAACATAGACCAATGGAACAGAATATAGAGTCCGGGAACAAACCCAAGCAAAACCAATCAAGTAATTTTCAACAAGGGTACCAAGAAGACACACCAGAGAAAGGAGAGTCTCTTCGATAAATGGTGCCAGAAAAACTGAGTATTCAATGTACAAGGATGAAATGGGGCTCTTTTCTTATACCATTCAGAAAAATCAACTCCAAATGGATGAAAGTCTTACACATAAGACCTGAAAGAATAAAATTGCTGAAAGAAAACACAGGGATAAGATATTTGGCACTGGAATCGGCAAGATATTTGTACAACACCAAAAGCTCAGGAGTGAAAGCAAAAATAAACAAGTGAGACTTGTTCAAACAAAAGAGCTTCTTTAAAACAAAGGAAATAAGAAACAAAATGAAAAGGTGACCTATGAATTGGGAGAAAATATTTGCAAACCATATATCTCATAAGGGGTTAGTATCCCAAATGTATAAGAAACTCATGCAACTCAATAGGAAGAAAACAATCCAATTTAAAAATGAGCAAAGACCCTCTAGTGAAACATGAAAATCGTGGACCGGATATGAAAAGATGCTAATCACCAGGGAAATGCAAATCAAAACCACAATGAGATATCACCACACACTTGTTAGGATGGCTATTATTTAAAAAACAGAAAACAATAGACAACAAGTGTTGTTGAGGATGTGAGGAAAGGGAATCCTCATATCCTGTTAGGAGGAATGTAAGTTGGCACAGCCATTATGGAAAATAGCAGGAAAGTTCCCCAGAAAATTAAAAATAGAACTACCATATGACCCAGGAATCCCTCTTTGGAGTATATTCACAAATAAAACAAAATCAGCACCTGAGAGAGATATTTGTACTCCTATGTTCATTGCATGATTATCATAATAGCCAAGATATGTACACAACCAAGTGTTCATTGATAGGCAAAAAAATTGTATATTAGTGGGCTGTGAAAGAATAAATTTGCTGAAAGAAAACACAGGGATAAGGGAGGGAGGGAGGGAAAAAGAGAGAGAAGTAAAGAAGAAAATGAAGAACCACACACATACACAACATACAAAGGAATATTATTTACCCTTAAAAAGGGAAACACTGTCATTTGCCACAACATGGATGAACTTATAAGACAATATGTATAGTGACATAAGTCAGGCACAAAAAGAAAAAAATCATATGATCTCATTTATATAGATAATCATAAAAACAAAAAAAACCCTAATAGAACAAAGTAGAATGATGATTACTAAAGGCAAAGTGGGAGTTGGGGGGACAGAAATGTAGGTCATATGGTCCAAACTTATGGTCATGTTTAAGAAAAAGTCTGCAGACCTAACGAGATGCCTTATTCCCCACATAAGATGGTGAAAGTGTATGACAGTTTACTAGACCCTTGCTGACACCAGGCCAGGTGTCATCAGAGGGAGAAAACCCAGGTGTATTTAGAAGTTCCCATGTGGTCACCATGACACTATTAGGGTGAATGAGTGGAGGGAATAAAATAGGGGGTTCCACGGAGATAAAAGTTATGGTCTCCAATGTGGCCTTTTTTGACACTATCCCAGTGGGTTATTAGGATATATCATCAAACCTCACAAACATGAAAATTAGGGTCCCATCTGGCCTTTGGTGGAGTGGATTTGGTGGGTCCATAGTTTTTTCTTTGTTGTTCTCTTGGAAAGAAGGGTTTTAATCTACAAGTTTTCTGTCTTGCTAGATTGCCTCTATCATGGTCCTTTGGATATTTAAAAATAAGGATATTTTTGTCTGTACCCATTGTCATTTCTAGCTATTAACTTCTTTGGTCCTGAGTTTGGTGTACATGGGGCAAAAATAAAACCCAGGGAACTTACCACCATGATGTTCTTTAGGCCTCAAGTTCCCTAACCAATCCATCTTCTTCTCTCCACCTTTCAGACTATTCTTATGTGTAGAGAGCATGTACATAATGTCTAAGATTTTATAGAGATAAGAAGGTGTAGTCTGTCTTTGTAGAAGGAGAAGTCTCAATTTTTAATCATTTTTAATTAATTTATTAATTTTTAATAAATTAGTAAATATAAAAAAGCTACCCCTTGAAGATATAATTATATGATTGATATATAAATTACCTGGTTAGATATACCTGGTTATATATACAGATAGGCTAAATATACTAGAGAAGTCTGTACAAAAATTTCAACATCAGTTTTTACTCATACTTGGAAACTCAAAATATACTTTTCTCCTATAAATGTAAATTACGTTTATACTCTCAGTTTCATAAGCTGTCTGCTTCCTGATCATTTGACATAATACTACAAACAATCAAAGCCACTTACAAAGTTTTGTGAGAGGTACTAAGTGTTCTACTAAAAAGTTTTTGATGTTAAATATTTAAATAGCAATGAGCAAAGCTGTAACATAGTTTTCTTCAAATATCAGTAAATTCAAGAAGCAGATTATACTAATTACAATCACTGAGAAGTTACACATCATGAACTCAAATTTCTCTTTATGAGGCTTAATGTAGTCTAACGTTTTACCCCATGGGAGTTACAATATGGAAAGAGACATAAAAGATTGGGGTTGATTGGTCTACATCGCAGCAGGGCCTGCAGAATGCACCCAGTCTTGAAAGGCTGCCTTGCTATCTGATAAATTTACCTCTGGGCTGTTGCTATATTTGAGAGTGGCAAATGAAAATCTGGGAACAACGATCTTTAGAAAAAGAAACCACAGATCAGGGCTACATGAATTCCTTGAGCACTAAATCAATCTTACTACGGAAAAAGAAATTCGGCTCCTAATCAGCCAGCTCTGAGAAACCAGCTAGAATGAATGCAAGGTGCTCGCATCTCAACGTTCAAATATACAGTACCGTCTATAAATGGGTAGCACAGTGTTTTAGTTAGCTTTTCGTTACTCTAACCAAAATACCTGATGAGTACAACTTAGAGGAGGAAAGGCTATTTGGGGCTCACAGTTTCAAAGGTTTCAATCCATAGACAGTCTACTGCTTTGGGCCCAAAGTGAGGAAGCTCTTCAGGGCAGAAGGGCCCCACTTGTAGGAAAGCTGCTCAGCTCATTAATTGGTCAGGAAGCAGAGAAAGGAAGAGGAAGGGACCGCAGGGAAGATGAACCCTTCCAGGGCACACCCCCAGTGACCCACCTCCCCTAGCCACCCTCCACCTGCCTATAGTTACCACCCAGTCAGCCCATTCAAACTAAGATGAACTGACTCAGCTACAGTTCTCATAATTTAATCATTTTACCTCTGAACATTCCGGCACTAATAGCAGATTTTCGAGTTCACCTCATATCTAAACCTTAATACACACAGAATGGAGAGGTGAGACAAGACCCAGCAGATTGGTACAGTGAAACAGTAGTTTGTCTAAGAGACAAATTTACGTCAAAATTGTTATGTGATGTCAGCTTAGGAACCAACTTCCTCAAAAAGTCTGCTAAAGCACAAAAAGTAAAATAAGAATCAAAAAATGGGATGGTATCAAACAAAAAAAACCCTCCTTCACAGCAAAGGAAACAATCAAGAACATGAACAGAGAGAGGTGCCACCTGCACCTCAGATAGAGCTTCAATCTCCAGGATATTAAAAACACTCAAAAAACTTAACACCACCCCCCCCCCAAAAAAAAAGCAACCTAGACAATAAATGGGCAAAAGAACTGAACAGACACTTCACAGAAGAAATAATATGAATGGCCAACAAATATATTTTAAAAAAACAATATTCAATATCTCTAGCAACTAGAGAAATGCAAATGCAAACTACACTGAGATTCCAAACTCACTCCAGTCAGAATAGCAATTATCAAGAATACAAATAACAACAAATGTTGGCGAGGATGTCGGAGAAAATGATCACTCATATATTGCTGATGGGGCTGCAAATTAGCACAACCACTCTGGAAAGCAGTATGGAGATTCTTCAGAAAACCTGGAATGGAACTACCATTTGACCCAGTTATCCCATTTCTTGGTATATACCCCAAGGATTTAAAATCAGCATATACAGTGACATAGTCACATTAATGTTTACAACAGCTCAGTTCACAAGAGATAAGCTATGAAACCAACCTAGATGCCCTTCAATAGATGAAAATGGAACATTATTCAGTCATAAAGAAGAATGAAATTAAAGCATTTGCTGGTAAATAGTTGGAACTGAAGACTAGCATGCTAAGCAAAATAAGCTAGTCCCAAAAAACCAAAGACCCAATGTTCTCTATAATATGTGGATGTTGACATATAAGGGCTGGAGGGGGGAAGAATAGAAGTTCAATGAATTGGACAAAGGAAAATGAAGAGAATGGAGGGGGGAATAGGGTAAGGAAAGACAATAGAATGAATTGGGCCTAACTTTCCTAGGTTCATGTATGAATACATGACCAATAAAACTCCACATCATGTACAAGAAAGGGCAACTAATAAAAATAAGTTATAATCTATGTAAGTACAATATGTCAAAATACACTCTACTGTCATGTATATATAAAAAGAACAAATAAATAAAATTTAAAAATTGTTATGCAAAAGACCAGATCCCACTTTGGGAACTTGATTATTACCTTTACATCTATTCGTCACCCACTCTATTTCAGGTACTGTGCCAGGTAGGGTAAGGGGCTACTAATATGACTATTACTTAATCTCAAGGAAATTTAAAAATTAGTTGATGACTAAAATATATAATAATGAAAGACATGATAGCATGTATTTCTACTACTAGGTCTCTCAATAATGGGGTTATCTTACAAAGTCTCTGAGACAATCCCCTACCAGTTTTGGGAACCACGAAGAAGTAGCACTTTTTAGGGACATTTTCCTTGGTCACTAATCTGTTCCCTAAAGTAGTTCATGCTGGTAGGCCTTAACTGTAATGCTAAAGTTTGCATTAAGATACAAATGTCATATATGAGGAAGAAGTGAATGATTTTCTTTTGCTGAAGGTTTAGCATCACGGTGGTTTACTTTCACATGAGCTACGTAATAAAAAAGAGACTCTGCTGAAATTTCTCCAAGATACTCCACAACAACAGGACAGTTTCCCCATCTGGGCATTTCTCCTGCCAAATGATGGAAAAGCTGTTTCTTCTGGGTTCAAACCAGACCTTCTCTACCACGAGGAAACCCAGAGCAGTAAGTATATCTAACATTTGACTCACGTTTTGTCCCCACTTATAAAGCTAGCGGCTTGTGACTTATCCTCATATTAGAAACCCTCTTATCTGACATGTTCAGGATAGGTGGTTGACTCATTTATTAAATAAATGTATTAAAGTCAAGAATCTTCAAAAACAATACCTTAAGCATTCTTTATAAATGAAAACATTTCAATGCATTTAGCTTGCTGCTCTTTTGATGTAGGTCTTTGCTTTGAGTATGAATCGGCCAGTTAGATTTCTACAATGTCTTACATAAAGCACATCCATTGTGCGTCATCTATGATTTCCAATTTTTTGTCATTATAATAAAGTGAGAGATCAAGACACTTGGAAACAATCTGAGTTAACCATTATTCCCATTTCCCCAGTCTTTATGATCGGCACACGTACAGCTAACTCAACCACAATTTTTCTTTAGCAAAGTGCCTAGCATTCTTTTAACTTTTCATATAAACACTTCTCTTAACTTGTGAATGTCACATTGGTTTACTTAATAATCATTTACTATATTTACATAGTATAATAGCAGTGCAACTATCATCAAAAGATTTGGAGCTCCTGGTAAACAGCTACCACAAGGGGGACCAGAGCATATGTGTGTACTGGAAGACAGCCTTCTGCAATGTCATAGACATTACCAGGTAGATTTTATGGAAAACACAGCATCTGCTCATCTACTCAGATGGAGATGGGATAAGGAATCTACTCTTCTTTCTTGAGCTTGTAACTCTTATAAATTCCTGTTCATTTAGAAAAGAATCAAACAAATAAACTGCAAAAGAACCTGTTTAACGCCTCCCCCGACATTACAACTAGAGAATGACCTTAATCAAAAGGCACAGATCTAAACAAAAATCTACAGGGAAGGAAGCAAAGAATTCAAGGCAGAAAACAAGGGGGAACAGAGAAAATTTTTTCCTCTGCATTCTTCTGAAGAAAAGTCATGTATGAATATAACATTACTAAAGTAAAAAGAGAAAGATACTACCTTACCAAGTGCTGTTCACTGCCACTCAAGTTCATAGAGGGACTTACTGCCCACAGCTTCCCAAATCATCAAAGATGGGTTGCAATAAGATGACCTTGAGAATTCCTCTCAGGTTTCTTTGCACAAACCTTGACAAGTGAATGACATTTTTAAAGAAAAACCAGCATACCACATGGCTGGTTTGGCAAGTTTATAAAGTTGTTTCAAATGCAATCACCAGTTATGAGATTTAAAAAGCATTTTTAAATGTCTTATAGTACACAGGCAAAAGGAACAAAGTGAGTTCAGTGTCGCTAACCAAATAAAAAGCTTTGAAGAAGTAGCTGGCACCAGTAAACATGTTCTGACTGGAAAATTTAAGCAGGGCACCCATTTAATACTACAGTTGCTCCTCCATAGCTACATTCAATCTGCATCACAACAATCCAGAAAACGTACTCATTCTAAAAAGTACCTTAGGAACTCTTCAAGAAACAGCAGAAATTAGTTCATTTCCTTAGTGACAGAAGAGATTAAGTCACCCTAAAAGGGGCAATGTGGTTTTACCAGTCCCACAAAATGTAACAAGCAACTATAGATACTAAGCAATATTTTCTAAACAAGTAGCATCCTCAAGGATCATTTACAACAATGATAAAACCAAGTAGCAGACCTTCCTTCTTGCATTTGATCTCCATAGACACATATTCTCCGTAAGTTGGGAGACACTTGTTTACATAAAATAAAACTCCAGTAAAATGTGTATCAGAATACCTTCAAATGATATTTTTGCAGAAACTGTACAATAATAGAGGTAGCCAATGTGTGATTCGTCACTGGCTATTTTTAAGCTCCAGCCCATTATACTGACTACCATTATAGTTATTTAAGCATGAAATGTTTGCCCTCATTTTTATTCATATGCTTCATGGACCATTTGCTGTCAGCTATAAAATCATTTACAAGGTAATGGAGTTTACAGTTGAGAAAAACAAGAAGCCTCCTAAACAATCTCAGAATATTGACTTAGTGTCAGGCAGGTGGCATGAACTTAAATTGAATGTGAAACTGGAGTAAAAGGTGACTTTTTAACAAGCACTTTCTTAAAAATAAATGAGCAGAGGGCTTTGCAGATGTTCAGGTATTGTTTCCCCTTTAATAAGAAAGAGCTTAGCCATAGAGGGATGAGAACTTGGAAATAACCTGCAAAGTCTTCACAGTTCACACACCACAACTGGAAAAATTGGGCAAGACAAGACTAATGAGAAATAGAATACCATATCTCACAGCCATGCCTTCTACTAGAAATGTTCTATTTTCCAATAAACATAAAAAGTAAGACATTTCAAAAAATCTGCAATGCCTACCATGTGTGTGCAGGCACCATTCTAGATACCACAGAGGGATATGAAGATGACAAGAACTTAGTTTTAAGATAAACACATGAATAATTTTAGTACAAAGTAGACTACAGCAGTGCTACAAACAAAAGGTATTCATGCTGTAATATAAAGTTCACCAGTTGTCAGGTTCAGCCAAGAGAATGAATTCCACCCCAGTGCTGCTGTGTAGGGGAGGCGCCCCCTGCAGGCCTTAGAGTACCACTGCATGCGTATGCTTCCTCCACTACTTGGAAGCTCTTTGAAGAACTGAAGTTTTTATTTATTCTGGGTTTCTAGCACTTAGATAATATCTAGTACATAAAAAGAAGTTACTAAGTGTAAAATGAAACAATTTAAATTAAATTTCCTCCATCAAGAATTGGCCACTATTCCTTCTTCCCCTTTCTCTACATGTATCTGTTCATGTTTCTAACACATGAAATATAAAATTTCTAAATATAAAAATTCTATCCAGCTAAAATGCTGATTCTTCATTATAGAAACATTCATTTACCTCAAGTTTTCACCCCAGGCAGAAATATTATAACTTTTCTCTGGATTTTTCTATAATTCATATCCTTCAAGCTTCTAAAATGGTTTGAAATGACTAGGTTCTTAAATCAATTGTTGCATCTAAGTCTCATTTGACACTACTCCCCCAAAAAGTTTTGTTTGATTATTGCTATGTGTAAACGTTTGCTTTTATGTATAAGCTCCTAGAGGAAACCATTTGGCTCCTTCGTGATGCCTCCAGCACCCTCAGGAAACATCCATTTACTGATTTAACAAGAACTTATTTAGCATCAATATTGTTCCTGAAGCTAAATAAAATATTGATTAAATGAAATCATATTTCCAGAGGTGATTGAAAGATCCTTAGCCTTTGCAAACACTTATCTCTTCTAACACGGTGCTGTTTTGCTCAAAGGCTTCTGGCACCCTGACTAAGACTAACTATTCCATTTACTTTTTGCCTTAAACCTTTAAGTACTGTCTTTCTCTGAGTCATCTGCCTCCTGGATAACATTACAGACAACACGGACTGATAAACCTTTATCCATGCCTTATCTTACATCAAAGAGAGTATAAAGTTCAATGAAAAATAGTATGCTTCTTTATGATTCTTCCTTAACTTGTACACAGGAGATTCCTAGATTCAAAATGCAAAAGTCCTTTTTTTCCACATGAAAATTTCATGTCTCTTCATTTGGTCCTTCATATTCCTAACATAGCAAAATAAAAACAAAATGGAGAGAACACTAACTGTCCAGCTTTTAGCTCATTGCTGGATGCCTAGTAAAGACTGGACCAAAAAAAAAAAAAAATAGTTAACTATTTTTAATAGTAATAAACAAGCAAAAAGTTTGTTAACTCTAAGGAATCTTGTACATAAGTGGATGTTTTGTTTCACAGACAGTTCTCATGTAATCAGAGATTTCAAAAGTCAACATTCAGAAAAGTTTATTTTAAAAAATTTAAGAGCCACGCTGGGCGGTCTGTAGTGGGAATTTTACATGCATTCATTTTGAAGTTTCTCATTTACAAGAGATCATTTGTATTTCCTTCAGAGAACATAAAGCACGTTTGTTACTTTCAATCACATGTCACTGGTTTCATTCTCAACACCATGACCATCCCAACAAGAACATCAGCAATCACAACAGGATATGAGTATCTCACTTGAGCACTTCATAGTCACCAGATTGCATCATGTGTACCTCATATTTCTGAGAATTCATCCTCCAATCTTATAGATTGCTAATTTTCATATTAAACTAAAGCTGCTGATTCACCTAAGAGAAAACAAAGAAAGAACATGTACAATTATCTTTGAATCAACAGCTGCTATGCCCACTGAAATATTCCCCCTGTCTCACATTGAAACACCATCGCTCTGCTTTTGCAACTAAAAGGAGATTGTTCTAAATGCAGATGATGGGAAGGATAAATCATCTTACTTTCATGTCTTCCCCAGAGTGATTTAAAGGAAAATGTTTTAGAAAATGTTTATAACATTTAAATTTGGGTGTTGTTTTTTTTGAAACACTAACAAAATCCAATGTAGAATGCTTATAAAACTCCGTGATGACACCAAAACACAACAAAAATGCCAGGTCCAGTATAAGTGAATTAAATGTATCTATGGGAATTCAAAATAAAGACAATTTGCTCTGATAAAAAAAAAAAAAAAAAACCTCTGGAGTAAATTTCAAACAATTTGAGTGATCCTAGAAATCATTATAATCTCTCACCATCTGTGTCTTCTGACTTCTCCATTCCTAACTTCTGTTCAGTTTTTCTCGTCACAGCCCCAAAGTAAAAAGCCTATTTTAAAGGTTATCCTCTCTTTTCCCACCTCTGTTGGGCAGACTTCCCTACTATTATAATAGCAATTAAAAATAATAATAACTCTAGCTTACCAATGACTGAGATTGTTACAGTTCTCCTACTGGACCCTCCGGTTAAATGTTTAAAGCTCAATTAAAATGCAAATTAACTGTAGACTATATAGTAATTACAGCAATAGCAGGACAGGAAAAAAGTTTTGTCCAAGAATGCAAATCTTTGGAACTGTAATTAAATGTGTAATTGTTTCTATTTTACAGAAATTTCTATGACCTGGAAAGGGACCAGGAAATCCTAGCTAAAATGATGTCAGATTAGTATATTGCAATCTGGCAGAGAAAAGTCACCTTAGAGACACAACAGTTTTAACCATGTATCTTTTATGTTCTGTCACTGAGCTAATTTTTCCTGGATTGTTAAATTGGGTGGGTTAACATAGCAAAACCCTTTTAGTTCTTTTGGAAAAGATACAGGTCACTTGATGACCTTCAATAATTTATCAATGAAGAAGAAACATGTCTTTACATATGTTGAGAGATGACTTCTAAATAACATGAGATCAATATTTGCATGTTTCATATGGGTGTGTAGGAACAGTGTACATACAGGGCTTTAGTAAGATATATATGTCTGTAAAGAACATATGCTTATTCATATGGCCCCCATTTCACATGACAGTGGCTGGCGGTGGGGGTGCCAGGAGGATGTACAATTGGAATGAGAGAAAACCAACAGCAATAAGAGTAGGACAGAAGGCACAAAGCACTGAAGGAGTCATGAGAGGCAGATGATTTCAAGTCATAATGGTACAGAGATCAGTTTGCATTCTGATGATCTCAGAGAGGCAAAAAGTACAAGAAAGGAACAGAAGAAATTAACAATTGCCAAAAAATTAAGAAAAAAAACACACCTTACAAGAAATGACTGTGGCAGAGAATTAGTAATCGTTTATCAATATGGAATAAATCATATTTATATAAAGCTATACATTCCCATGGAATATCTATAGAATAACCAATGGGAGAGTGTGGACACACAGAAAAAGCAATAGCATCATGATTTCTACAAATGTTCTTTCTCCCAATATATTCATCGTTACTGAAAAATATGATACAAGTTGATAATATAGACAGACAAATTGTAAGTGCCCTAGCAGGAAGAAAGAGTCTGAATATTTTCTTAAGAACAAAATGTTCTGCACTATCTTGAAGGGATGTGAAGTGGTATCAAAAATTGTTAGAATCCTTTTGCTGCATCTCTTTTGGCCCAAAGAACAGCATCTTTAATGAACAATGACCTGGGTACTGCTTCAACATCTTGACATGGCCACAAACCATCTCAAAATTGCTGACCTCCATCAGAAATTGATAGTATTGATTCTAGTCTTGGACATTTTCAGGAAAATGGAAAAGAATTTAACCACTTGTCTTTCTTTAGCTCTAGTTTTAAAGTAATGATATTCTAAAAGTAAAAGCCAACAATATACCATAAATTAAGTGTCAAGCTACTTACAATAGCTATTAGGCAAGTAATACGTGATTCCATTTACCCATAAGAATCTTTACACTAGAATAAAATCCTTAGAGAAGAGAGAGATGATGCTAATCATTAGGAAAATCTGGAAAACCTTTCAAGAAAAAAGGCCTGAAAAGATAGGTTTTTAAATATCGACCTCACTAGTCTTCTAAGAAATACAAACAAAATCAGTGATATTCACCTACAAATAGTAAAAAAAAAAAAAAAAAAAAAAAAAAAGAATCATAAGATGTAAGTTGAGCAAGCAGACAATGAAACAAGCATGCTTACAGAGAGCGGAACTTCCTTTTTAGAAAACAATCTGGGAAAAGCCTTTGACCTGGCTGTTTCACAGCTGGGAATCTATTCTGAGTAAATAATCTAAAATTCAAATAAAAATGTATGTAACCAGATGTCCCCTGAAACATTGCAGATGATACAAAGAAATGACAAGCAATGTAAGAATGGTTAAGTAAATTATATTATAATAGTACATACATGTTGTAAAGAGTTTTTAATTACACAGGAAAACACTCAAAATACTAAGTTGAAAAGCAGGACTTCACACTTTATGCTAGATGTGATGTCAAACTCATGCGTGTGTGTGTGAGTGTGTGAATGTGTGCTTTTACAACCATGCACACACTTTGAATATTGCATTCTGAGATCACTATCTCTCTAAAGACACACATTGTTTTTCTCCAATTCTTGCTTTTCTGTCTTTGGTCATGGTCATTTCTAAGAGTACAATTTCCTTTTCTTATAGAAAAAAGACTATTTCTAAAATTAATCCTGTTGAAGCATGATCAGAACAATTTTTGAGCATAAATTCCCAATTTACTTAAAATAACTTTTCTTGAAATTCTACACAGAAGTGGAATACCTGTGCTCATTTTTACCGTGTAACTTCATGACAATGTGTTCATACAGCGCTTTATAAAAGGTAATAGCATTTAAATCCAAATACAAGACAATTTTGAATATAAAGAATTAATCCCGTCAATTTGGAGGGATTATTGGAACAAAAAAGTGACAATTAAATGATACTTGATTTCTACCTCCTTTCTAAGGCAATTTCCAACTTTGGAAATATAACTCTGGGGAGTGCTATTAAAATGGCTCAAACAAATTTAAAAATAATTAAAAATGGCTCTATAATAAATTTTTAAAGACAAAGAATTTTTTAAAATCTCAGTTATTTAGAGACATTGGGATCTGCAGAATTTTAACATATCACGTTTACTAGTTGTTTTTTTCATTTCTTGATGCTACTTATATTTTCTCATTTTTATACTAACTTTGTACAACTTGTTTTAAATAATTGAAAGACAAAGTAAGTAGCAGATAGTTCATTTGCCTATAATTTCTTTTATTGTTGTTTTGTTTTTTCTTTTTGGTGTTGGACTGGGGATTAAACCCAGCAGCACTTAACCACCCACTCATATTCCCAGCCTTTTAAAAATATTTTTATTTTGAGAAAGGCAAGTTTTCAAAAACTGAAAATTTGTTCACATATCAATACTTTTACAAAGAAACTTTAAAACAAATGAAGAAAAAAGAATATATGTAGCTGAGTGGGGTGCCACATACCTGTAATCCCAGCAGCTCAGGAGGCTGAGGCAGGAGGATCGCAAGTTCACAGCCAGCCTCAGCAAAAGTGAGGTGCTAAGCAGCTCAGTGAGACCTTGTCTCTAAATGAAATACAAAATAGGGCTGGGCACATAACTTAGTGGATATCAAGTTATTTTTATATCACTTACTAACAAGACTCTTCATTCTTCATTTAATTGCTTTGCTGTCTTGAAAAAAAAGTTATTTTATAAATATGTGTCTATTTATGTACCCAATTCTATTCCCTTTATTTATTTGTCTATTCTTATGCGAAAACTCACAACCTTTGATTGCTGTATTTTTATAGCAGTCTAGAATCAGGTAAAATCGTTCTTATTTTTCAAGATTATTTTCACTATTCTAGATTCTTTGCTTTTACATATAATTTTAGAGCAAGCTTGTCAATTCCTACAAATTAAAAGTTTCCTGGGGTAAAGATTAATTTTAACCAGTAAACTAATTCAGGAAGAATTAACATCATAACAATATTAAGTCTTCTGATCCATGATCATGGTATATCTCTCCATTTATCTAAGGGTTTTTTTTTTTTTTTATTTCTTTCAGCAACGTTTTGTAGTTTTCAGTGTAGAGATTATGCACGTATTTCATTAAATTTATTCCTAAGAACTTTTTATTTTCTGCCACTATTATAAATGAAATTTTAAAATTTGATTCCCAATTGTCCATTGTATTTGTAAATTTGATTAGCTTTGTATTGACTTGAATGCTGAGATCTTGCTAAACTCATTTATCAGTTCAAGTCATTTTTAAGCTATTCCTTACAATTATCTATGTACACATTTATGTCATCCATGAATAAAGGCCATTTGATTCTTTGCATACTGTATACTATTCATTTTTTTCTTGTGTTAGTGTTGAGCAGACTAGTAAATAGGGGTGTGAGAACAGACATTAGTTCCTTATTCCCAACTTACGAGAAAAGTAGTTTTCCACTGCTTATAATATTTACCGTTGAGTATCTTTAATATGGCTTTTACCAAATATTCCTACAAATAATTCTTTGCTGAGGTGGGAGTAGGTACTGTCTTTTGCACTGTATGCTGTTTAGCAGAAACCCTGGCTTCTTCCAACTACATGGCAGTAGGTAAAACTTTACTTCTGGTTGTGACACCCAAAATCATCTCCAGACGTTGCATAATGTCCCTGTGGTCAAAGTTATCACCACTTGAGAATCACTTACCTAAACCAGAAATGGGTCAGGCCTAGACACAGAACATTCTAGCTGACTGCATCAGAGAGATCTTCAGATCTTCCTGGGTAGAGACTTGGGTCTTCTGAATTGCAAATGGACTTGCTTGATTGATTGATTTAGACCCCTTTGCCTATTGATATGCTGTCTCAGTCTGTTTGGGCAGCTATAAGCAAACTGGGTACCTTGTAAACAATAGATATTTCTCACACTTATGGAGACTTGGAGATCCAAGATCAAAGGGCCAGCAATTCTGTGTCTGGCAAGGTTGTGCTGCCCCATAGATGATACCTTTTCAAGGTGTCCTCACATGACAGAATGGCAACTGAATTCCCCAGGATCTCTTTTAGAAGTGCACTACTTACATTTGTGAGGCTTAGTTAGTTCTCATGATCTAATAAACTCCCAAAGTTTCTACCTTCTACTACTATCATCTTAGGAGTGAAGATTTCAATGCATGAATCTCAGAGGGACACACACACCAGACCACAACATAGGCTCTGCTTCACTGTCACAAGTGTAGTACTTACGTGAAACAGGAATGATCGAACATAAGACCCCTAAGATGCTACAGTATCCCCCTCAAAGGAGTCATTCTCAGGCCTCCAAGCTTTCTGTGTCTATCAGAGATAAAATAGGACAACAGTAGCCTTCTTCATTAACCTTATTTGTCTTACCCAAACAATTAGAGCCAAGACCTTTTTTTAACTCCAATATAAGGTTATTACAGGGGGGAGAATGACTTAGTAAGCTTGCTTCTTAAAAAAGAAAAAAGGCTACATGGTTTACACACACTTTATAACAAGTATCACAAATGCTTTTCAAATGTAACAAGTTTGACAAAATCAGAACAATCTATTTATTTACTTTTATTGGTTCTTTTAGGTTACACATGACAATAAGAGTCATTTTGGCATAAATACAAAAGCATGGGATTATATAAATTATAAATTGACTTATAATTAATTATAATTTTCTCTAATTGAGGCCCAGTACTTCTCCTTCCCCTCCCTTCCTCCTACGCCTATTCCCTTCCCTCTACTAATTTTTTCTACTATTATATAGGTTTTTTTTCATTTGAATATTTTAAACAACCAAACCTTTCTGTGTAATTGCATAATAAGTCAATGTTTTCCAACCTCTCTGCCACATGCTAGTGGAAGAACTAAAATATTTATGTACTAAGATAACTTTGTATACTGGAAAAATATACATGTTTTTGTTTTTCAAATAGCTTTGTCTTGATAAAATTCAAAGTATATATATATATATATATATATATATATATATATATATGCAAATATCAAACAATTATAAAAAATATAAATATATATATTTGCTTCTGAGGGTTGAACCCAAGGACACTTAACCACTGAGCCACATCCCCAGCCCTTTTAATAATTTATTTAGAGACAGGGTCTTGCTGAGTTGCTTAGGGCCTAGCTAAGTTGCTGAGGCTGGCTTTGAACTCATGATCACCCTGCCTCAGGCTCGAGAGCTACTGGGATTACAGGTGTGAATCACCATACATGGAAAATTCATAGTAATTTTCAAGTGACTTTTTCTCATCAAGTATTTTCTTCACACTTTATAGATACTGGAGCCATTTTTTAAAAATAAGGTTTGCAAAGTTTTGTGACATTAGAACAGATCAGGAACAAGGAACCTAGGCAAAATGCAGAAATACAAAGTAGTAGAAGCTATGATCATCAAGAAACATGAATCATTTGATAGTTTCCTAAGATCCAATATGAATAGAACTGGTTAACAGAGATGGAGGACATGTTGTGAAAAGAAATGTTGTGAAAAATGTTGTGAAAAGAAAATAAGCAGTTGGATGGAAATTAATAAATCTAGCAGTGTATTACAATGTCCAAGTAAGTTATAAATGTGTACATCATCTCAACTTCATCACCAAAATATTTTCAATTCAATCTTCTTTGGGGAAATTAATATTCATGAGATTGTACCTCCAAACACATAATAAAAACAGAATTCCAATTACTGAAAAACACTGTAATAAAATGGCTGAGACTATTCTATAATGAAGTTTGTAAGTCCACCTTCATATAAAAATCTAAAGCATTTTATTTCATAAAACAGAATTTCTATTCCAAACCACTTATATAGGAGATGCCATTAATAAGATTTTCTTGTGGAAATTTGAACACAATATAGCTTCAATGTATGCTTAATTTGACATATCCAAAGAAGAAACATCTTCAAGATGTTCCAAGTAGGAAGCCCCTCCAATTGCAAATGACTTGTGTTTATGGATGTGATTAACAAACTGTAAGCACTTTCAGCCTTAGAAAAGGATTTTCAGCTAATTCAAATGTACACCTAAAGTGAGGCCTCCTAGCGGAGCATGTTCTTCATGTTCTTATACCTGTATTCCAGATAATCCCTCTACTTGGGTAATAGTTCATGTACAGTCTAACAATTCCTTTTCATCTTGAAGTCAACAGGTATCTACCAGTAAAGTCAAAATAGCTTATAGGTAGTTTCTGGTAATTGAGCACAGAAAATTCATTTACATCAAATGTATTATTTTTCCATAATATCTCCTATTTATTATTAACTACCTACCATTCAACTAACATTTATGTGTTTACCTAAAAGATTAACAAAGTTATCTACCTTCATAGCCATTTAGAAAAGGAAAAATCTTTCCACTCATTCCAAAACAGATTATAAACACACTCCTAAATTAATTTCAAACAAATGTACTCTTCGGCAATTTGATTCTGGAAAAACATACACAGTTGAAAATTACACAAAGATAATGCTTAAATAATAACTATGGAACAAAAATTACTATATCTGGATACCCAATTAGGTGACTAATTATTTCAAAAAAGCAACTGCACGCCCAAATAGATACTCACTAATTTCTTTCCCACTCCAATCCCTTAACTTCCTCCTGTCCACATCAGTTTTAGCTCTCATATCATTTTTTCTCCATTAAGAACAATTTGTTAAGTAGTTTTATCTCTTTTATTAATATGTGCAATTCAGTTATGATTTCCTGTCAATTTCCAGTGAGGATGACTGGGACAGGTTATTTGGTCCTTCATTCTCTATCTTTGTGACCTTCACAAATCAATATCATAAAGGAAATTCTTGTTATTTAATTATATCATCTATCACAGTAAGTAAATATAACTGCTGGGCATGGTGGCGCAAGCCTGTAATCCCAGCAGCTCAGGAGGCTGAGGCAGGAGGATCACAGTTAAAGTTCAGTGTCATCAATTTAGTAAGACTCTGTCTCAAAATAAAAAGCCAAAAAAAGGGGGGGGGGGGTCTTGGGATGTGCCTCAGTGACTAAGTGCCCTTGGGTTCCATCCAAGAAAGAAAGAGGTCAGGGAGGGAGGGAGGGAAGAAGGGAAGAAGGAAGGAAGGAAGAGAGGGAGAGATGGAGGGAAGAGAGAAGGAAAGAGGAGGAGAAGGGAGGAAAAGGGAGGGAAGGGTGAAAAGAAAAGACCCCCAAATTACCCAATGGATTCAAGCACAATGTAATTCTGCTACATTTCAACATTCACCAAGGAGCTTTTAGTTCTCTGTTTGCTTACTCTTTTGAGGTAATACTACTTTTTTTAAAAAGAAAAAGTTAACTTTTAAATTCCCATTTTAATATTAACCATAAGACTGTGCTTTAATCTCAAGCAGAACTATATATTTTTAAATTAAATAATTAGCACTTAAGCTCCAAACAAAAATAAAATTGCCGTTTTTTTACTTCCTAATAAGAAGTTGAGCTGCAAAATAGCCTCAGCTAGCATGATTTAATGCTACTCTTATCAATTTGTCACAAATACCTTTAAAAACAAAACTAATCAAGAGCTGACTCCATAATATAAAAGGAATAGAAAGATTCTAGCTTTGAAAAGGGGAATTCAGTATTCCCATGACCTACTCAGATTTTGCTTTCAATTACTTGGCTCAGAGACAGAAAACTAAGAACACATCCTTCTTTCCTTCACCAGGAAAGAGGCACCCAGGTTCTGGACTTTGAAATTGTGCTCTGAGGCAAATCTTATTTCTCCAACCATTTAACCACCTTTAAAAAAACAAAGTGAGCAGAAAGTAGTAGGCCACACATTTGAAAATACTTAGTCTGCATAGGTAGAAATTTTTGTGGGTTGGATGGGGAACAAAGGTAAACAGAGCACAAAGGAATAACCTTGATATGCTAGGAATTGTAGATACCACGTAAAATTGCTCCTTACCTATCAAAGAATCCAGATGCAGGAGGTGAAAGATGGAACAGCAAATAAGGAGAAGGTACCTTGAATAAATATTGCTGGTAAAAGGGCATTGTAATGGATACTAACCCACCAATGAGCATTCAAGTATACACGGGATATTAAAGGCTTCATCACCATAACAGGGAAAAGGAGAAAGAGAGAGCTGGAACAAGAAAACCCATTCAACCTTAATATCCTTGAAGCTTTATTCAACACTGAATAGAAAAAAATCATAAAGCACAGAATAAAGGGAAAATAATGTTTCAAAAATTCAGAACAATTATCTAAAAAAAACTTTACAACCTCCACAAAAATTCAGAAGACCATTTGATATACTCAGTATTAAAAAAAAAAAAATGGAATTTGACCATCATGAAAACAAAACAGGATAAAATAGAGAAGGGCTAGGCAGGTTAACAAGAATAATGAACACTGGGTGAAATGAAAAGAGAGAACAGTATTTAAAAAAAAAAAAAAAAAAGACTATGAAGAAACCACAAATAATGTGGAAGAATTAATTGATACTGCAGCAGTGGATTTAAGGATTACTTTACTATTTTTTTTTTTTTAAATCACAGGAAGACAGGAGGAGGAACGCATGACAGAGAAGAAAAAAGTCAGAGAGGGCTAACATTAGCTCGTCTGCCCTCTGAAGGAGCAGAGAGAAATAAAAGGGACAACAATCAAGTATATATTGGAATGAAACTTCCCGAAACTCAGAAAAGAGGTGACTTGGCTCCAGAAAAAAAAAAAAAACTAAATTTAACATATCTGGCATTTTTTGATCTAGTGGGTAAAGAAAGAAAATCCTGACAAATTTCAGAAAGAAATATACATTCTTATTTTCAGAAAACTTAAAAACATGCTAGCTTCATATAAAATACAGTTACTAAGGAAATGTTACACCCTTAACAAAACTGTGATATTATGTATTACAATGTATGCAAAAATATGTTTACAAATTTCAAGAATGTATATATATGCATAAATACACACATATACATATAATGCACACATACATATATGGCTATTAAAACTGTAAGAATCAATTGATAGATTGATAGATGATAGTAAGGGAGTTAAATAAAATTCCCTTAAACAGAAAAAATAGTTGAAAAGTAAACAGGACCATAAAGTGTGTGTGTGTGTGTGTGTGTGTGTGTGTATGTGTGTGTGTGTATATATATATATATATATTTTTTTTTTTTTTTAAAGAGAGAGTGAGAGAGAGAGAATTTTTTAATATTTATTTTTTAGTTTTCGGTGGACACAACATCTTTGTATGTGGTGCCGAGGATCGAACCCGGCCGCACGCATGCCAGGTGAGTGCGCTACTGCTTGAGCCACATCCCCAGCCCCATAAAGTATATTTTTAAGAGTATAATAAATGAAGTCAATTTAAGTTATACATAAAATTTTGAATTTCTTAAAGAAAATACTTTTTGTAAAATGTTGATCAAAACTTGATCACATATTAGAGGCAAATAAGGATATCAGAGAGTTATAAAATATATGAATTATATCGACCAATATATGCCCACAAAAATCACAGTATGTAAAACATATACACACAAACACCATGGAAATTAACATCAGAAGATAACCTTTTAAAACAAAAATATAAAGAAAAGATTAAATAAAGTACTCTTAAATGTCACAAAGTAAAGAAGACATCAAAATTGTAATTATAAACTATTTTTAAATTAAGGACAATTAGAAAATCTATATAAAAGCTGCTGGTGGGTGAAAGATGGACTTGGAGAAAAGTCATGGTATTTAGGGTTTTCATTATTTTTAGAAGAAGAATAAAAATTGGAAAAACAAGATACTCAATTCATTCTGTTAGAAAAGTTCAATTTATTCAATAAAACAACCCTAAGAAAAGTCACTGGAATTAATCAATAAAAACAGAATGAGTATTCATTTAATAGGCTAGAAAAGATCAATAAAATAACCTAAAGAAAGCAGAAAAAAATAAATTAATAAATATAAAAGCAGAATAAAGGGCAGTGAAACAGGTAAAACTTAGCAAGTCTAATGAGAGAAAAAGACAAATTTCATTTAAAATGAAAAGGCAGATACAACTAAACATAAAAACAAGATTAAAAATATTCTGCTGAATGTGATAAAATGATGCAGAGGCAATAGCATAAAAAAACATAAATTAACAAAACTGATTCCTGAAAGAAATAATAACCAGAATATAATAGAACAAATATTATAGCAGAAAGAGAAGAAGAAAGCTTTTAGAAAAAAAAAATCTATCTAAACAAAAGGAAAAATGCATAGGTGTTTTAAGAAGTATATACTATTTCATAATTATATTCTCCAGTACAGATAAACCACTGAAGGCAATTGTATTCATTTTACATAACCATTATAAATCTGATATCAAGCCAACCAGTGATGATGTTTTAAAAGAAACACTCGTGTCACTTTTATTAAAGTGCAAACATATCCAAGTAAAATATTAAACTAAACTCCAAGAGTATGGGGTAGGGGCGGAAATCACAACTGAATAAGAGTTCCAAACACATGAAACAGAGGCAGAACCATTATTTTCCATAAGTAATTATTTTCCTTAAAATGTCAAAGAAAAAAAATACATCATGGGAGTTATGCCATTCTAGATAATAAAGTGTATTAGAAACAGACAACAATGAAAACATTACAACATTATTTCCAGACAAGAAAGGCAAATAATTAAAAGAGATTGGCTGCCAAAGAGACCTAAATATGCATACTGTTAAATTTTAGAATAAGAAAATGTGACTTTTCAAATCACTGAAGAATATATAATCAAGAAAACTTATTAAGAAAATTGGATTGTGCATGCCCAGCAAATGCTTAGGTCACAGAGAAACAGCAGAGTTCCTGAGGTTAGCTTCCAAATTCAGCCAGAAAAACCATTTGAAAATTAAGTAGCCATCTAAGTGTCAGGGGGACAATGAATGGCCATCAGCTCTAGTGCCGATTGCCCCGTTTCTTTCCTCCCCATCCTTCAGTTGCCACTGTCTAAACTAGTGTACCAAAATGAAAATAATTACCATGACCCCAAAAATTATGCCCCCGAGTTAATCAAAATAGTATTCCATGGAGGATGAGGACATTTATATATTTTTGTTGTTGTTGTTGTTGTCACTACTTATTTTCATGAAATTTTAAAATTTTAAAAATAAAGATGCTTCTATTCTATTTGTGTGGATGGACAGTCCATGGTCTCATTAAATGACACTGGAAAAAAAAGAATACAAATTCTGCCTCCACATGTGGCAAACACTTTTATAACATAAAGTCTGGTAATTTCCTAATTCTATCATAGTTGACTTCCCAACTAATCTTTCTTTCTTCAATGTGTTCTATAATACAAACTTTCATGAGGCTGAATTTAAATTAATATTATTTTGAACATTTATCAATACTCCTTATCGAATTCTAAGATACCAAATATCTAGGACATGATTTCTAAACTCATCTAAAGCCACCTCCTTCTGGATCTGTGTTTTAAAGATTGTCCAATTTTTAAAACTATAATAACAAATCTTGTGTAAATTGGTTGCAAATCTAATTCCATTATGAGATTATCAGCCCATCAGATAAAAAGAAAAGCCAGAATCCCCACAGAAACCGTTTTTTTCTAAATGATGCCACATGGGCCAAAATTTGCTCAAAATGCAATTTAGGATGCTCTCCAATGAGTGTTACACCCTAACGCAGCATGGTTCATAATTATGGCATTATGGAAAAAGCCAAAGAAGAGAATTACATCTGCAGTTTTCACAACCATTTTTTTCGCTCTGAGTGCCAAGATAATTCAGAGAGCAAAACAAATGCCCTGTGTCCAAGCTAGGATTCAAATTTGAAGATCCCTCATGGCTCCCAATCTTTTTTCTGGATAACAAACTTAACCCACTACCTCCACTACTACAGTCCTCAATATCCTACTGTCCTTCCTCCCAGTGATATAGTTATGATTAAACTCTTCTCTAATAATAATATACATTGGCAGATGGCAATCAAGTCAAATACTTATATTGTCTGCGTTTTTGCTTTCTTATCTATTAAAAGTACATTGAGATCTAAAGATGTTCATGTCTTTCTGCCTACATACTCACTGTTTTGTTCATTCTAAGGGGCTTGGTAAGAATCTGTTAAAATGAATTAAATTTTGTTATGAGTGAATTCATCAAGAAAAGACCCTAATGCTCAAATAAGTAAAAGCCGTTTGTTCCCTCAGCATCTTCCCCTGGAGAAACAGCCTGGGGGCAGGAAGAAACATAAAGGGGATCAAGGGAGGAACTGTAACAGAGAGTTAAATTAGAATTATTATAGGGAATTCTATTTCCTACAATTTCAGCACCCAACAGGAGCCACATTTGTAGGGAAAAAAAGGGGGGTGGGGGTGATAGTCATTGCTCACAATGAGTCTAACCATAAACAAGTGAACAAACTAAAACTACAGAAAACAGTGGACCCTGAAGCCTTGACATTTAAAACTCACTTAAGAAAAAAACATTCAAATAGGTATGTATCTTATTAGATTAGGTAGACCCTTAGACTTTTTCTCTTCTTCTAGTAACTTAGAAACAAAGAGTGTTTGATTAATTCTCTTCTAAGAACTTACAACTTATTGGGGTTATAGTATTTCCTAGTTCCAAAGACTGAAAAACCACAACCAATGGAAAAGAAGAGAAAAAAAGAAAAAAAAATTCCTTTTTACTGGATAACTAGATGGAAACATTGGGAACTCTAAGCCACTAGGATATCTTGAAATAGCACACAGTTGTCATGTCAGATGGAGTGTATGAGGTGACAAATTTTAGTTTCTCAGAGCAGTATTAACTAGTTTATATTTCATATAATTATTTTGATTACTGGCGAGATTTTTGAGTTTAACACTTAAATATTATATGTACAAGAGGTGTGGGCTGGTTAACAATACACTAAAAATATAGTATGGAAGTTCTTGGTGGTTTTTCATTTAAATCCACAACTAATATAAAGTAACGTCACTTGATGGTATCTGTTCTAGAGTTCATTTTGGGGTTTTTGATAGAAATAGATCACTTCATTTGTGAGTGTGCCTTTTGTCCTCCTTGAAAAGTAGATAAGAATAATACACAAATACTAGGGCTTCATGTGGCCGCTATATTGAAATATCATCATGGAGATGCCTTGCCTTCATAAATTCTCTTCTTTATGGGCTTCCATGATTGACCTGTAATGCAAAGTTATTCTAATCTTGGCCTTCTCAGTGACCTTACAGTTAGGAGATCAAAGAAGACAATAATTTCACATTACCAGCATTTGGGGGATCACATTTAGAATATTTGTGTTCTACTGTGAGCATCTTATTTTTAGAACAATAAAAAAAACAAGAATGTTTGCTTTATGCTAGGATGATAGCAGACTGGAGAACAAAGATACATGAATAATAGCTGATCGAACTGAGGGTGGCTCACCTGTGGATTCAGGGCTTCTAAAAAATGAATCACAGAGAAGCATTGAAATTTCTTCTGCAAAGCTCCCATGATATGAAAGCAGAGATTGACAGCAGAGACTCAACTCTTCCCAGGCACACACCTAAACCATTCCCTGCTGTTCTTGCAGTTAGGAAGGGCTGTATGGTTGATTTCTAACCAATGAAATAGGCTATTTTCACATCCAGCAGTAAAACCTTCCAGGTGATTTTCTACGTTCTCCTGAGAAAATTAGTAATAATTTGTAGATTAGTAACAATTCCTAGACCCAAGCCTTGCTCTGGCTCAACTCTGATGCTTGTTATTCCAGGATCTTCTAGAGGGTGTTTCTGTTGTCTCATCCTTCTCTCACTCTCTGAGCCTTTGCTGATTCCCTTAGGTATCTGCATTTGTGGGACTACTTATAGTCTCTCTTTATAGCTTTTTTTTTTTTTTTTTTTTGGGGGGGGGTTCCCTCCCCAGCCAAAAAAGAAATTCTCCCTGTGAGTGGATACATTCTTCCACATGTTCTCCTGGGTTCCTACCCATATACCCCTTAACATGCCCACATGTTAGAAATAAGAAATTTCATTCTTAGGCCATTTCTATTAACCAGAGACCAACTCATTAAACCAAGCACTTCTAGTGCTTAGTGACACACTCCTAATCTCCAGGTGTCTGTCTTTCCATCCACAGCCAAAAAAAAAAAAAAAAAAAAAACATTTAGAAAATGAGGCTCTATTTGCTGAGTTAGTTTCAGATTCACAGAAACAGCTGCTCATCTTCTTGAGTGGACATGAGCACTGCACAGAGTTGACACAAGGGGGTCAAGGGCAAAGATGAAAATCTGACAACCCATGTACAGTTTTCTATGCAAACCATAATATCCTCCTTTAACCTCTAATGTTTAACTCATTCCAGGCCTTCAAATTTAAACAGCATAGATCAGTTTTCCTCATATAAAAAGGAACATTTTTATCTCCTTTAGTTAGTTCTCATACTAAACACATAAACATACAGATTTTTTTCAAAAAGAACTTACATATTTTGTAAATTAAAATATTTTTTCTAGCCTTAAATAATATGTGTGTGGGGGGGTAGAATCAACCTTTTTTTTTTTTTTAATCTATCCCATCTCTCTCAAATAATTTACTTTTGTTTATACAGATGATGCTAACTCGGGTTTTTGTTTTGTTTTGTTTTGTTTTTTTACAACACATGGATATACCATGGATTGCTTATGCAACAGCATAAGAAAAGTTCTGTTTCTTTCCTCAAGCTAACCCACTCCCTACCAGGCATATTGACATGACAATGACATTTCAAACTTTCTCAGGATTCTTCCCACCTTTAACTCCCCACCTGTCCCCTCACTCTCAGCCAAGGAAAACAGAACTCCTTAGGGGAGGAACTTCCTCATTTGCCTCATAATAACAAGCACACAAACAGAGGCATCTTTGCAAATCCTTCCCTCCAACTCTCCTCATGAGCCAAAACCATCATTATTTATTTTTTCTCTCAATAGCTGTCAGCTTCCTATCAACTAAAGCTTTACCATTGACCTTTTTATAGGGATATATGAACTGATTTTTATTTTATATTTTGATAATTATATTATCAAATTATGTTACTGTTTCTTTATACATTCTCTTTTGTGTAACTTACTTATTGACCATTTGCTGTTTGTGGGTCCATAAAATAATTTTCTTTCTGGTTGTAAACAAAACAGAGGAAGGGTAAAACTGTCTATGCAATTTAAGTGCCTACTCAAGTCTCCTAATTTCAAATATTTCTAAAGTATACAACTCTGGTCATATCACTGACTTTTTAAAATTGTAGACAGACAGGATACGTTTATTTTATTTTTATGTGGTGCTGAGGATCGAACTCAGTGCCTCACACATGCCAGGTAAGCATCCTACCACTAACTCTAGCCAAAGCCCATACCTTTGACTTTTAAGCATACTCAAGTTTCTCCCATCTAACATAAAAACAAAACAAAAAACTTTTGCAAAGGCTTCATTTTCTGTTTTTCTTTACTCATCAGACTGATATATTCTCACCTTATTCAAATTTACCAGCCTTCACTGACTCTTCAGTCTGCTCTAGTCTCTGTTTTCATCATAAAATAGCTCTTGCTAAAGTCAACAACTACCATGTCAATAGCTCCAGAGAACTTTTTGGCCATTCTTTTTTTTTTTTTTAAGAGAGAGAGAGAGAAAATTTTTTTCAATATTCATTTTTCAGTTTTCGGCGGACACAACATCTTTGTTTGTATGTGGTGCTGAGGATTGAACCCGGGCTGCACATATGCCAGGCGAGCGCGCTACCGCTTGAGCCACATCCCCAGCCCGGCCATTCTATCCTTATCAAAACATATCTCCCCTTTGTTTCCAAGACTCCACGGCTTTCTGTCATATCTTAGGTGAGATTCTTACGTCTCCTTTATAAGTTGATCTTCCTCCATGCAGCTGTGAGATGAAGTTCCTCCAGACTCAGTTGGTTTCAGGCTCTCTTTTCTTATCACAGTATGTCTAAGCAATGGCAGCCATGATCCGGATGTCATGTGTAACCTGCATACTAATGATACACAGAAGTCTACCTTCTGCCCAGACCTCTACTCTAGACCCTGACACACAATTAAGTGTTGATGTTTCTCTTGTCTCTCCCAAGTTTTCTTAAATCCAAAATGTATAAAATGAAATTCAAAATCCGTCCCCCATATCTGGTCTGCCTCCAGTGTCCCTATCCCTGTGAATGGTGCCACCAACCATCCTATCATAGAAACTGATTACCACCCTATACTTTTCTTTTCCTGATCCCATATTCATTTTATCCCTAATATCTTCCTAGATCACCTCCTAAGTCCTTCTGAAATACAACCACTTCTCCCCATCTTGACACTAGCACATTAGGCCAACTTCATGTCCAGTCCCATAACCTCTGCAATTCTTTGCTGCTCTCCCCAGATACACCCTGGCTTCCTACCAATCCTGTTTTTGTGCTGAGTTAAAATAGAGCTGTTTAATGACTGTGTTACTCACATATTTTTAGTGACTTTCCTTTGTTATTAGGATTAAGTATCTACCACCCAAGGGTCTTGCTTTGTCTGACCTCCAGCTGTCTCTCTGACCATATCAGCCTTCATTCCTGAGGCATTTCCTGGTCCCTAGACTTTCAGAGCCCTGACCTGCTACAGGGGCTTTGCTCTTCCTGTCCTCACTCCTGTCTTTTACCTAGTTAGTGCCTATTTACTCTTTTGCTACTCACTCTGAGGGAAGACATCCCCCCCCCCCCCCCCCCCCCCCGTCAAGAACAAACTCCCCAATTAGTCTTCTGGAAGAACCAAGGACCTGTCTTCCTGTCTTTCATGGTGCTTACCAGTTCCAATATTCTAGATTAAGTATATGCTGCAATAGAAGGTAGTAAGCTCTAATGAGAGCATCAACCTCGTTTGTCTCCTATACCACTTTATCCCCAGGATCTGGCATAACCCTGAACATATTACAAATACTCAAAATAATATTTGTTGAAGGAATTAATGAATTGGCTATCTACTATTTTGTTATTGGGGCCTTACTATCTTAAATATCTTAAAAATACTTCCAAGAATTTACAGGATCTCTCACAAGTATTTATAAGATGTATTGTGAGACAGATTGTAAAAGGTCATTAATTTAAAATTTTAGTTTTTGCAATGTACCAAACCAACACCTGTCCTTTTACTAAACTAAGAGCACCTTGGCTATAGGAATCATGTTCATTCTGTATCCAAGGATCAAGCACAGTGCCTAAATGATCACAGGTACTCAAAAATACCCGTTGAAATAATGGAATAAGTGTCAACCCAAGCTCAAAAGCTATGTCAGATAAAGAGGGATTGAATGCATGGGATATGGTATTGGATCCTATTATGGCATTATGTAAAAATGTGGATGTGTAACCAATGTGATTCTGCAATCTTTGTAATGTTTTGAATAACCAATAAATAAATAAATAAATAAACAGAATATGAAATAAGAATTCCATTTGCTTCCTTTTGTTTAAACTAAGAGATGGCATCAAAGACCTTTGAGTTTCCAATGAGACACACTTGAATTTGCACCCTGGTTCTGCCACTATTACCATAAGCACCTGAGCTTGTTACCTGATCCAGAAAATGGATAGAATAGGTATCCATGATAGGTCAGTTGTGGGGACAGGGTTAAATAAGATAAGATACTTAAAGGACAGGCCACCTAATACTACTCAAAAGAATATTACTTTATGCTCTCTTCTTTTCCCCATATTTCAGTTCCCTGCCCTTACACTATACATTTCTTGTTAAAGAGTATTTAAAATAAAATGTCACAAAACGTGTCCCACCTGGCTCATCCAACATACCTGTCAATAGTTAATGGAAATTTTTTGTCTCGTGCCTTCTTCAAAAATACCTTACAGCAAAATAACATAGGACATTGATTTTCATTCCTGCTCTTAAAAGAGACATTCTGATGCCAGGCCACCTCTCAACACTGTCAGCTTTAAAGTGAAGTTAAAAATGTCTCCAAGGAGCTGGCAATAGCAAGGACCCTCAATGACAACACTGAACTTGAGGCCAACTGGAAGGTTGACATAAGGCACACAAAACAGAAGAAAATAAAGTATATTTAATTATATAGCACCTAGGAAATGGTATCTTAAAAGGTCTTGCTTGGACAAGAAAACCCACAGAGAGGTAATTCATATGTCAAAAGATTCCATGTATAGTGACATAGAAGGAGAAAAACAACTGAGAGAATATGGTAAGACTCCCCAGGATATAACAATTATATCACCATTAAAATAATTTCATTTGGGGAGTCAGAACTAGGAGATGAATATTATCTGCTAAGCCTTAAAAACAAATAAAAAGTTCCAACTCTTTCATTCCCACTAAGATTTGTTACATCTCTACTGTTCCCTAAGCTAATTCCCAAGTTACCTAAGTCAAACAAGAATGAAACAATGGACAAAATTCTTAAGAGACAGGTTCTTTGGAGCCATAAGAAAATTATAAGATAGAAAGTAAACTTAGCCATCCTCATATTAATTTAGCTATAGTTCAGATACATTGATTTTTAAAATCCAAGATTTACAGGTCTCTCTGTATATAGGCCCTTCAAATTCTTAATGAAGAATACCAAAACTTTTTTTGGTGGGGGGATAATGCGGATTAAACCCAAGGGGCTTAACCACTGAGACACATCCCCAGCCCTTGCTTTTTATTGTATCACTGAATTGCTAAGTGCCTCGCTTAGTTGCTGAGGCTGGCTTTGAACTCATGATCCTCCTGCCTCAGCCTCCTAAGCAGCTGGGATTACAGGTGTGCAGCTCCACGCCCTGCCATAACTTTTGATACATGAGTCAGAACTTTTGATAGATGATTTGTAATGTCTTTTAGTGGAAGTCAAGGTACAGTGGCTTTCCCTTGATAACAACCTGTAAAAGTTAAGAAAAGAAGGGATAACTATAAAAGGAGAACTGAACTAAAAGAAACTATATAGAACTTTCTCTGGCTCTTTTTCTATAATTTTTAAAATCTTGGGATAATTGAAGAGTCACAAACAGTTTTAAGAAATAATACAGGAATGTCCAGAATATCCTTTACTCAGTTTTCCCCAATGGCAATGATATTACAACCAGGATATTGATATTGATACAGTCAGGGTACCAAACAATTCCAACCCACAAAGATCTCCCACATTCCCCTTCAAACAGCCACACCTGTCTCCCACCTAGTTTTCACTCTTCTGAATCCCTGACAACTATACTTCTACACTAATTTGCTTTCCATTGCAAGCTTGCATCATCTCATCAATTTTATATAATTGAATTATACAGCACATGATTATGATTCAGGGGTTAACTTTTTTCACTCATTCTAATTCTCCAGAGAGTCACTCAGGTTGTCATGTATACCAATAGTTTGTTCCTTTTCATTGCTGAGTGGTAGTCCATGGTGTGAATGGAACACAGCTGGTTTAACCATTCACCTACTGTTTCCAGTTGTAGGCTATTAAGAATAAGATTGCTATAAACACCTAGCATAGGTTTTAAGTGAATATGGAGGTCTTCATCTCTCTGGTATAAATGCCCAGGAGTGTGTTTGCTGGATAGTTTGGTAGCTACGTGTCTTTTTTTTTGTTGTTGGGGGGGGGTTGTTGTTGTTGTTTTTGTTTTGTTTGTTTGTTTGTTTTTTAAGAAACAGCCAAACTGCTTTCCAGAGTGACTGCACATTTGACTTTCCCACTATGCATGGATGCCCTTGCCAGTACATGATGTTGTCACTACTTTAATTTAAGCAATATGATAGTTGCCTCTGGCTCTCTTTTGAAAGTATAAATATAGACAACAGTAGACACTTGCCTCCACTCAGGGATAGTATTGAAACCTTTAATTCAGGAACTTAACTTTTGCCATTAGTTTTTCCTAATCAGCAAAATTCAGAAAGTTGCGTGCCTAGATTATCAGAAAATTTTAAAAATTAAATAATAAATGTCCAATCATGTAATTCCCTTCACTAAAAAAAAGCTTCATGAACATAGTATTTCCTGTTCACCCCATTTAGTACTAATATTTGTTACTGTGATTCTCTTAAACAAGAAGTCTTGCCCATGCAGAGCTGTTTGCTCACCAACATATCAAATCCATTCAGAACTCATTGGTTATTTCCCAGCATTAACAGATATTCTACTATTTTACCACCAGTTATACTGCACTCTTGATGGTTACAGCTTGGTTCATTTCTAAAATTGTCTGAGCTTAGATTGCACTGACATTAAACCATATCACATAGGCCAAACAACTGTATCTTTTCACAGAGGGTGGGTACAGTAAAAGCCACCAGGCTTTCTTTCCTACTTTTCTAGAAGCTTCCTGTCTCCATGAGACTGATGACTTCTTTATCATCTGCTTGAAAAATCCCACACCATAGAAAAATATTTTCAATAGATAATTATTTGATAAATATTTACCTGGGGGAGGTAAATATTTATGTCTATGTGCTACAATCCTGGCTGAGCCTGGCAACTAAATTGATATTGAATAGATTAACAGGAGAAAAGCATATAAGTGTTATATGACATGGGAGCCCTCACAAGGCAACAAAGGCACAAAGAAAATGCTTTCATATTAGCTTGAACAAAGAGAGGCAATTGTGGAAAAGTAATTAAATTGTATGGGGATAAGATAAGAATTATTTTAATAAGGTCTGTTTACACAGTATTCTCTTAGCCAAGACTCTCCATCAAAGAATGTTTCCTTTGTCCTGGTACAAGGAAGGCATTTTCCTCATCAGTTTTATCTCTTTGTTAGGGGGAAAAAAAAAAAGGAGAAATTAGAATGCCCTTTTTGCATCTGCTGTTATCCAAGTACCTTAAGCTCAAAATAACCCTTATACCAAAAGTGGCATATTTTGCCACTTCACTACTAAATCTGAACACATGCATGCCTATGTCCCATCTACTTCACTCCTGTGACATGCCCAGCAGAAATGTACACATGTAAGCCAAAAAGATCTACAATGAATATGGTAATGGCATTATTTATAGAAGTTCCAAACTGAAAATACCTTAAATGTCCATCAACAGTATAATACATACGTAAACTGTCCTATGTCAAATGCAATAGAATATTTTAGAGTGGTGAACCAGGACTTACTGCTCTTTATAGAATAAGAAATACTATGGATACCTATCACAAACACAATGTTGAAAGTCAAAAAAGAATACACACTGAATGATTCCATTTATACCGAGTTCAAAAATTATTTAGAGGTAGTAAGTGGAAGGAGGTCAGAGGGGGATCACTAGGGGGCTGGTAATGTTCAATCTCTCGATCTGAAGAGAAGTTGTGTGGTTATGTTCACTATATGACAATTCATCATAGTGAACAATGATTTCTGTATTTTTTTGTAATTCTATTAAACCTAATATAGCAGTTTATATGGCTTTTAAAAGGATGAGAAAGATTTAAATGATGATAATTTTGATAATGGCAATCATGATAATGATGATGGAGTCAGTCCCTTCTCTGCCTCAGGTAACAGTCACCAACCCTCTTGCACAAAAGTTTAATCCTGCTTAGGGCATTAGGGTTCAGAAGACTGGTTTTAACAAAAAGTTCACCAGACAGGGTCTCTCACCCTATTCTAGTAGACTTGGATAGTTCTGCCCCTTTCTGACAATGACTAAGAGGTCACAATAGGGGTGTTGTTGGCACTACCTAGATAAGTAAATAGTCCTGTCCCGGGGAAAGTAGACTTTCCTGGGGTTTGATGAGGTTTCTGTCACTCTGAGAAGAGTCCATTCTGCAGACTCTCCAAGGAAAATATAGAGCCCCACAGGTGCATGTCACTCTAGGGAGGATATGCAGTAACCACACTCCTGGTGAATCTCCAAGCAGGTAGATACAATTAAGCTATCGAGAGGAGAATATATATTTTCCGTTAAATCTTGGTCTGATACTTTAATGCTTGAACTGCTTTGAAAAGGGTATTAATGATGCAGTTATAATGGCAATTCATTATATTTATTTAATTCAATTCAAACCTTTATGAAGTACCTTCTCTATGCCAGGCACTGTGTTAGATGTGGTAATGCAGTGGTAAGCAAGAAACACAAAGCCTCTGTCCTCAAATAGGGCCACAATTGAGCAAAAAATATAGACAAATAAAGCCAAGCAATTAAGTATGCAAATGGTAACATAAAAGTCTATAGCAGGAGTCAGGGAAGGCATCCAGGGCTTTCTGCCAACTGTAAAGAATGGTCTTGGCATCCCAGAGAAGTGGGAAGGAATACGAGGAAAGACCAGCCACAGGAGAACACAGAAGGGGGCAGCATGGGCAGCCCCTACAGGAGGACTAACAACCCTGGAAATCTGAGAATGGGACCATGGCAACAGACAGACCATGCCAGGTGACCCATGCAGGCAGGCATTCTGACAACTCTTTAGAAACATCAAGATTTATGCCATAAGGCAAAAACATACTTTGGATGACAGTATATATGGTATAACCATGTAATTTCTGGGACATCTGAGTCCTTGCTAGCCAGAAAATATGCAGGAATCTCCTGTACTGGCCTGATGAGCTGCACAGCCATCATAAGATTCACACACTTAGCATGATGGCTCTAGAGTGCAATATTCCCATCAGCACACTTGATGTGGAATCTCTCACTGGACTATAATTATATTTTATGTCCCATTAATAATAAAGATGAAATAATAGTTTGTTCTACTGTCACAGTGACTTAGGAAACATTTATTGCATTTCACTATGGCTTTGAACTCCTAAGCCTCCTGCCTTGGCCTCCCAGGCCACTGAGATTACAGTGTGCACCACTGAGCCCAGTGAGTACAAGACTTTTTAAAGGAATAGTCTTTCCACTAAGCCATTTCACTTGCTGCGTCTGCATAGCAGTCTTCCTCCAGAAGCTACCTTACTCCAAGAGCTACTGAATAGCTATAGGAATGCTACTCATGTTCCTTCTTTTTCCTGCTTCAAAACTCACTCTGAATCTCTAACAAGCATAAGGCATTGAGGTCCTTGCTTATTGATCTGTACATTGACACTAGTCTTTGGATACAAAAAAATAAAATGAAATCTTACCTAAACTATATTTGTTATGCTTGCTGTTAGTGTGCAAATTTAAAATAAATATTTCAGCAACTTTTAAGCATATTTTGTATAATGACAATGTCTGAGGTAGGAAAAGTTCTAAAAATCTAAGCTTAAGGCCAAGAAACACTTTGTAAAAATACAAGAAAAAATTGGCATCATCCAAAGGCTAATAAAGATACTAGCTATCTTTATAGCCATAGCCCACATAATTGTCCAAAACATATTCATTCAGATTAACAACAACGAAAATATTAAACAGTCAATCGGTGGCCATATATAGATACAATTCTGAGTCATTTAAACAAAAGAGCCCTCACACTGCTAAGATTTGTGATTCATGAGAGAGTCAGAATTCCATCAGAGAAAGGTAAAAATGCCTAACACAAGTCAAGGGGTAGCAGACACTGAGCTCAGAAATTATAACCCATGTTCTGTGTCATGGTAATCCAGGTCTAGAGCCCTGCTATTCTAGAGGCTTGTGCAAAGCTTAGTGTGACCTGCCCCAGAGAAGTTTGGCTATCAGGTCAGGGCAGTGAGCTGCATGGTCAAAAGGAAAGGATGACCTTCTCGGGGTTTCTTCATTATACTGAGCTCTCACCAACAGCCCACTCATCTCAACTCCTGTTCGGGTATGACTCGCTCTCCCCTCTGATTCACTCTGGGGCTCATCTTTAAAATACAGATACTAACCTGCTAAAACATCCCCAAGGCTAAAAGCTTAAAATATATGAAAGATGAATAAGTGCACCTGGGGCTCTGAGGACTAATGCCATACACTGTCATCGCTCCCCAACAAACATTATTTCGCCCACTCACTCGATGTACAATCTGTGGCCCGTTCACACTGCATATGGCTGTGGACAGAAAATCCCTCAGTTCAAAATGGGCACAGTGGGTCTGGAAGAGGCTTCTGCCACAGTGTTCTCTCCCTGAATTTAGCTTTGAACCTTGTCTCCAACATAAGGATGCTGAACAAGCCTACATGGAAGCTCCAAAGGTTGTGAATATGGGTTCTAACTCTTAAGTCAAGGCTGACTTTCTAGTGGCCTGAGCAAAAGCATTATTTAAAAATCCAAAGCATCAGCAGCATGGACTCTGTGCTCCCTTTAAAAATGGCAACATTTTCAACCCACCAGAGAGAGTTGATCAAATTATTGTATGTGCTTATACAAACATGGCATAATGAATCCCTCTATTATTTATAATTATAATGCACCAGTAAAAAAGTAAGTTTTTTAAAAGGAGAGATTATTTTAGATAAAAAGGACTTTCAGGGAAAGAGAGTCCCTCGATCTCTCCCAGGAAGGAGCCTTTCCAAGCAGTTGTAACTCCAGCCAGGAGTCCTATACATTCTTACCACAACCAGTGCTGCTCTTTCACCTGTGTGCTCTTCTCCTGGGCACTTTGAAGTTGAGGATGCTCTGCCCTGACTCTAGAAAGGTCTCATTAACAAAGGACAGTACTTAACTAATTATTACACTTGCTATTTCCTTTACTTTTTCCTGAGCAAATAATATTATTTTGGTAATTTATTCTATAAGACTAAAAGGAAACTGAAACACACTAACAGGAATGAAAAGAACAGAAACAGCGTGGTCTCTATTCTTAAAGAAGCTTCAGATGGAGCTATGGAGGGAAAGAACATAAAAATATGAATAATAGTACAAAACAGTCTGCAATTAATTTCTGAAATGAGCCAGTCAAACAAGTGCCACAGACACTAAGGTGGAAGATGTGCCTGTGGGGAGCGGTGCTGGTGACAGGGCCTTCAGGGGAGCTGGTGAAGAGTGGGGGTGGGGAAAGTCCTGACCTTCTCTGCAGTGGACTCTTTGTAAGTCTGCAGTCTTCTCTCAACCCTTAAAAATATATGAAATGAAATGCATTGGATTACAGAGGAAATCAATTACAGTCATTTCTGATATAATGTCTGCTTTGAAAACGTGAGTTTGCTCCAATGCAATTGATATATTTGAGAATAATTTGGACTGAACATGGACTTCATGTTTGTTCATGCAACATTCCATTACTAGAAACACTAGGTGAATGAAAACTAGGGCACCCTGTGAACCAGCCACATAGGAATACACATAATGTGCAATCATACTTCCAACTTCTACCTTCTCTACCAGATGCACTGTGAACTGTAACCATCTACACCTGCTGGTGACCCTTCCATCTGATGGCAAATAATCCCTGTGGATAAGAATGCAGAAATATGAACCATTTCCAACAACCTTCAGGTCTTTTCCTAACATGAGGTACCACATTTACTGTAGTAAGTATATATTTCTTAACCACTTAATATATAACTTTGTCTACCTGTGCTACCATCTTTATTAAATTCTTGTCTTTTTTCTAAATATATTTTAATGGTCAATGGACCTTTATTTTATTTATTTATATGTAGTGCTGAGGATCAAACCCAGTGCTTCACACATGCTAGGCAAGCACTCTAACACTGAGCTACAACCTCAGCCCAAATCCTTGTCTTTTTAGAATGTATAACTGACAAAGTTTTTGAGCACTATGCCCCCAACTCCATTTTCCCATGATTCCTGTGGTACTTAGTGTGTTATTTTTTTCCAGCCATGGATTTTTAGAAACTTAATGTTGCCCTATACAGAATGATTATATATTTAAATTATTTTTAAAACAAATTTGTGAAGTAATAACATATATGCTTAGTCATTCACAAAGTAAACAATAAGACCTCATAGCTGGAAATACAAACTATCATAATTTCCAAAGTGGTAAGCATAAATGACATATAGATACGTCTGTAACTATAATGTTACAAAAGAACAGTGTGATTACTATTGGTGACAGAAGCAGAAACTTCTAATACTCCTGTGGTTTTTTTCATCTGCAGTGAGGATTGGAGAAAAAAAAACACTGAATTTCAGTTAGACATTAACAATAATAGCAATACAATTTTCTCTCCTCCAGTTTCATTGATGTCCTGAATTCTATTCACCCTCTGGGTAAAGAACCCCTGTTGCAGACAGAGGAGAGCATGCAGAGCAAGTCCATGACAGAAAGTGAAGTGAGTAAGAGCATGATATGATGGGAATTGTTCAGCTGAATCTGATCATTTAGGACAGAGCGGGAGAGAAGGAAAAGAAGAGAACATATGGACATGAATGAATCAGTATCAAGGCCAGTTAAGATTTCCTCTTGGTTTTTACATTTTAAAGAGCATTACACCTCCAGGGTCCACTTTGGTCCTATTCACAGGGCTGAATACTGACTCGCTGACTCACACTCATACCAGCCAACACATGGCCTTTGTACCATAGGAGATTCAGTTACCCCCTTCCCAGTATATTGTGATTTGGATGTGCTCCCCAAGTTCATGTATTAGAAACTTGATTCCCAATGCAATCAGTGTCAGAATCTGGTCTTCTGAGAGGCAACTGGGTCATATGATAGAAACTCAATTGGATCAATGTCATTATCAAGGAGAGTTTGTTATCATGAGAACAGATTGTTATAAAAGTGAGTCCTCCCCCTTGTGTCTTCTCCAATGCACATGCTCACTTATTCTTTCACCTTCTATCATGTTGTGATGCAGTATGAAGGCCCTAGCCAGATGCTTCCACTCTGCCCTTGTCCTTCCCAACTTCCAGCACAGTGACCTAAATAAACTTTTCTTTATAAACTTCCTGGTCTCTGGTCTTCTGTTATAGCAACAGAAAACAAACTAAGTTCATATGAATTTGCCCATGTTCTCTTTCTTCCTGAAGTATGATACAATGCCAATATCACTCTGAATTTCTCTATTGCCTGAATGTCTTCCCAATTTTGTCTTCTTGAGAACTTGGTTATGTAAAATGTCCTGTATCTGTTATGAAAAGATACATTCTGATAGTTTACATTTAGTTTCAATTGATTAATAATGCGTTATTGGTAAGTACTTTGATCTGATAACAATGAATCCTAGCCTGGCTCCCAATAATTATTATCTTCAAATTTGAGAACAAATTTGATAACATTAACTTAACTTATTGGATTGTGGAAGGTGGGAGTAGAATAATTATTATAACTCACCTTGTAGACTTTAGTTCACCACAGGGATTCCAGTAGCCAGAGGGTAACTTCTATAAGCAACAAGATTTCTGATTCATCTCCTGCTCTGAATGTATTCCTACCTGTTTCACCATACAAGATACATCCTCTAGATACCCATTTGCTGTGTTCTTGATCTCCATCCCATGGCATATTTCCTATTTAGGAGAAGTATGGGCGCTGAGGCAGAGCTCTGGGGGTGGAGATGCACCCATGGTAGGAGCAAGGAAAGGACAGAAGGAGCACAGATGTGAGAGGCCACCACTCAGACCAAACATGCCCTGTTTCCAAGTAACTGTCCTGCCATGCTTTAAAACAGACAGGTAAGGTTCCTCTGTAGCGTATTCAAACCACGACCTCAGAAAAATGCTAAGGGGCTAATGGGGTATGAGAGCTCTGGAAAGAAGGAACTTGGTTCTCTTACAAACAAGAGATCCTTCCTGCTTTTGTTCCAGGTGATTCTGAGATTTCCAAATAAGCATAAAGGGAAAGAAGAGAATAATTGAGGTCTAGATTCCCTATCCCTGTTCATGTTAGAGATGTTTGGCTTTTGTCTGCTTTATATTATACATTCCACATAATTTTTAAAAGTCAAAAGTTTGAAAACAATTGGACACAATGACCTTCTACTCCAAGCCTCCTAGAGAAAGGCAGATCAAGACCTGCTCTAGGAGCATGAACAGAGCAGACAGACAGACACCCCTATGCAATGTGATGTGAGAAATAAAAGATGCCTACCCCAAATCATCTCCTTTCCATGCTCCTTGCAATTTTCATCTTCTTCATGCTGTCAAAGACAAAGCCAGACACCAGTTAAAGTGGTAAGGGCACTTAGTCAGTAATGGACTACCACAATAGGGAACGGGGTCAAGGGTGAAATTAATTGAACTTCAGTTTGTGCAGGTGTGACTGGGCGATTTAAAGGGAGCCTGAGAGAGTGAGGTGCCCAGGAGAGTTGGGGGAATGAAACCTCATAAAGGGTTGGTCAGCTCAGCTATGATAAGGCCGTGTGATGATGGATGTCCATGAGCTGGCAATTACGGCAGTTCAGAGTCTATTTATCCACAGTGGCCTTTCCCACCTTGAAGATTAAAATGATGGCTTTCAATTTCTTAGGAAAGATACTCTGAGTTTCAGGAGATACATATATATCTCAGAGGTTGCAGAGAAAATATTTGCATTTATCAGCTCTTTATAGTAAGTGTTCTAAGAAAGGGTGATCAGAAGCCTATCCTCAGGTACCAGCTGAACAAACAGTGATTTCTCCTGGCAGCCCTGGGTTTTCTTAGGTAAATTTATTAAGTGGGGTTGGGCCATCCTAGGGATGCATTCTTGAACTGCTAGAAACCGTGCTGGTGTTTCATTAAAGTTTTTTAATGTGTGGTAGGGAGATTCATTCATGTTCAGAATCTACTGTTTTTATAGGCTGAGTCGAAGCCTGGTTAAGAAGAGGACTCAGAGAAGCCAGGCTACAATATGGTCAGGAAGGGAATTTTTGTTAATACCCAGAAGTATTTGTAAATCATTAACTGATGACATTAACACATCAAATCATCCTAAACAATTATCCCTTTAGCATCAACCAGCTTGGCCACATGGGCACTGAGGCAGGAGAGCTCTGGGGCTCGAGATGCAAGGGCATCTTTACAGGGCAAGGAAAAGACAGAAGAAGCATAGATGTGAGGGACCACTACTCAGACCAAACATGTCCTGTTTCCAAGTAACTGTCCTGCCATGCTTTAAAACAGAAAAATAAGGTTCCTCTGTAGCATAAACAATGGACTTGCCAAAAGCCTTTTTAAAGGTTTATTCTTTTATGTTGAGTAAGAAGAACCTACTTGAAAGCTTCTATCTGGCTTTGCTTAGCAGCTCTCTATTCTAATAATGTAAAGATAAAATTGAGGCTGGTCCTTTTAATTACTACCAACTTGAATGTGGATAGTATTTTACTAATAAATGTGTTTTTGCTGCATGCCCATAGAAATTTTGAACTCATTTTTATTACCAGGAAAGGTTCATTTTCCTGTTGTAGAGTGCCTAATGGCTTCCTGAGTTGTACTCCTCCACAACGCAGCTTGGCAGCAAGATGTATTGATAGAATCTTACATTATTTTACAAACCGAAACACCAAGAACCTTGGGCTCCAGAGCAGCCTTGAATATTTACATAAAAGCAAGTAAATTTCTTATTTCATATAAAGACCTCCATTCCTCATTGTCTTTCACTTTGTCCCAAAGTATCTTAATGGTGAAATGCCACTACAGATGATCCATGACCTCTTCTTGCATAATCCTTCTCTTCATTTCCTCTCTGTCAATTTCATACTTAACTGCAATTATGACAGTTCCCACACTGATAATATCCATCCAAGGGAGGGTGGCCAGACAAAGCACAGGATTCCCAGTTAAACTGAATTCCATAAAAATGATGAATGACTTGTAGTATAAGTATGTATTGTTTTAATTCTGGCAACTCTTTTCCTAGGCAAAAATCTACCATCCAATCTTTTTCTCTTTCCAGATAAATAAAACATCGTTCTAGAAAGTTGTGGAACAATGCTAACTGCTCAAAATATAAATCATTAGATGAATGGCTTCTAGAAGCTAAGGTTATGTTGACTGCAAAGGGGTATGAAGAGATAATGATGATGATGATGATGATGATGATTAATTTTTTTGGTAGAAGGGATTGAACTCAAGGGCGCTCAAGCACTGAGCCATATCCCCAGCCCTATTTTGTATTTTATTTAGAGACAGGTTTTCACTGAGTTGCTTAGGGCCTCACTGTCGCTGAGACTGGCTTTGAACTCACAATCCTCCTGCTTTAGCCTCCCAAGCCACTGGGATCACAGGTGTGTACCACCATGCCTGGCTAAAGAGATTTTATCTTAATTGTGGTGGTATTTTATGATTACATGCATCTGCTGTAACTTATAGGACTCTATAATTAAAAAGGGGTAGATTTAATTATAAGTCATTACCACCTAAATAAATACAACTTCTAAAATTAGTCAATGAATATATACCACTCAATATCAGACAGATCTTACATGTTCCAGATATCATTCCTCTTTTGGCATCATCAAAGTAAATGCTCCACAGTAGCTATTTCTTTCTCTTTCATTTTTTTTTTCTAATCTCCTAAAACCTATAATTCCAACATTACATCCCTCTCTGCAAATAGGTTTATTCATTCATGCAAGAAGTGTATAATATTAACTAGGTCTGAAGACACATAGGTGAAAAGAGAGTTCCTACACATGACAGTCTCTCAATGGTTAGTGGACAAATAGACATGGATTTTTTTTTTTTTTAATGTATAACAGGTAAATACAAGATTCACTAAACAGAGAAAGAGCAAGCATTAAAGTCTCTTTAGTAACTCAAACAAAGTTCAAAATGCTTGCATTCATTCAGCCTTTGAAGTAGGGAGTTATGTTAAGTAAATAAAGGACATTGAGTAGCCAGGGAAAAGAAGCAAAAGATAAGCTGAGCAGGTGGGCTATACAAATGATGGAAGCCCTTGTCATTTAGGTGCTGTCACAATTCTGGCTTGTATAACAGAGATAAGTTCTGGTTAGTGGGAACAGAAAAGGCCAGCTCTGTTGGAAGGACACACTGGCTCATAGACTCAGTTGGAGTCTGCAGCTCCAAGCACAGAAAATGGGCAAACACTTCAGAGCAAGAATCACAACTACCATCCCATAGCAAGATTTACAACTAGGACTCTGCTGCTGCCAACACTGAAAACCAATGGACATCATCATGACACCCAGAGTGTATTCTAACAGCTTCGTGGGTCTTGACCCACTTGCTCCAGATACCAAATCCCAGAATGAGTAACGTGAGCACAGCCAACCTCGGGGGGCCGCCAGAGTGCAGAGAAGGCCATAGAAATAGAAAGCCCTGAACTTGAAGGGCAGCTGCCTCCAATATTATACTGCACAGGGAACTGCCCCAAATAGGAGAGAAGGTTGAATCTACACCTAATCTTCCTAGCATAGTTCATACCCAGGACCTCTGTCATCTTGGCACATCTGCTCTTTCTAACCCTGATCACCCACACTGGAAAGAAAATCTCTTCACCACTCTTTAGGTCTCATACTACCACGTTTGCAATTTGTCACACTTTAGACTGAGTGATATTCGTTCTTCCAACCGGGAAGGTGCTTTTTGAAGGTAGGTATTTCACGGTGGCCATGTGTCTTTTTATTCCCCCTGTACTCAGCACAGTGCCTTGCACAGACGCCTGACTACTGCACATCTGTGCTCTGCACGCCTGTGCTCTGAGGCAACTCACCACGTACAGTTGGAAATGTGCCGTTTTCATTTGGCAGGATCAAATCTCCATCAAATCAGACCTTTTAATTTCAGATCACAGAAGATTCCTGCCCTAAAGGCTACTGCCATGAACCAAACCTCAGTAGGGCAGATTATAAATCAGCCAAAACCACTGAAGATTGTATCAATGTGCGTGTGGCTTTGGAGCTGCCTCAGAACTGGCATGGAGCATGGCCCCAGCTGCCAGCAAGCTCTCTGAAGAAAGAAAAACAAGGATTCAGGCCCACAGTGTGATGTTCAGGGAATCCCTGATTACACAGCCTTTTTTGACATTGCATAAAGTAAACAAAAGAAAGTGCCTGTGAATTATCAAGCCTTTGACAAAGAAATAAAAGGACCTGTAGAGCATTCTATTACTCTTTCTTCTTATCTTGGGAAAAGAAATAATGTATTTCACTTGGCTCAGAAAAAAAAAAAAAAAAAAAGAATTGCATTGGTGGAATGGAGAGTCTTGTCTGCCCCCAATTGAACACAGAAATATTTAAAGATTGTACAGGGGAATTTTATCTCAGGCCTTGATGATATCCTGGTACAACGGTTCCCCTTTCAGCCATGACTGGCATGTGGTGACACTCCAATCACCCCACCTCACCAGGAACTCCAAATGACCTCTTCCCTGGTGGGGTCAGTGAAGAACAATAGGACAGAACTGGGCCCTGCTATGCCCCTTCATGAAGTTGTGACATCATTTTGAACCAGACATGAGTCTCTAAGACCCATTTGCAGTCAAGTCTAGATTCTGACCAAATAAAGATTTTAGATTAAGGTGGCTATTTAAGTGGAGCTTTATGAATATTCCAGGTAAGAGGGAGGGATAATGAAAAGTTACAGAGTACCGAGCAGAGTTATGATTCAATGAGGATGACAAACAATAATAGTAATAAGGTTTTTCAAGGACATTGAACCTCAGAAAGCGATATCATTATCAGTTCTATATGTAATAGAAAGAAGAAAGAATATTTTTCTAGTGTTAAGCTTTAATAAGTTTTTATTCTGCACTTCTGTAACCACCTCGTTAGGAAATAAATGTCAGAGTATTTTCTAGAGAACAGTCTTATTTTCATAAGTACACCAAAAAGAATAGTGCTGACTGAAAGTAGTCAGACTCGAAAGCCAAGGGAAGTCAACTGCCCTTTCATTATGAGTGAGCATCTAGTGCGCCAAAGCAATATCTGTTACTGCTCTAAACGGGAAATGATGTTTGTTTGTTTTTCCTGTTGAAGTCATGCTTATGCTTCAAACAATACAAAACTGTGGAGCCACAAATGACACTGAGCCCCTATCCCATTACAGGAGAGTAAACTGGATTTCAAATAGTCAAGTGACCAACCTGGGGGCATGTAGTAAGCCCACCCAGCAGGCATCCAGGCCTCCTGTCTCTGGCCCTGTCCCTTTCCTGCTCTTCTCCTGACTCCCATCCATGCCACACTGACTGTGGTTACCCCCCTCTCCCAGAAGAGATCATAGTCGATTCACAGGAGTCTTTATGCAGAGCCTGAGAGCAGGTCACAGTGATCAGTTTATGCTGAGCCGGAAGTGCAAGGAGGACTCATGGTCATAGTGATTCTCTCTGGCTTGAGGTTCTCACACATACTTCCATACTTCTTTCCTTCCACACAGGGTCAAAACTCTTGAAAAATTCTTAGAAGAACAAAAAACCAAGGCCATTTAAGGACTCAAAATACACACTCAGTGCCTTCAGTTCACATCACCTTGTTAATACTTAAAACTAAAAATCCCTACACCAAGCATTCACCAAACATAGGCAATTGTGTGGCTATTGCTTTGCCTTTAAAAGAGTACCATTCGTGAATCATTTGCAAAAGCCAGGCCGAAACTAACCTGAAAGAACCAGATCAGGATGTACAAAAACTCAGAACTATGCATCAGCTTGAAAACACAGTAAATATGGTACCCTGAAGTTAATTTGTCAATCAAACACAGACCCAACAACCTTTTACTCCACCAATGTCTGATCAACATGAATTTAAGGACAAGGAAGAGTAACAAGCAGCCCACCATGAATCCTACAGATCCAGCTTCTCTCCTTTGGTGCCAGTTTTTCTTATTCTAAGACACAAAACCAATGTAAGCAATGCATTTTCAACAAATAGAAGATGTTTTCTTCCTTGAAACAAGTAAAGATCTAAAGTGCTTGTGAATGCCATGGGACTTCTTCATGGAAAGCAGAGAAAATAAGTGAGACTTGGTACTTGGAGGGTAGTCTCCTTCATAATCAAGATTCACTTCTTTTCCTAGATGTCATTTTCTCAGCTATAAAATGGAAGGCTGAACTAAATGCCCTTTAAAATCACTTCATGCTTTGACATTTAGTAATCTACAATTATAAGGTATTCATACACTTTTGCATGTTCTTCTATCCTTCTCTATGCTTTATTATTTAGCAGCCACAATAAAATATTATCATTACTGTATAGTGGATAAGAGTGTGAGCTCTGAGTCTGGCAGCATGGTTATGTGACCTTAGAGAAGATTAACAGCCTCTGAGTCTCAGTTTCTTACTCTTTAAAATGAGGCCCTTGTCTGAGGTTTTTTCCTAAGTCCCAGATTTGTTCACTTTGAATGAAAAAAAGGAATCCAAAATGCTGGGAGCAACAACTGACCTGGAGAAAACACTCCAAAAGCCTATTTGCTATTATCTTTTGTTATTGCTTACTTGAGACTTTGTCTTAGACATGAAGACACAGCATTAGAGAAAAGCAGAAAATCCTTAATTCCTTGAGGTCAATAAATGTTCTCCCTGAGAATGAATGTAATTGGAAAGCCAATAGAACAAAAAACTAATACTACTTTAAAACTTAGAAAAACTACTATTTTTCATACTGATAAAAATGTCTCAGGAAAGAAATTCTCAGGACTTAACAGAGTACTTCAATAAACCATTTGCTCTCAAAAAGTGAGCAATTCAGGAGGTCATTTTGGTAAAGCCTTGAGAGTTGGGCTTCTCTGGACAGGATTTTAATTTTCTCTCTTTGCCTATGTCCTTCCGGGTGGGTCTGTTAAGGCATCTTGTCAAGCTGCTCATTCTCTTAGAGTAGCTAATTTTAATGTCAAGCTATGGCTAAGACAGATTGAATATGTACTCTTTGAGCTTTGTAGGACCCAGCTAACCACAAGCCTAAGTCAACTAGAATATATGAGGAAATTGTTAATTTTTGAATCATTCATTCTCAAGGTAATGTGCAAGGGTCTCATTCCATAGGGTTGTAAATGTTAATCATGCTCTCCAAATGGCATGAATTCTTTGGAACTTGTCATGGCTCACATCTAATCATCAATAAACTAAAGTCTTCTACTCTATTTGGCACAGGGCAGATGGAAACACCCTAGTCAAACACTGGAAGGATAAAATGACTCACACGGAACATAGTAGAGCCCAGAAAAGAAGAGGCTACTATCACCAAAAAAGTAGTCATCCCATGTCCATGATTTTGCTTTCCACAGCTTCAAATACCTGAGGTGAACAATACATCATGATGCCTATACCATTTGCCTAAATTTAGCTTATTGAGCAGGCACCATATCATCTCCTATTGTCATAAGAAGGGCAAGTATAGGACAGTACAATATTTTGAAAGAGAGTGAGAACACATCCACATGACTTTCTTTCCAGTATATTTTATAAATGTTCTGCTTCATTTTGAGTGGTTGCTGTTAATCTCTTACTGTGCCTAATTTATAAATTAAATTCTGTCATAGGTATATATATATAGAGAGAAAAAAATAGTCTATATGGAGTTTAACACTATGAGCTGTTTCCAGCAATCACTGACGGTCTTGAAATGCATTCCCTGCAGATAAGGGGGCATACTGCTGTGTCCTGGCACCCAATGTGTGAAGTATACTCACAAAGAGACGTTGCTACTCTGCAAATGGCACTGATGATGATGATGACACAACAACCACAATGACAGTAATGTACACTTCACGCCTATTTACCAGGCACTGCACTAAATCCTCTAGACATAATTCCTCATGCATCCTCATAAAACTCTGGGGACTGGTTGGGGCTGTTGCCTGTCTCAGGCCCATTCATCACCTTTCCCCTTTCTGTTCCCCTTTCAGCCAGCTTCTGGCTGTGTCTGGCTACAAGACAGGAGGGGGGAGACTGGAAAAGCCAAAGCTTCTCTCCATTCTTTGCACCTTGAGCAGAATCTCAAAAACAAATGGATCTCTCCTATGCCTCCTCCAATTCCATGCTAATTATGGCTTCCTCTAAGTGACCTTAGCCCCTGGATCACAGTAACTTTGTCTCCAACATATTGTTCCTTCAAATTAGGATTAGTAGGTGTGTCTTGCTATTACTGATAGTTGGCTTTTTTTTTTTTTGCAGTGACCCCATTAGGCTTCTCAGCTCTTCCTACCTGCATAATGAATTAAATCCCTTTGATTCAAATACTTAAGATGATTTATGTTTTTTCTTTTGGACTGTTAACATTCTCATTTTACAGATGAAAAAAAAATTGAGAGGTGGTTTATCCAAAATTACAAAGCAATAAACTGTCAAATTTGGGCCCAATAATTTTGAACCATATTCTTGGACACTGCCTTATATTTTTTCTTCTTAATGAGATGACATAAAAACATAAAGGTTAGAAACATATCAAGGGACTTCTAGATACCCCCTACTTCATGAACAATGAATCCTCATACACCTATTATCTTGTTGCCAGTTTTACTTTCAGAGGCATGACCAAAGGTCTTTTCTGGACTGTGAGCTTTGCTGGGGGAATCTAAGTTCATACTTACACCAATAACAATAAAACTCTGCATTCATTAGTTCGGGTTCTTGACTTTTTCCAGGAAACTTAAATTTAATGTTACAAAGTGAATATATAGATCATGAACTTCCTTAACTAAGTACCAGTCTCTTATAATGCTGAAGGTTGTATCCATAGCTTATTGGGTAAAGGTATTTGTGAGGCTACACTGAAGAATCCATAAGTCCTTCTGATTCCTACTAAGTGCTCACTAGATAGACAATGTTCCTACACTCAGTACCATGAACTATCCAAATGAATCAAAGAACTTCATGCAAGAGTTGCTTCAATATTCACCAGCTACCTCAGTCTTAAAAGAAAGCAACAAAAGGGATACATAGTACATCAGAGACAAATCGCTGAAGCACGCACACGGGCATCTACTGAAGTTTAGTTGATCTTAAGCTCCATCCAAAGATTTCCTATAAAAGAGGAGCTGTTTATGCAAGTTAAAAAAAAAAATTGTGTGTGTTGATGTGAAATCTTCTGTAGATTGACATGATTCCCACCAAATTTTTACATAGTGCTTTCACTGTATTAACTTGCTGATTTAAAATAAATTCCATTGATTTTCTTATTTCTAAACTGGTATAGGCATATTTTAAAATATATATACATGTATATATATATGTACATACATATATATACGTATATATATGTGTATACATATGTACATATATATATATATATATATATATATATATATATATGAGTTTAAAGAAAAAAATAGCAATGATCATGGAAATCTCAAAGATAACCTTTACTAATACTTAACTTTTTTGTTTCCTTACAGTCTTTTTTATAAATTCCTTTTATTTTATGTTATTTTTTTACAAAATTGAGATTATATTAAGTGTAGTTTGTGGCCCTACTTTTTTCAAAAATTAACATTAAGCCTTTTCATTATTTAATTAATTTTAAATATGTAAAAATTTTAAATAGTTGCATTAAACTACAGCAAATGAACCTTCCACTAATTAACTTGTGCTTCTATATAAATATTAGATGATATTCAGCTTTTTAAGTTTTGAGCAGTATTTCTGAGAGAGTACTGTTAACAAAAAGCATTGAATTTCAGATTTTCCTTAGGCTATAATTCTAAGATATAGAATTGCAGTTCTAAAACTGCAATTATTGGGTCAGGGAGTAAATATGTCCAAATGCTTGAGACATGTTCCAAATTGTTTCCAAGAATAATCCAAATTTCCATTTAAATAACAAAATCACTTAAGTACTTTTGAAATCTATCCATAACCTCTTATTTTCCTTTAACAAATCAAATTTATATTCACTGAGTTAAAAAAAAAAAGCTAACAGATCAATTAAGAACTTTAAATTTATGAGTATTGTTTTCTTCCACTTTTCATCATCTTCTGGTCTGTAAAATCTTACAGGAACAAAAAAATGAAGGATGTTCAGGCAAAACACGGTGTGTTTTATGATGGATTTTGATTTGCTAGAATGTTTCCTCTTTCGCACAGTATTGTGGTAATGATGAGTCACTTCTTGTATTTGTCTTATTCTCACTGCCCTTCCTAAGGGAAAATCATCCAGCATGTCCTCCCTGGTACTGAGTGGCTCTGAGAGTTCAGAGTAGGTGAGATGATATGGGTTCCGCTTATGACATCCTAACACCAACTGAAGGAAGAAATCTGTTGACATTCAGAAAGCAATAGGCAGAAAGGATAGCCTCAATTTTCTTTCTATATTCATCTTGCAGGATTTTAGAAAAAGTATTCATATGCTGTTCCCTGATATCCCAAATTACCATTATTTACCACCTCTTGTAAAAATGACAAGAAAATTTGTTCAGTCTATTTCCGCTGGTTTTCAATCCATAGCAAATTGCCATCCGAATGAATATTCACAGCTCTGCCCTATCCACTGGGCAGTAGTTCTAACTCATGGGGGACATTAAGCAACACTCACTAGGCAGGAATCAGGATGTATATTTCCTGGCCCAAGCTCTGCCACTAATTATGCAATCTAAGCTGCTCCTAGAATCCCAGGGGCTCAGTTTTTATATCTACAAAATAGGGTCTGAAGTAAAGGAGACAAACATTCTCATATTTCATAATTTTGATTTGAGTTCTTAATAAGCATTCCTTTTCTGAGTGATAATTAAGCATCCTTCCCACCTATTTATGTCCTAGTTCCCCTTATCAATAAAAGTTCAATAATGGCTGGGCATCATGGTGCACACCTTTAATCCCAGTGGCTCAGGAGCCTGAGGAAGGAGGATCTCAAGTTCAAAGCCAGCCTCAGCAACAGCAAAGTGCTAAGCAACTCAGATCACATGGACATTTGTAGGAAATAAAGAGATTTGCTTTTAATCTAACAACAATAAAAAGCTATGGAAGGTTTTAAGCAGAAGGCTGACATGATCTGATTTATATCTTAAAAGATCACTTTGGTTGTATGTAGAGAATGGACTGTGTATTGTTTTTTCAGCCATACTAAAAAGAACTCCTATTTTCCCACAAAAACACCAAAAATATTTGTTCTGGAGAAAAACAACAAAAAGACAGGTTAAAATATTTGAAAATATTCTAATGCAGAAATGACTTAGAAAAAAAGGGAAATACTCAGACACTCAAGTCAGTGAAAAAGCATCATTCCAGGGCACTAAGTACACTACTAGGGTCAGCTTCTAGCATGTAGCTATGGTGTATCTCTGATGACCTAGAACTTCAGCTTGTTACAGAAGAGGTTTGGTGAATATGTATGTGTAGTTCCACAAACTTAAAAGTTCCTCCCTCCCTCCCTCTCTCTCTCTCTCTCTCTCTCTCTTTCTCTCTCTCTCTCTCTCTCTCACACACACACACACATACACACCCCACATGAGAAATTGTCTTTTCACTAATATGATTTATGGAACTCAAGAATTAACCAAACCCACAGCATAATTCTGTGAGGAAAAAGTGAAACAGAAGGAAGAAGACAAAAAGCAGTCGTGATTCCAGGTTTGCAGTTGGTGTTAGTGGGAATGCAGGGTGACTTGAGACCTCCCCAAAATGTAACCTGCACCTGAAACTCCCTCCTCAGTTGTTTTCTGTGGGGTTTGAAGCAATCATAATCAGCCCAAGAAAATTAAAGCCTACTTTCAAAATAAGTGGGCACCCACACTAACATCCACCTACTTTGAAGATCTATGTGCCTGTTTGACCCACAAGGTATACAATAAACACTCAAGTACCTTTAATTTAACTTGTCTCAGTAAAATCTCAGAAGTGTTGGTATTGTCCTTGCCATCAGGATCAATGTAAGGCAGGTTAGTTTAATATGTCCACCCTCCAGCCAAATATTTTTCGGTTAGCAAACAAGAAACTGAGTAGTAAAACTCTGAAACGATTCTTAGGATCACTTTCTGTTTCCACTATCTCTGTTTTTCCATTGCTTCCCAACTTCTCATGTGATGCCTCAAAGAGAAAAAGCCAGTGTAGTATAAGGAAACTTGGATGTGTTCCCTGCAAAGTAATATTAAATAAACTATTCCTTTGAACTTCTAAATCTACCTCTGGGAATTCAAAGGTAGAACTGTGTAAAGTTCTTAAATATAGAAATGGTCTGCACAAAAGTATTACACAGCATTAATTAGTATTAATAGAATAAAAAAAAATGTTCTGATATAATCAAGTGAACTATAATATTCATTGATGGAATAGTAACAATATATTAGAGATGAAAATTCTTATAAAATTATGTTAAGTCCAATTTCTCAAATTCAATTGCTAATATGATGACCTTAATGGAACTCTAGGGTATTTATTCCTTTTTCTCATCTTTTCCCTATATTACAAAAATTTGTTAAGAATTTTACATTATTTTTATAACTGTATACATATTATAAAGAAAAAAATAAATCTTCCAAAAAGATCTATGTTTAAAAGGATTAACCCCTAGGGTGACGCTATTGAGAGGTGGTGGGAACCTTTGGAAGGTGAGGCCTAGCAGAAGGTCTGATGTCATTGTGGGTGTGCCCTGGAAAGGGATTGTGGGATCTCGGCCCCCTCCTCCTTCTCTTCTGCTTGCTAGTCACAAGGTGAACAGTACTGCTCCAAGGTGCTCCTGCCATAATGTGCTAACTCACACAGGCCCAAAACAATGGCACCAACCAATCAAGGACTAAAGTCTCCAAAACTATGAGCCAAAGTCAGGTGATTGTCTTAGGTATTTTTGTCATTGGTTGAAAGCCAACCAATACAAATAGAAAATGTAACTTCTAACCTCAATGCCCTAACATTAGATAAGAAATAGAATCCCGTACACAACTATTCTCAAAATAGAATCTGTAATTCCAATTTGCTAAGATTCAAGTAGGTGACTATTAGAGAAAGTATGCTAATGACTTTAATGTTAATTCAAGAAGTATTAATGACCATATAGATATAAAAAAATCTTCAAGAGAACACTTTCCCAAAATGTATGCAAACTTTTAAATGAAAACCTAATACAATAAAGTAAATTTGGAATCAAATAGGTAAGTAGGATAGAGAGTTCAGCATAACACAATAGGAAAATATTGAAATTTATTAGGATATAGCAATGCTAAATGCCAGTGGTGACACCAAGTAAAATACACATTGTTATTTTTTTTCATGGGCAGACTATAGTTAATACCTTACCCCAGGGACTTCAAGTACTAGAAAAATAACCTTAAACTGAAAGAACATCTCTATGGATATTTTTAGATCAACAAAATATATCAAAGAAAAACAAAAACTCAAAGAACACAAATGAAACTGATATAATTTCATTTTAACACATAATTAAAAGGTTGAGACTCTCCAAGGTATAATGAATAAAATCAGATCTTACAATTATAGATCTTTGTATCTAAAAAAAAAATCAAATAGTGATAGCACATATTTCTCAAGATAGCAAATACTTTATATTTTTCTGTATTTCTACTTGCACCATTCAGCAGTAGAGCACATTTAAAGATCAGAATCATGCCATTTTAAACTGTTGACATTTACTATCCAAGGTAGAGCTAAAAGATTTCATTTCAAGTCAAAGTCCATGAATTCAATACCGATCCAATTGCTTACTTGAGCTAAAGCTAAGAGGGCTTTTCTGAAAGTTATAAATGGGATCCCCAAATAAAAGCTTCAGGTGATGAAAATGCTGTTTCTTCAAATCATCTGTCCAACATCATTAATGGATCATGATGTCTTTTTATAAATAAGAGGTGTCTGAATCCTAACACTTTTTGAGGACTTTCTCTTCATCTTTTGTACATTAAAAATAAAGGGATTTCCAAGTGAATTATTAAGGGTTGCAAAAATATGCATGCATGAAATCAACATATGTGTATCAGCATATGTACTGATGATAGTGCTTGGGGAAGCAGTTGTGTGCATCTCCTATTTTTTAAGAAAGCCCAATACCCACTTCATGAATTAAGCTAACTAAGTCAATGAACAGATTGCCAAGCAGTTGAAATATAGTCCTAGGCTATGAACCACTCGAATAAGCTCTTAGGTAGGTTATAGAGTCATTCCTGAAGGTTGTAGGAAAGGATTTCAAACAATACCATCTGCTAGAACCACCACCCTGAAAATATTACCCTAGCCAATTATCACTTTAGAACACCACAGGAGTTCACTCCACCTGTGTTGGAACAACTTGGCTGCAATCCATAGTCACATCCTGGCTCTAGCTTTATAAATGTGGCTTCCATAGGAGCCTATGCATTTGGAGTCTTGAGATAACAGATACTCCCAGCTATGTGTCATCTCCTGGCAGATAACACTGGTCAGCCACGTGTTGGATAAGGCTTCAAGTTTTCCTTGTCAGACTCTTTCCTTCTAGAACCCCAGATTTCACCTATATCCTCTCTCCCGTCTTCAGATTAGGAGTCCTCTATATGTGCCTCCCACTCAAATAGCAACTGAAGTAGGCCAAGAACCTCCCATGAACTTGTTACCTCCTGAGTCATTTATGGCAAGGGTCACAAGTAGAAATGCATACAGGTGCCAGGAAGATTACATAAATGAGTTAAAATAAGACCAGATCAAGAAATGTGTAAACCATCAGGAGCCTGCAAATGCATCCCACATCCAAAGTGGACAGCTTAGCCCTAGAAGTTGTCAACATATATCATTGCAGGTCTGGTGGCCAAATGGTCTAAATGTTCGAATATAAATATATATATATATATATATATATATATATATATATATATATATAATTTTTTAGTGGCTCATTTTTTCTTGAAACTGTTTGGGCCAAATAAAACATCATAATTTAGACTTTTTTTTTTTGGTAGTCAAAGCCTTCATTCAAGTTTGAATGACTCTAAAATCACCTTAATACACTTACATGTGACCAGGATTTTGAAATATGCTGTTTAGAGCAAACAGAATCTTCCAGGAGCTTCAGCAGGTGTAAGCATTTGTCTGAGGGCATTAGTCATACAAGGTTCACAGGCTGTGAGCCAATGAAGTCCAGCTTCCACCTGCTTTTGTTTCAATCAACTAAACCCTACAACAGGCAGATAAAAGGGTCTCAGTTGTCATTGCCAACCTTACACAGCTGAGTATGTACACAGCCATTTTTGGCACTATGCTCTGGAGACCACCCTAGCTTCCCAGATCACCCAGAAGTAAATATAAGAAACTCCATTTGTAGTGGTAGAGAAGGGGGCTTCTGAACAAGGTCAATAAACCACCATCAACAATAGTACAAGCAATTCTATCCAGTTTGGCCTTAAGGCAGGGATCATGAGTAGCCTGCTGAATATCCATTCCCTGCTTCTTCCTTAGTAACCGAACCCCCCAACTTTTGGCTAGGCAAACTGCTGCTTGGCAAGACAGATTAAATTTCTCAGCCTCCCTTGCAGCTAAGTGAGGCCATGTGACTAAATTCTAGTCAATGAGACATAGGAGAAATGATTGTCTGGACTTCTGGAGGAGAAAAGTCTTTCTGTCCTTCTACTGACTGGAAAATAGAGGTGACACCTGTAACTCCAGCAACTGTCTTTTTTTTTCCTTTCCCTTGAGAAGGGGTCTGACTATATTTCTCAGGCTTGGCCTTGAACTCCTATGGTCTGTCATTCTCCTGCCTCAGTCTCCTGAGTAGTTGAAGCACACTTCACCATGCCCAGCCACCATCTCTCTTGAATCATGATCTAAGTCTGGAAGCTACATGCTTAGAAAATGAATAAGAGAAGTAGAAGAAAACTGGGTCCATGTTGTCCTTGCAGAATTGCCAAGCCAGCTCCATATTGCATCTTTTCAGACTTCTTTTAACATGATAGATAAAATCTTTGAGTATGTAAGCCACGATTTGGCTACATGGCTGAATGTAACTGTGAAGCAATCTAGTTTCTCACCTTGCCTGAGCCATCTTTCCTTCACCTAATCCCTTTATCCCTCTTAAACTCCTATTGTAAACTAAACTCTCATAAGCTCAAAATTTTTCTATCACTCTTCCACCTTAATCAATACATGCCGTTTTCCTTGATGATACAAATTTGCTCCCAAGGCAAGGTCGTGAGCTTCCTCTTTGCCTGCCTGTTCGGCTTAGCAAGGCTCTCAGTTACTTGACAGGCTGCCTTTCTTTCTTCTCTCTGGAGACTAAGCGGAATGTGCAGGCCCTCAGGTATGAAAATGATGCTCTGACCTATCATTACTAAAGCATTTTGAAAAAGTATTTTTTGGCACCTTTCTCCCACTCTCTTTTCTCAAAGGCAGGCAATGTGACTAGGCAGAGCAGAGTGAAGATTGATGCCACAAAAGTGTTAAACTAAACGGTTCACCTGGTGATAGGAACCACGGCCTTGGCCTCTAATTAGCCCTGTGCTTTAACCCACAGAAGTAAGTAGCCTTAGATGTACTAGAATATTGGCACTTTCAATCTCTAGTTTGAATGACAGGACCCTGAAGGCAAAACAGTTCCTGTGGAGAGTCTGTATTACTGCTTTTTATAGTTCAAACAACTAAATTTTGTCAGGTTTCAAAGTATACTTCAAGAAACACTTTATAAGTAAAGTTAATGGACCTAGGGATATCACTAGCATAATTCATTAATTAGAGGAAAAGAATGGGGTATGAGTAGATATTTTGAAATGCACTTGGAAAAGACTCATTTATAATATCTGAGATTATTTCTAGTAGTGCTTTCACAGCTTTCCATAAAATAATATAAAGCTCAATGATTTCAACTTGGAACATTTTGGAGAAAGTACATGACCCAATAGTCTATTGGTCATGGTTCAATTAAAGAGAACAGCATCTACTCTAGCTATTCTAAAGAAGAAAAACATTTTATACAGATAAATGGCTTTATATTGGGGAGGATTGAAGAAATACATCTAACTAAATGGAGCCTTCAGAAATAACTCTCAAGCTGGACCACAGAACAAGGCCACCACAGGAACTGCTACCTCTTCAAGGATCAAGAAGCTGCCTACCATTTTGGGATGCTGCCAGTACCATAACCACAGGGCTTCGTCACAATGAGGAAGCAAAGACCAACAGGAAGGCAGCTGGATTATGTAGCCACTAAGATCCAGGGACCACCCAGTCAGGAAGGTGCTGAACTTGCTGTTACTGCTGCCAGCTTCCAAGTCATATGGCTGCTGCTGTGCTGTCACCAGCATAACTGGTAGTCCACGCCCTGGCTCTCAACTGTCACACAGTTACTGACTAGATCCTTGGACTGGTGCCAATGATGAGAGCAAAGCAAGGAAACATCACGCCATTGCATAGTTGAAGTAGCAGCAAAAATTAGTCTCTGCTTTGCTTCCACCTACTGAATAAATAAATGCATAAATTGCTTATTGTTTCAATAGGGGTCCCAGTGAGCAGAATTTTCCCAATAGACTGGGACTTGAATTGTGTTTTCTGCCTTGTCTCCAGGGAAGTCCAAGAGATATTTCCAGTTTTGTAGGTACACTAGCGGGAAATTAGAGTGAATTCTGCAAGACAATCTATGCCATACCACTGAATAAGTTTACTTTAAATGTCATATTAATAAGTGTATACCAATACACCAATATATGCATAACACGTGTACACCTAGACCAGGCAACCAATAGCATTTACAGAGAAATTTATTGGGCCAGGATCTTCAATTTTCAATTCCTAGAGTATTAAATATATAAATCATTCTTTTTTTCTTTTTTGTTATGGCACCATTCACTGGACCAGATAAAAGCAGCTAATACTTACTAATGAGAAGGATGATCTCGGTAAGTATTCTGGAAAGCTCTATAAATGATACATACTCTCCCAAGAATCTTAATAACTAAGAAGAAAATGTAATGCAAATGTGAATATCTATGTACTAAGTTATAGAAATATAAAAAAGAAGTTCCAAACCAAATCCTGAAATTATAAGTACTTTAGAGAAAATAATTCAGAAAGAAAATAGGGGAAAGTAGATATTCTTAAATCAGCAACCTCAACCCCCCTCCAGTTGACTGTAAAAAAACACTATCTAAATAGCACTGGCCACATTTATTCCAAACATAACAATAATACGAAGTAAACATGCAAGGAGCAAAGTGCATTATAGAAAATGCCAAGGCACACTATTAAACACTGTGAACTGGTTTTCAGACCAATGCTGAGATGTCATATGTCATTGAATAAATATTCCAGGGCACTCATTTTATTCTGTTGGACACTGCAATAAATATGCCCTATACTAAATCACTGAGAAAAACAGGAGTTTGACAACTAATTAGTCTGTTGGTTGAGCAGAACCCACTCTTCTATATACCCAGTTTTGGAGTAAATCATGCAGACAAGGCAGTACTGGTGATAAGAACTATAAATTGTGATTACTATTCCCATAGAAAACTAATTAACACTGATACATGGATGCTAATTCATCATAAGGAGTTGGGGAAGAATAGAGGTATTTTGGACTAGACAGAGGGGAGTGAGAGGGAGGGGAATGGAGTAGAAATGACAGTAGAATGAATCAGACATTATTACCTATGTACATATGATTACATGACCTGTGTAACTCTACACCATGTACAACCACACAAATGAGAAGTTGTACTCCATTATGTATGATGTGTCAAAATACATTCTACTGTAATGTAAAACTAATTAGAACAAATAAAAAATATATTTAATAAAATAGCCATTCTAACTGAGGTGAGATAGTATCTCATTGTAGTTTTGATTTGTATTTCCCTGATGGCTAAGGATTCATTATTTATTGGTTATTTGTATTTCTTCTTTTGAGAAGTGTGTATTCAGATCACATACCCATTTTTAATTGGATTACTTGCGAGGATTTTTCCTGTTAAGATTTTTGAGTTCCCTACATATTCTAGGAATTAACCCTCTCTCAGATAAATAGTAGGCAAATGTTTTCTCCCATTCTGTAGGATGTCTCTTCACTCTGTTGATTATTTCTTTTGCTATGCAGAAGTGTTTTTAGTTTTGATATAATTCCATTTATTTATCTATTTTGCTTTTTTTCCCGTGTGTTTGAAATCCTATCCAGAAAATCATAGCTTGTGCTAATGTCTTGAAGTGTTTGTATACTCTATGTTTTCATATGATAGTTTCAGAATTTAAGGTCATAAATTTAGGTCTTTGATTCATTTTGAGTTGACTTTTGTACATAGAAAGAGACAGAGATCTAGTTTCAATTTTCTGCATGTGAATATTTAGTTTTCATAGCACCATTATTGAAGAATCTGCTCCTCTCCAATATATGTTTTTGGAAACTTTGTTGAGAATCAGTTGACTGAAGATGCTTAGGTTTATTTCTGGGATCTCTATTATATTCCACTAGTTTGTCTATTTTTAGGCCAATATCATGCCATTTTGGTTACTATGGTTATGAAGCATGTCTTGAAATCAGGTACAGTGATGGCTTCAACTTTGTTCTTTTTGCTCAAGATAACTTGGGACATTCCTGGGTCTTTTAGGCTTCTATATGAATTTTATGATTATCTTTTATAATTCCATGAATACTGTTATTGGAAATAGGGATTTCATTAAATTTGTAGATCACTTTGTGAGCTATATACATTTTAACAATATTATTTCTTCCAATCAATAAACATGGGAAGGTTCTCGATTGTTTTTGTGTCCTCTTCAATTTCTTTCATCAGAGTGTTGTCCTTCTCATTATAGAGGTTTTTTTCACTTTTTGGTTAAGATATTCTTAGGGTTTTTTTTGGGGGGTGCTCTGATTTTTGTAGTTATTATGAATGGGATTGCATTCATTAATTTCTTATTAGCAAATTTATTATTAGTATATAGAAAAGCTACTGATTTTTATATGTTTAGTTTGTATACTGTGAACTTAACTGAATTTAACAATTCTAAGGTCTTTTGGTATAGTCTAAATTTTTGTATATATAGAAGCATATCATCTGGAAACAGGGATCGTTTAAATTCCTCCTATCTTATTTGAATGGCTTTATTTCTTTTTCTCACTTAATACCTCTGGATGAAACTTCTAGTAGTGTACTGAATATGAGCATTGACAGCAGACAATTGTTCTGTTACCCCACAAGTAATCCTTGTATAAGATCCTTGTTCCTGATCTTAAAGAAAATGCTTCTAGTTTTTTTTTCCTTTTAATATTATGTTGGCTATGAGTTGGTCACATATAGCATTTATTAGGTTGAGATATGATCCTTCTATACCTGACTTGTTCAGGGTTTTTATCATGAAGAGATGCTGAATTTTATCAATGCTTTTTCTGCTTCTATTGAAATGATCATATGATTTTTATTGTTCATTCTGTGATGTGATGTTTTACATTTGCTTATTTGCATATGTTCAACCATCCTTGGGCCCCTGGGATAAAACCAACTTGGTCATGAAAAATGATCTTTTTTATGTAGTGTGAATTTGATTTGCCAATATTTTGTTGAGAAACTTTGCATGTTATAGTACCAAGAATATTGACCTATAGGTTTTTTTTTGGTTGTTGTTGGTTTTGGTAAAGGGTAATGTTGGCTTCACAAAATGAGTTTGAAAGGGATCCCTCCCTTTTAATTTTTGGTTATATGTGTCCAGAAATTTGTTCATGTCTTCTAGGTCTTTTGTAAGCATGTAGTTTTTCATTATAACTCATAATGATCTCCTGTATTTCTGTGGTATTGACTTTCATGTCTTTTTGTTGTTGTTAGTCTGGCTAAAAAAAAATATTTTCAAAAACCAAGTTAATTTATTATGTAATTGATCTTTTATATTTTATGTGTATATTTCATTTATTTCTATTTTTTATCTTTGTATTTCTTTCATTTCATTAACTTTGCCTTTCTAATCTTTGAGATGCATCATTAGTCTGTTTATTTGAAAATTTTCATCTTTTTTTAGGTAAACATGGCTATAAACTTCTCACAGTACTGCTTTTACTGTATCACACAAGTTTCGGTATGTTGTGTTCCCATTTTCATTTGCTTCAGGAAAGTTTTATATTTCCCTTTGATTTCATCAATGACCCATTGTTCAGTCTCCATGTATTTGTATAATTCCTAAAAATTTCTTTTGTTGTTGAACCCCAATTTTATTCCACTGAGATCAGAAAGGATACAGGATAAAATTTCAATTTTTAAAAATTCGTTAGGACTCATTTTTTGGTCTAATTGCATAGTCTGCTCTGGGGAAAGTTCCATGTGCTGATGAAAAGAATGTAGTTGTTGGATGGAATGCACTGTGTCTATTAAGTCTATTTGATCCATTGTATGGTTTAATTCTAATGTTTCTTTGTTGATTTTTTTATCTGAAATATCTGTCCATTGATGAAAGTGGGATGTAGGAGTGCCTCGCTATTGTTGTATTGGAGTCTCTCTCTCCCTTTAGGTCTATTCGTGTTTGTTTTGTGAAAATAGGTGTACACAACAGGTGTATACGGATTTACAATCATTACATCTTTTAATTGAATTGGTTCCTTGATTGTTACATAGTGCCTTCTTGTCACAGTTTTCAGGCTGAAGTCTCCTTTGTTACATATGAGGATTACTACTCCTGCTCACCTTAGGATCCCATTTGCTTGAAATATCATTTTCCAACCTATCAATTTTAGTTTGTGTGCAGCATTAGTGGTGAAATGAGTTTCTTGTAGGCAGCACATTGTTGGGGGTTTTTGTTTGTTTTTATCCATTTAGTCAGTTTATGTCTTTGAATGGAAATATTTGATCTGTATAGTAACACTCAAGGTTATTATTGATAGGTAAAACTTAACTGCTGTTGATTTTCTTTGGGTTGTATTGACTAATTATTGTTCTTTTCTTTCCCTCTTGTTCATCTTTGTGGTTTGATGATTTACTGAGTAGCTAATGTTTGCTTTCTTTTCTGTTCTCTTTTGTATTCTGCTGGTGGGATTTATATTTTCATATGCTATCATGAGGATAGTTATTTTTCACTTCTGGGTATAGGGACTCCCTTAAGCATCTTTTGTATGACTGGGCTGGTGGTCATAAATTCCCTCAGTTTTTACTTGTCTTGAAAGGACTATTTATTCTTTGTTTCTAAAGAATAACCTTGCTGAGTATAATATTATGGGTTGGCAGTTATTTTGTTTCAGGACTTGGAATATGCCATTCTATCACTTCTTGAGCTATAAGGTTTCTGATGAGAAATCTGCTACTAGTCTAATGGGGATAGCCTTAAATGTGACTTGGCAATTTTCTCTTACAGATTACAGAATTTTTTTGTCTTATACTTTTGATAGTGTAATATGCATTATGAAGATCTTTTTTGTCCTTGTCTATAGAGGGTCCTATAAAGCCTCCTGTGTATGGACATTCACATTTTTCTCAAGATTAGGGAAGTTTTCTGTTATTATTTAATTGAAGAGCTTTTCTATGCCATTAATTTTTTCCCCTCACCTTCAGAAAGTATTCCAAAACTGCAAGCATTTGTTCATTTATTGGCATCCCAAAGGTCTCAAATCCTCACTTGCTTCTTCTCTCCTCTTCTTTTCTCTTCTCCTTCTTTTCTAGTCCTCTCTTCTTTTTCTTCTCTCCTTCTCCTTCAACCTTCCCACTCCTTCTGACTGGGATATTGCAAAAGACCTATCTTTTTTTTTTTTTTTTTTAAGAGAGAGTGAGAGAGAGGGGGTGGGAGAGAGAATTTTTTTAATATTTATTTTTTAGTTTTTGGCAGACACAACATCTTTGTTTGTATGTGGTGCTGAGGATCGAACCCGGGCCGCACGCATGCCAGGCGAGCGCGCTACTGCTTGAGCCACATCCCCAGCCCCAAAAGACCTATCTTTGAGTTCAGAAATTCTTTCTTTTCCTTGATCTATTCCATTGTTGAGGCTTTCAACCTATATTTTTATTTGACTTACTAAATTCTTTATTTTCAAGATTTCTGTTTATTATTTTACAAAATCTCTCTTCACTAAATTTCTATTCATACCCTGTATTGTCTTCTTGATTTCATTTAAATGTTTATATTAGTGAGGCACAGTGGCAAACACCTGTAATTGTATTGGAGTCTCACTTTGTGGCATTCAATGCATCTCAGACAAAGGTACAGGGGAGAGGCAGCAGCAGGAACCATAGTATTCCTCTCTGCCAGTGGCAGTGAACACCTGGAAGTGGGACTTCACTTGCAGCAACTTAGTGAGACCCTCAGCAACTTAGTGAGACTCTGTCTCAAAATAAAGAATTAAAAAGGGCTGCAGAATTAGTGAAATGCAAATCAAAGCTACACTAAGATTTCATCTCACTCCAGAATGGCAGCTATCAAGAATACAAACAAAAATAAGTGTTAGTGAGGATGTGGGGGGAAAAGCATATTCATACATTGCTGGTGGGACTGCAAATTGGTGCAGCCAATCTGTAAAGCAGTATGGAGATTCCTTGGAAAACTGGGAATGGAACCACCATTTGACCCAGCTATCCCACTCCTCAGTCTATACCCAGAGGACTTAAAAACAGCATACTACAGGGACACAGCCATATCAATGTTTATAGCAGCACAATTAACGATAGCAAAATTGTGGAACCAACCCAGATGCTCTTCAGTAGATGAATGGATAGGGAAACTTTGGTATATATACACAATGCAACATTACTCAGTATTAAAAGAGAATAAAATCATGGCATTTGCAGGTAAATGGATGGAGTTGAAGAATATAATGCTAAGTGAAGTAAGACAATCCCCCCCAAAACAAAGGCTGAATGTTTTCTTTGATATGAGGATGCTGTCTCATAATGGTAATTTGGGGTGGAGGTGAGCATGGGAGGAATGGAGGAACTTTAGATAGGACAAGGGGAGGGAGGGGGAGGAAGGAGCAAGGGGGTAGGAATGATGGTGGAATGAGTTAGACATCATTACCCTAAGTACATATATGAAGACACAAATGGTGTGAAATGAAAATACTTTGTGTACAATCAGTGACTTGAAAAATTGTACTCTATATGTAATGAATTGCATTTTGCCATCATGTACAACAAATTAGAATAAATATATATATATTTTTGTTTTAAAAAGGCTGCAGATGTGGCTCGGTTGTGTGCCTCTGGGTTCATCCCTAGTACCAAAAAAAAAAAAAAAAATGTTTATCTGTATTCTCTTAGATTTCAGTGAGCTTTATAATAATCATTTTTAAAAATTCCTTATCAGGCATTTTATCCATTAAAATTTGCTTGGAGTCTGTTGCTAGAAAATTATTATATTCTGTTGGTGTCATATTACTTTTTTTCCTTTCAGATTTATTGTGTTCCTATGTTGAGCTTTGTGCATCTGGTAGATCAGATATCTCTAGCACTTCCATGTAGAAGACCTTCTTCTGAAGTGTTTCTTGGGTGTCTACTTGTCATGCAATGTTAAGATTTATTTCCAGATGGGCACTATAACATACTTTCCCTATGGCTTCTTTGGCTGTGACTAATGACCTTGGGCCCAGTGCACACCATGAATGAATCAGAGAGACCTACTGTTTCCTGGGTTACTCAAGAATGGGGACTCTTTACCAATTTAGGCAAGTGTGGTGCAGACAGCAGTGGGGATGCTTATTATGTGGCTACTCCTGCAATAGAAATTGTGGTCCTTTCAGGTGATAGGGGTTTCTGCAGACAAGATTGTTGTTGACTCTGCTGCTAGCAATGACCTTCATCACCGGCAGTCCCAGCAATGGTGAGGGGCCTGAAGCACCTCTGACCAGTTAGTAGTACAGTTCATATACTGCATGGGTAAAGACAGTGGTGGAAATCACAGTACCCACTTTGTGGCATTCAATGCATCTCAGACAAAGGTACAGGGGAGAGGCAGCAGCAGGAACCATAGTATTCCTCTCTGCCAGTGGCAATGAACACCTGGAAGTGGGACTTCACTTGCAGCTAATACTGGGCAAAGTTCCTCTTAGCCTTCTTTGGGCATGTGCACCTGGAGCTGGGATGATAGTTGGAACTTGTGATTTTCTCCTCCCGACACCTTCGGCTGCACTATGAACTGGGGGGACAGCAACAGTTACAACCATGGAGTTGTTCAGGGTCCCTCAGCACATTCCCGTAGGTAGGACAGCAGCAGAGTGAAGGCATTCTTTCCCTACCCTGTCAATAATAGGCATCTGGGTGAAGCTAATGTTTCTTTGTTGATTTTTTTTATCTGAAATATCTTTCCATTGATGAAAGTGTTGCAGGGGTGACAGTGGCAGGGGTGACAGTAGGAACAATGGTATTATTGTCTGTTGCTTCAGTGATAGTGCCTGCAGGGAGCAAGAACTTGTCCAGAGCCCAGAAAGCTGCACTGGCCCTCACCCCCAGCCATGAGCACCCAAGTGCAGGATGATAGCCACAGAGTTGCTCAAGGCCACTTCAGTGCACCCCAAAGGGCAGAATAACAGGTGAAGCCTTGATGTTCCCTCCCCATTGTGACAGTAACAGATGCCTGAGTGTAGTAAAGGGGGTAGGGGTGGCAGAACCACGCAGGAGCCTGCCTTCAGTTCTGGCACTGATGTAAGTCCTTGTGCAGCTGGCCACACCCTTGGTCTCATAGGGCAAATACTCTGATCTCCTGCTTTCTCCACTGCCCTCTATGTCACAACTCGCATGCCCTACAGGACCAGGCATCCAGAGGCTTAGGTCACAGTTACTCCACTGGGCCAAGTTGGGTTGCCTAGGAAGCCATCCCCAAGTCAGTGCAATAGAACACATGTGGAGTTCCAGAGATGGGAGTATGTTTGGGTTGCTGACCTACAGAGCAGTCCAAACTCAGACAATAGTTCATTTCTCAAGATGGCTCCTGTCTACAGCACCCTGGAGGTTTGCTGGGAGATGATCTGAGATCTTTTCCCAAAGCAATACTTCTGTGAAGATTTCAGATTGCTATCTAAATGGGCTGAGAGCCTGAGGACATTATGAAACTTTCCAGTAGCCAGCATTGCTAGTATCTGAACTGAAAGAGTTTGCTGGGACTCAGCTTTCAACCCGACCCCTGCAAAAGGGAGACTTGCTCTGCTGTCATCCCAGATCCCTGAATCTTATAAGGTCCCAATCTCTTTTTGCTGATTCCCATGTTCTCCCACAGTCACTCGCCACAAAATGCAGCTCTCCAATCATTCTTGTGGTGGAGGTGAATGCTAGGCACCTCTCATTGTCCAACTTGGATCTTGAAAATATTTTCATTACCAGCTGAACAGCTGGGTGATGATAGTCCACTCTCCCAGAGTCTCTTGGCAGAGGGCCATGTACACCTAGAAGTCAAAGCACTAGTACTTTGACTCCTTAGAATTCAGTTTGGCTCCTAAATTCTCTGAGACAATCCAGGCTCAGGGCATTGTCCCACACCAGGACTCACCTTTTAATCTATAACTTCCCCTTATCTATACCCAGACCTTTTTTCTGGTTCTCAACTCAGAGGAATCCAAAACCGATGTCTATCTTTCCATCATTACTATCCCCCATCTCCTATGAACTAAGAAGGTACCTCAGAGAGGGACTGGGAATACCCCCAAGAGAGTGGAGAAACCCCAGAGGGCCTGAAATTAATTGGTCTGGCTGACATCAGAGTCACATGGCAGACCAATGGAACTAGAGTTATCAATCCCCAGGATCTTGAGTGTTACATTCCCATTAATATTAACAGCATTCTCACGAACAAGAAAGAGCAATCATGTGCTCTCTGGATTTGCTTATGGAACAGGCCTCATAATAATCTTGAACATTTTATTATCAAGATGAAAATGAAACATTTTACCTAATCAAGATTGTTGATGCTTTTCTTCAAATTCCATTTTTCCTACTTCTTACATATTTATATAGATTGCTTTGAGCTGTAGTACTTATTTCCATATAATTCATAAATTTTGAGGGATCCAAATAGTGATGATATTATCTGCATATGCATTCTTGAATGATAATTTTCATGACATTGTATTTTTCTCTGACTAGCCCAATTTCTATCTATGAGTAAAATTATTCCTTGAAGCTATTTGCCATGGCTTATACCTTCTTCTAATTTGAGGGAAATATACTAGTTTCCCCCGTTTTTCCCCTACTTAAAAAAATCATACTTTCATCATTTACTATTGGAAAAATAGTAATGAATAATGATAAATGAATGAATATATGGTGTTGATATTGATCCTTAACACTAAATTTGCTTGATGTATTCACTGGATTTGTTTGTCTAAAAGTGTGCATCACCATGGACCCCCTGGCTTGGAAGGACAAGAAGCAAGGGAATTGACACATTGGCAAGTGGAGTCTGGTCAGTCTGGTAGTACTGCTATAAGCTCTATTACCTTGCTAATTTCTGGCTTGCATGTATGGTACTAGATACCCACAGGTATTAGTAGCAATACTTTCATGCGTTAGAAAAAAGGGACCTTGGCAAAGAAAATGATAAAGTAACTAGAAACAGGGATAGAGAAAAGAAAAGGATTTTAATTCCAGTGGAAAGTAGGCATATAGGCAAGGAGAGGGTACTAGAAGCCAGGTGAGGAGAAGGAAGTGGTAGAGGAGAAAGTTGAAATCTGAGGCAGGGGATTTGTCCCACAGATTAGATGGGGCCTCAAGAATCCAATTGCCTCATGCTCCTGCCTTACAGAAGTATAATTTACATCACTAGGCTCTTCACATATGCCTCTGCTGCTTCATAATTGTTTGAACTCCATTATATTTATGAATGCAGACTCAAGCTGTGCAGTGAATTCATTTTTAAACTGCCTGGCTTGTTTTCTCTGAGTTGTCTTTGTAAAAAAAAAAAATTCACTATTGGTCTTTTAAGACCTATTATGAATAATCCATGCCATGCCTTCCTTTCATATTTGCTAATCTTTATATTCAACTTTCTATTAACTGAAATTTCAATTCATTAAAAAATTATACCATCCTGGGACTAAAGCCTGATTCTTATTTTTTTATGCCAAACCAATTATATTTCAAAGAGTAAAATTTTATGCACCTTTCTACTTGAATTTTTACTAGATTCCTGTCTTTTGATTTCTTCTACCTTTTAATAGTGTTGAGGTGATAAAAGAAACATTTGATAAACTCAAGCACTGGGAACTGAGAGGTTTAGATTATATTACTCACCTCATATGTAACAGAGATTTGCGGTGTATAAAGAAATACTATACATCTCCTTGGTAATAACACCAACAGTGGAAGTAACAGTAGAAGTAGTAACAACAATTATGTTTTGCTTCAACTTATGCTCCTTATATACTGTGTGCCTAGGTGGTTGATCGGGCACATTTAACTTGCTTATTTACCACAGACTGTAAGCAGTCTCCCAGGCCCAACATTATCAATCATACCAATATTCCAAGCACTAAGTTTGTATCATGTCATTTAATCTTCATGACAAGTCAACTTGTTACTTTCTCCATTTTAGAGCTCAAAACCCTAGGACACTGATGGTTTAGTAACTGCCTGGCTAGTAAGTGAGACAGCAGGAATCTAAACGCAGGCAGTCTGAAACAGATCCTCCACATTGAACCCTCAGCTATATTGTGGTGTTCCCTTGTCTGCTTCCCAATGACTGACAGGCTTGGGCATGTGAGGGTCCAGGAGTAGCAAGGGAGTAGTTCCCCAAACCCAGAGAAGATAGGTTACACACAGAGGTGGAACAGGTTCCCATGCTGTGGATTCCCAGGGAATGAGTGAGAAAATAAGCAAAACATGGATTCCCTTTTCTTTATCCTTTTGCCTTTGATTTCTTCAGCCATCTTTCTGATCACTGCATTTGGCTTCTGATTTCCTTAACCAGCACCAGTAGAAGGGGTGATAAATGATCTTGTTTGGGTTAACTATATCAGACTCATTATGGTATATTATATTGAGCCAAGAAAATATCTAATTCTGATGGAGTATTCCTTGAGTGGTAGCCAACACTATTGTTAATATGTTGCACCCAGAAGGCACATTGCATGACAGCAATTCATCTTTCCCTGCCCATGTCTCCATGGTGACAGAGACCTGCCATCCCAGAGCCAAAGCCTTCCAAACCAGCCCCATAATTTACCCAAGCAAGATGCCAAAGCCCCTTGGCAGAAAAACATAAGAGTTCATTTTTTCATAATTTAATATGCTATTTCATTCAAGTTTCAGTTTTGAGAGATTATAAGAAATAACTGTCACTATTTTCCCCAAAATTTAAGTAAATAAGAAATAAATGAAGTCAAACCATCAGAAAACAAGATAGATGGTATCATATGTGATATGTAGATGGTCTTCTCACTATAGAGGGACAAACAAATTGGTTTTTATTCTCTACCTTTCAGGAGATTTGGGTTTTTCTTCCTTGATTCATTTGTTCATTCAATCAACCAATCAAAAGACTTCACCTGGGTAGTAATTAGCATAGTAACTGAGTGTGTAGTAGGTTGTCAATTTATGTTGGCAAAACAATCATACATTGATGCAAAATATACTAAGAATAAAATTATAATTCAATCTGTCCCCAAAACAAGAAGGCAAATACTAAGTGAATGTCATTATTTCTGTTCACAATTACACTTTCTGCCCTGCCTTGTGGTGGTGTGATACCAGGACCCATGAGTTCTATTCAGTGAGTTTTGAGTTAAAGTACCATGTGCCATTTCTGAATTAACTCATTTAACCACTGAGGGTAAGACCTTTAGAGTTCATTTTCCCCTCAGTATGATATTTGACAAAATTCAAAATGATGTCTTCTCCATATTTATGTCCCTGAGTGGCAATGAGTAGGAAAGCACTCATCTGACCCACAATGGACACATAGCATGAGAAAGAAATAAACGTCTTTTGTTTAACCCACTATTTTAGCAGCACATCTTGTCCTATACTAACTGATAAGTGAATAAAACTCCAAAACCCTGAAACTTCAATGAAGTAGCAGTAAACTATGACTATGTCACAGCCAAGACTCATAGTTACTGATTTTTTCCACCTATATCCAACACTATATGTCCTACTCTCTCCCTGTTAATACCTTTACTGTAATCCACTTATTAATTCCACAAGAATTTAAACTACATTTCCTGAAGAAAATTGTAATCAGTGCTGGGAACAGAGAAGAGAGAAGGCAATTTGTATCCCACGGAAAAGCAATACATATTCTTATTAAGGAGATTACATTTAAATCTCTCCTCGGATGTGAAATAAACCAAAAAATGGTTTGGGCCCAACTTCCCTGTTTGATCCACTCTTATGGACTGATCAAAACTAGTTGATGGAAAACATTTAACCATAGAAACACATTTTGCTCTTTTGCTTCAGGTCCTAAGATAGGTAGAAGGTCAGATGAGTCATCGATCATCTTTTGGAGACCTATGAATTTCCACCTATACTTAAAAGGATTTATATTTTTCTGTCAAGAAATAGCATTTAATGGAATTTCACATTTTTTGCCATGTGATAACAATAAGGATGATGACTGATGAGGCTTAAGTCTTAATAAATTATTTACTATGTTAGTTAAAAATCTCTCATCATCTCCATGAAATATCTCCTGACTGGCATGGCATAGGATACAAATAAGAAATATTATTTTACTTCTGCTTTATGTTTAAAGATTAATTTTGATGACCTTGGTCCCTGATAAGCTATTCATAAACAAATACATGAAACATCACAGAGCAGTAAGAGGAAGATCCCTTTTTAAACAATGATTAGTTTTAAACAATGAGTAGTTGTTTATCATTAGTTGCTTATCATCTTGAATATATTTTCCCCTCCTTCTACTGGAACAGCTAATATCAGCCAGCAGACAGAATCCAAGCAAACTTGAAGTCAACTACATTTATTTAATAGTCTGTAAAAATGTCACCTGCCTTTCCATTCTTGTTAGAATTATGAAGATAAAACTTTGGATATACATGACTTACACGACTACATCTACTGTGAAGCTCTGTTACAGCCTGATGTTTGAGTGGGATAGATTTGCTTCCTGTTTTGAGACCATACTTATGATTTCCTGCTCAAATCATGTAGATTATCCCACCAGCCCCATCTTTTCCTATTTCATCATTCCACTATAACATCATTCTCCCTCATTCCTGCCAAATAATAAAATCATATTCCAATCAAGAGTAGAAGAGATTGAAGGTAAAGACACCAAACAGTGGCAAATAGCAATTCATACAACAAATGCTCTGAGGATGGACTTCATTCAGGCATTGTCCTAGATTCTGAAGATATGGCAATAAAGTACAACAGAGAAAGTCCTTCTCTCAAAAGGCTTCCATTTTAATGATAAGCAAATAATAAATAAGATAAGCTCAAATAAGTGCTGCAAAGAAAAGAAAATAAGGCGATGGGAGTGAATGATAGTAGATGTGGGGTCAAGGAGACGTCTCTAAGGAGGTCAAGTATGACTCAAGATCCAAAAGAAAACCAACAAAGAACTGGGAATGAGAAAGAACTCAGCCCATGTAAAGAAGAGGAAGGTAGCCAGTAGAGCTGGGAACAAGGGTGAAGAAGAAGATGGAAGCCAAGTCAAGGAGACCTGTGTGGTTCAAGGTAAAGATCTAGGGTTATATTGAAAATCCAGTAAGAAGCCACTGATGAATATGAAGTCGAAAAATAAGGCTAAGTTAGAAATATGCTAATATCATTCCAAAAGCCTGGAGAAACTGGTCAAACTCCTCAACTCCTCAATTTTCATAACTGAAAGCTAGTTTTACCAGTTCTGTCAGGAAAGCACAGGGTTCGTCCTGAGCTTTGAGTCCAGAATGCCAGACTTCTGGGTTTTCCTCAGGACATTAAAGATCATATTTGCTGGTCCCCAGCACACCCAGGAGGACCCAAGCAGAGTATGCTATTGAGGTATTCCCTGAATTCTTATTTTACCAAGCCAGAATCTACCAGAGGATAGTTACCCACTACTCTGTGAAGAATGAACAGAAGAGGAAACTGAAAATAGAAAGACAACAGGCTTTTTCATCACTGGCTTAGCAATTCCATGGGTCTTCACAGAATTTCTTTGCTAAGACATTGAAAGAATAACCAGCTCTATTATAAAATATTGAATTATTTGTATTAAAAGACATTATAAAATATTAGCTATTAAATGCTATTAGAAGCTATTTTTGAATTTTATGACATTTCATTCTGATCCTAGTCTTTCATAAAACTTTAACAGATTTTCTTACATGGAATCAGTAAAATGTCATTTTTTTTCCTCAAGCAAAAAAGAAAAACTTTATGAACTGTGCATGCTTCAGTTCTGCAAGATGCCAACTTAATCAAAATTTGCCCAAATTTGTTTTTTACTTGGCAGAGAACCATTAGTGCTCAAACATTAAAACAAGTGGCATTTATATCAAAAAGTTCCTTGTTATTAGAAATGTAGATTAAAGTTCCTTGCTTTATATAATCCCTACTCTTGAAACCAGCATACATAAAAGAGATCTGTTCCCAAGAAGCAGAAATATAAGTTTTGTTCCCATCCCTCTCTCTTTACTGCTGATCCTAAACCCTTTGGGAGGCCCATGAAGGACCACATTGAAAAGTGAAAAGTCTTGACAGACTTGCTTCAGAAAATAATAACTTTCATAAAATGAATAGCAGCAATGTTTAGTCTGCATGATACAAGTGAATGTAGCCAGTTAATTCTCCAAAGATAGACAAGTAGAAGATGACCCTCCTTTAAAACTCATAAAAGTAGAGAAGCTTTCCTCTCAATTTTAAGATTATATAGGAGTACACATCTAAGGGCATGGATATAGTCTACAGCAGCAGTCATAAGTGGACACTCAATCCCAATGTGGCCAAAACAATTTCCACGCTTAGGGATAATCATGAGGACAAGTCTTGCAATGTTAGCATAGTGTTTTTTCAACCTTTGGCTGCCAATGTTTAATATTAGGGGAGTTTCACTTAATTTTCAGATGCTTTAGAAAAATTCAGAAATCAGGACTCCCCCACCTTACTCCTGGATCATAGTGTTTGTCTTTCTGCAAGACAACAATTCTCTGAAATTGAGAAGTGGCCTCTTTCTATAGATAGGGAAACCCTCTAGTTCCCAAGACCCTATTCTATTGGGTTTTTAAAATACCGCTTTGCATCATTTCCTTACAATACCTGCTTGACCAAATCAGTCAGGATGATAGGTACGTAAAGGAGTGGATGGATGAATGGACAGATGGATCAATCCAAATTAAGCCTCACAGTACCAAGTTTCTTTGGACAGTGAAGTGGTGTAGTAGGTACTCTTGCACTGAGCAGGCTGAGGTTCCATCACTTCTATAACTTTATAGTTCTCAGAAGAATCAAATGGAGAAGCAGTAGATTTAAATAACTGAGGCTAAGAATATGGACATTTCTAGAACTCTAGATCCTGCCATTTATGCCTGCTCTTTACCAAAACGAGAGTCAGAACCTGAGGAGCTGAATGGGAAAGGGGCCCACAGCACCTTCCCAGACAGGGAATGCCTTCTCACCCGTGTTTCCTTTGTACACGCAGGTAATAGGCTTTTCTTCCACTTCCCAGAGTTTGTATATCTAAGTTCTTTGTGTTTATTTGTGGATCACCAAGTAATTTGGGAACATTTTCCTTAAAGTAAATCTCCTCCAAAATTATGCAATATCATTGCTCTAATGAATAGAGATGTTGAGCATTTTTCCATATATTTGTTGATGAATAATATATCTTCTTCTGAGAAGTGTGTGTTCAGCTCCTTAGCCCATTTATTGATTGGGTTGTTTGTTTTCTTTGGTGTTAAGTTTTGTGAGTTCTTTATATATTCTGGAGATTAATGCTCTATCTGATGTGCGTGTGGCAAAAGTTTGCTCCCAAAATGTAGGATCTCTGTTCACCTTAATGATTGTTTCTTTTGCTGAGAAGAAGCTCTTTATTTTGAATCCATCCCATTTATTGATTCTTGATTTTATTTTTTGCACTTTAGGAGTCTTGTTAAGGAAGTCAGGGCCCAATCCAACATGATGAAGATTTGTGCCTACTTTTTTTTTTTTTATCTCACTCCAGTCAGAATGGCATTTTTCAAGAATACAAGCAACAATCAGTATCGACAAGGATGTGGGGGGAAAGGCACACTCATACATTGCTGGTGGGACTGCAAATTGGCACTACCAATCTAGAAATCAGTATAGAGATTCCTTAGAAAACTTGAAATGAAACCACCATTTGGCCCAGCTATCCCCCTCCTTGGTCTATACCCTGAAGACGTAAAATCAGCATACTACAGTGACACAGACACTGCAATATTTATAGCAGCACAATTTGTAATTGCTAAACTGTGGAAGCAACCTAGATGCCCTTCAGTAGATGAATGGATAAAGAAACTGTGGTATATATACACAATGGAATATTACTCAGCATCAAAAGAATAAAATTATGATATTTGCAAGTAAATGAATGGAATTGGAGAATATCATGCTAAAAGAAATAAGCCAATCTCAAAAATCCAGGAACCGAATGTTTTCTCTGATGAGTGAGTGGAGGAAATTTGAATGGGGCAAAGGGAAGGGAACAGGGGGAAAACAGGTAGGAAAGGTGGTGGACAGGTATATGTATGATTGCATGAATGGTGTGACTCTACTCTGGGCACAACCAGAGAAGTGAAAAATTCTGCTCCATTTGTGTACAATGAATAAAAGAGCTTTCTGCTGTCATGTATAACTGATTAGAACTAATATTTTTTTTTTTAAAAAAGTATACAATATCAGAATGTGCACCAAATATCTCCAAATGATGAATACTGCTATTGTATCAACCACAGGGAAGTTGGATTGAAGGGCAAAGAATGCCCCTGTTGAATTGCAGTGTAACTAAGACCGTCATCAGAAGCATTTATAGAATCACCATGTGCAGGAAGCACTATATCAGGTGGTCATACTGCCACAGTTTTTAATAGCAATCTAGGCTACTCGCTAGCTCTTTGAGCCCCTTTGGGTAAAACAGAAAGAGATGTCTCTTCCTGAGGACTGACTCATCACATCACACAGCTTGGTAAGCAGAATGTGGCTGCCTTTCCACATCACTCACTCATTCAGTGAATAATCTGCCCAAATATATGCAGCAGCATAGCCCTGGAAGGAGACGTCAATCATAATTCAAATGAAATAAATATCCACATGAAATTCAGGACACATCTGACAGAAGATTAAAAGGACATGAAGACTTGGATGTTTTTTACTGGTTATTGGAGTTTTAATCTCCCAGAAAGAACAGATTCTAGAACCTTTGAAAAAGGGAAATAAGTGAATGTCATACCAGACCAAGAGAGGTGAAAATTAAATCCAGGCCCCAACCATTCTTTTTAATCTCCAAGATCATTCTTCCTTCATGTGCACACCGCCAAGATGGGTAGTACACAGACTATTTGGAAAGCCAATTTCTAGTTTGTTGGAGTACAAAGTAAATTCACAATAATTTCTATATCAATAAGTTTTCTTCATCAAGTGGAAACATTGAAACTATATTTTATTTCTTTTTTTCCCCAACCTAAATATCCCAGTTCATGTCATCTTTCCCACTCCTTAATGGAATATGAGTTTCAATAAGGTGCCCCAGTCTCACTAACCCATAATTTCCCCTGTTCTATCTCACCATTCAATTTCATGCTTCTCCCATCTCCCGAGACCTGGTTGATCTGGGCTTTCAGTGGGAGGCCTGATTTCCTGGCCCAGAATGCTTGTCATTATAGTCTTTTACGCTATTTGAATTTTAAGGATAAGCATTTAACACCAAATTGATTTTTCCTCAGCCCACTGAAGTACGCATGTCAAGTGTCCCTTTGACTTTTGGAGGAAATCACCAGGGCTATGCCCACCTTGACATGCATGACCTTGTGCTTCCACTTGGACTAAATTAGCTGCCCTGTCCTGCCCTGCCCTAAAAGGAGGAAAAGAAATCTCTGTCCTCTCCAGAGAAAGTGCTTTTGAATTATGTATGCCACCACTGAGAATTCTTTTTCAGATCTTATAGACAGTGAGTTTGAAAGAAGCATTATGGAGAAAGAGATTCATTCTGCTTCTTTGAAACACTTTTGATCCTTCACCATCCCCTGATTTTTATCCAAGCTGCAAATATTTCAAAGAATGGTCCTCCATCATGCTCACAAAATTATTCTTTTTATAAAATAATATCGACAGCAATAATAATAAAGCTCTCTTTGTCTAAAAGAGGAAGGCTAGTACCCTCCTCCTGCACACTGAGGGCTAATGTTCCACACTTGACAGGTGACAAAGACGTGGCTCCACGTTCCTTGGTGGTGATGTTAGAGCGGCATTGCTCTTGTCCAGGGTTGTCATTGCAGCCTCTAGCACACTGCGCATAGGAGCTTAGGAGAAGTCTGAATAGGAGCATTCTGGCAATTGTCAGCCCAGAATGTCCTTAGCAAAGTTTCACAGGCAACATCATAACCTGTGTTGGAAAAAAAGGGAGGGTGGCAGGACATGGGAGCCAGGGACATGCTCAGATTAAGATTGAGCTCCCACTGTGCACAATCTTACCTTAACATACCAAGCAGGAATTAACATCAACACCTGTTGGAATTGAGGAGGAAACTCTCATTCACTCCATTATTCATTCATTTTCTGTCACAGGTCAAGGAGGGAATCATTTGCTGGGAGAGATCAATTACATGCCCATTACCCAGCGATAGCACTGGCTGCCTCTCCTTTTTTCTTGCCCCCCACTCTATTCCATTCTGTGTTTAGATTACAGGAACCTCATTTTCTCCCTCTCCCTTCTCCACTCATCTGTCTTCCTCTTTCCTCCCTCGCTTCCCATGCCTTTCTCTTTCTCCTCTTACATCTTCTTCTTCACTTTTCCATCCACCCTGAACATGATCCTGAAAGCACAGGTGTCCTTCTGTCCTCTTGATTTAAAGTCAGATGGTGAAGGTCCTTCCGCTCATTTTTGACTCAGGAGGGAAGTTCAATAAAAATGGAGACAGAGGAAAGTCAGTGGACCCCTCACCATATAGAAAGTGGGGCGTTCACGAAGAAATGGTGATCCTCATCTGACTCCTGTCTTTTCTTCTCATCAGTCCAGAACCCACAGGAAGATGAGGTAGTGATTAAGCTCCTACAATTCCCAACAACTCCCGTGGTTGCAAATGGAGTGTATAGGAGACAGTGAACCATCTGACCAGAGAGCTCAACAGGAGGCAGGCAGGATGTGGACAGGGTAGAGTGGAAACAGGGCTGCAGGAGCCAGGCCTCGGGATAAGTGAGAAATAGCAAGCATACTGTAGGCCGTGTTACCAGGACCTCTTACCCAGGCCATTCAAACAACAACAAAACATCTGGAGTCTGAGACTTGCCTGCTTAATACTCATGACGCCCCAAGAGATAAAGTCACACTCCAGCACAGATCAGAGTCAGAAGAGAACGATGTAAGATTAAGGGCCTGAGTTGCAGAAAGAAGTGAACATGAAGTCAACATGGATGACAAGAAAAATCAGATCAGCAGCTATTCTGTGAGACAGGCTCACATGTAGGTTCTCACTAAGCTTTTAGCAGGGAAGAAGTAGAAAATGATACTCAAAACTTGTCATGTAGCATCCTCAGATGTCTTTGTAATTAAGCCTATGGTTCTCACTCCTAGTGATGGTTCTGTTTTTCAATGAATGTTCCCTATAAAATGCTAAACTAAAGATCCCCTGCAGCTGGGTGCAGTGGCCACAAGCTTATAATCTTAGCAGCTCAGGAGGCTGAGGCAGGAGGATAGCAAATTCAAAGTCAGCCTCAGCAAAAGCAAGGGGTTGAGCAACTCAGTGAGACCCTGTCTCTAAATAAATACAAAATAGGGTGGCAGGACATGGGAGTGGGGGGCTCATTGGTCCAGTGCCCCTGAGTTCAATTCCCAATACCCACCACCACCACCAAAAAAAAAAAAAAAAATCCCCTGCAAGATCTACTACAGAGAGAGATTGAGCTAAATGAATAAGCAAACTGAGCCTGGGAATGACTCAGTCTCAAGAAAGCAGCCTCCAACAGAACAGAGCCTTCACAGGTTGATTCTTGTCCATGAGGCTTCTGGACAGAGTAACCACACATCCAGTTTGCCAAGATAGCACTGGTTCATACCTGTTTCCCTAACATAATTATTATTAGCACCTTTTCTTATTCTCAAAGGTCTCAATTTGCATGTTCAATTATAAATTCGCCTGGATATGTGCTGTAAAATGTTAGAGGTGTCCTAATAATATGTCAAAGACTGCATTCAACAGAATCTCTGGAACCAAGGGAAAATTATATAGGAAACTTATTTAGAAATTATCTTCATGAGATTTGAGAAAGATAAGCAATGTGGAAGGAAAACCAAGAATACAAATCAACCCAGAAGAGAAGGAAGCAATAAGAAGAAAGAAAATGCAAACTTCACCTTAATTTTCACCATTCTTATTAATAATGACTGCTAAGACTTGGTCAGCCATGATATTTGGAAAGCAATCTTAGAAATTAATCCTCTAAGAACATTGTTTTAACCTCTGATTCATAAGACAACTGGTTTTTCTATTTTAACCAAGATGCTTAAGTAGCCAATATTTATTGCTAAGGCAAGGTTCCCAAATGTAGTGTTCTGTGTGTGTGTGTATGAGAGAGAGGGAAGTTTTTGTGCATATATAAGGAAGATTAAACTATCTCCTTCCCTTTAAAGCCACCCAGGGAACTAAACTGTTTACATTATCTGCTGCCTGCTATATTTCTCTTGCTAGGAGACCACAGACTAGAAGCCATGTTCAAGCTCAGAGATGTAGCAAAAGCTTTGTTTACACTGCACATGATTTTCTTAATATGATACTACAGGTTTAAGTGTCCTTGCACAGAATTCTAGTGCCCAGTAAGCAGGCAAAGTTAAACAACAAATGAGCTGCCAGGGCCTACTCCACATTCACCTGAGTTAAACAACCAACTCCTTCCCATGCTGAATTATAAGGATGACCTTTGCTAACTTATCTTCTATATCATGAATGGATACAGCCCTGTGACTGATGATATTTTGTCTTTCATCCTGTGACAGCTACATGGTGGGCTTTGTCATAACAAGATGCTACTCTACATTCAATCCTCTGATATGTGGTGATTCTCCCTCTCCTGTCATAACCATTGTGTCCCTATTTTCCCCTAGGCCCCCCCTATACCCACTATAATTGGAGACATGTTTAATATTTCAGTGCCTTTTCCTGGCTGCACCTGTCAGCAATTTCTTCACTGGCCTGACTTGATTCTAGACTCCCATTCAGCCATTGCTCTTTTCCCTCTTTTTTTTTTTTTTAAAAATATATTTTTAGTTGTAGATGGACACAACACCTGTATTTTATTTTATTTATTTTTATGTGATGCTGAGGATGGAAGAAAAGGCCTCACATATGCAAGGCAAGCGCTCTACCACTGAGCTACAACCCCAGCCCTCTTTTTCATTTTAATGCCCCAATAATACATGCACATCATAAGCATAGTGGATTTTCACAAAGTGAATATACTCAGGCAACACAATTTTAAAATTTAGAACACTGCAATACTCTGAAGCCCCTTTGTGTCCTGTTTCCACTACCTCCTTCCCTGGAAGGTAACCAGAACCTTGACTTCTAACGTCAGAGGTCTGTTTCTAAGCTTTACATAAATCAAATCACATGGTGTGTCTTCCTTTGTGTGTGGCTTCCTCACTCAACACTGTATTTTGGGGATTCATCCATGTTGTGACTTGGTCCATTCCTCCCTATTGCAAGAAAATGTTTCATTTTGTGACTACATCATAAATTGTTGAGTTGTTTTCATTTTTCTTTTTTTTTTTGAATTTAATTTTTTATTTGATTAATTAGTTACACATGACAGTACAATGATTTTGACATATCATACATTTGAATCTGATGGGGTATAATTTCTCATTTTTCTGAGTGTACAGGTTGCAGAATCAAATGGTACTGCTACACAATATGTGTTCTTACACAGTGTTTTGGTGCACAAATGTACATTTTTCCACTGGGCATATTCCTAGGAATGGAATTGCAAGGCTGTAAGTCATTACATATGTTCAAATTCGGAGATACTAAAAACAGTTTTCCAAAGTGAATCTACCAAATTACACCCCACAAGAAGTCTAAGAGTGTCCCAGCTACCTCACATTCTCACATTCTGGTATTATCTTTTTTTTTTTCCCACTTTATCCATTCTGATGAATGCGGAATGGTATCAATGTGGGTTTCATTTGCATTTCCTGGCGACTAATGAGATTGAGCTGCCCATCTTTCTTTAGCTGTTCAACTTTTACCAAGCCAATGGCCAGTCCTAGTCACTCAACTCCTCTCTGGTTACCAACTTTAAGGGATGTTGGGGTAAGAACCAAGGGTGCACACACTTATTCCACCCAAGGTCTTACCGTCTGCTGCCTTTATCACTGTCCACCAACTCTCCTTCATTTCTCCATCTCCTAGCAGGTCTCCCTGGTGAGCAACCTCTCTTTTCTTCAATTTCCAATCTGACCCACTTCCTCTGATAAGCTGCTCTGGCCCTTTCAGCAGGAAACACAAGATCCTGCAGGGTGAGCACCTGCAGGTTCCCTGGGCTCCTTATCATTTCACTCTTCTCTCAGCCTCAGAAGAAGACATATTCCTTCTCCCTAAAACCCTTAATCACTGAAATGTGGGTTTGAGGTTCATCTGCCACTTAAAACCTGTGTGACCAAGTGCCAGTTAACCAACCTCTGTTGGTCTCAAGTTTTTTTTTAACCAAAAAGTGAGAATGTTTCTTTCTTACCTCATGAAGCTATGGGACTTAAACTATGTGCTCACAATCCCTGATCCAATGCCTGGCAGTTATTGGAGCTTAATAAATATCCATTGTTTTCCTTTCATTTCTCCTTTTATCTCTCCATCATCATTCATGTCCTTTTTCCTTAGAGGCAGGGAGATGTGGTACTGTGGGTTTCATTTGCAAGGGAAAAACTTTGGCTTTTACAATCAGATATCACCAACACTTGAAACCTGATGTTTACCCTTTACTAGCTCAATTTTGAACTTCCCTAAATGAGATTCTCTCTAAAAAGGATCTGCGGATGTTTCGCTCAGAACTGGGCAAATGACATGTCACTCAGGCCAAACACAGCACTGGACTAGTGTTCTCAAAATATGGGCTCAGAGGCTATTTCCATCCAGCTGTAGCCATGTTTAGGCAACATAGGACTTGTTTGGTTTGCTGATGGTTTTTTAATGAAATTCTCTAGGGTCAAATATCAGGATAATTTATATGAAAACTCCAAAACAGTGCTCATATTCCGTAGGTATAACAACCACCTGCAATGCAACACCACTGCCCTCCCTATCCTGACCATGTCCCCTCTAGTCTGCCATACTCCCCGCCCCTCCCCTCCCTATTTTTTTCTTTCCAGGCCAGTCTCCCTCATGGACACAACCTCTGTAGACTTTGATGGCTCCTTTTTTTATTTTAACACCTCTTCGCTAGGTTCTTATTGTACTAGATGATAGGTTGCCTAAGGTTCTCAGAGCATTTGTAGTGTATTTAATATTGCATCTTTTCCAAATAGAACAGTACCTGTTCTCTAAATTCTCATAGATCAATGGCCAGGGCTCTTCAGAAATCCCCTACATTAGTTTCCTACTGCTGCTATAACAAATCATCACAAACTTAGTGACCTAAAGCAATACCAATATATTTTATAGTTATGTGGTCAGAGGCCCCGAATGGGTCTCATTGGCCTAAACAAGATGCTGCTGAGCTGCATTCTTTCCTGAAGCTTTGGAGGAAAATATGTTTTCTTACCTTTTTGTCTCCTTTATTCCTGGCTCATAGTCCACTCTCCAGCTTCAAAGTCAGGAAAGCCTGCCTGAGTCTTTCTCACGCTGTACCCTCTGCCGCTTTGTTGACTCCCTCTTCCACTCTTAAGGACCCTTATGCTTCCACTCAACTCAGATAATCCAGGATAATCTCCCAGCTCATGGTCAGCTGATTAGCAAGCCATCTTAATTCCATCTGCAACCTTAATTGGCCCTGGCCAGGTAACATGACAGGGTTCAGTAGTAGAACACAGACAGTTTTGCAGAGCCAGGATTCTGACTGCTGCAGTCCTCAACACTGTGGCCACGCCTACCTTTCCTTAAAGAATACAATTGAGGAAGGCGGTCTACTTGCCTAGTAGTGCTGCTCCATATTTTCCTTCAGTTGAAAAACAAGCCCCAAAATACAAACAACGGAGAAGCAGCATTCTAACATGCTGTGGCAAAGCACTTTTCTCCTGAATGCCTATAAATTCCAAATGTCATTTTTGCCATCTCCCACCCACTAAACATCTTGAGTTGTTCAGAAAAAGGAGGAGGAAGAGGAGAGCAAAAAGGAATGGCACTAGCTAAAGTTCCAGGTACAATTCTTCTTGGGGATAAAAAAAAAAAAAAAAAAAAAGAGGAAATACTAAGAAGCATATATCAAAGAAATGTCTATGTTGCCCAGGGTCCTCTAAGCCCTTTGCAAAGCTCTGAATAATAATTCAGTCTGAGCATAATCCTAAACCACTGAAGGCACCCATGAATATTCCACCATGTATTCTCTCCAACAATGCTTTCATAACTTGCCTGGGGAAGGTCATCTGACTCAATCATAACAGCATCAGAATTAACAAGAAAAAGCAAACAAGATAAAGCAACAAAGACACACAGCATACTATCATCAGAATTCTTTGACAAAGATATAATCAGGGCGTTGTTTCCAGTTTTTAAAAAAATCCAATCTTTTTTTTGTGTGTGTGTGTGTGTGTAGAGGGATGCGGGTACCAGGGATTGAACTCAGTGGCATTCGACCACCGAATCACATCCCCAACTCTATTTTGTGTTTTGTTTAGAGACAGGGTCTCACTGAGTTGCTTAACACCTCACTTTTGCTGAGGCTGACTTTGAATTCTCAATCCTCCTGCCTCAGCCTCGAAAGACACTGGGATTATAAGTGTGCACCAAAATGCCTGGCTCCAATCCAATCTTTAAATATCTACAATAATCTCTGGTCCAGACTTCATTTACTATTTCAAAACTTTCAGTGATAAATCTTGTAAGTTACATAATATCCTAAAAATGAGTTAAATACATGTGTATGTTTTCCATATGTATCATTTAGGGAATTTGTTAGTGAACCTCTTAATATACTGTTATGCATCTTAATTTGTATCTGAGTTCACCTCTTAAATCATGCAGAAAGTTAACTAAGAAATCCTCCTCAATTGTCTCCATACTCTATGCCCTAGATTTCATTTCATAACACATCACGGTTTTAATTAATTATGAGGGTAAATTTTTGTTTGCCCTGTAAGGATAGGGATCATGTATTTTTCTTTCTTCCAAGCTCAGCTCTGAACCTGACACACAGCTGTTTTGCAAACTCTGAATGAATAAATGTTCCCTAGCCCTATTTTTCTTTTTGACATACTTTATTTGTAGCAGGCACTATTTTAAGAATGTTGCATATATTAATTCTTATAAACCAAGTCATTACCTTGTTTTCCAGATTAGAAAATTGGAATCGAAAAGTTCAACAATTTGTACAAAGTCATACAGCAATTAATAACAGATAACATTTATTGAGTACTTAATATGTTCCAGGCAGGGATGCTGGTAACCTTTGTGTGAATTATGAAAAGAGGTTCCTTCTGAATTTATCACCTTTTGAATAGATGAATTCACTTCCTTCAGGGACAATTGAGCACTTCCAAAACACAGTGTTCATAAATGACAGCAGATTCCCTCCATGCCAGCCTCTCAACCAGGAACCTTTTTGGAAGGCACAGCCTATGCAGAATATCACACAGCACCACAAACCACTCTAAGCACTGACTGGTGATTAACCTACCGTTGCGAGATAGGCACCGTTATTATCATCATCTCTAGTTTAGAGAAGCAAGTACCAAGGCCAGTGAACTCCAGCTCAGAGTTGCCCGGCTATTGAGGAACAGAGGTTGAATTCAAGTACCTGAATCCCGCAGGTCACACTTCTAACATTAGAGTGAATTTCTTAGTCTAGGTTCCTATAACAGCTTCCTAACTAGTGTCCACAGCTCCAAACTTGGTCCACAGCTGAATCTACTATGGCTGCAACAGGAATTTCTAAAGCTATGAATCCTATCATGTCTCTTCTAAGACCAAACCCTTCAACAGCTCTCCCATGCCTCAGGATAAAGTCCAGACTCCGTGCTGTGGATGAGAAGCCTCCTAACAATTTAACCCTGGTCATCTTCCATCCTTACTGCTCATCCTTCCTTCTGCTTCTACCCCCTCACTGTGCCCAACAACATAACAATACCAAGCATGCTGCTCCATGAATATTCATGCTCTCACCCACCTCAGGCTTTGGCACAGGATGTTCTGCGTCCATGGGACCCCTTTAGTCATCTAGCTCCTACTCGTACCTTAAGTCTTGGACTAAATGTCTTCACCTCTGATTCATGTTCCCTCAATGCTCCATCTAAACTAGATCCCTCGTGAACCCTCTCATCACACCTCAATCTTTCCTTTATAGCAACATCACATGTTCTTATTTATGTTTTTGTCCAATCAAACTGGCTTTCCCCAATAGTGAGTTTAGGAGAGAACAGTATCTATTTTTTTAGTTAATTATAAACTCAGGTTTTAGCTTATTTGCTGATACATAAGGCAACTAAACATTTGTCAATGTCCTTCCTGTGTGCTCTCCGTGCTTCGCCACATAGCACAGGTCTATTTCCCCATTAGATTGTGACTCCTTTAAATACTATGAGGACAAAGACTATCTGATATGGACCTCACTACTGAACCACCAGCACCTAGCACAGTAGCCAGCACATAGTAAGAACTCAGAGAGTCCAGAATAAGTGAATGAACAAGCACAATTAACTGGCCTCTTCAGGGTAACCATTATCTTTATTATTAATGCCATAAATGACATCAATGGAATTGAAGAAGTATTTTCTCTTAACCACTTTGAAGAACTGAAATCTATTGGAACACTGAGAGAAAGCTATCAGTTTCATAACTCGGCCAATATTGTCACAGCCACAAGAAACTAGGGGACCAACTCAGGCCTAGATGAATAGGGGCCTGTCAGCTTAGTCAAAAGCCTTGTGAGTGGGCTGGGGTGGTGGCTCAGTAATAGAGCGCTCACCTAGGACACGCGAGGTCCTGGGTTCAATCCTCAGCACCGCATAAAAATAAATAATTAAAATAAAGGTATTGTATCCAACTACAACTAAAAAATAAATATTAAAAAAAAAAAAACTCGTAAGTGTCCACTCAGAAAACAGCGTCTACTTGCCATGTCCCACAGAGACCAAAGCCACAGAACTACAAAAGGATTTTCACAAAGGTGACCTGCCAGGCCTACCAACAGACATTAAGTTGTTCCCTAGAAGGGAGGAAATTTCAAGAGCAAAGTAAAATATATTACTTAATAGGTTCTAAAAGGATTATGAAGAAAATACTATTTCTGAAGAGGACAATCTTAAAAAAATAAATGCATGTGTTTTCTATGTTCAGCATTTGCAACAAAGGCAACGTTATGCCTCATTCTCTCCTGGCCCCAGAAAATCTGCTTAGACTTTCAAATGATGACCAGGTCCTTCAGGTCCCTGAATAGAACTATATCATCTTGTTTACTGGGTGAGTCAGGATTGCCAACTATGTATGAGAAATTTCAGAGCAGTCTCAGAACCCATAAATATGAAGTACGAATAACTAATGTCATATCAGTGACAGTTTTCCCCAAATGCCACAAAACTTTGGTATTTCATTAATTTACTAAGAATATTTTATGACAATATAAATGCCCTTGTGTTGCCCCTCTAATGTCTGGGCTAACCATACTTCATCTTCCCTATAACTCAGCGTTGGATCTCCTTCTCCAGCCATCAATCAATTGGTTGGTTTCCTTCTAACACGCTTTCCTTCTAACACCAAGATGCTAAACATAAGGATCCAAAGCTTACCTTCTCGATGTATCTTCTTGCAATATTCTCTAGGCAACTCTGCTTTGTTGTTCTGCATCTCATTAGCGCCAAAGTCAATACCTTACTATTCATGACACTGATCTTGCTTTGATTATCCTACTCCCTCAGCAATCTATGAACCCAAACCCTTGATGACAAAATAGAAACATTGATAAAAGAGTATTAAACACATGTGTGTGCGCGCACACACACACACACCACAAATTGTGTTTTTCTGTATGTGCAGATACGCCACAGTGAAACCCACCATCCCACTCTTCTGTATAATTGATATATACAAATAATGAAAAAAAAATGGCATGTGGCTGACAAAATGCACAGTAGGTTTATTTGCTTTAGAGCTGTTATGCTGAAGTTGACTGAGAGCTTACCCTCCACTTCTAAGCACTTCCCAGGCAGCTGTAAAGGGCCCTCACTCACCTTTACCCTGCCTTGAGCTATCTAAGCACCATCAAATGCCTTTCTGCTGCTGACTATTGTGCCAATAGGCAATGTTCCCGTTTGGCACTGAATTTGGAACATATTTCTTCTGGAGCAGTTTCCCAAACTGTAACCAGGGCAGGATGGCGGCAGGGGGTGGGGTGGGGGGGCCTTAAAATCATTCAACCATAAGAAGTCATTTGGCTGTTTGCTGCTTTGGCAGAGACTGGTTTTTATTTTTAGGAACATTTTCATGAAACAAAATTTTACATTTTTTTACCAAGCATAGCTAATCCAGTTACTTTTCCTTCATTGTTTTTCCATTCTGATATTGTTTGTCTTAAAAGTTATTTTGTCTAGCAAGAGAGATGCTACTCTCAAGATGACTAAAACTTGGACGGACAAAAGAAACAAAATCCACAGGTCCATTCTCATGAAGCTCAGAGAGCTCAGAAGACCCAGGATCAGGAACATGCCTCCAGTCACAGATACTCAAAGGAGGCTGAGGATCAGGACTTGAAACCTTCAAAAAGCAAAACCAAAACAATACCTTTCTCCCATGCTGTAGGATAATTTCCACAGGTATAGTCCTTGGGGAGCACAGAGGACCGACCTAGGAGGTGTCCTTTTAATATACAAAAATTCTAGAAGAAAGGTCACTGCTACAACCACTCAGTAATTTTGTACTAATTTTTTAAAAAACATCCCTCCCTCCACCTCTCACTTCAGGACTTGCCTTGTGAGCAAAGCTTGGGTTGGACTTCAGCTTCCCCTCACTCCCTTGGCCTGACCTCTTGTTGTCATTAAATAGCACTTAAGCAACATTCCTTCTCCCACTCACTCATCACGTGCTTCAGGCATGACTGTGGGTAAGGCACCTGGGTTCTGTGGAGAATCTAAGATGAATAAATGGTCAATTTCTTCAGAAAAGAGTCCTCATTCATGGGCTGGGGATATAGCTCAGTTGGTAGAGTGCTTGCCTTGCATGCACAAGGCTCTTGGTGAATTCATATTATGAGCAAAAAAGTATACAAAGTGCTAAAATAAAATGTGCCCAGTACTAGTGAGTATTCTGTTTCACTAGAATATGGTACAGTCATGGATGATTGTGCTCCCAAAGGGGCTTGCATGACCAATGACTGCACAGTCATGTGCCATGTAAATGCACTTTTAGAGGAGGAAACTAGATTGCCAACACTCATCACTGAGGATGTGAACTTGATGGTCAACAGGATAAGTTAGAGTACATCCCCAGAGTAAAGGGAGGCTATGGGCAGATCAGTAGGAGGAAGTACATTATATTATTGTTGGAACATCCACCACCATCCTAAGGGAATATTAAATGTCCCTAATGAATTAACATAGGGCCTGGCTCTGTGAGGTACTTTAAGTAATACAATGGGAACAGACAAAACACCTGCCACTTCCCAATGGTTTGTAGCCATTGTATGTTCCATCCGGTTCTTTATCCTCTTTGCCACAATATCCCAAATTGTGGGCTGCTCCTTCAGCCTGGGTCCCAAAATGATGATACTACAGAGCAGAGCTGCAGTAAGTTCATAATAGGCAGGTAGAAGGGCTGAGAAATATTTCCTTGTTTTCATGAGCTACTCAGATTTGGGACTTGTTTGTTAGCGTAGCATCACATCCTAAGTTCACTGATATGGAAGCTGAGGTACATGAAGGCAAAAGCAATAAGGTCTGAAAACACACACATGTTATAGTATTGTATAGAAAAGGACAATGAAAATAATAATCATAATAACAAGAAATCACCATATGACATTTATTTTGTATTTATGAATCTAGCATTCGGTTACCCCTATTCTCATTTAATCCTCTCAGAATCAGAACTCTAACACACATCTTCTTAATACCATGGCATGTGCTCTTTCATATTTTCCCCAAAGATCAATTAAGCTTGGTGGTTGCCTGTGTACATGCAGTAGAGTTGGGTTGCTTCAAACCCTACATATTCTCAGGAAGTCTCTCTCTTCAGGACTGAACTTTGGTTGGCAACTAAGACTGAGCTCTGAGCCTTAGGAATATTTTGCCTAATAAGTGTTATATGCCTTGGGTCATGTGCTATCTGTTTGATCAGATGGTTTATGCTAACAACGTGATTTATTGTGCATGCCTGTTTGTTCTCTAGGAGTTGCAGTTTGAGTAGCTGAAGTGAGTCATGCACATGCTACATGCCTACTTGACTTACCCCCACCCCAATAAAAACCCTGCACACTAAGGCTCAGGTGAGCTTCTCTGATTGACAACATGTTGTACATATTGTCACACACTGTGGCTTGGAGAATTAAGTGCATCCATGCCACTCTACTAGGAAAGAATTTTTACAAGTTTACACCCAGTTTCTCCTGAACTTTGCCCTATGCATCTTCTGCTTTTTAAATTTTAATCTGTATCTTCATTATCATAAATCATAGCTGTAAACATACAAGCTCTTCTGAGTCTTGCAAGTCCTTCTAATGAGTCATCAAGTCTGAGAGTGGTTTTGGGGAACCCCAGAGACAAAACAGAACTTTAGTGTCAAAGATGACCCCTAATTTTCAAACCCATGTGGCTCCAAAAACAGCGGCACAGTGAAAAGAAATGAAAAAGCCAGGAGGAATGAGTACATTGTGCATGGGGGACGGTAAATAAGGAAGCTGAGGAGACAAACAGAGGATGGAAAGTAGGCTTTGTGGTCGACTTACTAAATTTGGCTTCCACATGCTGGTAGGAACATTCTATGGGAAATGGGAAATGTACAACTTGAGTCTATGATAGAAGTACAGCATTGGAATAAAGTAAATGCCTAAAAATGTGAGAATGAATAAGAGCACTAAGGAAAAAATTAGAGAAGGAACTGCCAAGAGTTAAGCACAAAGAGGGCAGAATGAAACATGGCTACCAAGGGAGTATAAAAACAATGAGAAGCAAGACAAATTTTTAACCTAAGTCATGAAGCACGATCTTTTGATTTTTATATAAACATATATGAAGCCAGTTGTACATAGACTTTTTATAGAAAATATTTCCAAAAGATTTTTGTCAATATACAAATAGCACTAAAAATTAGCAACATTTATATTCTCAATGCATCTTCATTTTCAAGAGCATTTAAAAGCTGGCATCATGAACAAAATATTTAAAAAATATTAAAAAATAAACTGAGGCAGAGAGAAGACCCAGTCATTCCTGATACTGCTTCTTGATACCATTGTGTGGCTTCCACCAGGGCTATTTTTATATGTTTATCTGCATTTTTAAAAATTGAGGACAAAAGAATGACAATGATAAAGCAGGCCCAGGTCCTACGGAGGTTTCATTCACTTAACACAGTTTTTCTTTATTTCTACATTTACTCTAGTGACAGAGATAAATACCAAGAACATCCGGTTCAATTGAAGCCCTTTGGTTTTGTGTCTGCTTCTTCCATGAGTGATTTGTCTCATATTACAATGTAGTTTTAGAGTTTTCTTTTTTTTTCCTTAGGAAAAATAAACTTGGGATCATTTCAGAGGCATCTTTAGATAATACGCTGTCCGAGTCAGCGTTTCTGGCTGAGCCTCCCCATTTCACCTGAAGAGGCAGCCCCCCCACACACACACACACACCATGTTCATGACTGCTTATACTTCTTATTGAGACATTCAGGAAACACTGGATCTGCCTTAAATTTTCCTTTTTATTTTCTTAGCTTACCCTTTTGTGATGGAGAATACACCATACTTGCTACTTTTAAAAGAAATTTGTGAATTGATTTGAGGGCCCCATATCAAAGATGAGTACTAGAAAAAGCTAAAGTCTGTAACCAGACGTGCCCCTCTTACATTCCTGTAATGATGATTCCAGTCTACCACTTAGGACCAAGTTGAGGAGAAAGGTTCCAAAATCTAACATTTAAACTCATGTCTCAAAAGCTCCCCCTGGTGTACATATGAAAAATAACGCATCAGAGGAAAAGGTCATTGGAATGAGTGTAGAATAAGCACAGGGACTGAGATTCAGATCTCAAAAAAGATGCTAAGATACAATAAAATAACACAATTATTATTTTACTTATATATGTGTTATGCTTAAAATCTAAAAGAATAATTTAAGTGAGCTATTTTTGTATAGATCATAGCATTAGCAAATGAAATGGATACATGAAAAATATCTATTTTCTTATCAAAGGTATGAACAAGGCAGAAAGAAAAAGAACTGGATTTATTCCAACCATAAATACACTTAAAAAAAGATAAGCCACCTGAATATAGCATAAGCAATTGGTTTATATGTTTGAGCCTAAGAAAGGTATTATATAAAAGTAAAACAAAACATTTGTTGTACTTTCCAGAAAGTATTTGCCTTATGGAAATGTTTTCCAATTTCTCTCTCTTTTTTTCCATTTATCATCCCTTTATGGAGAACATTCTACAGCTAAGACTACTGTGTAAATCAGCCACTTCTAAGCAAAAGGGAACTTCCAGAATATTAAAACCAAGGCTGGCCTCAAAATGTTTTCTACTTCAATCTCCATGTTTTACAAATTAAGAAGGTAAATACAAAGTGACTGGACTTATCCAAGTTCTCAAAGTTGGTAGAAAGCTAGAAATAAATCTCTAGTCTTCTGTTTCCCAACTCAATCCTAACTAAAGGATTCAACTGGGTCCTTTAAACCAGGCTGTCTTAGTATTATTTTCAATAATAATAACAACATACAGAAAAAGTACAAATACTTATAATACTAAAATGCATCAAGTACTTACTATGTGCCAGGTATGTTTTTAAGCACATTATATAAACTAACTCATTTGGCACAATAACCCTGAGATTATATTATTATCCCCATTTTAGAGATGAGGAATCTAAGTGCCAGAGAAGCAAGTACCTACCCCCAATGACTCTAAAGAGTAAGTGATAGAGCTACTATGCTTGCCAAGCAGTCTAACTCTAGAGACCAAGTTCTTAAGGACAAATTACTAAGTAGGGTAGAGAAAGCAGAACATTATTCAAAGTTCAAAAGTGCATCACCTATAAGATTAAACTTTTATTTTGGGGGCAATATAAAATTGAAACATGTGATAATTAAGATAGAAATAGGGACCAACTGAAAAGGAAAAAAAAATATTAGAAGGAAAATCTTTTACCAATTAGTAGAGCAAACTGATTGTTCATAAGTTTCTGATTTCATACAAATCATATAAATAGTGAGCAGCGATCTTTAGTGTACCAGCTGAAATCATGCTTACCTATAATTAGAAATTATTTTTATCTGTCCATTAAAGCAATACCCTTGTTTAGGTAATTCTTGGTTAACTTATTTTCTACGTAATGAAACCAAATTTCTTAATGGGGGAAAACTTTCCTGCTTCTCTAATTGAACCAAGTTAATATGAAGTTCATAAAAACACCCAGGACTGCCCAACTTCCACATCCAATAGAAATATTAAGTCCCATCCTCTCTGCAGCCTTTGATCTGTTGCTTCCTCCCTACTCCTGACAAGTTTCATCACACCCTTGACCCTTCCCTGGTCCTTCAGATAGATCACTTCTCCCTTTATTGGTTCCCTTCTTATAAATTTAATCACTGAAGGTTGGTACTTCCAGAATTCTATCCTAGCTAGCTGGGTTCTCCTACTCCCTCTCCCCACATTGTGCCTGAGTAACCTACAGCCACGGGTTCTATGACTACTTCAGGGCTGATGCCTGGCGTCCAGAGTAGGGTTTCCATACTACTTCTTTTCTCTGTGTTCCTTGGTGCCCATGGCACTACCTCAAACTCAAGATAATCAAATCTGGAACCTCTGCATTTCACCAAAAATTCTATTCCCTCTCCTGAATTCTTTATTCTGTTTAATGGATTCCCCCAATCAATAAACCCAAACCTTGAATCACCCAAGACTTCTTCCCTCAAGAAACGTCCAACCAAATGGTAATTTCTATAAATCGACCTTCCTAAATTGCTCTTGACTCTTCTTCTCTCACTTCCATGTTCCCAAAAACCATCCAGAGTCCACCTTCATCACCCTGTTTTAGGTTGATTCCACCGGAAGTGGGTTTTGAGCGAAGAATTTAAGTGTAAATAGTTTTATAAGAACTGACCCAAGGAAGTAAGTGAGAAGACTACAGTATGGCAGAGATGGAAGAAAGTCATGGGTTCATTAATGACCAGACACCTGCTGTGAGCAGCAGGGCTTAATTCCCTGGGGAACCTCTGGAAGACTCTAAAGAACATTCTGCACATTTGCCCCACACCAAGAGTGAAGAATCTGTGGTATTTCTCCAGGATCATTTGAAGACTGCTCCTCCAGGTGACTCCTGCCTCTTGTAGTCTTATTATCTTGTCATCACTGAGACTAGCCACTGTTGCCTTACACGAGACTGACAGGAGAATATGAGACGGCTCCTAGAGCACCTGCCACAGAATTCTGCCAGCACCTGCACAGGCTTTAGACAAAACCCAAATGTCTGTAATGGCCCACAAGATATCCCATGATCTGTCCCCTATCTTCTCTAGCATCAACTTACAAGATTCCTGGTCCAATGTGAACATACTCTAGCCCATTAATCTACCAACAGTGCAAAATACATAAGTGCTTTGTACTTAACCTTCTTGGAACATTCATCCATCTCCAACCCTATACCCATCTACCTGTAATATCCCCAATTGTTTGACAAGATGCAGCTTTTGGATCTCTTCCTCTCTGGAGCCTTCCCTCAATTTCTGGCATTCTAGCTGAGCACATCCATCTCTGCTACTGTCCCACCTTCTGTCTGTCTTTCCTACCAAACCTCACAGGAGTCATTCGTCCATGTGTCTACTCCAGACCACCAGAGTGTGAATTCCAGATAAACAAGGACTACATTTCATTTATTTCTCTGATTTTCCGGCACCAACCCCACCCAATACAAGGAAAAGGAAAAATTGGAAAGCCCACCAAAAAACTCCTGAAAGATCTATATGTCATGTAAAATAATATAAATGTACAGCTAATATAGTAAACAAAACATAGAACAAAAGAAAACATTTGAAAAATAGTAATTCTCCATTTAATTTATATTTTTTAAAATGCTAATTAGGAGTTATTTTACTTTACATAAGTGCTATAAATCCATTTGGTTCACTCTGCTTCAGCTTCTTAAGGTATGTGTTTCCTTATTGGCATCGGTTCCCTCAAGGGGAATCTAATACTTAAGAGAGCCTGTCAGGGAGCCCCTGAGAATAAATCCTGGGCTTATGCACTCATGGATATTTATTCTGCAACCACATTTCAATTTCTCAAACTCAGAGTCTCTTTCATGTACCTAACATTGAACCCAAGGAAATACTCCCCAAAAGAAGAAACAAATACAATGATCATCCTGAGACTTGCTTACAGGCACCTGAAGGTCACTTACTTCTGTCCTCAGGCAGGGAACTTTTGCCTCCATCACTGCTGATATTCAGAAAGTAAAAGTAGCATGGGGCCCTGTGGGGTCCTACTCAGTAACTTTGACTAGATTGGTTTTAAGCAATACATTTATATGCAAATTTATGCAAACTTGAATAATGATTAAATTCGGATTCTGGGGATTTTTTTTTCTTTCCTCCTTCCTTTCTTTTTACTATTTTTGGGACAAGAGAGAATGAAAATGAGAAAAAAAGTCATAATTAACTGTATTCTCTGAAGGCCATTTAGTTTAGTCAAAATTGATTCTACTTATATTGATGTGAGAACTAAACATATTGTAGATATCTTTGATCTGGGATTTCATGACAATAGTCTGTGCTGTGGAACCATTCAAGATTTTGCAATTCATTGATCATTGTCACCATGCCTGATGGAAATTAAATTGCTTTTAGGGTATGTGGATGTGATTTCTACTTTAATTCTCCTGCTCTTCCCTAGCCTAAGAGTTGCACAATAAGGCAAAACCACAGCCATGGATCTTCCTTGTTGAAGGTTTTAACATTGGATTTTGCTTCCCCTCACCTGTGTTTTGGGTTCTGCCCTGACCAACACTGGGGTCCTTTAATCTGAGATGATAGAAATCTACAAATACAGTAACAAGACGATCTGTTACAGCTGAAAACAAAGAAGGAAACTTGGAAACCCTGTCGGTAAGTCAAGTCTGCAGTTTATGTTTTAGTTCATATTTTCAGACCCACTGCAGGCAGCCAAGTAGTTGGTATTCAAAATGTTTTGTTGACCTCATAAGAAACAATGTAAATAGACTTTCTAAGCCTAGTGACGCCAATGCTGAATCTAGTGTCTATGTGCTTTTATATTTAGTGAGACTTTGTGTACATTGCTTCCAATTCCTTGTGCTCATTGGCAGTTCTGCTTTGGTGTAAACTGATGCTAACCTTTGCAGGCTACTGTTTCTCTTAGTTCCTCTCTACTGGCTATGAAACTAAGGATAACACAGGGTAAAAAGGTAACATTGGGGGGGGGCAGTCTATATGGAACTGCCTTTTCCATGCCTGCATCCCTTGGTATTCTCTCCCTGGGGCCCAAGTTCTAGGGTTATTTTATAGCCAAATCTTGTCCTTAAAGGAGAAGCTATTTAATTATGCAACCCCCCAATAGATAACCTCAGCTAGCAATTAATCCAATATATATTCATTGAGTGCTTCTTAGGGAAAAATTAGGACTCTTCTAAGCATGTTCACTTCCTTTTTTGTTGTTGTTGTTGTTGCTGTTAATGACCACATTTCTTTGACGAAAGGAAGAAGAGGATTTTAATCAACATTTTGCTCTCTAAGAAATTGCAATATAGAGATTTTATACTTTACTCACTGTCAAAGAGCAAGTCTATGAAATGACCAAAACAAAATATAAATCATGTAACAGAATACACTGTACTCTCCTTCATCCATCCCTAAGCTTATACCAAATTCCACTTTATAACAAATAGTGGGGATAGAGATTCTTATCACAGAGGTTCTCAACCAGAGGTCTGTGCCTGTGGATGAAGGTAGGAGGTCCTGAGACACCTGAAACTATATTCAAAATTGCTTTTTCTGGAGAGAGAAATAATAACTCTAAAATAGTTCAGAATGATTTTTATTATACAAACTTTAAACCAGAAAGCACCCTCAATTATGTTCGAGACCTGATATTTCTCTTAACCCGGCACTTAAAATGAACATTGTTGCAATTGTTCATGTATAACAAGCTACCTTAAAATTTATTAGCTTAAAATCACAACAACTGTTTTGTTTTCTCACACAACTGCAATTTGAGCAGGGCTCAGCAATCACAGCTCATCTGTGCTCCAGGTAATGTCAGCTGGGGTCACCTGGAGGATCTACTTCCAAGATGGCTCTGGCCCAAGTTTGGCTCTTGGCTCCTGGCCACATGAGACTTTCTGTGGAGTAGGTGTAGCTTCCTCACAGCATTCTGGAGAGAAAGCTCGAGAGTGGAAGCTACCAGTTTCTTGAGACCTGCACCCAGAAATTAGCACAGTGTCATTTCTATTAATCAGCAGTCATAAGAGGATTCAAGGGGAGGGAGACTAGACCCCACTTTTGGATGGAAAGCATGTGGGAGGATTTTGAGACCATGCTATAAAACTACCATGTTTTAAAACTGGAGGCATCTTTTTTCTTCCAGGTTATCTCCATTATTATTTTCTCTCTCCTCCTTTTTTTTTTTTTTTTCTCTGTGTGAGAAATCAAGCTCTGACATTTCTCATTTCCAATTTCTCAGAGCAAGTTTGTAGCTGATCAGCTGATCTAACCTACTGTTGACAACTGGCCTGCCCTTTTCTGGTTATACCTGACTCCTTAGCTCCACATATTCAACCCTCACAAAACTTCCTTTCTCCACTGCTAGTCATATGAAGTGCTCTGAGGAGACTGCTTGTTTAAAGAAATGCTAGCCAACAGTTGTAGAGTGGTAGTGGTTGTGAGTTCTGTCTAAAGACAGAGAGATAATAGTTCCTGAGACATTTATATTAGAGGTGAGCAATGTGAAGTGAGATGGGGCTGACCTTTTCCAACATCACTTTGTGAAATGTGGATTGGATTTGGAACATCCCCCAGTCTGCCTGTTTGCAGTAGCTCACCAGCCTTCCTGCCCTTTGAAAAGCAAAAGTTATTCAAATTTTCAGAGAAATACCAACCAGGACTTACATGATTTGCATCACTCCCCTCCATTCTCCCTATTAATTCAAATGAGTGATCCATAAAATTGTTATCAGCACTGAAAAAAGTCCTCTGACACTCTGTGCCTCTGGATCCCTCCCACAGACCTTTGGAAGTGGTCTGCTTTTGTTCTGCATCACAGCTGCACAGCCAGGCAGGAGGGGCCTCCCGGCCACTGTTCAGAAGATGAACCTGGCGCACTGGAAGTTTTGCCTCGCCTCTCACTGAACCACTGTTTCTCACCCATCACCACATCTCTCTGTCCTCAGAGCCTCCATGTTCCCTCTGCTTGGAACATCTTCTCCCAGAAAGCCACATGGCTCGTTTCCTCTTTCTTGATGTGAGTCCCAGCTCTGTATTTACGTATCACCTTCTCAGGGAACCTATCCTGGAAGCCCCGTCTAACATCTACAAATCACTACACATGCACACACCACTTCCCTTCACCGTTACCTCCCCACAATTTTTTCTTCACTTACCAACAACATGTGATACATTTTACTTATTGTCTGTCTTTCCTATAATGATAGCTTCATGAAGGCAGGAATTATTATCATGTTTACTGTTGGGGCTAGAACGATAACTGGTACCGAGTAGGTGTACAGTAAGTATTTATTAATTAATAATTGAATGAACTATTGATCCAACCACAGTCTACTCCGAAGGTAGGGAGGTGTAGATTTGGTTGAAACAACCATCCCATCTGTATTAGTTGCCTCTACTTTAATAAATCACAACAAACTCAGTGACTAAACACGGCAAGTTTACTGTCTGGTAGTTCTGTAGGTTGCAAGACCAAGTAGGTCTCAATAAGCTGATACCAAGTGGTTCACAGGGCAACATCCCTTTCTGGAGATGATTGAGGGAAATCTATTCCCTTGTCTTTTCCAGCTTCCAAAGGTTATCCATGTTCCTTGGCTTGTGGCCTGTTTCTCTATCCTGAAAGACAGTACTGCCACATCCCTCTAATTTCCTTAGGTGGCCTGTATCTCCTCTCTTTTTCTGCCTCCTTTCTTAAGAATTACACTGGGACTTCCTGGGTAATCCAGAATAGTCTTCCTATTTTAGGGTCAACTGATTAGCAACCTTCATTCCATTTGCAGCCTTAATTACCCTTCTCCTGTAACCTAGCATCTTGATGGACCCCAGGATGAGGACATGAATCTCTCTGGGGCCCCACTATTCCGACCACATCATCCTCTTGAGCAACCTAGAAAGTGACAAGGCTTCTCCCAGCACTTTGAGAGCTGTGACAGTTCTTATCCAGATCCACACTGAGTCCATATGTTTAGCCCTTCATTATTCCTTGACAAAATATAGTACAGATTTCCCCAGGCTGAGTGGCAGAAGACATCACACGTAAGAAAGCTCTCTGAAAATGTTGCTCCTATAACCTGGAGGTCCAGGTCAGGCACAATCACTGAGACCCCAACTTTTTAACAGAAAAGGGGAAATGACAAAACCTACTAACAAGGCTTTTGTGAAAATAAAATGTGGAGAAATGTTTACGAAAATTTGATAAATGTCAAACTCCACACAGCATAAGGGATCGTTATAGAGATATCTACCACCAAGGCTACGAAGATGGTACTGATGGTAGTTTTGATTTTATTGACCTCAAGAGAAACTGTGTACATTACCACTTGCATGTTTTAGAAAAATCAAGACTGAAATTGACAATGTACCCATAGTCCAAGTCCTGCATTACCATCCCCTGGTTTGCTGATGACAATGATATACAGAAAAAAAATGATTGTGAATATGAATTTGGTTTTTCCTATTTTAAGTTTCTCCACCTGGTTTTCCTCAAAAAACAACAGTAGGAAAAATATGATTATCCTCATCTTTATGTGGCAGTCTGAGAAATAATTACTATAGTAATTTGTGTATTTATTTCTAGCCTCTCTGTAAGGGGGAAAAATGAGTCTCATTCACTTTTATAACTCTGGCTCCAGAATCTTGCCTGACAGAGATACCCAATAGATATTTGTTAAATTAATGAATAAGTTACTACATAAATAATTAGCTAGTTGATTAATTAGAGATGCACATTAAGAACTTATCCATGCTGCAGATAAACAGTCATCATCTCTATCTTCCTTTTCCAGTCTCTTATTAATCCTACCTCAGGGTTTCCAGTTCCAAGAGGATCTGACTTGGTCTCTGGGAAATCACTAAAATTCTCTCTTTTTTAATCAATTTCCTCACAAAGGAAACATCAGTCTCCAATTTATGACCCAGTCACCATTCTCACAATCAAATATTTCTTCCTGAACTTCCCTTAAGAAGGGTATTCCAGGGAAGATTTTCAAGTAAAAGACATGAAGGCCTACAGCATGTTTAACCAGATCCTTCCCCTAAGTAGGTGTAATTATTGCTTCTATGGAACCAGGAGAGAATTTCCTTGAGGTTGAAAAACATTCCAGCAAAAATCCAACTGTGACCCTTGAGATTTCTGATGGATCTTGCCTGGAGAAAGGCTTATATCACAGGGGTCAGTAGATGACACACCATCAGATATTTTCTAATAAACAAAGAGCTTTTACAAATCCCAGGACCCACCTGTGTGGGGTTCCAGGTACAACTAATTTAAACCTCTACAGAGTAGATGTGGCACACATACAACTTCATAAGAAGACAGGGGAATCTGGCTCTTGATTATTCCATGCTGCCTGACTTGCCAGGAGGAGAGGAAGGCTTTTCTAAGAGAGTCTTTGAGTATTATATGTTTATGTGCAATATTTGAAAAGGGCAATAGAAGAAATCAATTGCATTTTTCTCCTCTTACAGCTATAAGGTTTATAAAAGAGAAACCTGAAAATAGCCTACTGCAAATCAAAAACACTACTTATATGATCAAGAAGTTAAAGAAATAAGACATACTGAATTTCACTACAAATACTCTGAGATTTAGAAGATAATGGAAAAGAGGATTTAGCAATGTGAATTTTGTTGGCAACATAAAATTCCAATTTAACAAGCAATTCCACGATAATCATTTTGCAACATAAACAGCCAACATATCTGGATTCACCCAGATATATTGCAGATATAGCTTTTAAAACTATATTCACTTTAGACATTCCCTGCATATTGAGATGATAAGAGCAAGTAATAAACTCTTGGTAAGTATATTATTTTTCACCAAACTACCATGGTGTGGAAAAAATAGTTTCATAGTAATATATTAATTTAATTCTGTTTGTGAACTAATTCACACATTGAAAAATAGTCTTCATTAAATGTCTCACCAAAAGGTTATGTTTCAGTTATCTGCAGATTTACCTACTCTTTCTAAATCTTTGTATAATTTTGGCTAAATATAACCTTGTATTTATTGCAGTTTTAAGAGCTAAAAAAATTCTAGGTAGCAAAATGTAAGATCAGTTTCAACATCTAGACTCTTATTTGATCTTATTTCAGTTCAAATATGTAATCCCCCAATTTTCCTTACCAAACTACAGGTAACCACTGAGCACAGGTGAAGTAAATTCTCCATCACCAGCTACAAACTTCAAATTCCTAAGTTGTCTTTTCTGATATGTGTAAGATTTTCCTTCAGGAATGAAGCAACAGCAATGATTTCACTCTGGCAGAGTCTATGAATGTCTGTGAATATCTACACATCTTGCTTTGGGGCAAATATTTTTTGAAAGCAAGAACCAATATTCTAACCCAAGGAATTATTGCAAGAAATATCAGCGCTCTTATATCTTCACCTTCAGGGAAGCTCCAAATGTTATGCTCATATTCCTGGAGTAACCACCAAAGCCTAGAGTCTCTTCAGTGACTCAGTCCCAAGACTTTTTCTAGTGCATCATCTCAGTGTACAGCTCCAAAGGGATTCTCCTAAACTAAATCCTGCTCAGGCAAAGAGGTGACAGCAAAGTCCCTGAAAATCACCACCAGAGTTACAAGAATGCTCATACCAATGGAAATCCTACAGCTTCTATTTACTGAATAACTTGTTGAAAACCAATCAAGCAAAGGTTGCTGATTATTCCAACTTCTTTTCAAATGGAAAGTCTTTTTTAATTTTGGGGAACTTGACTTCTATTATTTAAAATGGCCCATTCAACAACAATGGTTCATAATTAGATCTATTTATTTTGACAGTCCATAGTGCCTGGTAAAAGGCCATTTATGGCATTTTCAAATTAAGAATTTTTCTTACAAAGAACATTATTATTAACAGTATGAAATATTGAAGCTTTCGAAGGGAACTGTAATCAAAGACCACAACATAAAATTCCATTATCATGGTGTCTGGTTTTGTCTCTGCTTTTTCAATTTAAAAAGAAAGAACTAGAAGTAAATGCAGTAAGTAGTGAGGCATAAAGGATGGGGAAATGGAATTGCTGAGTTAGATTACAAACATCTCAAGAGCAAAGACTGTGCCTTTTTCTTTCTCCTTCTTTTGTGTATGCAAAACAAAGTGCATAATCTACACTGAAAGCTATTAATACAGGATTTCAAGATTAAGAAGAAAAAGAGCAAACAAACCAAAACCCCCTTCAGAAATTTCCCCCTTTTGCTTCAGCATCCCTCTACTTCAATTGTGTGCCCACTCCATGAGGTATGTCACCCACTCCCTGTTATCACATTTTGCAGTTCTGCCCATTACCACTGTCCATGCAACCAGGTAAATAGGTGCAGGTTGTTTATGCACAAGGGCACTTAGCTAAGGGGAGCAGGTGTGTGAGACCCCAAACTCATCTTATGGTTACCAAGAAAATCAGCTAGTGTCCAGCTGAAAAGGCCTCTTGCCCTGTTTTGTGGGCTACATTGAGAATTTCAAAGTTGCCTACCCTGGAATAGGGCTGCATCCACCCAGAGGGAGCAACACTCTCTGTTTCACCAGGTTTATTCAAGTTTACTCTTAGATTGTGTTTTTCTAGATGGCAGAGTCTAGTAGAAGGAGTCAATATGTGAGCAAAAAATCCTATTGTCCTCCCTTAGGAGGCCAGGAAGGTAAAACAGGCTGCGCAGGTCTCATTTGGGAAAAGACCCTGCCAAACATTTTTTCTTTGCCTTCTTCCCTCATTTTCTTATTAGATCTTATTTCCAATAGGCTCGTAGCAGAGACCAGGAGCTATCCCTTCTGAGAAAACCCACTACCACCACTCAGGTCCTCTCATTCTGTTTGCATCCTTAACTCGTATTTAAGACAGACAGGAATTTTTTAATCCCAAGCCTGAGAAGAATAGGTGGTGCCCATACCAGCTCTGTCATAGACAGCAGGTAAATCTCTGTTTCCTTGGTCTTAGGTTCACTTCTGCTCACTCACTGGCAGGCCTTTTCTAACTTTGAAAATTGGAGCTTTTAAAACTCAAATGCCTGCTCACCTCAAGGTGGACATGGGGATGTGTGGAAACAAAGAGGAACACTATGGTCACTTTTTTTGTGTGACTTCTGGACCATTTTCTAGACTAAAGTTCTTCATGTGGTCTGGCCTACTTTGGATTCCACATATATTACTACTACTTGTAATATTTTACAGTGTACATTTTAAATATGCAAATGAAAACCTCAAGGCAATATCACCTCACACCTGTTATTTAAAAGACATCAAGGGTTGTCAAGGATATGGAAAAAAGTAGAAACTTCACACATTATTGATAGGAATATAAATTAGTACAGACATTAAGTAGAATAGTACAGAGGTTCCTCAAAAAATTAAAAATATATCTACCATATGATCCAACAATCCCACTTCTGTGTATATATACCCAAAGGAAATGAAATCAGTATTTGAAGAGATAGCTGTGTTCCCATGTTCATTACAGCATTATTCACAATAACCAACATATAGAAGCAACCTAAGTGTCTGTGAATTAATAAAGAAAATGTGGTGAATATAAACAATAAAATACCATTCAGTCTTTAACAAAAAAAAAAAGGAAATGCTGTCATTTGTATATGTGGATGAAACTGGAAGACATTGTGCAAGTGAAATAAGCCAGGCATAGAAAGACAAATACCTCATGATCTCACTTATATGTGAAATTTTAAAAAGTTAGACTCATAGAAGCAGAGAGCAAATGATAAAAAAAAATCTCAGCTAGGAGGAATGAATTCTAATTCTAATTCCGAAGGGTTCTATCATACAACATGGTGACTATAGTTACAGCAATGCATTTCATACTTAATGTATAATGACTGTACTGTATTTGAAAATTGCCAAGTATAAATTTTTTAACCCCATTTTGTGTACTATTCTGCCTGAGCTGTTATAATAGAAAACCATCAGATAAAATAATCCCTTGTAAAATAACCATGTACTACTATAGGCAATAATTTACCTAATTTATGTGTATAGAGATATTTTACCTTGAAATTCCTATTCTGTAGTAAAACTTGGTGAGCACATTTATAGCTATTAGCATAGACTCTACAAGAATAAATAGGATTGCGAGGGAGTACCCAAGGAAATATTTCCAGGAAAAATAATAAGTCCTAGAGTTTTTGCATAAAGAGGGAACAGTATAAGTCTGTTTTATCTTTTGGTTTTCATTGGTTAAAGACAATGAAAAATTGTTCCAGAGATGTGGGCTTTTAGTGCACACTTGGAAGACTTTCAATTTATGAATTGATTTGCAAATGACAGAGGTATCTTTTCATCAATGAGACAGTTATCCAGAGCTGCACTGGTAGCTTCCTCCCATCACCCCACACATGTGTGAGCTCTCTCAGGTCAGGAAAAGCAGCCAGAGTTGCAGTGATAGTGATGAAGGTGGATGCCACAATTATGAACTTGCTGCCAGCTGGACAGATCAACAGACTCCTACCACAGCAGATGGCTTCCCATTTCCAGACAGGTGTTAAATGGGTTGTCACTGCCTGAGTGGTTGGTATTTTGCCATCAAGAGCAGGAATAGCCCAACTCAGGAGATGAACCATTGTTCAAGTTCTCAAGTTACTGCTCCAGAGATTCAGCTATTGAGGGGTACCTTGGGAACCCATTAGTCTACTCTGCCTTTGCCCCAAGGCAAGAATTCCCTCTACAACAACCACTACATTAAGTTAACTGTCCCCACTTAACTACATCCTCCTGAAGCAATCCCTTTCTCACTTTGAAATAACCAGCTTTTCTTCCATTCTCCTGTATCTGAAATTAGAATTAAAGAAGCTACTATTTATTGAACATTATTATGCACTTTACATACATGAATGTATTCACTCCCCACCAATCTTGTGAGATAGAAATCACCACTATGGTCCTTTTTCAAATGAGGAACAGATCTAGAGAGTGAAGGCACATACCTAATGTCATACCACTGGTCTGTCATACCACCCATGTCTGTCTGCAACACCCTACTTGTAATCCTGACACTCCACTTCCTCATGTTTGAGCATCCATTTATCTCTGACTTGCAATAAGGCATAAATCCCCAAATCAAAATTTTAGGTTGCAGGAACTTCTAATATTTGATTATTTATATGAACAAAGAAGGGAAAAACTAAGTTTAAGCAACATTTAGATCTCATTTAAATAATTGCTATTTCTTACTTTCCAGCTGATCCATCCTAGGCCTATCTTGGGGGTACAGTCTTGGAAAGTGGGTTTATTCCTCCACTTCCACTTCTTGGGGTGAGGGTGTGAAAGGTCAAGGGGTTAGCACAATATTACCTCTAAATGTTGCTTAAAGACACTTCAAGAAAGAAAGCTATACTGTAAAACAGTTTTGAATGTTACCTCATCTTTTTGTCTTGTAAAACACATTAATAAATGATCTAACAAAAAAACAAGATGTCATCAAGAGGGAAAATAAAATCTCAGAAGAATGCCTTTGGAAAATATGAGTTGCTCATGTATGGTCAAACTGTGGTCTTCCAGCATCTAAACCCTTCCTGTATTTGGTGAACAACCCACCATGAGAATGTTATGGGAAAAAAAGAAGTCACTTCCTTTAAAGCAATCAAAATAGTCAGATATTTGCTTTTCCAACCCCTCTGAAATCATGGCATGGATCATGGCCTAGCTGTGGAGCAGCAATGAGACACCCACCCTGATACTTCAAATCAGGGGCCAGTGACTCGGAGAACAGGGAATTTTTCTGGTGATTCTAGTGGCAGCAATCAGTTGCCAGGCCAGCAGCTCCAGCAGTGCCAGGCAGCAGCATCTGTGACCAGCAGTAGCCATGTAAGTTCTGTACCCAGGGCTTCAGCAGCAGCAGCAACAATGGCCCCACAGCATGGTTCTCTGGTGTGACTAAATGTGGCTCTGGCTTCTCTCTGTTCCCACTCATATTCTAAGTCTGGCGACTGAAGATTCTTGGTGATTCCAGCAGATGCCTGATAATGATCAGAAAATTCCCTTTATGCTTAAGCCAGTCAGAGCTGTTTTAAGGGCGTGGCTTGAAGATCCCTAATGGATATATGATATAAAAAGACAAACATGTTCTAAATCAAAGCAATTGCAATGGCATCAACCCATATTAGGAACTGCCATTAAATCCACACCAGCATCTGAAGTCAACCAAGTACAAGAGAAAAAAGATTATTAAGGAAAGAAAAGAAAAAGAAACTTTAATTGGAAACCTGACAGCTGAAGTTTATACTCCTGTTTGACCTGAAAAAAAAAAATCATAAGGATGGTCAGATTCTCTTACCAGCTTTTTTTTTTTTTTTTTGATTACATCATGCAGTGACCACTAACTTCAAAACTCACTACAGAAGAATGTGGAATAGGAAAACAGAAACAGATGAGACTGTTGTTCAAAAGTTTTTGATTCATTTTCTACTATATTGAAATGTAAATTTTTATCAAACTCTAAGTATACTTAATAACACATAAAAGTCTTGTCTTAACTTCCTGCTATAAAATATAGTAATTTTTAGAACTACAAGTGAGGTTGATATGATATTGGGGGATAGAGACCTGAATATTTCTTAATGCATAAATTTCTTCATTTAACTATGCATCAGAAAAACATCAAAACACAAATACTTGGGATACATGCCTTCTAAACTATTTTAAAATAATTTAGTTATCAAAGGTACACCATAGTACTGCTATGAGATACACAGGACTTTATTACACACACAAAAAAATAAATTTAATCAGAGGAAAGATGTGCAATGAGCCATCTATCACATGTTATAAAACTGTCTAGAAAAGCAAGGACATGATAAATATGCATTTCAAGGAGTGGTTTAGAGAAGAAACTGCAAAAGAAGAAGGGGTCATGTTCCATAAATATACAGTGAATAGAGGTGAGATTTGTTTTCTTTTATTATTAGGCTTTAAACTATGTGACATAAATTCTTGAATATGACATTTAATAATTTCAAAAATCTAAAGAAACAAAAGATAAATAATGATAAAAGAAAAACCAAAAGACAACATATTTCAAGAAAGTCTACTCCATTTTTGAAGCCTCAAAAGGTGAATAAGATGCACCCCTGATAAAGTGCACCCTCATATCCTGATCTAAGAGGAAGATGAAGCCTATATCTTTCTCACAGAAAGTTGTGGGGCAGATAGAAGCTCTACACCTAATAATGACATACAGTTGGAAGTGATCAAGTGACATTGATCTTCATCAATGTCAATCCACAGCTCTCTGCAGTATCTCACTCCAAGCCCCATCTCAGGGGCCTAAATGTTAAACGTGAGCACTGGCTAATTCATCTTAACATACACGACTCAGGAAATTCCAACCCTGCAGAGACCCCTCCAGTTTTCCCAGCCCCAATTAATGTGTTGCTTATTACAGAACACAGAAACGGTTTCCAGAATGTGTTTGCAGAATCTGCCTCCATCGACAGATATGTCTAGTCCAATAAACTGATACACTCTGTCCTCTTCCTTATAACATCTTAATTAGAAAGCCAGAGAGCTTCTAGTTTGTTAACCTTTTAAATCACTAAGAAATGAGTCTCGATAAAAACTAAACATGAATTCCCAAAAGTTAGGAAAATAACACAAAACTCTCTCAGTCAACCAAGTACAAAAGAAAGAAGATTATAAAAGAAAAAGAAATTTAAATTGGGACCCTGACAGCCGAAAAATACAAACTAGTGACTTCTAATACTCTCTCAGAGTGGACAATGACAGAAGCCATGGGTAGTGATTGCTTCTTTGTTCCAGAAGTGCCCAAAAATAGCAATAATATGAGAACAATAATTCCATCCACAATGCCCATGGGCAAAGAACACTGAACTATAACAGAGAGTAATATCTTCAGAACATCCTGGAGGTTGTATGACGCACTTGGAAAAAAAAAGTTGATGTTGGCATCCAAAGATCTTATGTTCAAATCTCAACTCTACTACTCTTTTTAACATTTTTATTTATTTATTCTAATTAGGTACATATGACAGCAGAATGCATTTTGATTCATTGTACACAATTGCAGCACAACTTTTCATTTCTCTGGCTGTAACATGAAGTAGCACTGCACCATATGTGCAGTCATACATGTACCTAGGGTAATGATGTCCATCTCATTCCACCATCTTTCATACCCCCATCCCCCATTCCCTCTTTTCCCTCTCCTTTGCCCAATCAAAGTTCCTCCATTTATCTCATGCCTACCCACCCCCATTATGGATCAGCATCCACTTATCAGAGAGAACATTTGGCCTTTGGTTTTTTTTGGAATTGGCTTACTTTGCTTAGCATGATATTCTCCAACTCCTTTCATTTAACCTGGAAATGCCATAATTTTATTCTCTTTTAATGATGAGTAATATTTCATTGTGTATATATACCACAGTTTCTTTATCCATTCATCTGATGAAGGGCATCTAGGCTGCTTCTACAGTTTAGCTATTGTGAATTGTCAACTCTACTACTCTTCTCTCTGAGTCTCAGCTTCCTCATTTGTGTTTTGAAAATAATAATATCCATCTTTGGGAACTGCTATGAGGTTTATGGGAGAAAATGTGGTGTGATGTCCACTGTGGTGCCTACCCTATGGAAGGTGCTCAATAATTATTGGTTCCACATCGATCTCCTGAGATACCTATGGCCACAGAGAGTTGCTTCCTTCCCAATTGCTGTTGGCTGGAGCAGTGGCTCTAGACTCACAGCTTCCTGGTAGTTCATAGCCACACCACCAAGTTGACAGCCACACCTTGGAATTCCACAGAGCAGTTTTCCAAAATATACACAAGCCCTCACTGCGAAAGGGTGCCATGTTAACGATCATGTTTTAAGAAGTTAACTGGCTGTACTCCTAGTGATTTTTTATTGATGCTTAACAACCAGGAAAACTCCTGGGTGATTTTTATAAACCAGGCTGACTTCAAACAAAACTGAAGCAGTCCTAAAACAGACATTGTTGATCCCTATTCCCCCTCATGATATGTCCCTATGACCTCATCAGGTACCCCATGATCATGTTGAGTAGATGCTCCCTATCCCTCCAGGGCTGTCGTCCCTAAATTACTACTTTCTGAGTCCTTCCCCCAACCCAGGCATTATCCCAGGCCTCACCATGGAAACTTACCTGCCTGATGTTACACTTTCAAGACTACGAATCAAACCATTTGCTGGAGATTGAATCTAACACCCCATTTAAGTGGTAGAAAAACTGAGGCCTAGGAAAGTGATGCTAGATGCTGGCAGAGCCAGACCTAGGGGCCCAAACCTCTGCCTCCCAGGTCACCATGGCTTCTGCTCACAGTGCTGCCCTAGATGGGAGGCTCAGAGGCTAGACCCTGGCACAGAGGCTTAGTGTGCCCCTCCCCTAAAGTCTTATTTACTTTTAACAGGGACCTTTAGCTGAATAGAAAAAGGATTGCTTAAATTTCAACAAAGCAGCCAGGTTCGGTGGGAAGATTTGAGGTTAAATAAGAGGCTTTTGGCCATTTCACTTACGCTCCCAGGAAATGTTCTACAGATGAAGTAAAATATAATTTCCATCCTTTATCCAACCATCTATTCAACAAATACTTGCTGGGGGTACAATATGTACAAGATACAGTGCTACAGGAGGGATAGGATGCCTCCTTCCCCTTTTTCTTTCTGTGTACCATGTATTGCTCGGCACTTCATTTGCCTTTTCTGACTCAATCCCCACAATAATCACTTGAAGCAAATACCAAGTTGTTGTGGTTTGGTTGTGAGACGTGTCCGTAAACTCCCGTGTTCATACAGGAAGGTTCAGAGGTGAAATGATTGGACTGTGACAGCTATAACCTCATTAGTACATCCTAGTTTGAATGGACTAGACAGGTGGGGAGTGGCTAGAGGAGGTGGGTCACTATGGTCATTTCCTTGTGGCTCTTTCCTCCTTCCTTCTATCTGCTTCCTGACCCCGTTATCAACTGAGTAGCTTTTCTCTTCTAGGCCCTTCCACTGTGATGTGCTGTCTCACTTTCAGCCAGGAGCAATGGAGTCAGCTCCTCATGGACTAAATCTTTGGAACCATGAGCCAAAATAAACTTTTCCTCCTCTAAGCTGTTCTTGTTGGGTATTTTGTTCAGCGTGAGTAAAAGCTAACATTTGTGTGCTCCATTTTACAGATAGGAAAAGTAGACTAACAGAAGTAGTCTGCAGTGTTAAAATTAGTTAAGTAGCAGGAACTGGGATCTGAGCCCACGCCTCTCTACTCCAAAGCTCCAGAACTTTACCCCTTTCCTGGCACTCTCTCTCCAGCAGGTGCACAACTGCGTGCCTTTGTTGGAGGAGTATTGTGAAACTCTCCTGAGAAAAGGCACGAGAAGCAGTAAGCACAAAGCTTAGCATATAGTAAGAGCCTTCTCTTTTTAAGGTTGGTCAGAACAAACCATTTTATAAAACTTTTGTTTAGTTTGGAACTCAATGACTCTTTGATTTGCAATATTGCAATGTATGTCAATATTAATGTAGAAAGGACTGTGAATTTTAGCCTGAAATAGGTATTTTGTTTAAACTGATGTTAATTTTCATGGAGTGAAAAAAGATCTAGAGAGTTCCTGGTTCCTACAGTTGAACCAAGTTAACCAATTCTTTTTGACTCTCTCCATGTCATACTCCCTCTTCCTCTCCCTTTTCATTAATTTACCTGTGGACAGAGCTACATTCATTCTTCAGTTAAGTAGTACACAGTGAGTTGGTGGTATTTAATAAAACCATGTTGACTGCTTGGCTAAAAATCATCAGAAGGGAATGTTGAGCAACCATTATTTTGATTGGAACAATGGATTTGTTAACCTGAGTATAATTAAAACTAGAAGACTTCCCCCAGGATTATGTTACCTCTGCAGAAGGGACTATAAGATTCCCTCATGACAGACCACTGAATATGCCTCACAAGCATAGTTTCCAGAAATTCTGAGATGATGGAAATGTTCTCTCCACATCTATTCTGACCAGCAGAGTAGACACTAGCCATACATGGCAACTGAGAGCTTGAAATAGGATTGTGTTGGTAAAGAGCTGGATTTTTCATTTTGTTTAATTCTAATTAACTTGAAGAGCCACAAGTAGCTAGTGGCCACCACATTAGGTAGCACAGTTCTGGAGGGATTGAAGACAGGATAGTCAATTTGGAGAGAATAGAGTGAGGACTCTGTATTTAACACCCTAGTTTCTTGACAGACCCTAATCCTCCTGGAGTGAATACCACCAAAAGGGCCTGGGCCAAGCTGGAAAGAGAACAGTTTTTCTGTTGAATTCTTTCTCTCCCTTTCAGGTTGGATCTAGAATATCACCAAGAACCAGAGAATAAGAGAAAGGTCAAGGGGCTGTGGAACTTCTAGGTCATCTTGCAGAGGAAGAAACAAGTTCAAAGATGGAGCCCTCCACCCCAGGCCACATAGGGTAGAACTACAGAAGTCTCCAGATGCACCATCTACCTCTTTCACCTGACTTTGGCTGACATCTCATATCTTTTGCCCCTGCAAACTGTGAACAAATAAGTTTTCCTGGGTTGTAGAAACCTGGGAAACCCTGAAAACATATAAAGCATGCCAAGGATATCAGGGGTGGGCATCACATCAAAACTAGGCAGCCACCTCTTGCTGCCACTTACAGCCATAAATGTGTTCCCTGACTGTTTGATTTTCTCAAGAGAAACAAGGAGGGGTTTGCAACCTATGATTTAACCTATTTTTCCTTACTTGCATTACTTGTATGCCTCCCTAACTATCAGAAATAATTCCACTATAATAAAAGACACTGGACTTGGGAAATTTGTTCAAAACTTTGAGGAATGAATCTATACTTGGTGAAATCTGGGACCCTGTGGGGGATAATGAGGCCAATGACCCTGCCCAGGGTTCCTCAAGCCATTCCAATTAGGTGGTCACTACTATACCCAGTCCAAAGCCAACCACAACCCTCACTATACCTATTAAAGAGAACTTAGCAAAAGACAGCAAATAGCTCATTGTTCAGACACAATCAGATGCTTTAGTGTGTCTATATGCTAACTCATCATGATATAGTGGCCTACATCCATTTGGATAGGAACATTTGCAGAGTATTGGCTTAGCAGATACTTTGCCAAAGATTTTGTAGAAACTTAACGCTATTTTAATCTCTAAAACTCTCTTGCTAGATAATTTTTCCAAATTTTATAGTTTACAGATCAGTAAAGTTAAGTACCTTGCTCAAGAACACAAAGGAGAGAATAGTAGAAGAGAAATCAAAAAGAAGCTGGGTTCTAAAGCCAAGTACTTTCTACCACATCCTTCCCCCTTCTCATTGCCTCAACTATACCCTCTGAGGCTCTCTAATTTTTCCAAAAAATAGACTCTGGTCTCTATGTAGTCAATCATCTTGTACTTTTTCTTTTCTAAGTTAACTTCATCCTTGATCAGTGACAAGAGATTCATTCTCATCATGGAAAAACATAATAAAGATATGTCTTGCTAAACCAAAATAACATCAAAATAACTAGTAAGCATTTCCCATTTGGATTTACCTCTTTCCTGATGCCCATCCCCAGTGGGTCAGAAGTATTTGTACTGTATATTTTCTTTTTAAAACTTTCCATGTCCAAATATCAAACATACCGAACTCTTACATGGATGACTCATTTTTAAAACTAAAAGAATAAAGAAGAGGGAGCAGAGACAATATATCCACCACCCCAAACTCCTGCAATTGTTTTTTCTATCTAAAATAAACTCTCAATGTGCTGTTTACAACACTCATTACTCTCTATTGTCTGAGATGCCACGTCAACGGTGATTAATGAGAAGAGTCCAGGGTTTCCAATGCTGTCTACCCTGATGGTAAATTGATATATAGTCTTCTACAAATTCCATCTGATCTCATGATTTTCCTATAAATGTGCCCCCAAACAGCTGTCACCTTCCTAAATTCTAGGCAAAATTTATGACTGTACTTCAATATTTGATTATTGTGTAGGAGTTTAATGTAAAACAAAATGGCAATGTTATGATTGTATTTTTATTCCTGGCTGTTTAGTACCCTCAGCTTTATATTGGCAGGCTTCCTCATGAAGATTAATTTCATTTTCTACCAGCTGTGCTAATAAAAATAAGTGTTGTTGAGATTATAGGACTATATGGCACAATTAGCTAATATTCATCCCTTCTATTTCTTATAAGCACGTTGAAATAAATGGCAGTAAAAAATTATTTGGGGGATTTCAATTTGCTTCCCAGTGGCGGCTTGAAAAAGTACTGTAAACTCAACACAATAACCCTTCTTCACTCTAAGAAACAAGAGGAGTGAGCTCAATGAAATTTTGGCTGGAATTGGAAATAAGGTGGGGATGAGGAACAAAAAAGGCCAGGAAAGTGAGGTTCTAGAAAGAGAGGAGATTCCGCAGTGTGGGATGGATGTCGGGAAGGAAAGTACGCTCACAAAAGTTCTGCTCTGATGCTGCTTGGTGACAGGGGGTTATATCATACCTGAGTCCCTCCTCTAAAATAAACACCAAGGATTTCAAATGATTGCTGCCCAGCTCTCAGCTCCTGAGTACCTTAGAGTTGAGAAAGTTAAAAAAAAAAAAAATTGGAATGGAACCACCATTTGACCCAGCTATTCCCCTTCTCGGTCTATTCCCTAAAGACCTAAATAGAGCATGCTACAGGGACACTGCTACATCGATGTTCATAGCAGCACAATTCACAATAGCAAGACTGTGGAACCAACCTAGATGCCCTTCAATAGACGAATGGATAAAAAAATGTGGCATTTATACACAATGGAGTATTACTCTGCATTAAGAAATGACAAAATCATAGAATTTGGAGGGAAATGGATGGCATTAGAGCAGATTATGCTAAGTGAAGCCAGCCAATCCCTAAAAAACAAATGCCAAATGTCTTCTTTGATATAAGGAGAGTAACTAAGAACAGAGTAGGGATGAAGAGCATGAGAAGAAGATTAACATTAAAAAGGGGCGAGAGGTGGGAGGGAAAGGGAGGGAGAAGGGAAATTGCATGGAAATGGAAGGAGACCCTCAGGGTTATACAAAATTACATACAAGAGGTAGCGAGGGGAAAGGGAAAAATAATACAAGGGGGAGATATGAACTGCAGTAGAGGGGGTAGAGAGAGAAGAGGGGAGGGGAGGGGAGGGGAGAGGGATAGTAAAGGATAGGAAAGGCAGCAGAATACAACAGACCCTAGTATGGCAATATATAAATCAATGGAAGTGTAACTGATGTGATTCTGCAATTTGTATACGGGGTAAAAATGGGAGTTCATAACCCACTTGAATCAAAGTGTGAAATATGATATATCAAGAACTATGTAATGTTTTGAACAACCAACAATAAAAAAAAAAAGAAAAAAGAAAAAAAAAATGTTCTCTCCAGAAGATCATCAAAGAGCTTTAACTTGGCAAAAAAAAAAAAAAGCCATCGAAGTTCAAAGCAAATGCATAGTGAATATAACCTGAATCCAAAGCAGAATCATAAGCCCAACTCCTTTTCCAAAGCACAAGGCTCCAACCTTCCACCCTCATTTTCTTCTTGTATTCTTCTGGGAACTTAAAATGTAGCTAAAAAATCCTAGACACTACCCGCTTCAAGAAGGGGTGGCGGAGGGTCTATATCGCCTCCCTGTGAATCTGGTGAACTTGTGACTGATGTAGCCAAGAGAGGACATCAGAGGCCATGTGATTTCCAAGGCTGGTAATTAAAGGCCACGTGACTTGTCTTTGTTAAGAGCAGTGTGCTTGAATACCTGAGGTCTACACAAAAGGTCTAAACCCTGAGACCACCAAGCTGTGAGGAAGCCAAGCGCAGCGGGAGGTTCCAAGGAGCCATGCTGGTCACCAGACATGTAATGAAAGAGTCTCCAAGTAAATGCCCAGCATTCAGTCCCCTGCCTTCCAAATAGTCACAGCTAGAGCAGAGACAGCCCATCCTGCTGTGCCCTCACTGACTTCCTGAACTGCAGCCGCCTGTACAAGTGTAAGAAAATGACTGCTCTCCACTGCTAAGTTCTAAAGTAAGTTGTTACGCAGCAGTCGTTTCTGGAATAATCCTCCTGTTCCATTCCCACTCTGATCTTTCTCTGTGGAGGCTCCAATCCTGAAATTAGTCATTTTCCTCAGTGTATAGCCCCCAAACTCTTGGTTCAAATGAAAATGTCCACATAAGCCATGGCTGAAAGAAGTTCTGAGGCTACTCAGCCTACGACTTGACAACCACTCTTCTCTGAAAAAATAAGTGTCCTCTCAAATGCCCCCTACCTAGGACATTTGGAAGCAGTTAGGCAAAGGGGGCCTCAAAGTTTAGCTTTACTTAGCAGCTCTTGGTTCTTAATAGCAACTACCATGGTAGCACTAGGACTTGGGAATTTTAGGAGGAACAATAGAAAGTGGATGAACTAAGAACAAGTACACCAGCCTGGTGTGGTGTGAGAAGCTGTAGCACAGGCTGGATGTGGGCATTCCATCCAGCCTCTGCCACTGAGCTGGGCCACGGATTCAGAGGCCCTGGAGAAAACTGAGAGGGAGATGATACCCAGGCCCTCACCAATCCTAAGGACAACAAGTTCCAAATGACCTTAGCTCAGACCTCAGACACAAAAAGCAACAGACCAGTCAGCACCACGGAGAACAGGTAGGATAAGTAGGCACCATGCTCAGGGGTCCAGATTCTTCTTTCCCACTAAGGGTACTCAACTCCTCCCAGACATAGCCTACTGCCATCTCAGAGAGGATCCTTAAAAAAAAAAAAAAAAACCTGGGACACTGAATGATCTGAAAGTCTGAACATATTTTCCTAGAAAATCAATACTCAGGCCTAAGATTAAAAGCAACTTGAACATTTCATTAATTTTTTCTTCTAATCAGAAGTTTACTCAGGAGGAAAATCACTTTGGCTAAAATCCAAACTAAGGGGTTGGAGCTATAGCTCAGTGGTAGAGCGCTCACCTGGCACATGTGAGGCCCTGGGTTCGATCCTCAGCACCACATATAAATAAATTAAATCAATCAATAAATAAATAAATGTATTTTTGGCCATCTACAACTAAAAATAAATAAAGTAAAGGTAAGGTGTCCACCTACAACTAAAAAAATACATATTAAAAAATCCAAACTAAAAAACTACTTGCTCTCTGCCAATCTGGATGCCATGTGAGTGAAATTTATGACCACTACAAGTCTTTATAAGCATTAATCTCAACTTAATCCCCACAATAACCACATGAGGCAGGCACTATGACTCTCTTCCCCATTTTATAATGAGAAGAGTGAGTCACACGTTAGACAACCTGCTGAAGGTTATAGGGCAGCCATCAAAGGTCTGCATGCTTGACCACTGCATTACCTGCCCTTGGTAATGTTTTCTAGGAATATAATGATAATGAGTGCTATAGAAGTCAAATTTTTTTTAATCTAAAGGTACTCTCATGGCTTTTGCCATGGAAAAGACACTGTTCTTAATGATCTGCAGTAATTATATGATGTGGGTCCCATTATCCCCATTTTGCTTATGAGAACACTAAGCTCAGAAAGCTGAATAATTTGCCTCAGGTCAATATTGCAGCCAACTAATGAAAAAGCTGACATTTGAAAGTGGGCCAAATCACCACAAAGAATGAGAAATGGGCTACATATCAACAGCTGCACTGGATGAAGTAGGAGTCAAGCACCTTTGAAAATTCTGACTTGTTCAAGTTACCATGGTTCTATGTCGTAATAAAACATTTAATGGTATAATCCTTATGGCTCAGAAAAAAGGAGTAAAATTTCAAGAAGTGTTCATTTCCCATTCACTGTGAAAATCTGTCTGAAAATAGCTACAAATGATAGCTAGACCCAAAACAGGTTATGATGTTTAAAGAAAAAACGGACTGAAAGACTAGTTTAAGTAGAAGGAAGTTATTTAAGGACTAGAATGATCCTTTCGTGTATACTATTACCAGAGCTGCATGAAATAATTAGAAGAAACTCAACACAAAGGGAAGTTTCATCTAAGAGCTAGCTAACTTCATCATCATTATTATTGTAATTATTATATAACACTACAGCATCGTAAATGATCCTCAGAAGATTTGTTTCAGTAGGGACATTCATTTCTTATCAAAACCAAAGAATTTCAAATTTTAACATTATTTATGACTAGTTAGGTTCAATTCAAATCATTTAGCTTTATAAGAAAAAAATTAAAATGTTAAGGAGCAGTTTTAAATGTTAAAGAATAGGGTGTAAATGAAAGAAAATGTGAGTGAATTTAATTCTAAAATTAAAATTATATTTTTCTCCATCCTCCAAGAGCTCTGTAATCCAAAGATGGGTATTTTTCACCTTTGCTACACAAAAAAAATCTCGATTTATATATGCAGTTAGCTCTGCTACCACTGACCCAACAACCATTCATGAGGCAGTTTGCTGATAAGTATGATACACACAACCATTGTCTGCCAAAAGATATTTTTAACTCACTGACTTAATGAAGCAGTATAATTTTTAGAATGTTGCCTCTTTAGCAAAGTGTTTTTATGCAAGTGAAGGAACCATTGGTTTGCTTTTGTTTCTTTTTCTTTCCTTGAGGTTTTCTCCTATGGGGCTAAATCCATCTGCACAATCAGAAAAAAAAACATCAACACAACACAATTACACCTGTTATCAAAATTTCACCAGGAAAGTGATATCTCCACTATTCCCATCTTGCAAGTAGATCAACCAAGACACAAACAAGCTGGTAGGGAAACAGTCTTGGAAGATGGGTGCCGATTGTTTGGTTGCCATTACCCCACATTGCATCTGTTTTACAAACAGACATGTTTGCATGCCCACTTGAAGAAACAATCTAGAAGGAATGGAAAATCAGATGACACCCTTCTGGAGAGTCTTACTCCACCTAGATATATTGGGCATTCTCAAACATTTTCATGTAATGCTGTATCTCACCTCATTCCACCTTGTGTTTGTCTTTTTTTTCTGTGTTTCTGGATCACTGCCTAGGATAAAAGAGTGATTTACATTATTTTCAAGAAGATAATATTTTTCCTCAAATCACTTTAGTTCTTTTATGCCCAGTTCGAACTTTGCACGCTTTCAATGTTAGCACAGGTATTTTAGGAAGATTCCATCATCCAGAATTCTATAATTGATTCTAGTGAAGTAAAACAGGCATCGTGTTTTCAATGATGACCATGAGACATTCCCAGATCTTAAGGTATAAACTGAATCATTTAAAAAAAAAACAGATAACAGGTTTTTTTGTGTTATGTTAATTATTCTTATAACTTAAAAGAGATAATCCAGTAGGTGTGAAAATAACAGCTAGCTGGTTCCTGGGTATTTATTTGTCAAAGCCTATAACGTTATTTTACAAAACCCTGCAATAAATCCTCTAGGGAGGTTTTATGCTTTTCCATGGATGAGGCTAGGTTAGAAATGGAGTTGTTTGCTTAAGCCTATGTGGCTTAAACTTACGTGGCTAATAATTCACATTACCAAGATTTAAACCCACCTCAGTCTGATTCTAAAACCATAATTTTAACCATGACATTATGGTTTCAAGTATGGAATCCATGCATAATTCATTGAATCAAGTTCTTTAATATAGGCAGGCTTCTTCTTCCCCTCACCAACTGAGATCACACACACATAATTTCCATGCTGCCTCCAACTTTATTGACTCATGGACATACTCCCTAGACTGTACTCCTACAACTCCTTGTAGCCTTATTTTATTGCACCACTCATTCAAAAACCCTCAGGAATTTTAGAGAGCAATATACTATGTAATATCACCTCATCAGACCCACAAGCAGGAAAAGCGAGACCATCATGTCTGTTTTCATTTAAATCTACCTTTCTTTCAATCTCGAAGGAGCAGCATCTTTGCAACCATATTGCTCTGTGTCTTCTATTGGTCCCAAAGGTACTAATACATAACGGTCTTACACAGTTTTTTATTTTGTGAAAATTAGAGTAATTGCATGAAAAAGGAAGGAAGAAGGCATAGGAAACAGGAAGACTGCCCAAATCAGACACACAATGGTTCCTTAGTAAAAAGCACCCAATGTACATTTCATACTTTATATCAAGTTGATTATTCCTTCTAGCTGCATAAAACCAAGAATCCACAAGAGCCAAAAAGAATAGTTTGTTCTTATAACTTGGAACGTCACAAATGTGGGGATGGTTTATTTATTTTAATTTTAATTTAATTTTATTTTATTTTTTATTTTTTGAGGAAACAGCTAAGGAACTTCAGTTTGGTGCAAGTACCTTTTGCGTCTTCATTAGATTGTTTTAGTCCTGCCTTAAATTCCAAGGTGACAAATGATTTTACTATTACTATTTCAGAAGGTGAAACACCCAGTCAGTTATAAGCATCTCCTAATTCACAGAACACTTCTAGACTTTTCTAGCTGTCTTATTGGAGGGAAGGTTCACTGTTTTATACAATTCTAGAGACAATGAAGCTGTGCCTTATGCCTTACAATTAACCAATTTCATGTGTTTTTGCTTGTTCTACCAAGAGTCTTGACTGATGCAATTTCTTCCTTGGGAAGTTAAGCAGAAGGGGTCATGTATTCTGTAGCACATGATACATGATAGTCCTTGTCTGTCATATGCCTTAGAACCTAAGACTAATTTCCTCAAAGAAGAATCTGAGCCAAAGCTTCTGTACACTAAGCAGTCCCCAAATTTGTACCCCATACCACTTATGCATCATTTGTGGCAATTCACCTGCAATTTGCATTACATTCTTGAAGCAGTTCTTTATATATTAATATGTCCTCTAGAGAATGGAAATAATCATTATAAAAAAATTATTGTATTGAGTATGCTTATGGGTCAGAAATTTTTATTAAAATTCATCTTAACTATTTTTGATCACATTATTCAGGTATATGTTGCCCATTTAGTAAGAAAAACACATAAAATTAACCCAATAATTGATTTTATATACACAGGCACTTACACAACAGGCAACTATAACCTGGCCTATTACAAAAATTCTTTTTGGCATAGTCCAAAGAAAGATATGTTCAAAATCAGCAAAGGATTGCTTTAAGGGAACAAGAATAGGCAGAATCAGGAATCTGCTTCTGTTGATAAACACAAGGGTACGTAGCAGCTTGCTGGTCATTCAACACTCCAGGTAGCTAAAGTAAACCAATCCTAATCATTTTCTATGTTCTCTATTTTAAGTGTTACAAATACTGATAATAAGAAATAAGCAAGAAACCAAGTGGTACCTCTTTGAGAACCAATTTGTAACAGCTTTACATTGAATCCAGGTGGGAGTTGTCCATTCTGACAGTCACCACTCAGTTGCCTGAGATCATAACGTCCTCAAACTAAAATACACTTCACTACACAAATCCAAGGTGCCTATGTATCTCTGACTCCCATGCCTCAAAATCCCTCCTTAGTTAAGATGCCAGAAGAAGGCAAAAGGTAATTGGGGTCTTCTGCTATCAGGGAGAACCACAACAACTAGCTGGCAGTATCTGGTCACGTGGTAGGAAAGCTTAACAGGCTATACTCAAATTGCATGAGGCACCTGAAATCCAAACTTCTAAGATGCTACTCAACGCAATGGCAAAGACCAAAGACACTGGCCAATACACATAGGTTCTCTTCTTTAAGCACACTGCTCTACTAGACCCCTGTATTTGGTGGGGCCATCAGAAGAGTTCTAGCCAACAGAATGCTAGTGGAAGTGGTGTGTACCTGATCCAGGCCTGATTACTAAAACCCCTATTCTCTCTCTCTCAGACACTCTTTCTGTCATCTTCTGATGAGATGCAGAGAATATAAGACTCTGGCGCCTAGAAGATAGCAACCCCTATGTAGAAAGAACTGAGTATTTAAATGACTTCATGGAGTATACTAGCCCCATTCCACTCCAACATACATTGTGCTGTGATATAAGCAAGAAATAGGCCATTGAGATGTAGGAATTGGTTTGTTGTTCTCTTCAAGTGTCCCTGACTTATTACACATCTACAAATGTCCAATATAAGTATTAATTAATCATTCATCCAATTGGTCTACATCTCCTGTGTCCAGACTCGTTTTTACTAACAGAAGATAAAGTAGTCACTGGTAATAGCCACCATGGTGTTGGGTAGCTTGATTTTAAAGACTGAGTGACAAAACTGAAAAGTCCACAAAAAGCAAAAGTGCCCAGAAAAACCACTTCTCTGAGTTCTGGAGAGAATGCTCCCCACAGATTTATATTGTTGAAGATAAGATAAGTACAATTATTTGAGGTAAGTACAATTCGAGATAAGTACAATGGTTTCACAGATGAGAGAACCGAGGCTTAGTGTCCCTCACCCAAGATCACCCAGCCCTCATCCCTTCTGTTTGACTTATCCTGTGCTCTCAACCATTATGCCATTATGCTCCTCGAGGGCAAAAGTCAAACTTAAAAAAAAAAAAAAAGTTAGTTCCCCTAACACAGTGCTAAGCCCATAGCTTAACAAATACAATATACTATGAGTTAATGCATCCTCCAAAGTAGGTAACACACTTTTTTTTCTCAGAAGAAACATCAACTATATTCGCAAAATCCTTTCAAGTTATTCACTTATAGACTTTCACTATAACTTTGTGCAACAGGTCAGTTGAGTACTACTCTACAGGAGGATGGGGTTGCACAGAAGCAGCTGGCAACAGGAATCTCAGCATGCAGGCAGTGGGGGGGTAGGGCACCAAGAGCTTTGGAATGTAAAGAAATATTTTTTTTAGAAGTTACCAAGAATAATTCTTTTGAATTTGGTTCTTTTTGGTGTTTATTCCATGGGTATATTACAACACAACTTATAGTGTTGGGCCCAAACAGCTTGAAATATTGATAGATACCGGGAATGAAAAACAAATAAAAAAAATTCCTTGTCTGTCATGTTTAAATGGGTGAGTTTCAAGGTGAGTGCTAAGGGGAAAAAACAAGCTAATATTAAAGATAAGACACTTTCATATTTCCTACAATGAATTCAGAGCTCACTTTTCAGCACACTGCAAAGAGACAAGAACCTATGAAATCAAAGAGCTTTCTAAATTACCTACTAACAACTTATGTCCCAGGAAGTAGAAAAGCTCCATTAGAGTCCCTATTTCTGCAGAGATTGATTCAGAATGTTCAATGAATTGCCAAATCTTTAACCAGATATCCTTAGACTCTCCAATTCAGAAAAGCAAGTGAGGTAAGGAAAAACACAAGAAGAAAGAAAACAAGCTAGAAAGCTCAAAGGACATGATTCCATAAAGAATTAATAAAGTTAGACTATGCATTTGAAAGACACAATCAAGGTCAGATTGGAGAACAGGCTAGCATATGCTTTACCCATATTTTCAAAGCACAAAATAAAAAAGAGAATTCTTTTAAAATCTCTGACTAGGATGGAAATAATACTGCACTTTCAAAATAAAAATTCTCTGCTGGCATGTGCTCATTCCATTAGGGAAATGAACCACAGTGGTAGATTAATAATAATAATAATAATAATAATAATAAAAATATCTCTAATTTGTATAAATGATTGCTGCTTATCTCTTTACAAGATTCTTGTGAATTAATCAAGGAAAGATAATTGACTGATTGACTCAGAAGAAACATAATAAAAGCAGAAGCCAATTTTGTAGATAGACCATACAGAAAATAGACACTGTAGACACAATAAAAAATGTCAGCATCCCTCCCATACATTAGTGGGACACAACAGTCACTATGGAGAGACATTTGACAATATCTCACTAAATAACTGATGTGCATACCTTTTGAGATAGAAACTGCAATTATGTGAACTTATCAAGACATATACCAAAAGGTATGCCCAAAGTAGTTCATAGAATAATACTCATACTAACCAAAATGTATAACCACAAATAATGAACTAATGAGATGACTTACGGTACTTTCATACAACTAAATAGCATAAGGCCCAAAAGAGAATTAGAAAATTCTTCCTTTATGAATACGAATAGCCTCTAAGACACACACAATGGAGAACAAAAGATTCTTTTTATACACAAATGGTTTCCAACTTAACAATGGTTTGACCTATTTTTTTATTTTACAATGATATTAAAATGATGCACAGTCAGTGGAAACCAGACTTCAAATTTTAAATTTTGATTCTTTTCCTGGCCTAATAGTAGGAAACTCTTTCATGAGGCTGAGTGGCAGCAGCAAGCTGTGGCTCCCACTTACCCACATGATCACAAGGGGAACAACTGATAGGCTACAGTGTACTGTGTCACCAGAAATTTTTGGATTAGATAGTAAATTACATGAGATATTCAATGATTTAAAGTAGGCTTTGTGTTAAATGACTTTGCTCAACTGTAGGTTAATATAAGTGTTTTGCTCATATTTAAGGTAGGGTACACTAATCTATGATGTTTGGTGGGGTAAATATATTTATTAAATATATTGTGGCTAACAATGTTTTCAACTTATAAGGAGTTTACCAGGAAATAACCCAATCATAAATTGAGGAGCATCTTTCATGTAAAATATCTGAAAGAGTACCAAAAAGAAACTGGTAACATCTTTCACCTCTGAGAAGAGGAATTATGTGGCTGGGATAGAAGAGATATTTTTGACTATGTATTCTTGTGTAGTATTTGAATTTTGTTTATCCAAGTGCACGATTCCCTGATCAAAAATCAAATGATTATTTAAAAAAAATATATTAAAGACAGGCAGCATACATTCTAAGCTAGAAGCAATTGCCAATCAAGTTGACACCTATGTATTTCTGCTTCCAGGCATGATGGAGCAACTGGTAACAGATTAGCTGTCCCACAGAAAATACTTCTAAAACTGGATGAAATACATGGGGCAACTATTTTCAAAAAGCAGAAAAGTCAGACCAGGACCACAACCCCTGAGTAAAAATAACCTCACAAACTCAGCCCATAATTCTCTCTGAATAAGAACATGACCAGAAAGCTGGCATGAAGCAGAGTATAAGAGTCATCTTGAGAAAGAAAGGAAGATCCAAATTCTTTCTTTCCAGGTGACTGACACACCTGGAATCTGGTAGGCAGGGCACTAGACAATAGAGAAATCCCCCAAAGTCCAAGTGCAGGTTGTCTACAAGTCTGTGGCTGAGCTATCTGGGGTCTACAAGATGGCAAGTGTTACGGCTTTGAAATAAAAGAGATGGTAGAGGCCCAGTGATGCTAAAGGAAGAACAGCACTGGACATCACAGGAGTTCAGCTCTATGAGAGTGGAAGACTTTATTATTAAATACTTTGTTAACATCCATGGCATCCATCTGAGACACAGAAGGTTGGTGTTTTTCTACAAGTAAAGGACATGCCCTAAAGTCAGTTCCAGGATACCAACAAAGCCTAACTGCAAGAAAACAAGCTCTGTTAACATTGAATACTGCCAAGTTGAACAGGTTTAGGAAGCACATTAGGCTTCTGAGAGATTTGCACCAACAAAACACAAAAATAAGCTTAAATATGTCCAAGATGATTAGTCATGTTAAACACCATGTTTAACAGCATGTTAAAGTAATAATTTACAATCTTCAGAAGATAACAGAATCCAAAGATTTACAACATATTATTCAAAACATTCAATGTTCAATAAAAATGCACTGGACAAAGAAAGAAGTAAATATGATACAAAGATAAGAAAAAAAATCAGTAAATATAAACAAAATTCAAAATAGCCCAGATATATGACCTAACAAAAATCTAAAAGCAGGCATAATCAATAAGTTAGAAACTACAACTAAAATGAAACATTTAATAGCAAAGCCTTACAGCTGATTGAAGGTGGTAGAAAAAGAATCTGAATCTCAAACAGATCAATAGAAATTATCCAATCTGACAAATGAACAGGGAAAAAATCAAGAAAGTAGTCTGAATCTCAGCATAGTAGGACAATATCAAATAGTCAATATTAAATATAATTGGAAAGCTAGAAGAAAATAAGGATGAGACTAGGCTAGATAAAAATATTTAAAGCAATAATACTGAAAACATCTCAAAATGACTAAATATGTCCAAGAAGTTTAGAAAAACCCAAATATAATAAATATAAAGAGAACCACTCCCAGGAATATTGAGTCAAATTATAGAAAGTCAGAGAGAAAAATATTATAGATGTCCAGAGAAAAGATATAATTTATGGATAGGAGAACAAGGGTAAGAATGACCACAGGGTTATCAGAAACAATAGAGGCAGAAGAATATGACAGTAGAATGAACCAGACATTACACTCATATGTTCTTATATGAATACATGACCAGTATAACTCCACATCATATACAACCACAAAAATGGGAAGTTATGCGCTCGCGCTCGCGCTCTCTCTCTCTCTCTCTCTCTCTCTCTCTCTCTCTCTCTCTCTCTATATATATATATATATATATATATATATATATATATATACACTTTCTACTGTCATGTATAACTAAAAAGAACAAATAAATTTTAAAAAAATAAATAAAACAGATGATATCTTTCAATTTCAAAAAAGAGGCCTGTTAACCCAGAATTATACATACAACGAAAATATCCATCAAAAATGAAAATAAAATAAAGATACACTCAGAAAAACAAAAGCCAAGAACATTAATCACTAGCAGAACTATGCTGCAAGAACTGTAAAAGGCTGAAGTCAAATGATACTACATGGAAATTCAGATCTACAGTAAAGAATGATAAATATTGGAAATGTTAAATTAATTGGTAAATAAAAATGAGTACTTTTTGGGGGAACTTCCCTGAAAGAGCATTATTTGAAGTAAAAATAATAACACTCCCAGGTGAGGATTTTAATATATTAAAATAAAAATATAATAACAAACACACAAATAAAGGTGGTGATGAAATTAAATTATAATGATATAAGGTCACTATATTTATGAAAATTAAAGTGTGATGAAGTAGAATTTTAACTTTAAAATAGATTGTAATAAGTTTGGGATCATATTTGTGTCCCTAGAACCAGCAATGAAGTTAAATAAAGATGGTAGATGATGAGGTAGATGAAGATGGTGATTGATGAAGAGAAGTAGGAGGAAGGAGAAAGATACATAGAAGGGATAAAGGAATGTAACTAAAAGCCAATAGAAAAAATAAAGTGAAATACTGAAAAATACTCAAATAGCACATGTGAGGCAAGGAGCAAAAGAGGAACAAAAACCAAGAGACAGATGGAGGGGGGAATATTTGATACCTGGTGTACAGTGGAATCCACTCAACATATTTCTTCAAGCAATGAGAGACAACTATGTTGATGCTGGAAGAAATGCAAATGTTAATAAGACATGCCTCCCCCTCTCAAATACCTCACCCTTCTAAGTGCTTCATAAATTCTATCTCATTTATTTCTCACAATAGTACAGAGAATTTCCATAACATAGATTCCTTGGCTCCATTGTGCAGATAAAAGTTTGATATAAACCGTGTGACAGCAACAACTGTAAATATTTATCATTGTGCTATCAAGGCCTCATACTTTATATGACATTTAATAGGTGCTCAATAAACAACAGACTAAACGATGAACAAATGGAAAGGATACAAGAGTTTGCCTAGAGCCATGCAGAGAAGCAGAATTTGAAACCAGACAGACTTTGGTTCAAAGTCCTTGATAAGGACATTTGGAATCCATAAAAGGCCATAACCCAGATGACAGGACATTCCATTTGCATAGAACACTTTCAGTTTATGGCTACTATCTCAATGCAATTACCAACAGTATTTCCATTCACTCTCAAAAAAGTAGGCTGATAATCTTTATGCTTTTGCTATCTATAAGATTTCATAGAAAAGGCCTCTCTTGGTTGGCATAATCAGGAATTTTGTTCAAGAAATTGCATTTGAAAGTGAGTTTTTTAAAAGATGAACAGGATTTGATAGAAAAGAAGGATTAAAGGTAAAAAGAATTCTGTGGCTTGAAGAAAACATGACATTAATTTATCAATAGTAGTAGCACTATAGGAAATTCTTTAAATAAAATTACTTTTCACAGACTTTCATAAGTGATGGGGATTGAAATTTTTCTAGATGATCAGAAACCAAAGGATAACAAATATGAGTACATTTCTCTGGGCTGCGGTGAAAAAAACTGAACCAGTTAGTGTGTCTTAAAAAGCAGAGCTAATTGCATGAATCATTCAGATAACCCTAATTTTCAAGGTCAAAGTAAAAAATGCTTAATGGATTTAAATAGACATAGAAAGGTATAATCTAGACCAAAGTGATTCTCAGTTAGGGCAGGGCACAACTTATTTTTCCTTTTTAAAATGTACCTGTCGGGGCTGGAGCTGGAATCCGTGGTAGAGCGCCTGCCTTGCACATGTGAGGTACTGAGTTCAATCCTCAGCACCACATAAAAATAAATAAAGATATTGTATCCATCTACAACTAAAAAATATAAATGCACCTGTATATCAGTACTTTGAAAGCAGAAAATGTCCAGGGAAAGGAAAGGATGCTCCAAGGTATACATTTAAGGAAGCATTTAGAAACTAAATCAGATGATTACTATCAGTATGACTGCTGTTACTATTAGCTGTACCTGTTGAGCATTTACTGTGTACTAGGCACTTGCTAGACTTGGTACACAACTCATTTAATCCTTATGACAATCCCATAACATTAGTATTATACTTTTCTCTAATATACAGATACAAAACAAAGCTCATAAGCATCCTAGTGGTTTTTAGTGGTAAAATCTGAATCTAGTCCTAGAGCTCCCTGATTCCAACCAGCTCTCATTACTACCTCCAGGTCTCAAAGTGCTGACAATGATCCTAAATTCTTTGAAGAAGGTAAGGAGGGAAAGGCCATCCTCTATCCCTTCCTAGCTGTCAGAGCTAGGTCTTCAGGTCAAATAAAGAGTCCTGGTACACTGCAAAAAAAAAAAAAAAAAAATGGTGACAAAGATAATAAAAATGGAAGAAAGCAACTGAAGATAAACCACTTGGAAAAAAAATGGCTTACAAATATGAACAGAGTATATTTTGTCCAGAGCACAGACTTACAGCATGAAATTAAAGGGAAAGATACTAAGAAACTGGAAGGAGAATTGTGAGGTGCATTTGCTATTAGGTTATAAACTTCAATAACAAAATTGTTTTCTAAGAGATGCAAAAGTAGTTCCATTATCTATGGGATACAAACTCGAACTTGAAAAACTAAGAGTAGCCAATACAGATGGTTCCCTTTGAATGATGAGGATTACTGGAACAATGTGTTATGTGTTGTTGAATTTTAATTACTAAACCTCTTTGTCCTAAATTTCTTTGCTGCAAGTGGTATTTTAAATCAAACAAATATTAGAACATAAATGTAGATTGTTTAACTCTTTCTTTTTCCTAAAATACCTGCTTGGCAGATATAACTACAATGTTTAAATTTCAGAAGAATCTTTAAGACATCTTAAAAAGTTTACAGATTTTCATTTGTTTTTCTTACTTCTAAGTCCAAGTTTCTGTCTTTATTTGAAAGTTTATGACAATTCATGCTTAGTTAAGCTTTTAACCAGGCAGATGAATGTCTCCTGGATCCTTAGAAGTCTATGGAGCTTTCAAGATTTCCTTTTAGAAACTGAATTCCAACATACTATTTTAAATTTGTGGGTACTTCCTTCCCCTTCATTTGATTGCAATTTGAATAAATTAGAAAGGTGAGTGCATTTCATGGCAGACATTCTTAACCTACAATTTATAAAAGAAAATGAAAGAATAGGTCTTTAATTTTTCAGAGCCTCCAGGGTGAGTTGTAGTGTTCAGGATGATCTAGCTCAGAAACCTACCAAGGCTGAGAGGGAAATGGAACAAAGCAGAAATCACTGTTTCATAAATGATAATTCAAATTAGATAATGAAACTAAAGCGGGCTGCCAAGGTAGCTTTTCAGGTAGTTCATGTGTGTGTCTGTGTGTGTGTCTCTCTCTGTGTGTGTATGTGTATGTTTATAGGCAAATCCATCTGAATTTGTCAGACTATTGAATATCAATAATTTGTGGATCCAAGCTTTCTAGATCTTCAAAAACTCTTCCAGAAGAATGCTACTGTAAGAAGCCTTTTCACAAAACACACAAGTCAGTACCCCGTTCATGCCTGCCAAAAAAACAAACAAAAAAATTAGTCAGGCTAGGGAGATAGCTCTGTGACAGAGCACTTGCCTCACATGCACAAGGCTCTGGATTCAATTCCTGGCATCACAAAGAAAAAGAAATCATAACAAGCATCCACTGATTCCAATTAATAGCAGTTTACCAGGAACAAAAACTATGGGTGTACCACTTGTTCTGAAATTTTTGTCATACCACATGGAATCATCAATATCCTAGAAGCAAAGCCAAAACTCAGACTGTGTTGCAAGTTTCCAATATTAATCCTCATAAAGATTTTAGAAATTCACCAACCTTCATCTATTTCCCTAAGCTCTCACTTGAATATCTTCAAGAAATTAACAAACTTTCTCCTACACAAAGTCCTACGCTTCGAATACTAGAGCACAACTTGTATCTAAAAATGAATAATGATCAGCAAAAATAACTCATGATGTGATTCAAGTAGACTTCAAAGTAGATTAAGATCAAGAATTCATGTAAGATAGCTCAAGATAGAAAGGAAATCAGAACACACTCATGCCCTCCCAACCTTTCAGGATTGAAGTCTGATTGCCCACTGCCTACTTGCAAGTGGCAACCATTATTCATACATATTTAGAATCTCCTTGAGCCACTGAAGCTTATTAAATACTACCTACAGAAGTAGAAAATTTGGTTCAATGAATTAATGGGCTAAATGATGGGAAAATCCAGCTCAATTTTTTAAAGTGCAGATATTTGACATATTTTTTCCTGGGAATCTCTGCTAATTATCACTGTCCCTCAAAGAAGCAGGCAATTGGCAGAATAATATCATGATCGTTGTACAGATAGACAATAAGCTATGATACGGTTTTTTAAAAAAATCATGGCTGAGCACAAGAAGTCAAGTTCATGCACATTCAGACTTGACCACACCCCAGACCTGTGACCCCTGTCCTGCTGCTTTACCTGTCAACACCTCATTCCCCATCTGCAGCAGCAAGTGTATTGTCCTAGTTGTAACTATTAAACATATGTGCACCTCTCTTCAACTGTTGCTTGGCCCTTTGGGAGTGCACAGTCAATGTTGGCTGGGCACAGAAGGTTCAAATCCTAATTCCAACACCAGTAGATTCTATGACCTATCTGAAAGTTGAAGTTTCTTCATCTATAAAGAACAATGAAATTACTTACCTGTACCTAGCTCTCAAGCTTACTTCATAATTACTTCACTCTTGAAGTAATTATGAAATATTTATCACAGTACCTTACACAGAGTATTTAATAAAAAAGGTTATCACTATTTCACATTTGTTTTTTAGATCAGAAGAAAAGCTAAGCTGCCAGCTTGTGGTTTCACTAAAAGCACACAGTGGGTCCGCTGCCCTAACTTTAGACCCACATTCTCTCTCCGACTCCTATCCCATAACCCCCTGGTAGCCTTCTTCGTTATAATTTGCATTGCTAACTTCAGATATTCTTAATATACTTGGACTTTTCTTTACATCATATTACATTTATATTCACACTCTTTCCTTAGACACGAATTCAAAGAGAATATGAAAACTTTAGACCTTCTCCAGATCTTGGCTATTCATCATGGAAATTCAGTTACCACTGCTACCATGATGAAAATCTTAGAGCATTTCTTTCCCCTCGTTGGCATCTGGAAAATCAAATTAATAAAAGCTTTTGTTTCCAGGCCAGCCCTGTTAACAGATATTTTATGTTCAGAAGCCATAGAAGCAATGATAAATTTTCATTCCTACTTTCCCTTATGAGGACAATTTTTCCAAGAGAAGACTATCTTTATCTTGAGGACAAAAGCCATAAAGCAGCACCTCTTTTATGTTTGACATCAGGCATTTGTGAGACAGCTAGCACTATATGAGATAAAGTGGAGCAGTCATCAGGGAGGGTTAGAATATCCCACATTCTCTCTACATCAGATATTGGTGCTCCCTGATTCCTTATTAAAAGGCCTTAACAGGTATTAATTCTACATTTTAAAAGAGTTCAGTGTGATATTTTCACACATGCATATGTTATGCACTAATCAAATCCATTCTCCCCCTTTATCCACTTTCCACCACTTCCCAAACACTAGTAATTACCATTCTATATTCAGGTCTACTTTTATGAACTACCACATATAAAAGAGTCCATGCAGTATTTGTGTCTCTGTGTCTGGTTTATTTCACTTAATATAATGTCATCTCGTTCATTCCATCCATTTTACTGAAAATGGCAGGACTTGTGACTGAACAATAAATAGCCCATTTTCTTCATTCATTTCTATTGATGGACACCCAGGTTGACCCCATATCTTAGCTATTATGAATAGTACTACAGTGAACATAGACATGCAGGTATCTCTTGATACCTCATTCCATTTCCTTTGGATATACTCCCAGAAGCAAAATAGCTGAACCATGTGGTAGATCTATTTTTAGCACTTTAAGGAACCTCCACATATTTCTCCATATTGACTGGACTAATTTACATTCCCACTAACAGCATATGCAAGCCCATTTTGCTACACATCTTCTCCAGTGCTTGTTATTTGGGAAGGTGTTCTTTTATTTTTAGTAATGGCCATGCTACCTGGGTTAAGATGAAGTCTCACCATAGTTTTTATTTGTATTTCCTTAATGGTTAATCATGTTAAGTATTTTTTTCATATATTTTCTGGCCATCTATATTTCTTCTTTTAAGAAGTTTTCATTCAGATCATTGGCCCATTTTATAATTAGATGGAGTGTGGGGTGCAGGTGTTGTTGAGTTTTTCCAGTCCATGAATTCTTTGTCAGATGAATAGCTAGGAAATATTTTCTCTGATTCTGTTGATTGACTTTCATTCTGTTGATTGATTATTTTGCTATTCAGAATCTTCTTAGTTTGCTCTGATCCCATTTGTGTATTTTTGCTTTTATTTCCTAAGCTTTTGGGGTCCTACCCAGAAATTCATAGCCTATGCCAACGTCTTCATGTTTTTCTCACTGTTTTCTTAGTTTCATAGTTTTAGGTCTGTCATTTAGATTTTCGATCCACTTTGAGTTGATTTTTTTTGTACAGGGTGAGAGACAAGGGTCAAGTTTTATTCTTCCACAATATGGATATCTGGTTCTCTGAGAACCATTTTTTTAAAGGCTATCCTTTCTCCAGTGTATGATTTTGGCACCTTTTTCAAGAATCAAATGGTTATAAATACGTGGATCTATTTCTGGGATCTTTTTAGGGTTTGGATATGAGATGTCCATGTATGTCCATGTATGAGACAATGCAAGGAGGTTTTAGAGGACAAGTGATTGGGTTATGATAGTCTTAACCCAATCAGTGAATTAATCCCCATACAAGATTAACTGAATGGAAACTTGTAGGCACGTAGGGTGTGGCTCAAGAAGGTGAGTCCCTGGGGTATATGTTTTGTATATATTTTGTATCTGGTGATTGGAGCTCTCTTTCCTCACTGAGCTACTTCCTTCCACCACACTCTTCCACCATGAATTTCTGCCTCACCTTGAGCCCCAAAGAATGGAGTCAACCTTCTATGGACTGAGACCTCTGAAACCCTGAGTCTCTAAATAAACTCTTCCACCTGTACAGTTGTTCTGGTCAGGTTTTTAGTCACATCAGCAAAAAAGCTAACTAAAACAGAGATTGATACCAGAAGTGGGCTCATCGCTGTAACTTACCTGACCATGTGGTTCAGAATCTTTGTTGTTGTTATTTTAATTTTTTTTTTAGTTGTAAATGAAAACACAGTATCTTTATTTATTTATTATGTGGTGCTAAGGATCGAAACCGGTGCCTCACACATGTGAGGCAAGCACTTTGCCACAAAGCTACAGTCCTAGCTTTAGTTCAGAATCTTTTGGAGCTTTTTGAAATTGGTGGGAGAATTTTGAGATGCTTAGCAGAGCAAACTGGAAATGCTTTAGATTGTGAGCAAAGCTTAATGGCCAATCTTGGTGGAAGTTCAGAAGACTGTGGACTGTGAAGACAGGGTTCAAGTGGGTTCAGAGAAGAAGGACTCTATTAGAATTTGCAATAGAGGTCATTTCTGTTATGTTCTGCCTGAGAAGTTGTCTGCATTTTGCAAATGTCCTGAGACTTTCTGTGAGGATAATTTTAAAAATGATAGACTTTTTAATTTGGTAGAAGAAATTTCTAAATAGCATAGCACTCAGGCGGTGGCATGGATATTGCTTATGGCTTTTACCCAAATTTATTGTGATAATCAGAACAGAAAACAGAGCAGAAAGATTTGAAAAACTTGGACTTGAAAGGTGAGAGTAAAACTGGGGCTAGGAAAGTTCAGTTAAAGGCAATACCACCACTAAAGAAATGCAAAAGACCAAAATTTGCCCAGAGACATTAAGAAAGATGGTTTGAGAGCATCTCAGGAATTGGCAAGATCATATCCATCTCAGATCCATTCATTTAGGGAAGTAAAAGTAAAAATTCTCTTGAGAAGAAACCAGTGGGGTACATTTCTTACACAGGGTACCTAGGAAGTTGTTTCAACATGTTCAGCTATCCAGGAACTCAGAGACTCTGTGGCCAGGGTCCCTGGAGGCTTGGATACTGCTGAAGATGGCAGCAGACCTTGTCATCAACCATGTGGTGCTAGTTCTGCAAGAATGCATGATGTTGGAGATAGGGGGTCATGGCGGCTTCCACCAAGATTTCAAAGGAAGGCCTGGGAGACCAGGAGAAGTGTGGGTAACCCAAGAGGGTGATGTGTGGAGATATAAGGAGGAAGCCAAAGTTGCAATGGAGACCCCCGAGATTTAAAAAATTCCAGTACCGTGGAATATCTGCTGAGAAAGGCCGCAGGAATTGATCTAAGACAAGCCAATAGAAAGGCCACTTAGGCTGCAATCACAAGGCCACAGAGGTAGAGTTACACAAGCCCTTTGAACAGAACATCACCATGCCATGTGCCCAAGATGCCAGATATGGAGCTACAGGACTTCTTTGCCCAGCTGCATTTCAGTCTTGCTTTGGTCCTATCCCTTCTTTCTATGCCCCTATTTTTTTAAATGTTTGCTATGTACCAATATATTGGATACTTATAAATTGCTTTTGATTTTTATAGGAGCTCACAATGTGAGCTTCCCCTGAGTCTCAGTGAAGACTTTGGATTTGAACTTTTAGGCAATCTTGAAATTCCTGAGACTATAAGGACTCTTGAAAATGGACAAAATGTATTTTATATTGTGAGATGGTCATGAGCTTTTGGGTACCAGGGGCAGAATGTTGTGGTTTTGGATGTAAGATGTTCTCAAAAAGCTCATGTATGAGACAATGCAAGAGGCTTTAGAGGAGAAATTATTGGGTCATGAGAGTCTTAACCCAATCAGTGAATAAATCCCCTAATGAGATTAACTAACTGGTAGCAGTAGGTGGGTAGGTATAGCTTAAGGAGGCGGGTCTCTGGGGTTGGGCCTTTAGGGTATACATTTTGTATCTGGTGAGAAGAGTCTCTCCCTCCTTCCTGATAATCATGTGAGCTGCTTTCGTCTGCCTCACCTCAAGCCCCAAGGAATGGAGCCAGATGTCTATAAACTGAGACTTCTGAACATGAGCCCCTAAATAAATTTTTCCTCCTCTGATTATTCTTGTCAGGTATTTAAGTCACAACAGTGAAAAAGCTGACTAAAACAGATCTCTATTCCATTCAATTGGTTAGGTGTCTGCTTTATACCAAAGCCATGCTATTTTTGTTACTATGGCTCTGTATTGTGTCTTGAAATCAAGTGTTATGATGCTTCCAGTCTTGTTCTTTTTACTCAAGATTGCTTTGGTTATTCAGGCTCTTTAGTGCTTCCATATGAATTTTAGGATTATTTTTCTAGTCTGTGAAGAAAGTCATTGATATTTTGATGGAGAATACATTGAATCTGTTAATTGCTTTGGGTAGCATGAACATTTTTAACAACAATAATTCTTCTAATCCACCGACCTGGTATGTCTTCCCACACTTTTGTATCTTCTTCAATTTCTTTTGTCAGGGTTTTGTAATTTTCATTATAATGTTCTTTCACTTCTTTGGTTAAATTGACTACTAGGCATATTTTAAAAATATACCTATGTGATGCTTTCATGTTTTCTCAGAAGCTTTTTATTGGTGTGTTAAAATGCTGCCTAATTTTCAAATATTGATTATGTACCCTGCAACTTTTCTGAATTTATAGTTCTAATAGTCTTTTAGTGGGTCTTTAGATTTTTCTATGTATATGATCATATCATTTGAAAACAGGGATGATTTGATTTCCTCTTTCTATATGCATGTATTTTATTTCTTTCTCTTGCCCAGTTAGTGCTCCAGCTAAAGCTTCCAGTACTATATTTAACAAAAGCAGTGAGAATAAACAATTTTGTCCTGTTCCTGATGTTAAAGAAAAGACTTTCACCTTTTTGCCATTCAGGATGATGTTGGCTGTTAGACATTTATAGTCTTTCTTAAATTGAGTATGATCATTCCATATCTAATCTGTTTAAGACTTTTATCAATAAAGGACTTTGAATTTTATCAAATACTTTGTGTGCATCTATTGGGATGATCATATGATTTTTACTCTTCACTCTGTTGATGTGATACATTATGCTCATTGATTTCCATATGTTGAACTATCCTTGCATCCCTGAAATAAATACAACTTGATCAGCATGAGAGATTTTTTGGACATGCTTTTGGGTTCAATTTACTTGTATTTTGTTGAGAATTTTTACATATATGTTCATCAGGGATATTGATCTACAGTTTTTTTATTGTTGTTGTTATGGCTTCTCTATAAAATGCCTTTAAATATCATTCACTCACCCTGACATATTAGAGAATTCATACTAATGAGAAATAATTATAACTCAACTATCTGGGAAGACCATTAATCAAGGATTTAACCATTCATATTCTGCATAATCCAAAATTTAAAGAAATAGTAAGAATTGAACAAGAAAGGGTGAGTGGAATTAAGGCACACAGATAAGAAATATGGAAAAGTACTTGGAAATGTCTTTACAGCCAATATTGTATAAAATAAGCATCTCTGCCACCCTTACCACCCAAATAAACCCTTTCTCTTCTTTATTCTTCTTCGTAGTATTATCCTGCTAGGTATTTATATTTTAAGTTAATTTATTTATAATGTGCTTTCTCTTTTTAGAATGTAAGGACTATAAGGGTAGGGTTTTGTGTTTATTTTGTTCAGCAACTTTATCCCCAGTCCCTAGGACAGAGCCTCACATGTAGTATACTCCAATAAATTTGTTCATTGAAGGAATAAAAACCATTACACATGTAACCCAAGTCATTCCTCATAGTACTGATAACTAAGGCCTTGACTCATTGACCAGAAAGATGTCAGGAAAAATTAGCAAATTTTCCTTTTGACACTAATATCCTACTCATAATTTTACAGATTCAAAAATAGTTAACAGTAGGAGAGGGAAATAGAAATGCTAATACAAGAAAGGTGCTTGATTGTACTCATGACAAAAGAAATGTGAAGTAACTTTACAATATATTATCATTTTTTCTTATCAGATTGACACCCAGTGTTGGTGGGGTCGTGGAAAAGAAATCATTTGCCAGACACTGTACTGTAAACGTGGATGTACAAGAATTATTCATCTTATCTTAAATTTTTGCATTAAGTGTGAAAAAGTGAATTCAATGACTACAAGTTATCTACCAGGTGAGAACTTCTGGAGCCCACAGCTAAATAAGAAAGTTGGCAGCCACAATATCCCCCTGAGTATTTGAGTCAGGAACAAATATATCAGATTGCTGCCTTTCTTTCCTTCTACAATAGTCCATAATCAAATCCTGTCTGCTGCATTTTCAAAACAAACATTACTCCCCCATCTCCACTGCCATCACCTGAGCCAGGCCACACAGCCTCTCACCTGCAAAAGCCCCCTCTTTTCTCTGCTCTCACTCATCCTCCCATTCTCTCTTTCCCACTTATCCCAGGTGCAGTTTTAAATGGAAAGTATTCTCTTTTCACTTCCTGGCTTAAAACCCTTCAAAGGTTTTCCACTGTTCTTAGAAAAAAAAATTCCATAATTTGGCCTAAGTTATCTAAGCTCTGTCTCTACCCAGCTTCAAGCCATAGGGCTTTGTCCTTCCCTCTGTTCTCTCTCTCTTTTTTTTTATTGGCTATTCAAAACATTACAAAGGTTCCTTTGAAGAATGGGTAGACATTGGAAAGACAGAGAGGTAGCAGATAGGGAAGGTGTTACAGGCAGAGGAAATAAAAGGTGTCAAAACATAGAAATAATAAAATGCACAGTATACTTAGAAGTAGTGAGTAGTGAAAAAGTTGGATTTGAGAGAAAATACAAAAGCCCACAAGATGCCGACTAAAAATGCTAGTATTTATTGAATGCTTACTAGCCCAGAATGTGGCCAGGGGCAATCGTTTAATCATCATTACAACCTTATAAGAGGGGCTTGATGATTTTTCCCATTTTTCATTGAGGAGACAACAGGGGATGAATAATTTTTCTAAGTTACAAGAGGAAGAAGCGGTAGGACAAGAATCCAAATCTTGACAGTCTAGCTTTAGGCACATGTTACCATACAGGAAATTAACCTTTGTGGAATAGATAAACATTTATTAAGGAGCTTTGTACAAGAATGTGGCATAGTTGGGCCTTTGATGGTTTATTCTGGTTGTGATGTAAAGAATCTCTTGCAGAAAGAACAACTAAAGACAGGAAAGCACTTTTGAAAGCTGATTCACTATGAAAGGCCAGAAATCCAGGGTTTAAACAAGCAGCACAGCAGTGAGAATGTAAAGAACAGTCTGGGTAACAGAGACAAAGAAAAGGTAAAATCAGAGAGTACTGAAATTCAGTGGATATTAAAGAGTCAGCAATCACAGCTCATGCTGAAATTTCAAATCAGAAAAGTGGTACCACTAATGTAAATTTTTTTAAGTGGAAAAAATAAATGGCTTAAGAGAAAAATAGCTAGAATTTTATTTTAACTTATATGAAATTCCTATTGATATTGAGGCTCTTGTAGATCAGTCAGATGGAACTTTCCAGAAAACAATAGGTCTGAATGGGGGAGAGAGGCCTGGAGTAAAGATGTGGCTTGGGGAGTCATCCCTATAGGCATGGTATCGACTCACACAGTGCAACTGAATAAGTTTTCTACCTCCACAGAATCAAGGGGAGGAGCCACAGAAGAAAGATTAAAAAAAAAAAAAAGATAAGAAAACATTGAGAAATCAAGAATTGAGTGTGATAGACTTTAAGAAATCACCACTGCAAAATGAACAGGAATTTTAATGGTTTCAAAAAAAAAAAAAAAAATGAAGACTGAGAAATGTCCTGTGATGGTCAATTCTGCGTGTCAATTGGCCTGGACTGAAGGGTATCTCTAGAATTGGTAAACACACTTCTGGGAATGTCTGTGGGAGTGTTTCAGAGAAGAATGATCTGAAGAGAGGATCCACCCTGTGGATGGCACCATTTAACAGGCTGGAGGCCCAGGGGGCCCAGACGTAATGAAAAAGTACAAGAAGCAGAAGCTTACTCTCTGGATCAGGTTCTGCCTTCTATTTATTTTATTTTATTTTTTACCAGGGATTGAACCCAGGGTGCTTAACCACTGAGCCACATCCCTACCCCTTTTGATCTCTTATTTTGAAACAGGATTTTACTAAGTTGCTGAGGGCCTCACTAAGTTTCTGAGGCTGGAAGTTCTCCTTTCTTGAGCAGATGTCTTTTTCTACTGCTGTCACCTGTGGACCATCAGACCCCTGGTTCTCTAGACTTGCACCAGCAATTCTCCAGGGAGCATTGAGGCCTTTCTCTTTGACTGGGCTGCATATTGCTCTCCCTCTTATTCTGAGGCTTTCAACTGCTTGATGGCAGTTTCCAGTTTCCCAGGCTCTACACTCCAGCATGCAGACAGCCACTGGGAGACTTGTCAGCCTCTGTGATGGATAATATGGATTTATTATATAGGCATAATAAATAAATAAATACACACACACACACACACACACACACACACACACGGTTTTGTTTCTCTGGAGAACTCTAATACATGGCCTTTCAATAATCTGGTGAGTAGGAGAAGAAACCAGGTAATAAAGGACTCCAGACTTCAGTGCATGAAGAGAAGTGAGCATAGGTAGATCATTCAAGAGGATTGGAAGCAGAAAGAAAGGAGAATATCTATGTCATCAGAAAGGTTTTGTTTGCTGGGTTATTTCTAGGATGGAGGCTGTTTCCTAAACATGTTTGTAAATCAAGATGGTGGTAAATGGACAGAGAGAACTGAGAGCTAAAATTTTGCTTGAACAATGTTCTAGAAGAAGTGGAAGTGCATTTAAATGAGAAGGATTCCCTCCACACCCCAAAGACAGAGAAAAGCATGATGATACTGACAATTCTGACCAGGGAAGTTGAGGGAGTTATGTCTGATGAGTTTAACATTCTCAAATAAAACAAGGGTCACTTTGATGACAATTTGCCATGGGTAAGAGTTTGGATGACACCAAGGGCCGTGAGACAGAATATCCAAGAACTGATAAGCAAGCAATAATAAGAACTAGCCATGCTAGGTAGCATGAATGCAGGGAAACAAATTAAAATAATGATGTTACTTTTTCCAGTGAAATTAGCACTGAGTAGACATGATGGGTAGTTGTTGGCAGTCACATCCCCAGATACACATTCACTCTTTCATCATGAAAGCAATGGCCACACATTGATTTGGATGATACTGGCCCAAAATGTGGCACATCCTGAGCAAAGCAGACTCACCTGAGCCACCCACTCCTCCCTGCCTTCCTTCATTGCTCCTGATTACCAAATTACTCTTGGCAACAACTCATGGTTTAGCATGTGTTAGGACCCCAGCCACAAGGTGAAATGGATCCTCTATGTAACAAGTACCCTTTGAAATTTAGAAAAGTTATTTGGTGAAAAGATTTTTTTTAAACTATCCTCAGAGCATCAAATTTAATTTTTACATATACCATTTCAATACTGACATATGGCTTCACTCACTCTTTCCTCATTTCTGCTAAACTAAGAACTGGTCCTCTGTCTCTAGCAACATGCAGGTTTTTCTTAGGCAGTGTTTCTTCTAACAGTGCCCTGCCAGGAATTCTACCAGGGCTATGTCCTCCATCCATTTATTGTTCTCAGCCATTCATACGTTCATCAAGCATTCATGTGTACCTATGATGTGGCAGGCACTGGACCCTGTGGTTATAAAAACACAGTCCTTCATTCTCAAACATGGCATTGTGAGGAAGAAGAGTACAAGGATAACGGTAAAATATAGAGGAAACACAGTGGTTAAAAACAAAGGACAAGGAGATCAGTGCTGCCTGGGAGGATTAGGCAAGGTTTCAAAGAGAAGGAGACTTTATTGCTTGAAGGACAAGTAGCAATTTTCCAGATGGGTGAAGTGTGTGGGGGAGAGCACTTGAGCAGAATGAATGGCATGTACGAAGGCACTGAGGCATGAGTCAGAAGACTGTTTAGAAAACTATAAGCACTTCAGGCTGGGTGAGGAGCAGGAAGGATGTGGGAGGGTGGGAGGGGAGAAGGTGGACAGACAGGTAAAGTCTACCCACAGAGGGCCTGCTCCTTACCGGCCCTTCTGAGGAGTCTGTCTCCCTTCCGTAGTCCATGGACCGTGACTCTTTCAAGATCTATGGAACTATGAACACCCTTTTTAGAAAAAGAAAAAAAAAAATGCCCTAAATACCATGTATGGTGTTGACATTCTGAAGTTCGGAAATTGCTTGGACCTCGAGTTTAAAAATTCTGCTTTAGGCAAAGTGCCCATTTTTAGTTTTCAAAAATAGCTGGAAGTATATTCAACATGTAGGGAAGTGATATGATCTAACTTGTTAGAACAATAACTTAACAAACCCTGTTGCAAATGAATAAGAAACAAGCAGGTCCAGGGGAAGAATGCGACAGCCATCTGGTTGGGTGATGATGAAAGAAATTGCCTAGAAATTTTTGACAAAGATAAGAGTGATCCGAGGTATAAAAAAAAAAAAAAAAAAAAAAAAAAAGGAAGAAAGAAAGAATGGAAAAAAAGGTAGAGAAATCAATGAAAAGCATAGAAAATCTAAATATGGAATTTTGTATTATTTTTCCAAGGTAACACTTGTAAAGCGCAGGATAGATTATTCAGCAAAACATTGTCAGGACCAGTGGAAAACTCTCTGGAAAAAATGTGAAGTCAAATTCTTGCACTCCTATACACCAAAATAAATTCCAGATGGGTTAAGTTTTAAATGTAAAATAAAGACATGAAAAAAAAAAGTACTGGAAGAAAATGTAGGGAAAATATGTGTCATCTTGGGATAGTGAGTGAAGTTCCTTCCAAATTAACACCAAAAGCAGAAACTTTAAAAGGAGAACATGAAAGAATCAACCACTGCCAGGAGCTGAGGGAAGGGGAAACATGGGAACTGCTCCGCAGAAGGGATCAAGTTCCAATTACGCAAAATCGATAAGTCCTGGGGAATCTGCTGAGCAACATGGTGCCCAGAGTTAACCAAACAATAGTTTAGACTGAAATCACTATTAAAAGGGTATCTCTGGTGTTAAATGTTCTTAGTACAATTCATTAAAAAAAAAAAAATAAGACTCAACTGCATGAACAAAAACTTCTCATGTGAAAATGTACCAAGGGATAAAAGTCAAAAGGTAACCAGAAAAACTGGAAAAAAAATATTTACATTATACACAACCCATAGACAAATAGATTACTATCTATAATATCCAAAAAATGTCAATAAAAGTAAATGGAAAATAAGCATTCCAAAAGAAAAAGAAAAATAAACAAGGAACATTAATAGATGATTTGCAAAGGAAAAAAATAATGTCCAGCCTCACTAGTAATTTAAGAAATGCAAACAAAATCATAATGAGATACCATTCTCCCATATCAGATTGGCAAAGATTTTTTTTTTAAATAATACTAAAGATATGAGAAAATATGCCCTTCCATGCACCAATGGTAGGAGAATAAATTGAATGCAAACAAACAAACAAAAAAAGTTTCTGAAGAGAAATTTCACACACAAAAAAAAAACTTTATAAATAAGTATGCTCTGTAACTGAAAGCTCTGCTTCTAAAAATGAAATTAAACCCCTCTCTCTCAGCCAGAACGAAGATCAACTCCAGTTGGATCAAGGACCTAGGCATTAGGGCTGGGTTTATACCTTCCACGTGTGATACATGGGCTTCCATCCTCAGTACCACATAAAAATAACTAAATAAATTAAAGGTATTGTGTCCATCTACAACTAAAAATAAATAAAAATAATTTTAAAAAAGAATCTAGTCATTAGACCACAGACCCTGCAACTCCTAGAAGAAAAAGTAGGCCCAATCTTCATTGTGTCAGCTTAAGAGCCAAATTCCTCATTAAGACTCCTAAAACACAAGAAGTAAAATCAAGAATCAACAAATGGAATGATATCAAACTAAAAAGCTTCTACACGGCAAAGGAAACAACCATGTAAAGAGAGGGCCTACAGAATGGGAGAAAATCTTTGCCACATGCACCTCAGTTAGAGCATTTATCTCCAGGATATACAAAGAACTCGAAAAACTTAACACCCAAAAAATAATGATAATAATAACCCAACCAATAAATGGGCAAAGGAACTGAATAGACACTCCACAGAAGAAGTTCAATTAGTCCACAAATATATGAAAAAAATGTTCAACATCTCTAGCAGTTAGAGAAATGCAGATTAAAACTACCCTGAGATTTCATCTCACTCCCGTCTTAATGGCAATTATCAAGAATCTAAGCAACAGGGGCTGGGGTTATAGCTCAGCAGTAGAGCACTTGCCTTACACATGTGAGGCACTAGGTTCGATCCTCAGCACCACATAAAAATAAATAAATAAAGTAAATATATTAAAATATATAAAAAACAGTAAATGTTGGTGAGGATGTGGAGAAAAAGGTACACTCATACATTGCTGCTGGGACTGCAAATTGGTGCAACCACTCTGGAAAGCAGTATGGAGACTCCTCAGAAAACTTGGAATGGAATCACCATTTGACCGAGCTATCCCACTCCTCGGCCTATACTCAAAGGACTTAAAATCAGCATACTATAGTGACTTGGCCACATCAATGTTTATAGCAGCTCAATTCACAATAGACAAGCTTTGGGACCAACCTAGGTGCCCTTCAACAGATAAATGGACATAGAAACGATGATACACACACACACACACACACACACACACACACACACAATGGAATATTACTCAGCCAGTAAAGAAGAAAAAAAATATGGCATTTGCTGGTAAATGAATGGAACAAAAGACTATCATGCTAAATGAAATAAGCCAGTCCCCAAAAAAGCAAAGGCCAAACTTTCTGTCTGATATGCATATGCTAACACAAAATAAGTGGGGTTAGAGAGGGAAAAATAGAAGTTCACTGGATTAGACAAAGGAGAATCAAGGGAAGAGGGTGATGGGATAGGAAAGACAGTAGAATGAATCGGACATAACTTTCCTACGTTTATATATGAATACACGACCAGTGTAACCCCACATGACGTACAACCACAAGAATGGGAAATTATGCTCCATGTATGTATGATATGTCAAAATACATTCTACTGTCATGTATAACAAATTTAAAAAATAAAATAAAAGCTCTGCTTCTAGAAATGTATCTTAAGGAGACCATACTTATTTACCCTACCAAGTAATATAAGTAATTGTGAATCAAAGTTGTCTAACTATAAAATATCTAACTATAAAAAAAAAATTGTAGAAGAGTATCTAAAGGCATGGATAGATATTCACACTATTTCATTAAAATGGGAAAACAGGCTTCAAAATGATATTATTGTATATTAACCTAGCACAATCCCATTACCACCCCATACTGCCATTCCTAGACAAGAGAATATAGGTGGATTGAGATGTTAATTTAAATATAATTCAGCTGCACCCATACAGTCAATGATAGCTATCTCATGCTATATCATCAATTGTATTCATAGTAATCACAGAAATAACAACAGAAAAAATACACGATAATAAGCAAGCAAAGGCTGACTCATGGCAATGTTTTAAGAACAAAATTCTGGTGGAGAATCAGAAAAGAGCTTTGGGACGGCAATTGCACTCTCCACAAGGCCTCCCCAAGTTCTCTAAGAGTGGTAAGGATTGCAGCAAGCAGGAAAGCACTGACAGCTAGGTGATGATGGCCCTGATATGGCCTCCAACTCTCTAATACATGCTGATTCCTAAGGATCCCAGTTTGTATGGAGCAGGTCAACTGACACATTCTCATCTATTTCCATTGTTTCATTTCAAATGGTCCAATTTATAAATATCATACAAGTCTAGCAATCAATGAAACCACATCATATGTTTTTAGAATAGCATCTCGATGAACTTATATTCTATTCTTGAGATATATCTGCATAGGGTTACAACCTGTGACATTTACACATAATCTACAATGGAAAAAGCATGTTTCCATTTAGTTCTCATTTGCAGGCTTATCTTTGTGTTTGTTAATTCCTTTGCTTCTGATTCTTTCCTCTGAAAACTACAGGCATGAGATTCATCAGAAGACCTTATGCTATGCCAAAAACAAATGAATACGGGGCAGAAGAAAGAAGTATTTCTTTGCTTATGTTTGGAATTTTATACTATAACTATTAAAACATATGAATTGTACAAAATAATGCGTTTCTTTGTGACATTTTCATACATGAAGCTAACGTACTTTGAAGGATAGCTTTTGAAATGGGAAAAAGAGAAAACAAACACCCACACAAATGAGTATGTTTAACAAGGGAAGTTATCTCAAAGGTCACAGATTGGCAGAGGAAATATGCTATTTACCAATGGTGGGGAAGGAAAAATCCCAAAGACACATAAAACTCACTCTAAATATTTGCCACTCTGTTTTGTTTAAGACCTGTGTGCATTAGCAGAGGTGAGCTGAGTACACACTGGGGGCCTGACGGACACCAAGCTGCAGGGGCCAGTTTCCTTAGTCTACAGCAAGTCACTCTCAATGGTGCCAAACTGGTTTCAGCAGACTTACTGTTACTATCTACCTGGGTGGGTAACCACAGAGATATCTATTTTACAGTTCTTTAGGGACATATATTTTTAACTTATTTATAGTATATTCTAGCTCAATTATTTTGCTTGGTTTCCATCATGATTTTGCTTATTAACATCTGTTTGTAGTCTCACTCATAAAACTTAGTTGAATCTATTTTGTTGACATTTACAGTCATTCCAAATAGGCGAAGATAATGAATGATATTTTGTTAAGAGAAACTGCAACTATTAGTCCATTCTGAAAGCTTGCATTGATGAAGAAGGCATCGTCCTCACAAATTAAATTACATGTTTCCTTTATATTTGGAAATTCCAAGAGTGATTATTTAAAAAAAAAAAAATCATCCATTTACCAGAATAACCCAGAACAAAACTGTGGTATTATGAGACCTGACAGCATTTCTTGGAACACAACGTTAGTAGTTCATAAATTTAAGGCAGGCACACAGACTCCTGTTCCACATAACATATAGCATTTTGCTACAGAAAAACCTTCAGTCCTATTTTGACCATAAACACTTCTTGATAATCACACTACTGGGAGGTTTAGGCTGTGTGAAAGGTTTTCCTGTTTTTCACACAAGCAGGCAGTCAAAGATGCACACTTTCATTCTGAAGATGTTCATTTGGTTTCCCCCACCCTACATCCATAAATTCACACTCCACTCCTGAAATTCCTTTTCTGACTTACCTTGAGCAGAAATTTCTGGAACGGGAGAGTTTCTTTGGTGGAGTCAGCCTCAGAATGCAGCCAAGGGAAATGAAATCTCAGTTCCTGCCAACATTACAAATCTACGACATTCGATAGCAGGAAAAAAGGAGAGCTTACATCCCATCTAATCTCAGTGCTTTCATAGCAGATATTTTAATGAAAACAATTCAAGCCCCTGACGCAACAGAAGGTGGCCTTTGCATAATGTTTAGTTTCTAATGTCTGCAAAAGGTATCTGATATTTATTTATGATCCAACTATATAAAGCCTGAAATGGAAAAGCTTCTAGAATTTCCAAAGAGCCTACATAAAACTGCCTGAATAATTATTAGCAAACAAGTTCAAAGAAAACACTTTTAATTCCCACTCAGGGCATTCTGGTTATTGCTCCTTGGCCCCTCCACCACCACCACCCACATGCTGCATCATGAAAACATGGTTTAAAATATTTTCACCCAGAAACCATTGATTTTCTTGTTAAAATTTCTCTGGAACCCATTTTTTTAAAAAATCACCTGGAAAATTCCTAGGTTTTGTAAAATGTCCCAAATTCAAAAACCAGAGAGAGTCAAGGGCAAAGATTTTATGAGATAGATAGTAACTGAAAAGTAAGAAACCATTATTTTCACTAATCATAATAAAAGGTGCTTGGGCTGGGGATGCGGCTCAAGCGGCAGCACACTCTACTGGCATGCGAGAGGCTCTGGGTTCAATCCTCAGCACCACATAAAAATAAAATAAAGATGTTGTGTCCACTGAAAACTAAAAAATAAATATTAAAAAAATTCTCTCTCTCTCAAAAAATTAAATTAAAAATAAAAGGTACTAAAGTAAGATCTTGTTTAAATAGAATCTAAACAATCAGAAGTTCACATACCATAATTTTTTTGAGTTGGCCTTTATGAGAAATAGACAAATGAAACATAAACAAACTGACTCAGAGACTTATTTTTAAAAAGTGGTTAGGATATAATCAATGGCAATTTGATCCAATATTAATCCTGCATACATCAAAAGGATTCTAAAGTTGTTGTGAATGTTCATATGATAATAATATTATTAATTGTACTAGTTTCTAATTCTTTGGAAAGTATTTTCCCCCCATTTGATATAAGTTATAATCCTCAGCTAATCATAATATATAATTAATTAACCCATCCTGAACTTGTTTTGGACAAATTGAATTCACAGCAAAAATGAAGAATCAGGGTCATTTATTTCACAGGGAAGAGGGAGGAACAGGAAAGCTGAGTGAGGCATTTAACATAACTCTAATATGCAGCATTTTTTGTAGAATAACTAAATGGGAATACAAAGTTAGGGACTGAAAGACCAATATCTGAAATTTGTATCAAAATAAATTTGGGAAATTCAACCTGATTTTTACCAAATGTGATTTAGGCATACTATTACTCTTCCTATATTTCCCACAATGTAAAAGTGTTAAGTACAAAGTTCACTGACCTGGTCAAATTGAACAGCATAAAGATAACTGGCCATATATATGGTGAGGCCTCCCTCCACCCATGGAAAATAGGATTTACCATTAGTTTGATGTCAGTATACAAACGCCATCTTTATATAGGATTTTAAAATAAGATACCCACCAACTAATCAATCCACAGTTTCCTGTGAGATTGCCAAGTCATTTATAATTACTTTCTCCTACTTATAAATGAGGAAATGAAAACAGAAATCATAAAATGAAGTAGCCCGACATACAAGATGGGTCAAAAATGAAACTTAGAATTTTAAAAGTGTGGAAGACAGCACTCTGCCTTCAGTAAGCACTTGACACAGTTTCCTGGGGTAAACAAATGACACTCCACAGTCCTGCAGATCACCAGGCTTCCAAAGACCCTACACTAGGAAAAAAATACAATGGCTAGCTGATTCCTAGATGTTTGAAGACAAGAAAATGACATGAGTGATATATATCTGTACTTCCTCTGACCATCTCCTTTCTTCCCAGTCTCTTTTATTGGTCTCTTTGCTACCTCTAAGACTACACAAATTTGCTCCAAGGGAGTTCATAGCAAGGCATGTATTCCAGATAGGAAAGACCCAATTTCCCAGTTCTGCCAATAACTAGAGGCCTTGGGAAGTCATAATAAATGTCTTTATTTTCCCATCCACAGAAGAAATTAAAGACTAAATTTGGCCAACAGTCTGTTGATGTTATGGATATTAGAACCACCCATTCCTGCCAAAGGGGAAAACTTTCAGAATAAATGGAATTGAGTTGCAGAAGCCCAAGAAAGAACTCCCTTTCATCCTAATTTCACTTGTCCCTCTGCTGGGACTGCTGAGCTCTGTGCAGAGTCGAACAGGGAAAATTGGACCAAATGTGATAGCTTTATATTGTTTCTGTAGCATGACTGACAAGAGAATATTTATTGGCCAGCATGCTAAATGTTTTGTTAGACTTGTTGAAAAATTAGTGCTATGTAAAAGTGAAATAAAATTGATATTATTATTCTCAAGCATATAATGATAGTAATAAGGAATCTTCTAACCAGTCTCAAAATCCCAGGAAAAATGACCAAATACTTTTTCTCAGTGAGCCAAAAGAGGGTTCAATTTCATGCAAATGTTTAATTAACAGCAAAATATTCCTTCTCTTGGAAAGGATTAATAAGCAATCAAATGAGAAATAAGAAAAAAAGCCTCAAGGACATGGGTGTTCTATTATGAAGAATACTCAGTCGATGGAAATTGGTAAATATCCAAGGAAACACTAAAAGATTACTTGTTAAAAGAACCAAGGGGAAAAATCCAGAATTCTCTTCAATTAATCTAAGTGTCATTTCATTTCCCACTCATTTTCAGTATAATCAATCACACTGAATTACATTTACAATTGAACTGAAAAGAAAGTAGAACACAGATGCATATTTTGACTCCATTCTTACTCAAATAACCAATATAATCAATAGGACATCATGAGCACCTTATCTCTGCATGATGGCACAGGTATGAAGTGGCCACTGGTGATCCAGCAACAACCAGCCTTGTGGCTGTATACTCTCACAAAGCAATGTATGTCTTATCTTCACTCACTGAGTCCAAAATATTTCACCAACCATACGAAAGTCCTGAAGAAGAAGATGTTATAGTTCCTGCCCTTTGAAGAGTGTAATCTTAGTGTGGAAGAAATACTTGCATGCTAAATTCCTATAACATAAAGTAATATGCAATGCTTGTCCTAAATGAAAAGAAAATCAAATATCAGTGGCATTTCAGAGTCAACAGCTATATGAAAGAAAGACAATTTCTCAGGATTTTAAAAAGTACTTTGGAAAATATTCTAGCTTATTTAAACAGATCTAAAAAAATAAATTATCACAGCTGAAGGGGGAAAAACATTAAAAATCTATTTCAGAGTACCATCTTTAATATTTTCCTAAGACAAAAGAAAAATATAAAATGCAATCAATTTTGTCCAATCAAACTTTGTCCATTCCTTAAGAAAATTTCCATTATACCAACAACCTCAAGATTAAAATGGGAGTAAAGGAACTTCATTCACATCATTATGCCTATGCACTGGGCAAATTACCCTTAGGTTTAAAAGTCACATTTTTTTTTTCAATTAACACTGTAAACAAGCACAGTCAGATGCCTCTTACCTTTGCTGTTTAATTATCCATCTGATTACAGTTCAGAGAAGCCTTTTATGATCCAATTTTGAGGAAATGAAACATCAATTAAAAAGCATATATATAGCTGGTCTGCTAAAGTAGAAAGTTGACTGAATTCTCCTAGACTAGGAAGAGACTGGCATATTTGCTTGTGAATATCAGAGTATTTAATTGCAAAGCTGGGAATTATTCCACAGATGTGAATGGATATCTAATTTATGTCACAAAGGAGAGATTATACTCCTAGGGGCCATTATTTACTTACTCATTTTCCTAACTAGATTTCCATACACATGAGGATTTCAAGTCAGGAAAGCATTGCCAAAAATGCTTCACCAGAGACGACCAAAAAGAGATCATAAACGTCTTGTTAGCTGTAAATAATGATAAAAGGGAGATCTTTGGGGATATAATTACAGCTGGTCTAGCCTGAAGAGTTTTAAATGTATATTAGCCCAAGTAAATGACAGTACACTAATCTTAATTTATGCATTCAAATAGGTTTGTTGTACATGTTATCATGAATTTCAAAATAAGAAAAATCAAGGAAAAGGATCGACTTCTTTGTCAACTTTTTTTATTGCTAAACCATTTTTCAATTGAAAAACCCATAGCACCTCCCTTCTCTGCCTATGTTGACACGTACCCCTTTATCCTCTAACTTAAGTTACACTCCTCTGTGGTAACTTGTCTGGACTAGTCTATGGTTCTTACCAGCAATTTCTAGACTATCTTATTGTAATCTTTTGAGGAAATGACTTATCAGGACATCCAAGTTCATTTATATTCATGCCCTCCTTTTGTTTTTTCCTCAGCATGATAGGAGTAGATACACACGTCTATAATTCATAATGTCTTATTATTTTCAACTGTACACACTCAGAAGCTATTTTGAAGAAAAAGAGGACTGGCCTGGGAAATTAGAAATTTAGAGCCTGTCGTCCCGTGGCCTTGGGCAAGTTACATAATTCACCAGGTCTGTCTTCTCAGGCAAAAATAAGGAGGGCCCTGCTAAATGATCAAATTCCAAGGTTCTGACAACCCTGAAACCATACGAATCTCTAGGTCTTTGACTTGGGACCCCATATTTGTCTGTCATTGTTATCTTAAAAGATGTTTGGTCCTTCCCCTCGAGGATATAAACACAGTCAAAGACAAAAGTCACAGATATGAAGAGAGAAGAGGGGTAGGGTATGGAGATATGGAAGAGTAAAACAGAATGATGGAGAGAAAACAAAGAGACATGGAGGGGTAAGAGTGGGGAGCAAGAGACAGAGGTTGTGGCTCAGTGGTGGAGTGCTCGCCTAGCACATGTGAGGCACTGGGTTTGATTCTCAGCACCACATAAAAATAAACAAATGAAATAAAGGTATCGTGTCTATCTACAACTAAAAAGGTTTCTTTAATTAAAAAAAAAAAAGAGTAGGGCTGGGATTGTTGCTCAGCGGTAAGAGTGCTCACCTAGCACCTGTGAGGTGCTGGGTTCAATCCTCAGCAACACATAAAAATAAATAAATAAAATAAAGGTAAAAGAAAAAACAATGCACCCATTGCCTTTAAGAAAAAAGAGAGAGAGACTGGGGCTGTGGCTCAGTGGTAGCACACTTGCCTGGCATGTGTGAGACACTGAGTTCGATTCTCAGTACCACATATGAATAAATAAAACAAAGGTCTATCAACAACTAAAAAATATTTTTTTAAAAAAAGAGTAGGGAGCAGGGTAAAGAGTCAAGGTACAGAAAAGTGACACTACAATTTAGGAAAATAAAATAGACCAATGGCCACTCCTTTGGTAGATGCCCTTGCAGAATTGCTTCCCCTCCTTTCACCCAGCATTCTAAATTGTAAAGGAAAGCTACACCTAAATGACTAAGATGTTAACTACTCAATAACCTTTCTTTAGATTCACAGAACCCAGAATATCTGATGGCCTACAGAGATCATCAGAATATACAATGCTCCTTATTCTTTAATCCTGTACATCAACTGACACAAAGGATGTCAATTGCTGTGATGTTGAATTTGCAGAAAAGTAATGTATTTGTAACTGCCCCCAAGAGGTCCAGATTTATTTCAATTTTCTGATCAGAGGAGGAAAAAAAAAAAAAAGAGATGTATGTCCTAAATGACAAAGACCCTGCTCAGCACAGTCCTCCTGCCCATTGCCTCATGTACCTTCTTTCCCTTTGTATAAAAGGCCTTTTGTGTACCTGTGTTCCCCAAGATGGAGCTTTGAGGACAAGAGTCTCTACTCATTTTCAGGGCCAGCCCTTGAATAACCTAATTTCCTTCCCACCAACTCTCTTCTCCCAAGAATTGGCTTTTGAGTGGCAAGCTACTGGACCTAAGTCTGGCAAAAAGAAGAGGATAGGAAGGGCAGCAGAATAGAATAGACAATATGATTGATGTATGTACATTCCATGTATGTATTATATGTCAAAATACATTCTGCTGTCATGTATGACTAAAAAAAAATTAAAAGTAATTCGTATGGTTAAAAAAAAAAAAGAAGAATGGTGGTAAGGTGCTGCAGGCCAATATGGAAAAAAAAAAAGAAGAAGAGGATTTAAGGGATAGTGAAGTGTACATGCAGTAAGAGAGTGAAACAGATCTAAATAACACTATACAGCTCTAATTACAGAGTATAATTTTTATGTGTGCTTTTTGTATAGCAACAAGGTATTTGCCAACAGATATATATTTCTCTCCAAAAAAATAGCAAGATATTTGGATTTTAATAACTTTGAATTTTATGTAAAGATTTGTGAAGGAACAAAGTTTTTGTATTTTAGGTTTCCTAAACACTGGATGATGAGATTTTAAACCATCATATGTTATGATTAAAAAGACAGCACAAGACAAATTCTAGCACAGAGTCTAGGAGATAGTAGGCAGCAATATATCTTGGAGAAAACAAGAAAGGAAAGATACAGAACAGGAAAGACATGTAAACCATTTTCTGAAGCTCAAAGATCATACATTATAATAAAAAGAGGTAAAAAGGATAAAATTTACCCATCTGAAATTACTTGGACTCTAACATGCAGCAGGAACTAATTACAACAAGAAGTAAGAAGAACTCAACAAGAATCCTCAATTTACTAGAATACATACATACATACACCTTGAAGATCAGTAGTAAAGGAAATAGATGCACTTCAAGAAAATTTAAAAATTCCGAGTTCATGAAATAATAATAGCAGCCACCAACACCACCATTACCAACTCCCTAAGAATGTCTTTGGAGAACACCCTATGGAGTTCCCACGCCATTCACTTCTATAGAACAATAACCACTCTTGCTACACATGCAGACCAGAAAGCCATTCAAGGATCTCAGCTTTAAAATAAGTGAGCAAAGACTTTGTGAGCTATTAGTGACCAAGAAGAAAGTATAGATTTTATCTCAACTTCTCCTTCATCACTCTCAGTTTACAAAACATCATGAATCAAAGTTGAACCAAAGAAAGAGGTCATATTTAATGGTGAACCTTTCCTCTCATTCCCCCTTCTTGTAACCCCTCAACCTAACATGAATTGCTAAATTGCCTTCTGTAGGACTGTAAGATCCACTTTCTAAAAAAAAAAAAAAAATATTCTATACCTCCACTTTTCCCTTTCTGACTGTGGCAGAGGGTAGAATTTATTTAGTGGTAGTCAAGTAACAGAATAAGATACCTACCATTTATTGATGGGCTAGGGAATGCTATCAGCAGAATAGATCATCTGACCACATTAATTAACACTGTAAACAGGCCCTTGAGAACACTTCATTCCATAGTTTGTAGGAAAGACTCCAACAGAAAGCATACGTTGGGGAAAAAAATAAAATAAGTTCAATACGTTCAATGGGGGCACACAGCTTCTTGGAACACCTCAGATATGCCTCATAGGCAGCTGCCTGCTCCACCCTGTATATGGACAGGGTAGAAGTGTTATGGTTTGGATCTTAAATGTCCCCCAAAGGCCAGTGTTCAAAGAGTTGGTCACCAGCCTGTAGTGCTACTGGGAGGTGGTAGTACTTTTAAGAGGTGGGGACTAATGGAAGGAAATTAGGTCATTGGTAACATGACTCTGAAGGGGACTTGGGGACCTTGGCCTTTCTTCCTAGATGCTATGAGGTGAGAAACCTCCTCTGCAGAATTCTCCCACCATGATGTAACGTGCCTCCATAGACCCAACGTATCAGAGCCAACACACCATGGACTGAAAGCTCTGAAACTGTGAATCAAACTAAATCTTTGCTCCTCTTACATTGTTTATCTCAAGTGTTTGTCACAGTGATGGAAAGGTGACTAACGCCACAAAAAACACAAGGGGAGAAAAGGCTTGTCCTAATAGGTTTGCAGCGCAGTTGAAGAGACAGACAATATAAAAGGGAGTGGAGGAAGCTTCTGTAATATTATATGGTGACTCAAGGTTACAAGTGGATGAGGTATAAGGTCCTTCCCACCTGGTTTCTACTACACTTTTAAAAGTCTCCTCTGCAACAAGCTTTCCTTGGAATTTTGATTGAGAAACAGAAGATTTGGCCTACACCAAAAGAAAGAGCTTTAAAGAACTTAGACACATTTCCTTCCTTTTTGGCTCTCTCATTTTTCTAGTCTCCAGAACTTGGACCTTTCAAAGCATGTTCAGGAGTGTATCAAGTTCCCCTATGGTTAGCTTATTTTTCTCTGTATAAGAATGAATATTGATTCCACCTTAGTTTTTCCAGATGATTTTTAACATTGCTCTGGTCCAGGACTTTAAAAGGTAGGTAATCCTTGAAACCCTAGAAAGAATCCTAGGCTCAGAGTCAAAAGCACACATTCAATTCCACTTCTAATGCTTAGTTGCCATGAGGAAACTGCTTAACTGTTTGAATCTCAATATCATCTGTAAAAATTGTATTGATTTCAGAAAATACAAAATCAAAGCATGAGCAGTGCTGCCCACCTGTAATCTCAGTAGTTCAGGAGGCTGAGGCAAGAGGATTGCAAGTTCAAAACCAGCCCCAGCAATTTATCAAGACCCCGCTCTCTACATAAAATATAGAAAAGGACTAGAGATGTGGCTCTGTGGTTAAGTACCCCTGGGTTCAATTTCTGATACCAAAAAAAAGGAAGGAAGGAAGGAAGGAAGGAAGGAAGGAAGGGAGGGAAGGAGGGAAGGATGAAGGGAGGGAGGGAGGGAAAACATAATGCAATAATGCTCAATACCTGTGGTTGATGTTAACATTCATGACAGGTATTCTCTGCTCTGGAATGTCTCATAATAAGAGCAGATCCATTTGTTTATTTAGTTAATAAGTATTTTATTGAGTATCTAGTGTGGGTCAGACTCTCCATTGAGCACTTATGAAAATCACTGGGACTAAGTACCATTCAGTCACTACTAGATAGCTTTTCTTTTCAAATTATCTCTCTTTTGGTGGGTTTAAAAAAATATTTAAGAATGTGTGTTATATTTGCTTGTTTAGAATGAAGTTTATCTTTCCCTGGGCCTCATTATACATCAAAAGTCCCATGATTGGTGTTTTTTCAAGGCACATAAGTCAGCACAGTCTCTAAGAAATTCTCTCTTGGGCTTGATAAAAGAGAAATTAAAATATATCTGGTCTTCATCAAGTCTGGTTTTCAGGCTGTCGTGGGAGGCTGGAGTTGGTAGGGATAAATTACATTAAAAAGAATGGAAGTTTCCAATAGTCAAAGGATGAGATGTGGTAATGAACAGCACATAAAGATAATGAGTAAGCATACACATGGCACAATAGGTCCCATCTGATACTTATTCTGCAATCCAAATGTGTTCCTCCTCATTCTGTAGCTGATGAAAATAAAAAATGTAACAGGCAAATATCTGAATAGGAATCCCTGCTCAGTTGAGTCCCCTGTTATGACCAAATAAAGGCAGATCAGCTTCCCTGATGCTTGGATACAAAGAGCACCTTTCTAGTGGACAATTAACTACCCCAAGCAGTGTGACTTGGCACAAGTTTTATTGGTTACAAGTGGACAATAACATTTGGTCATTTTAGAAATCCCTTAACACTCTTAATTCCAGGAAAATCACAAATAAAACTACTTGTTAAAATGGAAAAGCCAAGCTGTTCAGACTCCAAGGAAGCTAATTTACCCATCAACATAGGAATTTGTAAACATGTTTTTGGTAAAATTTTAGAAAATCATTAGTTGTATAATTATTATTTCTGTATTCCTTAGTGGCTTCTCCTTGCCCTCCCTCATCTACAGGGAAAGGAAGAAGAATGAGCACCCTAAATAAAACAGGAGGAAAATATAGAAAATATATGATTTTCAACTCTCCTTTCCAAACACCCATCTTTTTCATTTTTTAAGATGAGGGAAGAGAAAAGAAACTGGACTTGTTAGGGAGTATATAGTTTGGGGAAAACCTGGCCAAAACATGCATAGGCCAGGCTGCCATTTTGCAAGACCCCAATTATATGCTTTAAGAAATTTGCCTCCAGAGTTATATAGTACACAATCAGTGGTCTATACATAGTGATCCTTGTTCACAGGATATCTGAATGGAAAAGGAAAGTGGTCCCACCCTGGGGAAATACCTTGTTGCCCTATGAACTAGTTCAATCCTGAAGAGTCAAGGAAAAAGCAAAAGAAACCGTTGTTAACTTTAATGATTATTCAAGAAGGTCCAAGAAGAGACAAAGCAGAATCAGAAGACTTGATTCTGTAATCAAAAGAAAGGAAACTCTTTCCATTTGTCTGATCTTCAGATGACAAAGCTACAGTGGGAATGGCTGAGCAAACCTTTTCCTATCTTCACACATACACACACACCTGGTGGAACATATCAGCTAGCAAAGAGAACATTCACCGAATTTCCATCAATGAAACATACCTGTGAGAGGTGCCCCACCTTTGGTTGACTTTGAAAACATTAGTCCACAAATTGCTTTTGTTTTTCACCTTTAAAGAGGGGAGTTTTTATCCTAAAATATGGCACTTAAGGACAAGGCGGTTGGAGGGTAGACTGAGGGATTTCTATCAGACCAGAAGAAGGATACCCTTGGACCTCAATCAGGTAACAAAGCATCACTCAAATGTGAAGTTTTCATAATGCAAACATTTTAGGATGGCATGGTGAGCCTGATTCACTGGGATATACATGAAGCTATGTTTTATAAGCAGGATCTCTGAAAATCAGGAGTGAAAAGGATGGGTCTCTTGGCTCAAGTAACCCTAATTTGGAGCTGGTGCTTGACATCTTCCATCTCCTGTTCTACTGGAACCATGCCTCTCATAAAGCCAGCAATCTGTTGGGTTGTAGAACATACCTACAGCTCCAACTTCCATTATGGGCCATTTTGGGCATTCATGACCCTAGAATTCCCTACCCCAATAGCCCAAAGCCAGCTTCCAAGGTCTATGTGAAGGCAAACCACTTCACAGCCAGTGACCACACCCAAGGCCTGCTGGCTAGCCTATGGGTGTGGATACAGACTGAATGAGCAAGCTTGCCCATGTCTTCCCATGAGACTCCTCCAGTTGCATAGTGGATCCAGGTCAAGAAGAGAAAGTATAAGATAAGACCATGGGATAGGAGGATCACTTGTCTTGGGCCCACAAGCATTAGGGCTGGGCCTGGGTTAGGATATATAGCAGATTGAAATGAGTATTTTTCAGTGACCCCAAATGACATCTTTCTTTCCCCTACACTCATAAGGACCACATAACTTATTATGAACCAGGATATAGTTGAGCATGAAAGAGACCTAACTTGATGGATTCCAGTGCAACATATGAAGACAACAATACTATCCTGCAAATTGGGATATAAGGTCAACCCAGCTACACTAAACTGCAGATTGTTCTCCCTTATCATGATCCCCCAGTAACAATGAGCCCACAGCTCTATATAGAACTGCCATGCATTGGCAGCCAGCAGTTTTCTTCCCCATCAGATTTTCCCCCCTCATTGGAGAGTGTTTATGCCAAGTGCACCCAAGAGGTAAATAAAGCCTTGTTCTTGTCATTTGCAACAGATTCTGAGCATGTAACAGAAAGCATCAAACTGTAGTCCCAGTTTCTTTGGTTTTCTGAAAAGCCTACTCAATCTGTTCAATTTGTAGGTCGGCATCCTAAATAAAGGGCACCAAAAATGTGAAAACTAAGCCACTAGACAACCATCAGAAATCGTTGCAAATATACCAGAGAAGGATTCCCATAGGAAGTAGAAAATCAAAGACAAATAGTAAGGAGAACTTTACAAGGAAACATAGTGGCCTTTTCTGGAGTGAAGCTGGTACTGAGCCTAAAATGCAGAATTTAATCAGAAGCAACCAGTGTTTTCCAGAAGCTCATACCCTAGAGGAGGGAGTTTCTGGGAAGGCCTAAGGCCACATCCTTGGCACCTGGTTAATATGTCTCCCATGCTGCTTCCTGGCAAATTTCAGGAGCCTGATTTCATCTCACAGTTGTTGCGTAACACCCCCACCCCCAAACACACATGCACAGTTTCTACAATGTTTCCAGTCTGCCCCACTGTCCATCATTATTTACACAAACAATTCTCAAACATGACCACACATCACAGTTATCCTGGGAGCTTCTCTGGCCAGCAGATTCCCAAGAAGCACCCAACAGAGCCTGAATCAAGAGGTCTCCAGTGAGGCTGAGACATTTCTACACTTAATAAACAATCCAGAGGACTCGGAATACAAAGCATTCTGACCACTGGAAAAGCTCAGCTAGAGCAACACAGGCCTGAGGGACTCTCTCTGACTAGGAGTCAGTCACACCCCCATGCTCTGTTTTCCCCTGTCTGTTCCTACGCTGGGGTCTTCTTCCCAGAGTCTTCTGAAGATGCCCTGACCAGCACCATGGCACCACAACAAACAACTGTCCTTTCGTGGCCAAGTAAAACTCACTGCCATTTCCATCATTTCCATAAATGTTTCTCTAACCATTTTCTCTCATGAGAAACCATTTGAGTTTTAAGAAATAAAAGTACATACATGCAGCAAGTTTATGAAAACCTCAGCATAAGCCATGTCTTTTCATTGATAACTTTAAATTCCAAATCCAATGACAAAACCAGGACTTGGAGTGAAATTTTAATTCACTTCTCTCCATCTCTCACTCTTCCTCCCCATGCCACACACATGCATATAATGATCGGTGGGCTTTTTGTCTCACCCTTCTAGAAGAAAATATTAATGTCTCCAGGAAACCAGGCAGTTTTTCTACTTGTGAAAATGGACCAAATGTTTTCAAAGGATTAGAAACACTACTAGATGCATCTCTGATTCATACAGTATAAAGACAGGAAATTTTAGTGATCAATTAACTTGAATTTGTGTTTCACAAATAGTAGAGTATAATCAGAAATAAGTCTGAATTTGTAAGCAATTGTATAATGCTTATACATTAATGAATTAATGAAATAAGTAAAATTAGAGAAATGAAATCAGGTAGAAATCCCTCCTTGTTGGTGGAAGGACAGACCAGGGGAATTCAGTCATAGGTCTGGATGTTATCTTTGCTAGCAAACCTGCAGATAAGTCCACTGTTGATAGAGCAAAGGAAGTACACAGGGCACTACTCCTCCATCACAGCTCAGAGATTCGATGATTCCCAGCTCAGTAAGGTCATCAGCTCACTGTTTGCTGCTTTACCTGGGAGCAGCCACTTCCTGTCTCCAGGGATGTTCCCACAGATCTTGGGAATTAAGCCTTTCTAGGAAAGCCCTCTGATCTTGACAGGCTGAAATCTCAATATACTGTGATCATAATTCCTCCTTTCTGAGGGAACAAGTCAATGCTAAGCGTCATATATAAATTTCCACTCATCCTCCAGACATGGCTTTGGATGGATGGAGCAGTAGAAGTAAAGAATAAAAAGACCAGACCCAAATGTGGGAAATGCACCCACTTACTTCCTGACCTGCTGCTAAACTGAAGAAACATCTTCTCAATACACTAGTTCTTTGCAGACAGTTATTTTGTTAACTTATGCCTTGATTGTTTGGCTTTATTGTTCTTTTTTCCACTGAGCTTTATATAATTTTTTGAAGGTAGTTTAAAAGTGAGGCTAAATGTTTACATTTCATAATCAGGAGAAATGAAATGTGGAATTCCATTTATGTAAAAACAAATTTGTGTGAAAATAAAGTACATGGTGACATTCACGTTGGTCAGTTTGGGATGGTCCAATATTTTTATTCATGTTACTTAACTCTTTTCTACTATGAACACTTATCACTTGCATTCCTTTTAGGCTTAAAGGGGAGGGGTAGAAATATTGAAGTTGTTTACCAATGGAAGCCATCAACATCAGACTTTATAAATTATTTTGAAAATTTAGGAGCAAGGGGCTAACAATAAACTTTTGACCATATTTCCCCTTTTACTACTATTATCCATGGTTCATGTGCTTTGCCATTGCCAAAAGCCATCTACTAGGTTGAGTGGGGGCATTTGCAACTTTAATTTAAAACATAGAAATAAGATGGGGACAGATGGCAGCTTACTTCCTTTCCCAAAATAGCCACTCACTCCACAAATCACCTGCTTATTGTTCAGGACAGACACCTTCATAGATAAAATAAATAAGGATTTCTCCTACTAATGAACTGAAACATGCATTGATTTAAAAATTACTCAGTGTCACAACTGACATTGCGACTGTGTCCATCTTCGTGCTCCTACATGTGACGGAAACCCTACAGCAAGAGGCAGATATCAAATATGTCCCCTAAGAAGTTTTAAATTAACTCTATTAATCTGTTTCTGACTTTAAGACAATTTTTAAAAAATAAATGTCTGGCTTAACATTTTACAAATGCTTCCTTTTAAATATTCATTCTTCTTCTGTTCACCACAAAAGAAAAAATGTGCACTGAGAATCTAAGTCAGGAGCAACTCAGTGAAATGAATCACCCAAGGCAACCCCCTCTCTCCCTCTCCACTTGGCGGACGGCTTGATCACACTTTAGAGCTTATTATCACCTAGAACTTCCTCATTTTCAAGATCTGACATTTTGAAATCTCCTCTTCACCTACAACCTCAATCTATTCACCTTTCCTATTCTGTCTCCTCTGTTTAATCTCACCTCTCCCTTTGTTATCCACCCCCAGGGACCCTGCTTTCTTTCTTTCTTTTTTTTCTCCTGTGCTGATTAATCTAGGAGAGGTACTCCATCCCCACTTCACCCAGTACAGGTCCTCAACATGGAAAAAGAAGGCATATTTTAGGTGTCTACAAATAGCCTAATACTTTAAGTTAAAACAAACAGATCCATAATGATATTGTAAATTTTTAAAGATAAGACGTAAGCCTTCAGAATTTTCAAACTTCCAACAGATTACTTCCAGCAGATCTCCAAGTGTCAGAGCTGAGCTTTCCTCTTCTCTTTCTCTAAATGTTTTCCCAGGAACCATTTAGTTAGTGTTAACCTCGCCCAGTCAGCCTCCTCTTGCTCTTGCCACCTCAAGTCAAGCACTTCTAATCAAATTCTCCATGACCTCTGAGATTTCTTAGTACTCTTGACCTTCCACTAAAGGTCTTCACTGGGCTGACTCAATTCACTTCTGTGTCAATCCCACAGTGCAATAGAGAAAGTCCCATAACACAACCTTGTGGAATTGCCATTCATCCAGTTCTAAGCATAGGCCATCGCTAGACCATCCCCTTTTTGTCTCTAATACACACCCCTTCTTCACTCCTTCCATATTTTCAAATCTATTGATGACTTTCTCGGCAAATTGCTTCACTGAGCACTCTTCAAAGAGGGAGGTATTTTAAGGGTTGTAGTTCAACTTTCCCTCAAGCACATTAAATGACAGAGTCAGGACACACTGTTGGTCTCTTTCCTCCAGCCTTAGTAGAGTGTCCCTGTTCTCTCTGAGTCCATGCCCTGCAGCCATGCTCCTGATCCCATCCTTGCCAGACTGCTCTCTCCAGCCTCCCTGCACCTTCCTGCATCTCCAGGCTCCCCACTCCACACACCTCCACACACACATATGGTGAAGACAATTGCTTTTGTTGAATAAAGATCATTTCTTCATCCTGCTTCTCTCTTCTTTCATTGCCAAACACGTTAAAAGAATAATTTAGATTCCTGGAAGCCATTCTTTCTCTTCCTTTTCTCTTCTTGAGCTCCCACAAATGGGCTTCAGCCTCACCAAGCCAATGAAACCATTCTCACAGAGCTCCTTATGGAACCCACTCATCCATATCCGGGTGGGGATGGGAATCCTAACCCAGTTTAAACAGCGCAGGAGAGAAAAGGAAAGAAAGAGTAGAATCAGTGGAAGTAGACAATGAACACAGCTTCTGCTCCTTCAATTTGTCCTCCTTTAATGCCGGCAAATGGACCAGTTCTTAAATTCTCACACATCTCTCTCTTTTCATGTCTTTGCACCCTCCTGTTCTGTCTCCCACCTCTCTGGCTGCTCCTACTCAGTCTCACTCACTGCAGACCCAGCTCCCCTTCATCTGCCTATCCCACCAGCAGCATTTTCCAACATTCAGTCTTGTCTTCCACAGTTTCTCTCTTAGAGACTGCAAACTCCATGTGTCTTCAATAATCATCTCTACATGTAGAGACTTTTGATTCCTGAGTCTCTGGCCTCTATTTCAACACTGAGTCACTGGCCCATCTCATCCTGATGTAGAGAGCTCAAGGAACAGGGTAAGAGCTTTTTATACCAACAGTCACATGGCTTTGGGCAAACTATATGACACCTGAGACTCAACTGATAATAGTAATAATAAATAATAATAATAGGACTTACTTCATAGAGTTAGTGGGTAATTATTCAGTGACATAAAAATAAGAAAATCAATTTATTTGTGTTGATTCAAAAAATACCTATAATACTATATCTCAGACAGGTTTATAATATAGTACTTTGCCAATAACAACTCAGTTAATCCTCAGAAGGACCCTGTGAGGCAAGCAGTATTATTATCCCCCTTTTCACAGATGAGAAAATTAAGACAGAGGTAACTTTTCCAGGTCACAGAGCTAATAAATGGCAAAGCCTCATTCCAACCAAGGCAGTCTAGCACCAGTTTGTACTCTTCACCATCACGCTAAAGTGCATCTAATTATTCTTCTTTCTGCATTTTAAAGCATTTTTAAAATCCAATTATTGTTTTTAAATGAAAAATCCAGAATGTAAGAGCACCTTGCACTTGAACTCTCTCTCCCAAGATGCATGTTGCTCAACACAATGCTATAAACTACAAACTCATTATCAGTTATATTTCCTCTCTCGCTCTTAAGAACCATGATTGTTCAATCCTATTGCATTGTCTCTGAAAAAGTGGTCTTATTTCCATTGCCCTACTTCAATTTTAGCCTGTTTAACAATTCAGCCTATGTTCACAATTGCTAAGTCTAGCTAAAGAATACACAAAAGTTCTTTAATACTTTCTTGTAACTTTTTCCTAAATGAAAATCATTTCAAAATAAATGATTGTTTTTAAAAAAAGAAAAAGTTAGCCACTCTCCTTGCTGCTTCCAGTACACAGAAACCTCATCATGCCCTCTCTCCTACCATTCCACTTTCCCAGACCCCTTCACCAAGTCTCAAAGCCTCACCATGCAGACCCAATAAAGTCTATATTACACAGGAAGCATGGAACGTTATCCATAAGCTCCTTGCCCACCCCTTCCATTCCAATTTTATGCTCACCATGCAGACCTGCACTGCACAGGCAGCAATGCAAGGTAATCCACAAGCTCCTCTTCCACCCTTCCCTTCCAATTTTATGATACCCTTCCCCATGCAACGTGCATGGTGCAGTCTAGCACCAGTTTTTTTCCTCCCCATTGTTCGGTTTCCCAGGCATTTGACCTCACTCCAGCATTCTCCTGCTTCCACACCTTCAAAGAGGTTATTTCTATTACCTATACCAGAACCCCTTTCTTCCTAAACATAAACATCAAAGTCACATTTTTCTGTCAAGGTCTAATTTGAATCCTGTTTATTCCCAATGCTTTCCTAAGTTCTACCCTGACCAAAAAAAAAAAAAAAAAAAAGTGATGACTTCTGTATTTAGCTTACTGTCTGAGTCTATTTGAGCTGCTGCTACAAAATACCCTAGACTGGGCGATTAATTAACAAAGTGTATTGCTTGCATTTCTGGAGGCTGGAAGTCTGTGCAAGATGAAGGCACTGTAGACTCAGTGTCCAGTAAGGGCTTGTATAAAGGGCCTTCTGTGAATCTCCACATGAAGGAAGGGCAATAAGGGATACCAGGCTCCTGAAAGCCACTTTCATGAGAGCACTAATCCCATTCACAAGGGAAGATTCCTCACAGCCTCATCACCTCCCAAGGCTCCATCCTAACACCACCACACTGGGATTAAGTTTCAACATATGAATTTGCCAGATGGATGATACAGACCATAATGCTTATCTCCATTCAGGCTTGTATGGGAAATTTTTTTTATGTGTCTTCTATCCACCAGATTAAAAGTTTGTAGAGGTTGGTAATATTATCCTTAAATTCTTGCCTCCTCTTACATAAATTCTGCAGAAATTATATATTTTATAATTCAAACAATCCGTGCCACCAGTGCTGATCAGAGATCTGGGACAGCAGATAGCAAGAGGTCAAAGAGAAGATGGCAGCACTTTCCACAAGCACAAACTATGTGGAGTTAGGCATGTTCCCCACTCCCCACACCTCCTACCTCTGCAGGGAATGGCAGAGAGGAGGAACATTCTCTCCAGGTTCCCTTATTCTAGAACAATACTTCCTTCTGCCTTGCCCTGCCTGCCTCACGTCTGGCACAATGTGCTCCACCAGTATGTGAAGCTTCTCTCATTGCATGTTAGAGCCTCACCCCAGAAGTCTAATGGTTTTGCTTGAATGGCTTTGTTTCTAAGTTTGCCTTTTAATTTTGTTGTTGGAAGGCAGGGTTCTAGGGATTGAACTCAGAATCACTGAGCTATACTTCCAGCCTCTAATTCATTTAAAGGAAAAAAATTAAACCATTCAGAGAAACTTACCAAAAGGAGTCTTCTAAAAAAAAAAAAAAAAAAAAAAGACTCCTTAGAAAGTTCTAGGTAGAAAGCAAAACATCAGGGCTCCAGAGGAATGGAAATTCTATTCCATTTGCTTTCAGGTCCTCTTTCCCCTAGTGTCACTCTCCTTAAGCATGGTGTCCCTCTCCCTCTAGTGCACATGGGGTTTTGTCAGATCAGGACTCAGATTGTTCTTTGATCTTTTCCTAATACTGATGGAAACTGAGGCCTGAGGTTTAGTCACTTGCCTAAGATTAAGTTGCCCTCAAGTGCCTCCAAGAGTGTTAGTGGGTTTATTTATTTTGCAACCAGTGTTTAGGATCCAACACTGAGATTTATGAGTTGAACACATAAGCCAGAAGAAAGGGTAAGATCCTTAAGGAAGAATTAGGAAAATGGTACAAGGCTAAGTTCTAGACATTGGGAAGCCTGCATTTAGGGAAAGCAAGTCACTCTAGGGTCCCCAAATATGGATTTTCTGTAAATCTCCAGGTGATTACTTTCCAAAACTTATCCTATTGTGAGGAAAATGAACATTCACCATTTTTGAGTAGGACTTAAATGAAAGATCCATTCTTTTTCCATTCACACATGCAGCAAGTACTAAGTAATGTCTATCACATACCAGAAACTATTCTAGTTCTGAGGACACATTAGTGTGTACAAAACAGACTAAGTCCCTGGTGCAGAGGATTTGCCAGAACTATACATTACTTCTGTTATCTTGTAATATATGAAACACAGAGACTTCTTAGAACAAGTTATTTTTTCTCTATGAACTTTAATTTTCTCACCTTTTAAGAGAAAATACTAAAACCTTACCACCCACATCTTATAGGGCTACAGTAATTGAATGAAATATCATCCATGAAGTGCCTAATATAGAGCTTCAACTCAGTAAATAACCATTAATTAGAAATTTCTAATGATAATTCAAGGCTACCCTAAAATCACCTAAGTTATTATCGCTGTCCTTCTGAACTTAACCTGAAGAATAACACATCAACAAGTCTTAAATCTAATCATTCAGACACACCCTTCACAATTTTTGATATTTCCACATTCAACTCTGCCCTTTAATCAATGCTTTATTGATTATAGATAAATAAGGTAATAACTGTAATGCCACAGGTTTCATGTTTCCTACTGCACAATAAAATCATAAGCAACTATTAAAAGTTAAAAATCCATTCATGTGACATAGCACCTAAATTAATTCAGATGTCACCATAAGTACACTGGGTCTGCTTTGGGAAACACTGCTCCATATGTTCAGCTTTTCAGAGCTGATCGAAATATCTAAATTTGGTTTATTTAAATGAAAGACATGTTGGAGTGCTCCAGGGTCTGCCCTCCTCTTACAGCCTCCACTGCTGCTCTCTAACACAGCCCCTCAAGCATCTTCTCCAACACAACCATCATGGTCTCCCACATTCTATGCCTTCCTCCCTGCAGCCTGTTTATAGGCAGCCAGAAATCAGGTCATGTCTCTGCACTGCCCCAAATGCATCAACAGATTGCCACCACACTTAGAATAAATGCAAAGATTTTACCATGGTCTACAACAGCCCTGCATGATCTGACCCCAGTCTGTCTTCCCCACCTCATTTCCTACCTTTTTCCCCACTGGAAGTATGGTTGCAGCAGTGTTGAATGCCACTCAGGCAGCCATGGCATCTGCTAATCCCTCTGCTTGCAGCACACTTTGCCCAGATGGTCATAGCTCACTCCCTCACTTCAGAGTCCTTCCCTGCACACCCAATTAAAAAGCACCTCCGCTGTCACTCCATTTCTGCTCCCCTGGCTTTACTTTCTCCATACCACTACCAAAAATTTAAATTACACATTCATGTGTTTGTTTCATGTGAATAGAGTGGAAGTCACTCAACAAACATTTGTTGATTAAAGGATTGAGTGAATGGGCAAAGGACAGATAATGAGTTTTCTTTGAATCATGTCCCTTTGAGGTTTCTCCAGGACATATAGAGTGGACAAATAAGAAAGGCAAACCTGGAGTTTTGGAAGAGGAAAGCAAAAAAGCAAGAACATAAATATAAAACTAAAAACTCAGACTCACCCACCAACTGCTGCTGGAATATTGGTCCTCAAATATAAAAACTGATTAGAGACAGAATAGAATTCAGGGATGGACATGGATAGGGGTGAAAAAGAAACCAACCTCATTATTGAAGAACTTGTAGCATTTAATTCAGTTTAAAAAGTGGGGAGGTAGCCAGGGCATGCAGGTAAACATTAAGATTTTCATTTAATGACAACTTACTCCTTCACCAACCTTTTAAGTCAAGTACAGAGAAGATAGAGTTTAATTTTTTTTCTCCGGTCTGTAGAAGTGCTAAAGAACAATTTTATTGCCAAAAGGGAGATGGTCAACATGGGGAAAAGAGTGAAATGACTTTTCATAGAACCCAATTTGCGACCTTCTTGTATACACACCATTCTCTCATAACTTTGTATTCCTCCACTCTTACTCTGAACTTCACCATGACCTGCTTTGGCCAGTGGGGTGTTAGCAAATGTGACGTAGACAGAAACTTGAAAAAACTCATGTGTGCTGCCACCTAGCATTTTATATGATTGGACTTGCCCATTTGCAGACCCTGGACACCATCATGAGAACAGGCCTGGACTGGCCTGCAGGAAGGATGAGAAATATATGAACAAGTATTGAGTTTCCCAATCAAAGCCACCCTAGACTTCCAACTAAAATAATCATAGCCCGTCTTAAATAAGTAGAATACCTCAGCAGACTAGCAAACTGATAAAAATAATGAATAACTAGGAGATTTTTTAAAAAGGAGGTTGAAGTATCTCCCTCAATTCAAATTAAAGATCGCAATTTTAAGATATTATTTTCTAAAAGGCAAAAGAATTAAAATGACAAATTACCTACACAAAAGAGGACTGTATATTCTAGTTAGTATTTCAAAAATCATTTGAGAACAATAAGATTATGAGGAAATATGTTCAGTGTGATTGCAAGTCAAAGCTTAACTATTAGCATCTGCTTAAATTATAAAAGTGGTGTAATCTTTCACAAGTATAAATGTCTTCCATTGAGTAAACCATTGCTTTTCTTTGCGGGCTCCAAAAAAAGTAAAAAAAAAAAATGGAACCACATATGTTTTCTTCATCTTTTAGTAATTCCACTCCAGCGTCATTATAGGGGACTTTTCATTTCTGCAGCACGACAGTCTTTTTTTATTAAAGGAAACTATTTCTTCTTTTATCCTTAAAAAATTAATAACTTTCTTGTTTACATGCTAGATTTGCTTAAAGAACTGTACCTAAAATAAACCAGTAATAATTTGCTTCTGTTCAATCTTTTGTGCCAGCATAAGTCCTACTCTGCCTGCCTCCGCCCCCTGCCCCCCAAGGTTATCCTTCTTTCCTTTTTCTCTGCTTATTTCCCAGGAGCTGTGCACCAAAGCATAAAGTCCCACATGAGAGAAGTGACTAGCAAAGCCGAGAACTGAGGAATACATATGCTGCTTAAAGAGGCTTCCCACCCAGCCTCTTTCAAGCTCATGGTCTTGGACCAGCACAGTTGACAATTTTAGTTCATGCAGAATCTGTTTTATGCTCTGTTCCATAAACACAGACAGTTTTGTATGAGGAAAAAAAAAATGGACTAGGGCTGGGGTTGTGGCTCAGTGGTAGAGTGCTTGCCTACCATGTGTGAAACACTGAGTTCGATCTTCAGCACCACATAAAAAAATTAATAAATAAAATAAAGTTATTTTTTAAAAGTGAGCTACATCAAGAACATCACCAAAGAGGCAAGTAATGACAGGCGCTTAGAGAGTCTTCTCATATGGGTGGTTGTCATGTGCTCCTCCGTGTATAGTTAGGAAAAGCCTGGATTTTTACCTCCCTTTTACAGGCAAAGGGATGGCAAAGCAACCTCCCTGAGGTTTCTCTTTTGTAAAGTGACTGACTCAGAATTCCAACCCAAGTTCAGCATTCTTTTCTGGACACTGTGTTCCTGAATAATACAATGTTGGTGGGGGAGCTTTAATGGAAAAGATAAGGAACAGAAATATATATATGAGAGGGGAAAGAACAGAGATAAGTAAGAAAAAAAGTCAACAGAGGCATTTACATTTACTTTGAACAATCGAGTGGGAAAAAATCAGGCTACCAACTGGTAACATTTCTAGAACAACATTACACAGAAAGCAATCGAGAGATACATAATTTTACATCATATTATGTACTGATAACAATAGAGTTACAAATACTAAAAGTGAAGATTCCCACACAACTTTGCTTGACAATCACATTTTCACCTCCTCCTAGTGTTCTAAATTTGCTGTTGTGGGCTGTTTGTTCTTTCTCCAACATGGGCTACTGCTATAGCAAATTCTAGTTTATCCAAAATATATTTAAGGGATGCGGTGTTCAAGATAATTTAATAGGTAGATTAGCTGAGATAAATAATAGCAGGATCCATTTATTTCGGACTCAGTCCAGTTTTAAAGCTGTAGGTCAGGGTTTGGCAAACTTTTCCTATAAAGGGCCAGAGACTAAATACTTTCATCTTCCTAGGCCATAGGGACTCTGTGGCAGCTGCTCAACTCTGCTCTCATAGTGTAAAAGCAGCCACAGACAAAATGTAGAAAATTGAGAGTGGCATTCCAATAAAACTTTATTTAAAAAGTAACATATTTGGCCCACAGGCAGTTTTCCAAACTCCCGCCCACCATTACCCATCGCCCACTCCAACTCTAAAACATAACCCTTATCCGGAAGAAAAAAATGCACTTGTGTACTCATTTGCTCTTAGGGGAAAACAGACTCTTAGTGAATGCCTACTCTCTCATTTTATACCCAGATTTTAGAAATGAGGCTATTTTCTTGCTTAAAGAGTAAAGCAACATAAAAGCAGAAATTTTAAAGCATGGTTTTTAGCATAGGCCAGTATCATGAAGACAAAAATCCTTGAGAATATAGCCAGACGGCTGAAATTGCAGAGTAGTCCTGGCCAATTGGTGTAAATGCAAAACACTCTGCCTGAACCCCTTAATATCACCATAATCATCTCAGTATCACCTTGACAATGCCACCAACTCAAAGTTCCATTAACAATGACTGACTCACCAAAGGAAAGATTTCTATTTAACCTCTTTAAGGCAGAAGAAGCCTAGACATGAAGGATCCATTTGAAAAGATCCACAAAAATTTGCTACGCCCAGAAGTTTAGAAACTGCCTGAATGAACTGCAGTTGAAAATACATTCTGTGAAATAGCCAATTCCCCAGATACTAGCAATTGGACAAGAAGCCTTTATAAATCACTTCTAAATCATTCCAGCTGTTCTGTGTATATTAATTTACTTAATCTCCACAAGAATCCAACCAGGTAGCTACTATTATTATTCCATCTTTCTGATAAGAAAACAGAGGTACATGGAGATTAAATAATTTGCCAAGAGCAACAAAGTCAACTCAGCAGTAGAGCTAGAATCTAAACCCAGGCAATAGACTTAATAACTACACTGTGATAAGGCATTCTCTAAATCCACATGTGGACTTCCTAGTTTAAAGACTAGAAAGATGATAACACATATTTAAGCTCTCTTCTAAACACAATATGATCTTAAGAATTTAAAGATGAAGGCATGTCAGTGTTTTTCTGTACCTCAGGGTAAAAGTTGTGTCTACTATTTCTGTTCAGTTTCACCAAAAATTTTTTTTTTAAAAAAAAGGCTTTTTGTTTGAATGTTAGACTGAGATTTTATTCTTTTTCAATGCTGCGTTTAAAAATGTTCTTGGAATGAGCCAGGAAAATAAACAAGTATATGAAGTTATGGGAAAATTCTCTTCAGGCACTTCTAGTTCAATCAGATAAATGTGAGGATATGAAATGAATTAGTTCTTCTATTTTTTAGGTCAGAATATGAAGGCTGAAATGAATTTTTATTTGTTGTCTTTATTTCTTAAACAGCTTGGTTGTAAATTTGGCTTATATGGAAGCAATTTGGTTGTTAAAATAGCTGAGGTTATGATTGGCTTAACACCCAACAAAAATATTTAACCTAATATATCCATGGTAAAGGACTAAAATAAGTTTATGATGTTTTATTCAAAGAAAATTTAAAGTTTATAAGGGAATTTTAAATAGCAATAATTTGAAAAAATATTTTTGTTCATTGAGTAGGTGTCTGTGCTCTTTTGTATTTGTGAAATGAATGTTTTAATTAATCCCTGGAAGTTCAGAGTACAGAAAATATTAGCTCCTAGGCAATAGAGTGCCTGTGAACCAAACTTAGATTTATTCCACCATTGGTTCAACTTCATGCAAAAAAACGTTCCTTGCCAGCCTAGGTGTCCATCAACAGATGGATGGATAAATAAAATGTGGTGTGTATACACAATGGAGTTTTATTCAGCCATAAAGAAGGCTAAAATCATGTCCTTTCCAGAAAAATGGTTAGAACTTGAGAGCAAAATAAGCCAAACTCAAAGTCAAGAGTCATAAGTTTTCTCTCATATGCAGAAGCTACCGAGAAACAAGGGAGAAGAGATTGGGGGTGGGGGTGGTCTCATGAAAATAGGAGGGAGATCAGTAGAGTAGAGGAAGGGGATGGGAGGGCTGGAAAGAAGACAAACTGGGGAAGGAGATTGACCAAATTATACTGTTACATTGTGTGCGTGTACAAATGCATAGCAATAAATTCCTCTGTTATGTGTGATTATAATGTACTAATAAAAAGCAGAAAAAAAGAAAAAGAGAGTTCTTCCAAAACCGTGCACTTAGTTTATTTATAACAGTCCTCTCCAATAAAAATCCACACAACATTTATAAAACACTCAAGGAACTGTGTGGAGTGGCTCACTTTCAATCAGTCATTTCATTATTGTTTCTAGTTTTTCATTTTCTTCACCCTTCTCTAAAACCTCAAAGCTAGAGATTGAAAAGAATCTCACAAAGAAGTGCATGGGCAAACTGCAGAGAAAAAAAAAATCTCAGGACCACTTTTCACCACGGGACATAAATATTAAATCATAACAATCTCTGTAATCATAATATTCCTTTATATTTTAATAGTCTTGGAAACATACGGATTAAGAAGTTAAATCGTATTCCCGATTATTTGTAATTTTCATATATAGTAAATATTACATTTTTTTAGATTTAACTTATTGGTTATAAGAAACGATAGACATCCTAAAGAATGAAGGTGGGTAATGAAATGAAAAAAGAAAAAAAGGCATGGCAAAAATTGGTTAGTGACCACTGGATGGACTGAACGTTTACATTTCCCTCAAATTCATATACTAAAATCTAATCCCTAATGTAATGGTGTTTTGAGATGGGGACTTTGAGAAATAATTAGGTCATCAAAGTGGAGTCCCAGTAAGTGAGATTAGTGCCTTTACCAGAGGCCAGAAAGCTAGCTCACTCTTTTCCACCATGTGAAAATACAATGAGAAGTCAGCCTCTGCAACCCAGAAGGTGACCCTTACCCAAACCCAACCCCTGGCACCCTGGTCCCAGACTTCCAGCTTCCAGAACTATGAAAAATACATTTCTGGAGGCTGAGGTTGTAGCTCATTGCAGAGTGCTTAGCTAGCATGCTTAGGGCCTTAGGTGTGGGCTCTCGCACCACACAAAAAAATTAATTATAATAATAATAAAATATATTTCAATTGTGTGTAAGCCACCCAGTCTTTGGCACTGTTATGGCAGCCCAAACCAAGACAACAATCCAACCAACTTGCTGTTCTTCCCAGGCACAAGTAGGACAATATTCCTAGCCTCCCTTCCACTAGGCAGGGTCAGGTAATCAAGTCCTGGCCAACAAAAAGTAAGCAATCTTCTATGTGTTTTCTCCTTTGCCAAAACACCAGCACCTGGAAACTGGCCGTGGCAGGACAAGGAGAGTACACCACAAGAACATCACTTGAATAAATGAGAGGAATCTGCCCATCAAGAACACCCATGGTAGGCATTAGTTGAGGGGGAAACTCCCAGGTTAAGCCAAGATTTTATAGGTTATGGCCACTAACATTGCCAAAACTAATGTACAGAAACTAATCCAGAGATCTAAATAACTGAAAATAGGTCTTCTAGAATGGTAAAATTTTATTCCTTTCCTGACTAGGTTAGATTTTTTAGGTCATCATTGTACATCTTAGATCTCATTCACATATCTTCTATTAAATATCATGATGATAGTCTTAGCTGCAAAATACACACAAACTTATCAATTTTTTTAAGCAACCTTAAATAGAATACATTTGTAGTATATAAGAAATATCATAAAATGAGGGCAGAGGTCTGGATTCTAGTCTCAGGTACGGTGGTCCACCTTATCCAAGGGGATATGTTCCAAGACCCTCAAAACCAAATACAGTACCAAACCCTATACATACATACAAAGATTTAATATCTTTTCCATCTTACTAAGCACTTATCATACTTTGTGGTCAAAACTTTTGCTGTTTGCGATATAATAACAAGTCTAGCACAAATTTATTTTTCTTTCTTTACATTTTCACAGATAGATTTGTTCTTCCTTAGCAACTTCCCCATGCTATCTTTTATTCTTAGAGAACTTTTACCTTTTCATTTAAAGGAAGTACTTCAATAGTTTCTTTTTGTCATATTGCCAACATCACTAGTATTGTGATTTGGGACGATTATTAAGTAAAATTAGGGTTACTGAAATAGAACACTGGAATACTATGACAGCCAATCTGATATCAAAGAAGGCTACTAGGTGATTGATGGACAGTATGCAGTGTATACAGTGTGGATACACTGGACAAACAGATGGTTCACACCTGGGGCAGGTTGAAGCAGGACAGCAAGAGATTTTATCACACTGCTCAGAGCATGTGCACTTTAAAACTTATGAAGTGTTTATTTCTGGAAACTTCCAGAAGCCAAAACCATAGAAATTGAAACTACAGATAAACAAGAGGCTACTGTATTCCAGATGCCTTTCTTAATTCTACAGAAATAAAATAACAAACCAATAATATCTTGAAGCCACCATTTGTCTACAAAATATGGTGACTGGACTAAATAAGGTGAGAGACTCTACAATTTTATAAGAGAATTTATATATTTCTACCCCATATTTTCATGTACATACTACAGGCCATTCATTCCTTTAGTATCATTATTATCATAATAGATATAACAATATCAGATACTATAATATATAATAATATACTTGTTAAAGTACATTAAATATTTTGAGGGGAAGAACAGTAATCCCAAAGTTAATCCTTTCTCTTCCAGAATTACCCTGAGAAAATTCTGAAAACATGAAATAAATACCTACTAGGCTGTAAGCTCCTTGAGAAAATCTTGTCCTATTCATCTTTGTGTGTCTAGCTCCTAACTCCTGATTTTTGCTGAATGAATAAAGTGCTATTAGGAAATTTAAAAAACACTCACTTCCTATAATTTTTAATTACCGAAGCGGTGCTCTTTTATATTTTCCAAAGGTATGAGAAAGCCAGGACAATGGTTGCATACTTCCTCTATTATTTCATGTTTTTAAAAAGTGGTTCTACAGGTGACATGGGTAGCTGCTTCAGCTGAACCAATACCCCTGACAGGAGGTCATCAAACTCATGACAACAGTGAGCTAAAATATAGGACACAGCTGTGGCCAGCTACAAAATTTGAATGATTTTCCAAAGAAGAACCAGCTAGAATTTAGGAACTCAAAAACTGCTGACTTTCTAAATTGTTTAGAAAGTCATTTTTGACCATTCCATTTTATTCCTAGGATGAAAAGACCCAGGAATAAGAATTAACTTAAAACCTACATGATTATTCTATTAATGAAATTTAATAGAGTCAAGATAGGAATAAAAAAATATCTGTCATTCTGTTTTCTAACTCACTTTCTCCTATGAGGAAACATTGACCCATAAAACTTGACAATAACAGCTAAGCACAGGCTGCAAAGGAATGCTTATCTAACTGTTGGCTTAGGGCTTTATCTACATGGAAGGAAAATTATGACACAAGCCTAGCCAAAAAACTCACCCTGTTTGAGGGAAGTAGACAGCTTGGAAATTTAATTAAACCAGTAAAAAATTGTATCTGATATTTACCATTTTTAAACTGACAAATTATATTTTTATTAGAATAATAGTTGCAACAAGTGACACTCATAAGGCACTGGGAAATTAACTAAATGTGTTTGCACATACGATACCACATTTACTTACCACAGTAAAGTTACTGGTATTTTTAATATTCAAGCAATGGACAGATAAGGACTGAGACTCTAAAGGCCTTCATAACATTTCAAGATCAAACAATGAAGACTTGCTTTGCTTTAAAAGTATGCCTCATGCCAGGTGCAGTGGCACCTGCCCATAATCCCAGCAGCTTGGGAGGCTGAGGCAGGAGGATCACAAGTTCAAAGCCAGCCTCAGCAATTTAGCAAGGCCTTAAGCAAGACCCTGAATCTAAATAAAATAAAAAAAAAGGGCTGGGTTTGTGGCTGAATGGTTAAGTGTTCCTGGGTTTAGTTCCCAGTACCAAAAAAAAAAAAAAAAAGTACTCCTCATTACTGGGAATATGTTATTAGAAATAAAAGACACTAGCCCTAGTGCAATGAGTAGCTATCATAATATTGTTTATGGTGGTAGAGCACAATGCAAATTATAGATTCCACTATCCTCTCCTGAGCTCTTCCTCTTTGTTGTTCTAATATTCACCAATCCCATCAACTACCAGAACACCTGCCATTATTTTCATTTTACATAAAGAAAGGCTCAGAAATATTTTATAACCTAAGCATGATCCATCCTACTGACAACCAGACTAGTTCACTAAGATGATCTGCTTCTTGAAATCAGAAATCAAGGGAACACAGTTTTGGCTGGTGATCAATATAATGGGAAATAATATCACTGATTGACCTTAAATAATTAAGATGGAATAACTGATTGTCTTGAAGCTCCTCTTCCACCAGTGAATAATGTCTTTCTCCACAAAAGGAGGGAATGACTCCAATCGAAAACATTTAACTCCTTTGTGATATGTTTTATTTCTTGGGGAAGGGTGGATGTTTATTTCATTTGTTTTGTTCCACTCTCTTTAAAACATGTTCAAGGTGGGAAAGCAACTCTTTTGAAAAGGCCAACTAGAAATAATTCAATTCTCAGCAAGATTAAGCAATCAGATCCATCCTATATATAACACAGGAAAAAAATGTCTTAGGGAAGTGCAAACTTTTCTAAAAACAGTCTTTTTTTAAATGGAAAATATAATCCAATCAAGAAGCAATATTCTTTTTCAACTTGGATTCATGTCATCGCATTAGTAGGTAGTGCTAATAGTTTCCAAATGCCAATGTGTATTCATGAACATTTAGCAAACTCCTCGTGACGTAATACATTCCTTCTTGGATATATCTTTTGTCAGATCCATCTGTCTTTGGAGATATGCATAATTTTTCAGAAGTTTATCTGAAAAAGAACTTCCAAAGTCAGAGAAAAATAGTTTTCAAAATAGAAATAGAGAAAAGAAAGATTAATTATTGCTGTTTTAGAGATATTTTTCTTTATCCACAGCATCTTGCCCACAGCCTACTCTCACTGGACACCGAGGGTTTCTGGGCTCCTCTTCACAAGAAAAAAATGTGACTCCATCACCTCCAGGAAAACCGAAGAGCTGAAGGACCTAGAGGAAGCACCAATGCAAGAAGCAAAGGCCCCTAGTGTCGACCCACCACACTCTCCTGGATCTTTCACCCCAGGTTTCAAACACCCTCTGAATTGTACAGGCAGCTGGTTCATGTTTGAAAATTAAGCATAAGTATTTGATGCATATCAGCAACAGCCCAAGCAAGGAAACTTAAAGAATGAAGGCAGAAAAAGACAAGAGGGAATGTAAGAACTACCTTAAGAGAGCTGCACCTACCCTAGGAAAAGAAAGGGAAGCCAGGAAGCCTTTTCTACCCCACCACTTCTTAAGCTTAGATGGCCCCACCCGCCAGGACAGAGGAGATCACATTCCTTTTATAAATGGGGTACTTTCTTCCACTAATACAGTCAGTTGGAAATAGATAACTGGATAACTAAGAATGTGTCAGCCATTCCTATTAGCACCTATGGGCAAAGAAACTCAATAATGAACTTGGTATTCTGTCTCAATAGAGGAACTCAGTATGCCATTTCTTCATTAAGTAAATACCTCTCTAAATGGATATATCAGACTTACATTTGTTTAAGACTATCTATTTTACATATACTCGGTTGATACAGAAAAGGACTCTATGTCAATTACTTCTTTCTTTTTATGAACTTGGTCCCCTGGTGTGACCTAAAAGGGGAAATATTTCAGAAAATGAAAACTCTCTTAACAATAAAATTCTCATTCCCAGTGTGATCTAAAAACAAAATTTTGCAAAAACACAACTAATATTTCCCTCCTGCCAGCTAAATTATGTCAGTTCTTTAAATAGGTGCAACCAAAGATAAGTCTATAATGAGTCTATCAATGTTCTTTTAAAAGTAATTGGCAAGGAATTACTATAAATATTAGAAGTTTATATTTTACACAACAGTATTTTCTTCTTAACAATTAATCACTCCTTCCCGGGGGCATGTAATTAATTTATGCTTGAAATCTGTATATAACACAAAGATATAACATATATTTGAATATATAAGTCTAACAGGAAAAATTAAATTAAAAAGCAACCTGGAAAACCACTCAAAAATATTTTGTAAATGGCCTAGTTTGGTGCTGTATTAAGAAAAGTATGAAAATTATTCATGAGGATGAAAACTTATTTCTACTAACTTCATAGGCAAAAGCCCCATTTAATTAGAAGCTAGGAGAAAATCAATAATGATGTAAAGGTAAAATATGAACTGCTTACATTTACCAGTTTTTACTCAGTCTGGCAATATAAGCTATCAATGATAATAAAACACTGATGCTTTGCAGTCTCTCATTTCAAGCTGCTCCAGCTTTATCCAAAAACTATTAGCAAGAGAGCTTCCCCCCAACAATTACACAAACCTAACAACGACTGCCTGGGACCATTTGATCTGCTCCACCACAAATCCTCGCACACATACTTGCTTCTGTTTCGGCTGTATCCTTGTGTGTTTAATGTACTTCTCAAGAGGCTTTGAAAAACAAGCTCGTGGTTTCCCATTCAGCTCTACCACATAAACTGAACCAGCAAAGAACATTTTTGTACATATAAAAATTTCTAGTTATTCATGGTGTATGTCTTTAATTAGCTTCAGATTTCTGAGAAGAAAACTACTGCTGCTGTCATTTCACATTTCTCCTTCTGTGTCTAACTGCTATGTACCTGTGTCCCGAAAAGGATTTATTATCATCTCTCAGTTTTGGACCATGGGGGTGGAAACCCTTGAAACTTGCCTGACTCCAGCGCCCTCGGTGCTCACACACCGGCATCCTGTTTAACCTGCTCGTGTTGGAGCTTTACCACGGTACAGACCCCATGCAAACAAACTGGGCTAACAAACGCATCAGCCAGCCTCCTTCAAAATGCAGCCTGACTATGATTCATGGCCAAAAGCTATAATAACCCTGCCATGTCCTGGAAGCTTTAAGATTCATTGCGTTGAACTTGACACATATACTACAGCACCTTAAAAACGAATCATCTGCTAGTTCAGTATTTTCTTCTCACAATCACTCCCTCCCGGGGCATGTAATTAATTTACTGCGCTTAAAAAAAAAAAAAAAAAAAAAAAAAGTCAGGATTACTCACACAGTCTTGAAGATGCAATGTCAGCTATTTAGGACAGAAACATCCAAGGCCGTGCTAGAACTCAATTACAACTACATATGCATTAAAGCAGGAACTGGCAGGCCTCTGGGCTACAGCAACTATAGGGCTTGTGCTTCCCGACTGCCGGGCTATAATCTATGAAACTGAGCCCAGATCCAGCCAATCAGTTCACTCCTCATAACAAGTCTAACTGGCTCTGGAAAGCTGAAAGGGCTGCACTGGAGCAACGTAGATGAGATATTCCACACAATGATCTGCTTATCTAGAATCACTTTGCCTGGAAAGATCAGAGAAAAATCACTTTGTCTAAGGAAAGGACAGGTGATCTGGCAAAACCACCACGGGACCTGGAGCAAGATCCTCTGGCTTGGCAGTTCAGCGCTGCCGGCATTAAAGGACCTGAGGCTCCCCAGAAACCAGAGGGCAACCACCACAGCAGCAAAACACCAAGGTAATTTTCATCTCCCTTTTTATTTTTAGTAGGAGTAATGCTCAGTGAAAGGGATCCACATTAAGGAGCTTAGGCAACTCACTAGGCTTTGTTTTTATTTCACTTTTCACTATCCTAAGCTTTTGTAGAATGAATTCTTATTAAGTATGAGTAGAGAGAGGCTTAATGTTCCTGAAATAAACTTGAAAGTAAAATGGTCAGTTGTAGAGGCCAATAGAGAACTGTCCAGAAGTGTTTTAGAGCTACCTTTCCAGGTGGGCAGCCTTTTCATTCATTCATAGAAACAAGGGTAAATGGGGCTGGCAGGGAGGAGGGAGAAAGGGGTTCAGGAGCACAATTGCCTGCTTTCCCTATCTGGGAGGAAATAACTACACCTAGAGAGAATACTGGGAAGTTACTGCCTTCCTCCTCTGACTCTTGGCACTGAGCACAGAAGAATGTTCCACAGTGGGAAGGTTGCGATAGAATACCTTCAGAATCACAAGAGAGAGTGACAGTGCCCCCATGGTCCAGGTTGTACTTACTAGCTCTTGTTTTACTTTTTCCTTTTTTTTTTTTTTTTTTGTTTTGTTTTACATATTTTCTTTACAATACCTTGCTTATTTTCCATTACATTTTTTTTCAATATTTTTTAGTTGCAGATGGACAAAATATCTTTATTTTATTTATTTATTTATGTGGTGCTGAGGATGGAACCCAGTGCTCCCCACATGCCAGGCAAGCACTCTACCACTAAGCCACACCCCAGCCCTTATTTCCCATTACATTTTAACTGTTAGTTATGCCAGTTATTTGTTATAACATATTTCTAAATTAGTAGTTATTAAAGGAGCAGTGGGAAACATTTTTAAATCAAAATTACTATAGAAGTGACTGATATAGGAAAGCATAAACAACCCCAGAACAGGATTGACATACACATAACCCCAGCCCCACACAACTTGAATACTTAACATTCTTTACCTGCTGACAGTTCCTTCCAAGTCCTTAGCAAATTGTTTCTTTAACAAATTTTGTAGCAAGTATAATACTAGCAACAACAACAAAAAAAAAATTTTGCAGTAAACTTTTAAATAACTAAATCAGTCATTATGCTTTCAAAGTGACAACAGAAGTTACACAATATTCAGTTTGTGTTGTTGGATTTATAAGTTCCAAAAGGTAAAAGCTAAAAAGAAAATCTTGCTTTGTTTAGTGGTAAAATATAAACAGCAGTAACGGAAGAGACATTTATGCACTTTTTGTTTGCTGTAGATAATTGACTAAATTCAACTGGAGATTTGACTCCAGGAAGAAAAAACAACAATATATAGAGAATAGAAAAATTATAATCTATTGGAAGTTTCCTCCCAGGGTTTATTCTTTCAATTGTCCAATTTAGCCAGGGAAGACTATTTCTGCTCTGTATAAATAGGTTTTTATTTAATTTAACCTGTATTTATTTGTATTTATTTGCTGCTGACTATAGTGACCACATGAAAACAGAAACTTCTGAGAAAGTCAGGCTATTAGCACTGCTGTCCCTTTTACTCAAAGATAATATAGATTATTTAGTCTAAAATGAAAAACAAGTCCTTAAGATAATACTGGCATTGAATTCTCGATATCAAACTCCCTGCTTTTCACTCCCTTAATAAAACTCCATTAAAATCCCCTGCACTCTCATATTCAAATCTCTATTTTCAACCAACTAAGCCAAGAATATTCTAAACTGTGTTACATAAGTCATTACCCAAAAATTTCCCATAGAAAAAACTCACCACCTACAACTTTAAAGAAAATCATCTTGCTGTCTAAGACAATGGCCAACAATCATAGGGCAAGTTTGGAATTGAGTTTTCACAACTTTTGAACATTCTCTGTGTAACTGAGTTTTCAACTGACCCCTGGCTTGATCCTTGGCCCTTAAAAACACCAAAAGTTTTGTTTAACTCAACATTAAACTGTTCATTTGTTACTAATGTTCACCCCAAACCACATTCATAAGAATTTTCTAAAAGAACAGCACTGCCTTCCCTCTTAGACTCATAATGATCACAAAAACCTGAGACATGTGCCTGTAACTGGGCATTTTCCTGGGGATTTATTTTCTATACCCTATTGAAACACAATTCTATGACCAAAGCAAGAACTAATGTGTGTGTGTGTGTGTATCTGTATCTATATCTAGATAGATAGATAGATAGATAGATATGATAGAGATATTTATATAGATATAGATATGATCTTAGGTACTATAATCTTCTTTTGCCTAAAACTGCTAATGCAACATGTCAGAGTCTGCTATAGCAGGCATCCTTTTCAATTCATTAGGACTTATATTAGCAGGTTCTGGCTAGAGAAACTCTTTCCTGTCATCACCATCAGTTGATATTTGTTAGCTATTGCATCAGATACTGGCTAAGAAGCTCATGGATCCAAGAGTCACCCAAACAGCTGAGTTCAGTTCTTGGTCCTATTTCCTTGATCTTAACCCCAGAGACAATGATTAAGATGATCCCCAACAGAAAAGTAATTCAGGAATGCAAACCCTTTTCTGAACAAAGAACTGTCAGCAAATCTCAAGAATCAGAGCAGCTATGGTTGACTGAGAAATTTCTCCAGACTTGGGCCAAGAATGATTTCTGGGCCCATAAGCTAATTTGCCTAGCCCTTAGTTTATGGAGCCAAAGTCACTCATGAGAAAATTATAGGAAACATTCAGACCCACCATGTCAGCACATCAAACCAATTAAGACTAGCAGGGCATTAACTCCATCCCAGGTGACATGGATAAATAGCCCCAGTATTTTCACTATGCTAAGACCTGCTAAAGAAACCCCAGTCTGCGGGATGTTCCCTGGTAGGGAGCAGCTGACAGTTCTAACTCTACCGCTGGGAGCCAGCATCTCAGGATGTTAACTGAAAGAAAAATACTTGCTTGGAAAATGTCAATGAGAAGACTTGCCTCATCTTAACAAAAATATTTTAATTTAAATTAAAAAGCATGGGTAGTAGAGATGTGAGTCTGAGGTCACTTTAGGTACTAAGCTTATATTCTTGGTTCAGAAAACAAATCACTTTATCTGGGCACACAGACCTGAAAATGACTTTGCCTTTTGCACATAGGGGGAATTCTTAGTGGTTGGTTTGTTTATTCATTCGTTCATTTGTTTGTTTGTTTTGTGGTACTGGGGATCAAACCTAGGGGCCTATGCATGCTAGGCAAACACTCTACCACTAAGCCACAACACAGCCCTGTGTATTATTAATTCAGTCTCTCCTAAGAATATGAACACACAGAACCATACTAATAATGCATGTGACAAGACTCTAAAATATATTACACTTAAGTGTAACACAAACTATCAATTTTTAAACTCACATAGTCAAAACTCTTCTTGTAAGTAATGAGACCTTAACACAGGATCAGTTTTCTGTGGTCTTGTTCTGTGTCTAAGTTTCTCTCAAGTATTATGACATGGTATACACAAAAATTGGTAATTATGTAATTAGTAAGAGAAAACTTTGGGAGATACATTACTAATGTCATGCTAAAATTATATCTTGGTTTCTAAAAGCAAAGATGTAAAGCAGTAGAACATAGAGGTTGAGGCATAAAATTTGAAACCAGACTGCCTGGGTTCAAATCCCAGCTCTGACCTTTCCTGCAGCATCTTGGGCAAACTACTTAATAGCACTTTGCCTCAGTCTCCTCAAATGTAAAATGGTGCCATGCTATCTCCTAGGACTGGCGTGAAGATTATGAACAAATGCATGCCTACAACTGAGCCCATTACATGGCAAGTGTTCAATAAAATTATCATTTTGTTTATTAATTTTATTACAATAAATGTACACAATATTCAAAACAAAGGTAAATTATTTAAACAGGTAGATGTGGTGAAACATATCTATTCTCATTACATGTTTCTTGAGGCCTCCAAGAGAATAACACAATAAGGTGGATAGGTCACTGTTTGTTAATTGTCAGTTTTCTGCCTAGTTATAACTTGACACTTTTCACCCTGCCCTTCATTTAGTGCTTCACACAAGGACACATACCTAGGACGTGACATAGAGGGGTAATTGCAGTAGATATGATACATATGATAGTTGGCACAAAGTTCAGGCTAGTTAAAGATTCCTGCATGAAAGGAAAAAAAGTAATGGAAGTCATTAATCTTCACTCCTGGTATAATAACCGAAAGAGATTCCAATGGGGAGGGAAAAAGAGAGAAAGAGAGAGAAAGAGAGAGAGGGAGAGTTACCTATCATGAACAGCTGTGCTGATTATCCACAATACATGAACCGTGTCTGGAATTCATGCTGAATTCCCAGCTTAAAAATGGAAGAACATTGAAGCTAATTATCTCGTCTCCTCCCAGCAGTGAGGGACTTTTCAGAGAGGGAGAATATTAACTGAGAGTTAGACAGACTCACTGAGAAGGGAAAAGGAAAATACATAATGTGCTTGAAGGAATGTGTACACTGGGGAAGGAGTATAGACTTCTACACTCGTTCATTCACTCACTCATGAGGAAGCCCCACCCTCATCCTCAGCTTTGACACAAATACCCACCCTTAAGCACACCCTTCCCTGGCACCCACAATCTAGACCAAGAACAATGATGTCCATCACTGGGAGCCCTTCCTGTCACTCCTCTTCATAGAAGGTGATTACTCACTACTGAGTAAATTAATGAATCTGTACTACTTGCCACATAAACTAGCACTAAAAGACAAACAATGAACAAATTGGGGGACATTTCAGTTTAGCAAAAAAAATAAAAGGCCTAAAAATGAAATGTAGGGCAAGATCAGAATTACAATGAAATCAAATGTTAAGACTTAATAGACCTGAGACAAATTTTGCTATAGGCAGGAATCATCTCTGATCTTTCTCAGCAAGTTGATAAAGAAATGCAGTAAGGGGGCTGGGGATGTGGCTCAAGCGGTAACGCGCTTGCTCTCCTGGCATGCTCGGGGTGCTGGGTTCGATCCTCAGCACCACATAAAATAAAATAAAGATGTTGTGTCCACCAAAAACTGAAAAATAAATATATATATATAAAAGAAATGCAGTAAAGCCCACTATGGTTGCCAGAAATAATCATATATTTGAAAGCTTTGTGTGGGGCCTGGCTAAGAGTTGAATGAGCTAAGCTAAGTCATTTTGATTCTAATTATCCTGTTCCTAGCAGAAGAAGGATTGGGGGTTAAGGGGTATCTAGGACTCAGCAGTGGGTCTTTATGTCTGCCTTCTCCCTCAATTGGTTCAGCAACAGAATTGGACATGGAATCCCCCTCCCAGATCCCATTCGTACCATTGAGGCGTCACCACCTGAAACATTGCTTATGTCTAGGAGGTGGCCAAGGGGCACCAGGCATTCACTGAAGAAGAGGAGCATGGGAGGTGTTGGAGAATTTTAAGAAATAAAATAACTGCTCTGGTTCAGATGTGTCCCCTAAAGTTCTATATGTAAAGGCTTGGTCCTAGGATGGCAGTATTGGGAGGTGCTTAGGTCACTGGAGACATGTCCCTGAAGGGAATTGTGGGACCCTGGTCCCGTTCTCTGCTTCCTGATTCATGTTCAGTTTACTCCATCATGTACTCCCACCATGATGTGCAATCACTGCCGAAAGCCCAAACAACTGGGGCTACCCAAAATTGGAGTAGAACTCTGAACTAGAATAAACCTCTCTTTACTTCCTAAGTAGCCTGTGTCAAGTAGTTTGTTACAGTGACAGTAAGCCAACTAACATAGTAACCCTTAGAATTGAGACAGGTCTAGTTATCTTTAGCCCTTCTCTTACTTTTGCCCCCTCCCCTGCCCCAAACTCAGTCTCCCTGTGTTCACCAGCTTCCTCCTCCAAAGTGACCCACAAAGGGACCTACCCTCTCTTCTCACCAGATGAATCTTTCTAAGCCATTCCCAGAGCAATAGATAAAACTAGCCTGTGAAAATATGATTAAATGTTTCTGCTACCTTCCAACTGGTATTTCATTTTATAGGGCTTTCCAGAAATAAAGCTGAGAAGCAAATAAAAAAAAAAACACTACTGAATATTTCAGGCCCCATGGAGCATGACAATGAAGACATGCAGAAGGCAGGCAGGGCTTTCTGGGCCTGGGAATCACATATTATATGGGTTCACTTCTCCATGCAAGGCTACACAAGCTGTATAGCCTCTATGGTCCCTCTCTATGTCCAGAGTGCAGGCTACCACCAATCAAGGAAAGATTTCTCACAACAAAAGTGAATCCCATAGAATTCCCCCAAAGTATTTGGCTCTGGAAGCCCATTTACTGTGATAAGCAACTAAAGAGATGTGGGTAGCTCTGTGTCTCAGAGTCCATAGGACTTTATTTTATTTATTTATTTACTGTGATAATTTAAGAACAGAAATAAGAGGAGTGGAGCACTATAAACTCACAGTGGTCCTTGAACTTGTTAAAATGGTAGATACCTGACTCCCATTACAGAATGCTAATGCCATCCTTCTAGAATAGAGACAAGGAAACTGCATTTTCCTCGCCCATTTTTGTAAGGCCAGTCATTGGCGCCCAGTCCTATAGAAACATTGAGAGAGGGAACTCAAACCACTTAACACAAAGCCTAGAGCATGGCAAGTTCCCAACACTAAGACTCAGAATCAGTTCCCAGCTTCATGCACTCAACTTAGACTTGACCTATTGCTAAGTGAAAATTACACATAGGTGTGGCAGAATAGTAGCAAGCCCGGAATTATTTGAGCGCAGTAAAGAGACATGAGAGTGGGGGTACAGGATAGAAAGGCTAATCTGTGTTCTAATGATCCTTTGACCATTAATGTAAACTCTTCAACTCCAATTATCTTCTATTCCACAGTGTCAAGAGTTCTGAAAAGATTACACAACAATATGAAAAATAATTATCCATGGACCAGAAATTTCCAAAGTGAAAACATTCAAATATTGCCTTTATTTTTAAGACTCAGATTCAGAAAGCAAAATAAAGTTATTTGTTTGTTTCATAGCGCAAAGTAGGCCCCGAGTGAATAGAGTTGAAAAGTGGCTGACTCTGCCAACTTTAGCGCAGTATCAGAGAACTGAATCCCAAACCCAATTGGCTATTGTTCTCCCATGAGACCTGGCCATTTCACTTTGCTGATGATATGGGTCCTCTGCAGGTGGCTGATGCTGAGCATGTCTACTTGCCACTTGGAATCACACCTCTCAATAAACGGGGTAGACTTCAGGAAGTCTTCTGTTTGGCTTGCATGCTCCTGAGCATAGGACAAAGCTCTGTTGTTTAAAAGCATAAACAACAAAAGCATTGTTCTTGCAAACCAAGAGGAAAACTGTAGATCTATCCAAAATCACTTGGTCTTAAAACTGCCTAAGGATGACAAGAATGAGGTATTATTTTAGGCCGCCCATCAGTGCCAGTCATTCAATCTCCTCTCTTGGCTTCAGAAAACAATGACTCAATATGGCCATTTTCTGACAGACTGCAGCCTTAGGAAAATACTATTCCACATATTTGGAACTAGGTCTCTTCCTGCATTAAAATAAATGGAAGCTATTCAAAGCCCATCTCTCTTTGAATCTTGGGCATATGAACACAGCTGTTTGTACTCAAATAATGAAAGAAAGAAGAAAACTCTGAATGAAAAAAAAAATCAAAGACTGTTTTTACTCCATCCCGGTGCTTGACATGGGTTTTACTGCAATTCTCACAATGACCTGTAAGATGCTGGTATTGTTATCCCCATTTTTACCAAGAATAAGAAAGTTTAAATAAATTTTCCTAAGGAAGAAAAATAGATAAGCAGCACAGCTTGAAGTCAAATCAGAAACAGTAAAAGTATACAATCCTTCCTGTTAAGATTTAAATGAACAACTTCTCATGCATCTACTATTATAACTTTATATAAATGTGACAGTTTTAACAACCTGTTTTATATCACTCAATTTTCCAGGTCAATATCTGAAGCACTGCACTATTTTTTTATTGAATACATGAGATTTCAGATTTTGTGGCAGATATTTGCCATAATTCACCATACCTGTGCCCTATTGATAAATATTGATGTTATTTCTAGTTTTCCCCTTATATACACATTTGCAAACATACTACATACATGTGTTTTCATTTTTGTATAGTTTCCTCCTTAGGATAAATCCCAGACTGCAAACTGTTGAGCAAAGAGCTGTTCATTTTACATTTCAATACTTCTGAGCCACCTGCCCTCCTGAAAGGTTGTAGCAGGTGGCTGCAAGAGTACACCCAGTTCCTCCAACTCACCAGCACACCAGGTTGCACCAACCATTTACATTTCTGCCAAAATCACAGGGGGAAGTAGAAGCATTCCTATTCTTATCTGATTAGGCCTCTTTTTTTATGTATTGGTCACTTGAATTCTTCCAGAGATTAATTATCCCCATTCTCTATCTTTCTATTGGAATCTAACTTTTAAATTTTTCATGAGTGCTTTCTCCCACCCCTTGCTGTTTTCTTGTTGTCTGGGCCCTCCAGAGCCTATGTGCTAGTACATTGGAGACTTTGATTTAGAGCCAAGAAAACTTCGGCAACACATTACCAGGGTGATTAGTCAAGTGCCATAAAATATGTTCGAAGAAGAAAAACTGGTTAAGTCTAAAGAACAGAAAACCATAAACTTCTCCTTGGTTGTCTGCTTCAGAAATAGGTCAACCCCTGACTTTATCAGCTGTTGTTTATCTTACCAGAAACAATGATCCATTCAGACTTAATCTTGTTCTTCTGCACAGAGAAATTTGGATAATAGAAGAGGGGCCAAGAACAGTTTGGAGGAACATTCCAAGAAAAGGGGGACTGAGCACTGATGTGGGCAAGCACGTGCACACACACACACACACACACACACACACACACGTGCACACACACACACACACACTTCTATGCCCCAGGAAGAGGCAGATCACAAAGAATCATAGATTGTTTGTGCTGAGGCCTGGCTTAGAGATGCCCTCACACAGAGGAAAATGAGTAACTTGTCTAAAATCAGCAGGAAAAGAGTAATTCCTGACTCCTGCATCGGAGCTCTTGCCACTAGAGGACACTGGCCAGAGGTAAAGCAGAGCCCAAGTTGAGTCCCTAGCGCGTAGGACATTGATTTTGCCTCCCAGAGTCCCAAAATTATATTAAAGAGCATTATGGCAAGAATACCCTTCACCCTGACCCAGGAATCGACACAAAGAGGGCTGAGCCACACAACCGGCCAGCATCTTACTTCCTACTACAGCCTGATCTGATTGCTATGGGCAAAGGGCTTCAGGGACAATGTGATTCTGCCCTCTTGTTCCCCTACTCAAGAAAGAACAGGACCAAATGCAAACAGCAAAGCAGGGCTGGTGTCCAGCTTTTCTCCTTACAAATAGCACTTGCATAATTAGCTTGATTTATTCCACCCTGTCTGCTCAGATTCAGCCAAATTCAGGCTCTGAGCCCAAGAAAACTGAGCCTGACCATATAATAGTCCTAGCCTCACAGATGGGCTCCTGTTTTATCCAGGAGAGATCCAGATATGTCCAAATCCCTGAAAGGAGAACCTGAAGAAGAAACGCAGCCTCCCAGGCATTCCACTGAGATGACCAAAGACAAGCAGCTAGTCGGCCGTCCAACTCGGTAATATGCTAGTCCCATCATGAAACTTTGCCAAACCCAAACAAAGGCCACACTTCACCCAACACAGATGCTTAAAAGTGATGCTGGAAAGCCAGCCTCTCCATCACTTCTCAACTTGTAAGCATTTTTTCTAATATCTACATGGGCCAAGAGAATACATAGTTCACAGTGAGGTTTGAAGAACAACAGGGAAAACTATTTAGAATGGTCTAGAATTCAACAGGAGGATTGATTTGTGCCAGGAGTTACACATAATTATACCATTTAATCCTCACTACTTCCTATGTAGGCCTTTTTACCCAAACATGTACATGAGCAAGCTGAGGAAATTATAGAGAATAGCACATTTCTGGGCTCAGCTGACTTCTCTACAGAATTTTGTGGACTTTCACTGTGACATTACCAGTTCTTCCAAAAGACCAAAGGAAAAGTTTGTCTTGAATGTTAACCTATTATAAAGGTCAGTTCCTGTCTTCTTAACAGACTGATTCCCCTCTGCTTCCTCCTTGGGTGGGAGATGGGGGGCTGGGTGGTTATCTATCTTATGCTGGTGTCACTCTTTGGGAAGAGGATGCTTCCCATAAGAGAAAATTCTTTCCAAAACTTGGTGCTTATTTTAGGAGAGCTGTGTGGATTCCCAGCCATCGTCACACAGGAAATCGTATACCTCTAAATCAAAGATAAACTCTTCGAGTAAATTTCAGAAACCCTATTGTTCATTGTAGACTCTAAAAATAAACAGCAAAGACTGAGACAGAGGAAGTTGAACCGCTGGTCCGGAGCCTTTGTGAACACATGAATTTTCAGCAGATAAGCTAAACCCTATAGTATATTTCTCTCATCTTTGGAGTTTTTCCAACAGCTCTCATAGTTCCAAGGGTTTTTCTGCTGATTCCAAAAGTTAGATTACATCTGATTAGTTTTTGTTACTCAAAACATTCACTTTTGAAGAGTAAATTTGCTACTTCAAAAAAATTTCTCCAAACATTGGTCTAAAAGAAACTGATCCAAAGGAGTTTTCTACTTGGAAATATTTATAATATACCTATACAATACTACATTAGGGAAAATATCTAATCCCACAGTTAATCCAAAACGAAATTTGACTTATAAGTACTAAGTACTTATAAGCAACTCAATAAATAAATGATAGTGATAATAGTAATAACATGCATTTAGAGAAATTTGTTATTTCAAAACATTTTCTCACATGTCATTTTAAATGACCCTCAAAATGCCCATGGCAGGGGCACTGAGAACATGCTTATATATAAAGACTTATATCCTGGCTTTGTCACTTGTTAGCTCTGTGACCTCGGGCAGTTTACTTAAGTAATCTGAGCCTCAGATCTTTCAATTGTGAAACAAGAATGATAATCCTTCCTTGCAGAATGGATGAGGGACTTAACAGACAACATATGCCAAAGGCACAGCAAGTACCAAACATATGGCAGATATTTAGAAATGGAAATGATCACTATTATTATAAGGCAGGACTGACATCATTATCCCTTCTTAAAGTTGAGGCAGCTGAGCTGAAAGAGCTTAACTGATTCTCCCAGTCACTACAGCCACCAGAATACCAGAGCTAGAACTGGAATGTGGGTCTCCAATCTGCCAAAGAAAAGAATTCTCTGCATTCTTCAAAACTCAATCTGTGAAAAGTAGAATTATTGCAAAACAAGAGTGTTGATCTATGAATCTTGAAGATAGTCAATCCATGCTTTCAACAACAAAAGGTAATTAAGTTAAAGCTCTGATGCCACGATATTGTTCTCAATAGGAACACAATTTAACTGAAGCAAATGTGTCTTGTTTGGAGATAGCCAAAACCTTCTAAGGATTTGATGCATTTTATCTTCATCATCATTCATATCTTTTTTTTTTAATTACCTGCTTTCAAACTTTTACTAACCCTGACATTTCTGAGTGGGTCATCTGCCCATCAATTGAAGGGAAATCATTTCTGAACAAAATAAATCAAAAGTAAGAGACACTTACCACCTCCAGAATGCTCCTGGAGCTCACCAGTTCAATTACCATTTCAAATACTCAGTTTATCCCTCCTAAGCAGGAATATGGGTCATTTTAAGACTTTTGGTAGTTTCTGACACATGTCGGACAGAACATTTTTATCTGCATTTTTTTCAGTTCCAGATTTAAAATTAATTCTATATGTTCTTCTCAAAATGTATTTATAATAAGTTATTACATGCAGCATTTTTGACAATAATTTGAGACCTGCCCCAAATTAGGATGTTTTCAAAACCCTAAACAAGAACAAACTTCCCTGATGCTCTCTATAGATAGTAGCTGGGATGTTTGTGAAATCACTGAATTAATACTGAAGCTGAGTATCATTTATCTTGTCTATCATGTGCTGGAATATTTGGAGTAAAGACAATCAAATGAGTGTCAATATTAACGCTAATGAATGAAAATGGAAGACAGAAAGAATGAGAGAATCCAGAACACTCTCTCCCCTACATACCTGGTGGAAAACAAGTCAAAACATGTGATGATTTATAGACAGCTACAAGAACATCAACATTGTAAATATTTACTTGATACCAAGCCCAATGTGCTATTTAGCCAATAACTATTCCAAGTTGTTAGTAAGTTCTCCTTTCACTTCTTTGTTCTTGACTATTATTTTTTTATCTTTCTTTGGGACTTCTGTTTTTTTAATACCTAGATTTCTTTGCCTTTATTTCTATTTTCCTTTATCCCTTGTTCTTTGTTACATGAAAGTATTCTCAGTACAATCAAGAGTCTTTAGAAATGTAAGGTTGTTGTATTATTGCCTCTTGTCATCTTTCTTACTCATGTCAAGACAAGTGAAAGGTCTTTATAGTCTCACTATTGTTACTATAACTTGTTCCTCCCGGTTTTGTCTCACCTGGACTTCCACAGGTTTTTTAGACTATAACGTATAAATATCAATTTAGAAGGGCAGAGTTGAAGATCTTTCCACTTTTTAAATCTGGAAGCCAGCAACATTCTTTAAACACCATCTGCAAGCATAATAATTGCACTGAAACTACAGGGGAAATTCCAAGGACATGAAAGATGTTTCTTGACCTGAGCAAGCTTCATGCCCAGTTAGAGTGACAAGCCATACAATGAGCACCTAAAGGGGACCTCTGTAAGATGTACAGAAGACTAGAGTTCACACAGAGGGACAATTCGAGTCAGCCAGGTTGAGCTCATCATGTAAAGTTTTCCAAAACCAAATTTTAAAAAGGAAAAGAGTGATGAGAAGTCAAAAGGAATAAGGGCATTCTACCTGACCTGTCTCTGTTAGTAAATAATTTCTGTAATCTTCTGCAGGCCCCTAGGGACTGTAAGCTCTCTGATACCTTTTTTTTTATTTCTGTTTTGAATATATTATCAAAAGCTCCCTTGGAACTTAAGAAAGCTCTAATATATCTTATTTTATGCATTTTTTTAACTTCCGTGATCTGCATATTGCTTTTGTATAATCACAGCTTGATTCTCTAGTTCTATCAGGGTTTTTTTGTTTTGTTTTGTTTTGTTTTGTTAGGTCCTTTTAGGTATATTTTTAGAATGACATGTGAAAGGCAACTTTTTTTTTTTGAAAAGCCATTCTGCTACATCTGCTGTTTGAGACAGCACTTGAGACTTTATTTCATCCCTCCCAGATGCTCTAGGTTGTCCTTCAGGCAGTTTTATTCTCTCTGCAAAAAAGATCAGGTTACCAAACAGCCTTCTCTACACTGAAGTGGGGAAGCCAAAGCCAAATGGTCTAAATATAGTCGGAATCTGTGGGACAGTTGATCAATAAGCACCAAGCCGGGAATGTAATTGTTTCCAGCATCTTTTCCAACACTCTGCATTTTCTTTTTCAATTTTGTTTGACACCAAAGTTGATAAAGTGGCTCTTCCTTGAAAATTAAAATGCATCATGGTAAGAAAAAAGGGGGCAAGATATTTTAAACAAGAAGCCAGACTCCCAATACCAGAAGAGCTTCTATTTGTTGTTTTCTTAATGACAGACACAGGTTGAAGACCAGGCTATAAACAAAAGAGCTCCTATAAACTGAGCCTCCCCACACAAAAGCATCAAATGCTTCGCCCACCTGCTTATGGGACACATACATTTTGTTCCAAAATAAGAGTATAGTGCCAAATTCAAATATCCAGATGCAATTAATATGTACTATATTTGCATAAAAGTGAGTTTGCCCATTCCTGAAAATTAGAATTTCTTGGGAGGAGGCTGTTGATAAATTGAAGAAGAAATAAAAGAGAGGGAAAGCACCATAAGAGAGTATAGCAAGGGGAGACTTGGGTGCCCAAAGAACAACTTGAGGGGTAAATAATATTTCACAAGTAATAGTTTCACATTATTTCCAAAGGCCAATCACAGCAAGGGCCATAAAGACAGCATCAGCATCTGTCAGCCCTCTGTCAATCAGGGCTCTCACCACCATTTTTTCACTTTTAGGCACCATGAACAATTTGCCTACTTGCTTCCAACCAAGCAAATTTAATAAAGTCCATAGTTCATCCATGTGACTTCAAGTTTTAAAAAAATAACCTCAGGATGAAGCTTTTGTTTCACAAGTTATCTTTTCTCCACGCAGCCCTGTCTTCTAGATGGAGAATGAAGAGTTCCCAATGGCAGAAAGCATATCCATGTACACTTTTCTCCATTGTGAGACATCAAGCTGAGTGCTCTGTAATACAGCCACGGGTGTTTGCACATTGTAAGCCAGTGTCATATTTGTCTTGTGCTTTTCATCATACATTTGATTTAGCAGGCAAATTTTCAAGGCTCAGCGCTGATGGATGTACCCTGGAGCCAACTTCAAAGCCAGACCTTAGATTTATGGAAATAAATAAGCATAGTACTTCAATTACAAGTTCCTACTTTGAATTACAATGTGCACATAAAAATGTTCATCCTAAAAATCCTGCCCTTGATTTTTGACCCAGGAAGTCTCTTGATTTTGCTCTTAGCACCGTTCTTAAGGTGCCATTTTAACTCAGTCTGCTTTCACAAATACAGTATAAAAATTGAGTTCCACCAAGTCCTATAATATATGTCTCTTTGTGCTAATTGGCAAGTGATTTTTGCAAATTGGCGAGAGATTTTTAAAAAGTCACCCTGACTATCTCTGGCCAAGCTGGGTAGCAGCTGGAAAGCCCACAGAGCCAACCCAATTTGTATCATCATATCAAAGCTTTCAAAGTTTGGATGCCAGTCAGCTGGTACCATAGTGAATTAGAGCAGTTCCCTGCTTTGCCTATAGTCTGAGACTCCATGGCAAGTTCTCAAAGGGGACTGAACAGGGGCAGGAAAACAAGTAGTCAGCTGTACCAAGAGCCTGCTACTGCAAAGCATACAGAAAATGACAGAGATGCTGACCTGAAAGAACTAGAACATATATCCACACACATGCATATCTATACACATACATACACACAAACATGAAGTCACACGTGCACATATGTGCATGTATACTCTACACACATTACACAGTGGGAAAATAGTTGTGACATACTAAAGGGAATGAAAATTTCAAAATTATTGTAAATATACTATCAAGACTCCACAGTTTGGAAGAGGCTATTTCACAAGTGATTCCTCTACCTTAAACAACTAGGACAACAACAACAACAACAAAAGGGACAGGGGTGGTGAATCCCTGAAAATACAGAGCATACCACCAGCAGAGAATAAAAGACACTAATGCTGCCAAAGATTAGTAGACAGAATTCAGATTTAATAGAAAAAAAAAAACAGAGGGGAGAAAAAAGAGACCAAAAAGGAGAAAAAAAGAGAAGCCAAAGTTTCAAAGAGAGCTAAGTACAAAGGTTTAAGCTGAAATGACACTAGAGGAATAAAGGAGGCTTGTAACTAAATTACTATGAAATAATGTTGGGCCCAAAATGAGTGATGGAACATTTTTAAATGTAATAACTAAAAAATCAGGATGAGACATTCTTTAAGTAAATTATAATTCAAATGGGATAAAAATACAGTTTAACATTAGGTAGATCATAATTCAAATAGGACAATGTAGTTTAACATTTGGGGGATTTATAAAAATACGCAGTCAATTTGACAATTTTGAAAAATACAACAATAAAAAAGAATAAGGAAGGAAGAGAAACATCCCATTAATGAAAGAGAATCTCTGTTAACATACATTCTTCTGGTCACATCTATGCAAATTGTGATTACACTGTCTATGGTGTGACTTTTGTCAGCATCACAACTTGTCATAATTTTTCATGATGTTAAATGATCTCTAAAACTATAATTTTTAGACAGTTTGATGCCTAATTTTTATATTATGAACAAAAGTGCATGGATACCTTCATACATAATTTTTAATTACTTTCTTTTTCTAATTACATAGTAATTGCTTCCTTAGAATATACTCTTTTTTATATTTGAGAAGAAAATAAAGGGTAAAATCTGGTCCTCTGGATTCATTAAAGCTTTTCTTTATATTCTTTTTAGTTACATACAATACCAGGATACACCCTGACATCATCACAGAAGCATGGAACACAATCCACTCCAATTCAGTCCCCAGCACTCCCCCCCCCCCCGCCCCCTACTCCCCTCCCTCCACTCCACCCATCCTTCTTCTATGCACTTGAAGGATTCAAAAGTCAAAATGACTTTTTAAAAATTTTGTACCATTTTTTTGCCACTTACAATATATAAAATTTTGTTTCAACACACACTAGGCACCATGAGCATTTAGGAGAAAAAAAAGTCTTTTGTTTGATTAGTGAGGGTCAGAGGCACCTTTAATCTAAATCCAATTTGCTGTTCAATACATACATTCAACTCCTGAACATGCACAGAAGTTCTTATACTTTTTATAACCATGAACTGCTTTGAGAGTAATGTGAAACCTTTGAGAGTAATGTGAACTTCTTTCTGTAAACATGTTCACATACAGTGAGATAAATTCCCTGGAGCTCCATCATAGAACTATCTCTAACTGACTTCCAAACATCCGACCCAGATGGGACATCTGAGCCATTTATAATCTGGGCTGTCAATAATTAGTTCAAGCACATAGAAACATGCATGGTTTGGTGGGAAAGGATTCAGCTTGAGCCAAGAGGCTTGCTTTCCAGTTTTAGCTCTACATTTAAACATGTTTAGGTCCTTGTCACAAGCTGGGCCTCTAGGTTCCCTTCCATCTGCAAATCCCTGGAGTTCCAAGATAATGCCACCCTTCCTTGGCATGTTGTAGATGTCTGTTCTATGGAAAGTCCATGGTTATTTTCTCTTTCTAGGTTCCTTGTTTTCAGGAGTAGATGGGACTGTCTTCAAGTCTATTTGATATTTTCTCCAGAATACCCATTAATGTCAATACCATTGACTGCATACATCTCTTGTCTTCCATGACAGATTGGGAACTTCTTGGGGGCATAAAGTGTGTCAAACTCAACTGTGCCTAATTTATTCAACATATTCACCAGTAAATATCTATTACAATGAACTGAGAGAATTCTAAACAAAATAGAAATATGTTTATGATTTTGTTCCAAACAAAAGAGAATAGTGTCTACAATATCAAATAAAAGGAGTTCAGTTTTGCTTGGATTGACTATAATTCTTCGAAGTGTCTAAACATGCATATGTATTGACCATCTTTTCAGCTTAAATAAAAATGTTTACTCAGTTGATTTCTCTTATTCACAATAGCTATTGTGTTCTATGAAGTTGCTGAAAATACTGAATTAGCAAATACTAGGCATTACTCCTAGGAGAAAACAAGGTAAGCCTCTGGTCACAACATAGCCATCAACCAATCCTTAAATAACCCTGTTGTATGTGTTTCTGTGTACATGCACCTTATCTAATATATATTGTTAGTTCTTACCACTGAATGCACGCTGTCAACACCTCTACAATTCAGTCCTGAAAGAAGTGTATGTAACTCACATGTGTCTTCTTCAAAGCACCTTTCTGTTGTCTTTCGCTTAGGAATGCTAGTCAATGCTTGAGCACTATGTTTGGAAACCATTTCACACAGCAAAATCACCAGCGAAAAGTGCAAAAACTCAAAAACACAGCACGAACCATACCATGAAAAAGATACTAGCTTACAGTTAGAGCTGAAACAAGAAGGCTAAGCATCACCTTTTCTAGCCTCAGATGGGAATATACATATCTTGCTGCTTGCTCTGTGCTTGTCCACAAATGATTGCAAAAGCTTGTAAGTACTACTTTGAGGATTACAGATAAATTTTAATGACTAGCAAATTCCTACATAGACAAATAGATGAATTCTGTTAATAAAGATTGACTGTACACTGATTTTTCTCTCCATTCAATTAGCATTACATCATTTTTAGCACCTGATTTCCCCTCCAAATACAAAGGCTCCTGGAAGTTTCTTCTTCTTCTTCTCCTCCTCCTCCTCTCGCTCCTCCCCCTCCTCTCTGTCCTCCTCCTCCTTATAAATAAGCTACTTCTTAGACTCTCGGTTCTCTCTCTCCCCCATTCCCTCAGCCCTCCTCTGACATCCCCTTTCTTTTTGGCTGCACTTCTGGTCTTGTTTTGCCCACGCCTGTTGCCTTTATCCCTGTCCAAGCCTGTCTGACCTTTTCTTATGGTCTCCCTTCCACTCCCTGTCCTGTTCCACCTCCTTACCACTCCCACTCGTGTTTCTGTGTTTTTAATATTCTTAGTCTCTTAAAAGGTCACATTTTTGTAGGCACTTCTGTTATAATAGGGTTAGTTTTGTTAATATTTGTAGTGAATACTTAGCCCCATGAACTTCCTCAGCACAGGACAGGACCATTGGGTGTGGAGGACAATGGAAAGGAACTAACAGGGCCAGGGTTGATGCTGGGGTGGGAGATGGTGGACGGGGTTGGGGGGACCAGGATGAGGGCTGCAGGCTACCCATGGGTGGAGAAGGGAAAGGAGGAACTTTGTGACAGCTGGTTTCAGCAAACAGATCCCTCCATGAGTCAACTCTAAAAAAAGGCAAGGAGAAGACCGACCTCAGACTAAATTCAGGACAAAGTGTAGGGATGCTCCAGGCAGTACATGGCTCTGCAGAAGCCCCAGAATCAAAAGACAGGAGAGTAGGAGAAACCTAAGAAGCACCTAGTGGAAGAACAGTGAGACGTTCTCTGAGATGCAATGATTCTAGTGTCCAGTACAAGGGAGAGAACATGAAATAGAAGTCCACTCTATGCTGAATGTTGGGGAGAGGCAGTTCCTGCAAAAGGTTTTATGACCTTAGTTTCCATCTTAATACCCGTCTCCCCATCTTGGAATGCTTCCTCCCACTCCTCCCCAGTAGCCTAACCTGAATTTGTCTTCTGGATCTGAGGTGACTGTAGATAAGATGGTATTCACCTTATATCTTAAAGAATAGGCACAATTTTGAGAGGAACTAGAAAGACATTTATAGCTGCAGAATGGCTGAAAAAGACATGGTTTTAATGAGGACTTGCAATTAATCCTCATGGCTGGAGCACAGGAAGCAGAGGTGCAAGGTCATGGAGGGCCCTAAATCTCAACAAGGTTGAACTATTCTTAGCAGACCATGGGCTGTCTATGAATGTGTAAGAAAAAGTTGCAGCATGGTTTTGATTTAGAAAGACAATATAGGCAAAAGTATAAACTATGAATTGAAAGGACAAGAAATGGGAAGGAAGTGGTAAGGAAGGGGCTCCAATAGCCCAGAAAAGCAATGCCGAGGCTTGAGGTGGCAATATAGTCCTGGCAGCAGTGCTAAATTAAATTTGGGAAATGCAAATGAAAACTGCACTTTGAATTTTTTATCTCACACCAGTCAGAATGACAGTCATCAAGAATATAAACAATAATAAATGCTGGAGTGGATGTGGAAAAAAAGGAACACTTTTGCACTATTGGTGGAATTGAAAATTAGTATAACCACTATGGAAATCGGTGTGGAAGTTCCTCGAAGGAGTAGACATGGAAACACAATATGACCCAGCTTCTTGATATTTATCCTAAAGAATTAAAGTCATCATACTACAGTAATACATGCATACCTATTTTATGACAGCAAGATTCACAGTAGTCAAATTAGGGAACCAGCATAGCTATCCATCAACGGAATAAAGAAAATGTGGTATCTATACACAATGCAGTTTTAGTCAACCATTAAGAAAAATGAAATTATGTCATTTGCATAATAAATTATGTCATTTGCATATTTATCTAACATAATGTTAGACAAAATAAGCCAAACCCAGAAGGTCATGGGTCATTTCTCTCATATGTGGAAGCTAGAGGAAAAGAAAGGTGTGGGGGAGGGAATCTAAGGAAAATCAAAGGGAAAGAAAGGGGAATTACTGGGGAATGATATTAGCCAAATTATATTATTATATTGTGTTCCTGTACAAATATGTAACAACAAATCCTACATGTAAATGTATAATTATAAGGTATCAATAAAAACATGGAAAAATGTTTGCTAAATTAAGAATACAGAATTTATTATACCAAATATACCTATCTTTGTAGATAAAATGTTAAGCCATTTTCAATTATTTACTCATAAGAAATATTTCTCCCACTAGTGTATCACTTTTTAATACAATAAATTATTCTGTGAACAAATTTGGCAGCCAACAATATACTACAGAAATCAGAGAAATTAATCATCTTAATAATAATGATAATGGTTGTCATATATGGACATGGTATTCATTTTTCTTTTCATTCATTCATTTATTCTTTTAATTTTTTTAATTGTCAATGAATTTTTATTTTATTCATATTTTATTTATATTTGGTGCTGAGAATCAAGCCCAATGACTCACACATGCCAAGCAAGTGCTCTACCACTGAGTTACAACCCCAGTCCTCATTTATTCTTAAAACAGCATAAGGTAAAGCAGAAATAGCAGATCCCATTTTACAGATAAGAAAACCAAAGCTCAGAGTGTTGGAACTGTTTTTCCAACAATGCACAACTAGACAGGAACAGAACTACTATCCGAGCTCAGGTTTGTTTTAACCTGAAACTCGTGTTCTTAACTACACTACATTATACGTTAGTGTTGTTTAGTATATAGGGAAAATATATTTTGAAAGTAAAAGTATTTAGTTCACATTTCAAACACCATATTAATGCTGAAAGATCATACTGCAGCTAACATATTTTTTGGTGAAAATACAAGTTAGAAGTTAAATCCATAATTACAGACCCACTATGCTCAGTAGCAAGGTATCACTTTTAGTTATTTTTTCGACAATGGATGCTCAAAGACAAAAGTATTCCATGAAACACACTGTGATGGTTTGGATATGGTATGAGTATGTCCCCCAAAGGGTCAGGTATTGAAATGTAATCCTCATTCTCAGGTATTAAGAGAGTGAAAACTAAACCTAACCATGTTGTTTAGAGATGGAGCCTTTGTTCTATTATCAGGACTAGATAAAGTCATTAGGGTGGAGCCCCCACTGTTGAATACTTGTGTCTTTATAAGAAGAGAGACCAGAAGACAGATACACACACACATACTGACACACACTCTCCCTGACTCTCACCACGTGAGGCCCACCCTACCTCAGGACTCTGCCAGCAAGAAAGCCATCATCGGCTGCAGCCCCTTGGCCTTGAACCTCCAGAACCAGAAGCCAAAATAAACTGCTTCTCATTAAAACTTTCCTAGTCTGTGGCTGTGTAATTGTCAGCAGAAAACAGATACAAACAATAGCCAACCACGAACCATAAAAATAAAAGTGTAAATTTTCAAAATAGTTTCTGATTATCGTCTGAATTTCAGTAATGTCCATTGTGATATTTCCTTTTTCATCACAAATTTTAGTAATTTGAGTTTTCAATCTCTTTCTCTTCATTGGCATGGCTAAGGGTTTATTAATTTTATTTATTTTTTTCAAAGAACCAACTTTTTGTTTTATCAATTTT